>NC_057810.1:355511544-356125331 GCF_018294505.1 Triticum aestivum | reverse complement strand
CACCCCGAAAGAAACTAATGGCGATGAGGCAATGGAGGATCACCCCTCAATGGAATGTCATCAGCGCCGCCCCAAGCCCCGCCACAACAACACCGGCACAACAGTCAAAAACAATCCAGATGGTGCCGAAGATGAATACAATCCCGATCAGTCTGCCTTCGAGCAGGCCGAACAGGCGACGGACGGATACTTGGAGAGGGACAACTACATGCCCCCCTCCGAAGACGAGGTGAGCCTCGGCGATGATGAATTCGGCGTGCCTGAGGATCCCGCAGAACAAGTTTGCTTTAAGCGACGGCTTATGGCCACGGTGAAAAGCCTGCAAAAGAAGCAACAACAGCTCAAAACTGACCAAGATTTGCTCACAGACAGATGGACCAAGGTCCTGGCCACCGAGGAATACAGACTCGACCGCCCCGCCAAAGGGTACACACGGCACAATTCGCTACCTCAACCTAAGAAGGAGACACTAAAGCCCACACCTCGATGCCAATATACCACGGTCCTGGACAATACGCAGGAAACATGAGGCACCATCCACAAACCTCGACGCAATCATCATAAGCGTCAAGTCAAGGAAGTTGATACCGAATTCAGCAGCCCCCAGTCCGGTCACCGGAAAAAGAACAGCTCAAGCCCATCCAGCCCGAGCAGCATACTTGATCAACCATGTGAAATTCATGGTACCCCTAGAAGGGCGGCCAAGCATACCAATAGAGAATGTCGGATCCTCAAAACAAAATGGCCGGTCACGCGCCGGAAAGAGGTTTAAAACAACGAAAGACCGATCAAACATGGCGAGGTCAAAGGAAGATCCTCCACAGTACAAAAATACGGCCGGTCATCTCCGGTCACATCGATCGTCCGGACAACATCATCCATAGCAATTTAATTGCACTCACTATCGACCCAATAGTTTGTGGGCTCCATCTCACACGAGCCCCCACGGGCATAAAACTATCAATAACATCTTCTAAAAGATGCCAGGTGCAAAGGCCAAGTTCTAGAGGCCCACCACACTAGTGGTTGTCTTCGGATCACCAAACAAATACCATGCCGAAGAATAAGTCTTCGGCATTGTCCCCTTATACAGTAACTACCACATACTATCGGGACGAACCACGTTGGCTAGATTCAACGGCGTACAACATTAGGCCAGTCCCATGTGACATAGTCACAATTATGGGCAAGGCCGAACCCCACCCTCAGAGTGGAAATCATACCGCTGCTGGAATAGCGAGTCGTGCCCATTTATCAAATTTTGATTCAGAAGCCAACTACCCAGACACCAACTGATGAGTCCGAGTTACTTTATGGCATGATAGCCTAGTTCAGACAGGCTCCGATCAGGCACCCGCGGTTCAACCACAACATGACAAGCAACTGCCTTTAAGCATTTGTCTTTACAAACTGACTTTGGCGCAGAACAGGACTGACGACGTGGAATCAGCTCGGATGCACAAGGCGGGAACACATAAGTAAGTCCCCCCCCAAAGGAGACAGTCTGGCTACACTTCGGATCCACACACAGCCTCCTCCAGTCCGGCCATGACAGGTTCCGCCAAAACAACTATTTTCATAATCATAAACCGTACTCATATGCATAGACATGTCACTCTACTACAATGCGTAGACTTAAATAACACTTACCGGCCGTCAGTCCTCATTGATGCCCTTTTTGCCATAAACAGCACCCGCACATCATGTTATGCCTCACCATGCCAGGGGCTTCATAATACTCATAATATGGCAACAAAGTCCAGCCACCTTCTCGGTCGCTCGGCACCCCGAACTTATAGCACTATATGCATCAGCTCCGAATCATGTCTTGGGTCATCAGTTGGGTTTGCCCGGCTCCCATGTTTTGGTACCTTACGTTTCGCTCTATCGGCTAAGGTAGCGCTGGGAGAACTACTGCGATTGTGTCCTAGTTCTTCCGGACGAGCACCTCAATAGAGAAAGCCGAAATCTGACTGTCATGATACAGCGAGAGCTGGTCAGCTGTTCGAGAGGTTGTAAAATCTTTAAAGATTTATTCCGCATAATGCCATTATAAATGCAACGTGCGACGGATCGGTCTTCCGATCAGGCACCGATAGAGCCCCTAGTACGGTCTTCCAAACAGCAGGGGCTGCGCCCACCATACTCGAATACCTATGGCTAAGTGAGAGTGATAAAGCCCTATAGTCTAATTGCCTAGTTCACGGTAATAAACACCTCCTTTAAGGACCCAAAAATGGGATAAAGAGTGTTCAGGTATGTCCCGAACACCCTCGTATTTTTTTACGTGGGGGCAGAAGCCGATGACTGGCCAACTCTTAGGATTTATATATACTAAAACAGCCGCACAGGAAGAAAAAATATTCATATAACAGGCAATAAATAATAACAGTGCCATTATCCCGCATTACAAAGGATGGCATAACTGCCTTCAGGGAAATATAGTGTCTTTGGTACACTGATCCGCCACAAGGCGGGCTCCTTTCAGGACACCTTCATAGTATAACTCAGACTTGCGATGCTCCTTACCCTCCGGTGGTCCCCCAGTCATTAGCTTCTCAGCATCAAGCTTCCCCTAGTGCACCTTCGCATGGGCGAACGCCATGTGTGCACCCTCTATGCAAACCGACCGCTTAATGACATCGAGCCGAGGACAAGCACCACCAATCCGCTTCATGAGTCCGAAGTAACTGCTTGGAATTGGCTCCGCGGGCCATAGCCAAACAACCAAGTCCTTCATGGCTAGTTCGGCCGCCTGGTGCAATTCGACCAGCTGCTTTAGTTGATCGATAAAAGGCACCGGATAATTCGGCGCCAAATACTGCGACCAGAAATGCTTCCTCGCAGACTTCGTCTCCTCAGTCCGGTAGAATTGGGCAGCATCTGATATGCTGCGTGGCAGGTCCGCAAACGCCCTTGGAAAAACAAGAATTCAGGTTGTCACTTAGAGTTCCTCCCATTACTACGTAAAAATGGCCTTGAGTACAAAAGGCCTTACCAGCCGCAACCTTCCGTGCCTCCTGAATGTCCTTTAGAGCACCTCGGGATTCTTCCCGAGCATCATCTGCGGCTTGGAGAGCTTGGGTGAGTTCGGATTCTTTCACTGCTAGACTCTGCTCCAAGGTCTCGTTTTTCTTCACGGCCTCCTGGAGCTCTTGCTCAGCTTAAATGACCCTGGCCTTGTGCTTCTAATTCGTGCTCAACTTAGCAAAAAGTTTTGACATACCTTGCTTGTCCTCCAACTGCTTCTTCACGCGGCCAAGTTCCTCTTCGGCCCGTTCCCGACTCTGCTTTAGTCCGGACACCTCTGCATTATGAGCGGCGGTCGTCACTACAGACGCCTATTTTCAAACAAAGGGATACACGTCATTAACTGAGTCTCCTGCAAAGCGGAAAATTTTATCCCCTGTCCGGCTTTCTCTCTCTTTCGCCGGACAGTGCATCAGGGGCTACTACTCATACTATGACAATCTCCCAAAGGTTTCTAAAAAATATACCTCAAAGCCTTTTATAAGGCTAAGGCAGGATTCATTCAGTCCGCTCTCAGCGGACTGAATCTTTTCAATCACCGCACCCATGAGGGCACGATGTTCATCGACGATGGACGCGCTCCTTAGCGCTGTCGATAGGCCGCCCGGCAACTCTGCTTGGACAGAGGTTGCTGGCGGAGTGGGCAAGCCTCCCTCCGTCAAGGGTGGCTGCTCGCCCGGTCCTGGAGCTTTAAAGGTCTCCAGGACTGTGTCCGGCTGCGGTCCGAACCTAAGATTGCCCCCACCGTCGACACGCATGCCGCTGCTCCCATGTATCCGGCCCTAGAGATATGCCCTCCCTGGTCTGGGTCCCACTGATACGACACCTCGGTGTCGCGCCGAGGCTTCGGGGAAGGGGCCTCTGGAGGCGTCTCGCTCTCCAAGGCATCTGAGCTCAGCGAATCCTCCGATGAGGACTCTCCAGCGTGGGACCTCGCCAGGCTGCACAAAGTATGGTGACAGTTAAACTACTACATCCTAATGACCCCGGGCACGTAGGTGTGTGCGGGTTTCGTATACTCACGATTTACCAGGGGCTGGGCCCTCGGATCCCACTCCGGGCTGCTATCAGTAGTCGTGGTGGACGCCTCGGGGAGGGAACCTTTCCCCCTCTTTGGCGATTCAGCCTCCAGGGATGAGGAAGCCGTCCTTTTCTTCCATCCCCCTGCGGGGGACTCGTCTTCTCCCTCCTCCTCTTCATCTTCGGAGGAAGGATGGTTGCTGGAGTCTTCGGATTTTGTGTCCGAAGCATCGCGACGATGGATGCCACTTTGAGTCTTCTTGACCTTCTTGGAGGCCTCTTTCTTCGGCGCCTTGTAAGGCGCTGGGACCAGCATCTTCGTCAAAAGAGGTCCGGCCGGTTCCTCCGGCAGTGGGGCCGGACAGTGTATCCGCTACACCTTTTTCGTCCATTCCTGGGATTATTGTAGAAAGCATGATAAGTGCATCTCCCTCGGGACATGCCAGCTAAAACACGGATGGACAGAGCACAACAATGACTTACCGGACTTGTAGAGCGGGATAGTTGATACCCGCGCTCCTCGGTGGAGCCCGGTCACGGTTTGCCGGACTTGAAGAGCACCTTCCAGATGTCCTTGTGGGAGGAGCCATAGAGCTCCCATAGGATCTGGTGCTCGGCTGGGTCGTATTCCCACAAATTGCAGGCTCGACGCTGGCAAGGGAGAACCAGGCGAACTAACATCACCTGGACTATGTTGACAAGTTTGACGTCCTTGTCGACCACGCTCTGGACACGTGTTTGGAGCACTGACAGCTCATCGGATGAGGACCAGTTCAAGCCCTTCTCGGGCCAGGACGTGAGCTGCAATGGGGCTTCAGATCTAAATTCGGGAGAAGCAGCCCACTTTTTACCGCGCGGTTCGGTGATATAGAACCACTGCTACTGCCACTCCTTGACGGAATCATTGAAGGCACCCGTCATCCATACGACCTTGGGCATCTTGCTCACCATGGCGCCGCCGCTTTCGGCGTGCTCGCCATTCACCACCTTGGGCTTCATGTTGAAAATTTTCAGCCAGAAGCCGAAGTGGGGCGAAATACGGACAAAATCCTCGCACACGGCGATGAACGTCGAGATGTTAAAGAAAGAATTGGGGGACAGATCATGAAAATCAATCCCATAATAATACATGATGCCGCGAACGAATGGGTGAAGGGGAAACCCGAGCCCACGGACAAAATGAGGGAGAAACACGACCCTCTTGTGTGGATCCGGAGTGGGGACGATCTGTCCTACTGGCGGAAGACGGTGACCGATTTTCTTGGCCAGGTACCCGGCCTCTCGGAGATTTTTGATATCCCTCTCCCAGACGGTAGAGGCCATCCATTTGCCTCCTGCTCCAGATCCGGACATCTTCGAAGGACCCCTCTTCAGTGGAGAAGAAGAGTGCTTGGGCGCTAGGGCTCGAGCAGAGGGGAATGGACTAGCAGAAGGGAAAGGCGTGGGTAAAGAGGAAGAGACCTTATCTCTTTATAGAGGCAGTAAAAGCTTTTGCACCTCCCCACTTGCCTGGTGGAACTCGCTCGTTCCCCACTCTCCGCAATTAGCAGTGCGGTTGGGTTACCCATACCCGTATTGATGAGAATCCCGTAATAAGGGGACACGATATCTGCTTTGACAAGGCGTGCAGAGCAAACCGCCTCGATATGTGCGGTAGCTGGCTGTGGGAAGACGATTCAATAATGACTCGACCATTTTTGTCGTGTCACTTCATCTAAAGTTGTCAGCAGATTATATTTGTGAAATATCATTCTCTCTGCGGTGGTATGTGAAAGTCGTCTTGCAGATCCGGACACGATTTAAGTGTTCGGTAATTACTTTGGAGTATTCGGAGATGGAACCCGCCTTGCAATGCCGACGACAGACTGCGCGTCGGACTCATCGTCATTGAAGCCTGGTTCATGGGCTACTGAGGGAGTCCTGGATTAGGGGGTATCCGGACAGCCGGACTATATACTTTGGCCGGACTATTGGGCCACGAAGATACAAGACTCAAGACTTCGTCCCGTGTCCGGATGGGACTCTCCTTTGCGTGGAAGACAAGCTTGGCGATCCGGATAGTAGATTTCCTTCTTTGTAACCGACTCTGTGTAAACCCTAGCCCCATCCGGTGTCTATATAAACCGGAGGGTTTGGTCCGTATAGGGACGATCAAGACAATCATAATCATAGGCTAGCTTCTAGGGTTTAGCCTCTACGATCTCGTGGTAGATCAACTCTTGTAATACTCATATCCTCAATATCAATCAAGCAGGAAGTAGGGTTTTACCTCCATCAAGAGGGCCCGAACCTAGGTAAAACATTGTGTCCCTTGCCTCCTGTTACCATTAGCCTTAGACGCACAGATCGGGACCCCCTACCTGAGATCCGCCGGTTTTGACACCGACATGGACCCCTTAAAGGGGGAAGCCACAAAAAGAAATACTTGCTGGTCATGGTTGATAAAATCACTAAATGGATAGAGGCCAAACCAGTAAAAACAGCGGAGGCCGGATCAGTGATTGACTTTATATCTAGCATAGTCCACCATTATGGTGCCCCACATAGCATCACCACTGATAATGGATCTAACTTCACAGCCGATGAGGTGAAATCTTGGTGCGCTAAGTTGGGCATTAAACTTGACTATGCATCCGTATACCACCCTCAAACAAACGACCAAGTCAAATGGGTCAATGGCCTGATCATGAGTGGTATTCATCCCAAACTAGTGCGCTCTTTATGAGAATTAGACAAGCACTAGGTTGAGGAACTCGATTCCGTACTTTGGGGACTCTGGACCATGCCTAGTCGAATGAATGGACACACACCTTTCTTTATGGTGTACGACGTAGAGGCTGTACTGCCCTGCGATACTATTCATTACTCACCTAGAGTGCGCATGTACAAAGAGAAAGAAGCCGAACTAGGCCGGCATGACGACCTAGATGGACTCGAAGAATAGCGTGACGTTGCTACGGCCCGTTCCGCATTCTATCAACAACAGGCTAGGCGGTACCAAAGCAGAGAAGTGCGGGCTAAAACATACAATGTGGGAGAACTTGTTGTATGCCTCCCGGAGAAGAAAAAGGATAAGCTCAAACCAAAATGGTAGGGCCCCTTCGTCATAGATGAAGTCCTTACCGGAGGAGCCTATTGCCTTCGCAATGCAGAGGATAATTGCCTTGAGCCAAACTCATGGAACGCCGCCCGGCTCCGAAGATTTTACGCATAGTTCAGCCTCCTTAGGTTTCATTTTAAACTAGGTTTTTTCTTTTTTCTCTCCCTTTTTAATTTTTCCCTTTTATTCTCAAATGTATGTTCGGATCGACCGCATTGTTCGGGGTACACATCTTTAAATGTATACACCCCACCATACATGGGGGCTTCTTTTAAAGAAGCATTTTATTGAAAAGCTTACAAGCTTCTTTCTTCCATAATGGTTGTTGTTTCTGCCATTTTATGCACCTCTATGACTTAAGTTTTTGCCAAGCTGGGTTGCCTTGCTCCTGTGTTTATACCATACATTCCCGATTGTTCGGCTAGGGTGTAAAGGGAGTACCTCTACGATTGCTACAACCGGGTTATCTGGACCTATACCTTAGACGGGTGAAGCTGAAAGCTAGTGCTCTTAAGGGAATAATTGGTCGGCACGTATACAACAGAGTGTTTCTGGAAAAAACTATGAAATTGGCTGCCTATACTTCGGATATGAGCCTAGACCAAGGAAAGGAACCCCTAACAGAACTATTTTTCTTGGAAGATGTTTCTTACGTTAAAAAGTAATATAGCATAACTCCCCGAACACTTTTGTCTGTTCGAGCAATATGACCGAATTGCCTGGTTTCCAAAGATACTAAATGTTTCTTAGTTAGACGTGGTATATGGAAAAACTCCAACTTCTTGGTTCGGAGGTGGAAGCCGACAATCTGCGATGATTTTTTTTCATAAGTTCGGTTATAAAGTACATTGTTACATAGAATCGAACGCCTACTCTCTGTCTACGCCATCTAGTAGATTATCTAATTTACAATCTTGTTGCGAAAATTTCGCCATTGTCATTACTTGGTCGTATACCAAGCTTACAGGAATTTCCTTCCTGTCGGGTCCATGCAGTCCAACTCGGGGCATATGGTTCGGATCAAGTCCGGTGTAGTGTGTCTTCACCATGGCCCATGCCTCTCGTGCACCTTCACGACATGCGAACGTCTTCCACAGCTCGAAGCAGCGCCGAGTGCCTTTGAATAGGTCTGCCAACCCCTCCATATTTTCTGGAGGGACGTTGGAGGGCCATAAGGCTTTGGCCATATTTTTCATGGCCTTCCGGGCACGCTCATGCAGCTTGGCCAGTTCCTTTAGAACATTGCTTTGCAGCCCAGACACTTCCTCCTCGGGGCGGCCGGTCAACATTATGCATTATATGATTATATCAATAATTCGGACGGTTCACATGTCATACTGAATATGTCGCCCTTCATCTTCTGGTTTTCCTGTGGCGCCTTCAAGAGTTGAGCCTTTAAGCTCTTTATCTCTTCGGCCTGCTTCTTCACTTCTTCTTCTAGTTTTTTATCTTTGCCAAAATGCATTGGGGCACTCTTCATTTGTTCTAGCTCGGAGATAGTGACATTTAGTTGTGTCTGTATTGTCTCGAGCTCCTGGGAAAATGCACTATTCTTCTCCTTGCGACCCTGCGGTCATAAACGGTCCTCAAATCGGCTCTTTCCACCCGCTTTAAGTCTCGGGGGCTACTGCTATCTATCTACTAAGTTTGTACAAATTTATACTTGTATATCTTTTGAGAACAGGCGAGCAACCCCTGTAAGTCCAACCCAAGCAGCTCGGATGTATGTGCCCATGGTGCTAGGAGTGGTAAACTCTGGCTCTATCAAAGCAGGATTGCACAGAGTTTCTTTCAAATGTTGATGATTCATCACACTTTCTACTTCGGAGTTGGTGACGGACACCTCATCCGATTCTTGATGGGGCAGATGGGTCGCGCCGCGGGCGCCCCGATCCTAGCTGGCCGAGATTTTGTTTACAGTCTGCCAGGTACCCCTCCTGAGATAATAGGAGGATAAAAAATGACAATTTGTCTTCGCGCCTAAATATGAAATAAAGAACATACCTTTTGGGTGATGGAGCAGGCTCAGTGGCGCTCCCGGCATCCTTTCGTTTTGCACGACCACCCCTTGAAGGTGTCGTCTTCTTGTTGCCCGTCCTTGGTTACGGTTCGCCGAGCGCCGATCCTGTGAAGTGTGGCCCAGTGCGGAGAATAAGTTATGTGCGGAAATGACACTCCTTTTTGATTTCCGGCAACTTACCTTGACGAAGGGGTAGAGATTGGGGTAATCGGCCATAATGGCTACCTCTGAGCTGTCAAGGCTCGCCTGGTAGTATACTCCGTCTTCAAATTCAACAAATATATCCGGATCTTCATGGAATCTGGGATCTTCGTGATGTGTGTGGTCTTCTGGTTGTAGAAGAGGGCAATAGATCTTCTCGACTACCTTCCTCCATGATTGTTTTTGAAACAACCAGATTATTCAATTAATGCACCTTAATGATACAAAAGGGTACTGAATGACTAAACTTACCCAGTCAACGGGGGTGTACATGGAGAAGCCGTCCCGACATTGTAGGCAGACGAAGCCTTCTTCCTCTCCCTTATAAAGGTCCATAAGCATGGCGGCCAATGCGGCTTGATTATCCGGACCCTTACGCGTATAGGGAGATGCGTCGTCCTCCCTATTGTAGTTCCATAAAGGACCCACTCTGGACTGAAGAGGCTAGATACATCACTTTATTGCCATAGCCATGACTTCAACGATGGAGAGTCCGGAATGGGTCAATAATCTGACCTTCCTGACCATTCTCATTACTTCCGGACTATCCTCTTGTCTAGGGGACTTGGGGCGCCAGCTGAACAACTTCTTTAAAGGAGCACTGGAGAATTCGAGAATCCCGTGATGAACAAGGTCTGGAAGAGGAACATCATCAATGTAGAACCATCCCAAAGACCATTCGTCGGACCCCCTCTTCCGAGTCCTGACTAGGTAACCGGATCCAGCTATGCGCCATACTGTGGCGCCGCCCACTTCAATTGTGGACCCTCTGCCCTGGTGGCAGGGGAAGAGGCAGAAGAACTTCCTCCATAGTACAAAATGAGCTTCGCGGCCTAAAAATAGCTCGCAAAGGGCGACAAAACCGGAAATGGGCAAAATAGAACCTGGTGTAAGGTTGTGCAGTTAGATCCCATAGAATTCCAGTAGACCCCTGAGGAAGGGGTGGATTGGGAATCCCACGCCCCTCAGAAGGAACAAGATGAAGCACACCCTCTCTCCTTGGCTGGGATTGGGGAATTTTTCTGCCAATGTGTCATCGCCCATAGAAGTCAAGTCTGCATGTACGAGGACTAGATCCGCGAGGGGGGGGGGGGATATCCTTGCGTCTGTAGCCGATTGAGCTGGAGATGAGATATGGACAAACTCTGCCAATCCCCCTCCTAAGGGCCATGAGGATGCAAGGAGGAGCCAGGGACACTAGACATGGTTTGAATTTTTTTCTATGGTTTGCTCTGTTGCTCTTGGAGCGGTGCGAGATGGCGTTTTGAAGATCTAGCCTCGTTATATAGGCACAGCCTGTGCCTGATAGAAATATTAAAATAAAAGGGTAACAGACCATTCGCATTCACTCACACGCATGGAAATTGCTACGTCTTCAGCTTGTGTTGGTTTTCCTTGAAGAGGAAAGGGTGATGCAGCAATAGTAGCGTAAGTATTTCCCTCAGTTTTTGAGAACTAAGGTATCAATCCAATAGGAGGCTCCTCGAAAGTCCCACGCACATACACAAACAAACAAAGAACTCGCAACCAACGCAATAAAGGGGTTGTCAATCCCTTCATGGCCACTTGGCAAAGTGAGATCTGATAGAGATAGTATGATAAGATAAATATATTTTTGATATTTTATAATATAGATGAGAAAAGTAAAGATGTGAATAAAAGTATATTGAAAGCTTATATGATAAAAGATAGACCCGGGGGCCATAAGTTTCACTAGTGGCTTCTCTCAAGATAGCATCAGTATTACGGTGGGTGAACAAATTAATGTCGAGCAATTGATAGAAAAGCGAATAATTATGAGATTATCTAGGCACGATCATGTATATAGGCATCACGTCCCTGACAAGTAGACTGACTCCTGCCTGCATCTACTACTATTACTCCACACATTGACCGCTATCCAGCATGCATCTAGAGTATTAAGTTCATAAGAACAGAGGAACACATTAAGAAAGATGACATGATGTAGAGGGATAAACTCAAGCAATATGATATAAACCCCATCATTTTAACATCGATGGCAACAATACAATACGTGCCTTGCAACCCCTGCTGTCACTGGGTAAGGACACCGCAAGATTGAACCCAAAGCTAAGCACTTCTCCCATTGTAAGAAAGATCAATCTAGTAGGCCAAACCAAATTGATAATTCGAAGAGACTTGCAAAGATAACTCAATCATACATAAAAGAATTCAGAGGAGATTCGAGTATTTCTCATAGATAAACTTGATCATAAACCCACAATTCATCGGATCTCGACAAACACACCGCATAAAGAGTTACATCAAATAGATCTCCACAAGAGAGGGGGAAAACATGGTATTGATATCCAAAAAGAGAGAATAAGACATCTAGCTAATAACTATGGACCCGAAGGTCTGTGGTAAACTACTCACAACTCATCGGAGGGGCTATGGTGTTGATGTAGAAGCCCTCTGTGGTCGATTGCCCCTCCGGCGGATTGTCGGCGAAGGCTCCAAGATGGGATCTCGCGGATACAGAAGGTTACGGTGGTGGAAATTGTTTTTCGTTGGCTCTCTGGATGTTTTCGGGGTACGTGGGTATATATAGGAGCAAGAAGTAGGTCGGTGGCCGCCCGAGGGGCCCACGAGACAGGGGGCGTGCCCAAAGGGGGTGGGCGCGCCCTCCTATCTCGTGGCCGCCTTGATAGCTTCTTGACTTGCACTCCAAGTCCTCTGGATCATGTTCGTTCCAAAAATCACGCTCCCGAAGGTTTCATTCCGTTTGGACTCCGTTTGATATTCCTTTTCTTCGAAATACTAAAATAGGCAAAAAACAGCAATATGGGCTGGGCCGGTTAGTTGGTTAGTCCCAAAAATGATATAAATGTGTAAAATAAAGCCCATAAACATCCAAAAGGGGTAATATAATAACATGGAACAATAAAGAAATATAGATACGTTGGAGATGTATCAGAAATCGAGGTGACGACAGGAAGGAATCATAAAGATTGGACGTGGAAGCTGATGCCGGACTATCATCAATCTGGAATATGATGTAGAACCCGGCTTGCAAAGCCAAAGACTTGCGTCCTCACACCACATCATCATTGAAGGCAAGTTCGGGGGCTATCGAGGGAGTCCTGGATTCGGGGGGTCCTCAGGTGTCTGGCCCAGGAATATAGGCCGGGTTGGATGGGCCGTACAAGATCAAGCTAAAGATTATCCACTGTGTCTGGATGGGAAGCTTCCTTCCCAAATAAACCGACCTTGTACAAACCCTAGGCCCCTCCGATGTGTATATAAAATGGAGGGGTTAGTCCGTAGAGGCTATCTTCTTCACCATCACTGGAATTCTCATAGGATAGACATCTAGGGTTAGCCATTACGATCTCGAGGTAGATCAACTCTTATAATCTTCATACTCATCGAATATAATCAAGAAGGAGTAGGGTTTTACCTCCCTTAAGAGGTCCCGAACTTGGGTGAACACTGTGTCCCCCGGCTTCCTGTTACCATTGATCCTTAGACGCAAAGCTTGGCCCCCCTACCACAAATCTGCCGGTTTTGACATCGACACTGGGGCCAGCTGACTCCATTTTTCTTGCGGGCATCACACTGAGCTCACCGGTTTGAACAGAGTATCCAGAGACGGTCCTAGTGGCAGTGCGAGTGGGTAAGAAGGAGGGCTGGGGTTTTCCGTAGGAGTGGAAGAAGAGGAGCAGGCATTTTCTATATGAGTGAGGAAGAAGGTGAGCGGGGGTTTTCTGTATGAGTGAGGAACAAGCGAAGCGGGGGGAATTCCGGGAGACAGAAGTGGGAGAGTCAAGTGAGCTGCAGTATAAGTGGAATCGAAGAGGGACGGTTTTTTGGGATCACCCCCTCTTCAAGAAATATGGGCTTCTCCTCACGAAAAAACAAAAACAAATGGGCTTTAAGATGGATAGGATTTTGTATTGGCCCAGTCGATTGCCCGTGTTTTGTACTGGAGGGCCTTAACACTAGAGGCAGCCCATTACAGACACTCTCCAGCTCTCCAGCTTATTGCCCATTCAAAAGAAAATAAGAGACACCTCCAGCTTAATTATGGCTCCTCATCAGTAATATTTTTCAACTTGAAAAAAAGTTATAGCTCCTTTTCAGGCCGACTTGGCATCCACCAAATTAGAGGATGATGTACTGCATGCAGACACTCACACTGGTCATAGCACGGCAAAATGAGGGGTCAAATAACATGCCCACAATATACATAGATTGTAAAGGTTGACACACTAACATTCACACTAAACTAAGTTTCACAAGATACGGTATGCATACTAGCTAGCATTCACAAGCACTTAAGTTTAGCATGTTAACGCATCTAAATGATTCACAAGACTATAACCAAGACAAAGTTGTGAGGAGGTGTAGAAACAAAGAAAAGTGATAGATGCTTCTCTGAGCAAAGGGCCTCCCTACGCACGCATTAATTTCCTAGGCATGCTTCTTTCTGCTCAATGTTGCGTGCACTTTGAGCATGTTGGCAACTCCACAGCTAGCTTGATGGCTCATCTTGCAATTTATGCTGACACATTGCAGCAAACAGAGGAGGCAAAAGATATCACTCAACATTACACTATTTTGTGTAGTTCCACTGAAATCATCTTCATTGTCCTGAATGTGAAAAGATAGGAAAGCACTGTACTTGAACGTTGTCGCAAAACAGTAGCAGATATCAATAGCTCGGCATTACAAAACAAGATCATCTAGACGAAGGGGATACTGACTTACATGAGGAAGATTATGCATAATTTTATAGGTGTTTAGTTGATTTCCACCTTGGGATCTCCTATGATGGCATGGAGAAAATTCTATGCAATCGATGAGTGCAATTCCTTCCGTGTGGCTGTAGAAAATTTGTTCGACTAACCCCAATATCTTTTTTGTGCAGTTCCACTAAAATAATGCACCGCTGTTTCCATGACCCCTACTCGCCGGCCAGGCCATCAATGACTCGGTCTCTTTTATCTTGCGTTGAACGAGCGGCTGCAGTGCTTGTTTGCTCCTCCACACATGGCATGCTCGTTCCACACTGCAAACAGCAAGTCAACATACGAATAAGCTTATTTCATCTTGCGTTGGTCGTTCTACCTAGTTAAGAATGTAGGAATACCTGGAACACCGTGAGATTAGCTGATAGCAGGTTCCACTAAAATTGAGGTTTGTGCTTCCGTTTGCACAAACAGACACCATATGGAGATAGACAACCCTATTTGCACAAATATGTAACAGGGTTATTTAAGAAGTGTCTTTTTTTGCAGAGCCATATGATTAACAACAACATCTCATATGTTATCAATGGCATTACAGTGACAGTAAGAAAAAGTGCCATTATCTAAGAAGTGCCATCACATCAAATCAACACTGGCACTAGATTAACGAGGGCTTACATTAACATGCACAATAATTGCATTATGACTATGTGATGACAGATTGGGAGTAGCACTTGATCAGTACGTATGTGCACAGCTAATAGGAACGATTATTCTAACGAAGGGTGATACGGAAAGGAGAAACACATCGACGTGTCAACCATTGTGTAATTTAATTTTGTGTAGTTCAACGGAGATGCAGCTATGTTACCTGTGTCAGAGTTTAGTGTAATGGCCCAAAACACTCTTTATGAGAAATAAAGCAAGATGGAAGAATTTCATAAAACGATGGTGGCATTGATTCATTTTATCAATGGCAATACATTGACAGTAGCATTACTTAATAGCAAGATCACATTAACAGTGGCATTGGTTCATTTTACCTATGATGTTAGATTAACAGCAACAGTAAGGGCATACGGACAAGGCAGGCACAAGCACGTTTTACATCCACCGAGGCGTAAAGTGGTGAGGCAGAGGTGTTGCCGAGTGCGGCAAACATGCAAATCATGTCTGGATTTGTGAATTTTTTGTTCTTGTTAGTGACCTTTCCTATGTGACCACAAGAAATCTAGACATGCTCATTCTAAGTTGCATTGTCAACCCAACACCCCCCACTTTCTGTCCTTTTTGACCAAGAGACCGGTTAGGCCAGCATCTTTATTTCCCTTTCCAACCAAGAGATCGATTCGTTAGCTAGTATCTGTAGTACCTTTTTTCCTCTAATAGTAAAAATTTAGGTGGTGTTCGAATGTTCGACAAGCCGACGGAGCTAGGTACATGGAGAGATTTGTAATACTAGAAGAGTATCCACATGTAGGATGCACCGACGTGGGGAGCAATCCTAACTCGAAGAAAAAGGGATGCAACAACGATGGGAGCTAGGCCATTAGAACAAGGCCGGTTCTAAAAAAAGTTATACCTCCGGTCGGCGGGATGTGGCGAGTGTAACGCCCCAAGGCTGGATGCGCGGACGAGGTGCGGGAGCGCACAGGGCAGCTCGGGCCCATCCCGGCACGGGGCGGGCCGCCGATGGGTTCCCAGTGCTGCGGCGAAGCGGGGGAGGCGGGGCGCGACGTGGCAAGGCATGAGTGGATGGAGGGGCTGCGCGGGGCGAGGTGGCGGCGCCTCTTTGGCCGGGGCGACGTGGTGACGGTTTTGGTGGCAATGGCGGTGAATCTGGCGGCGACAAGTGGCGGGCCCGGGTGGCGGTGCCAGATCGGAGGAAGGGGAGGGATTTGCTGCAGCTGGGAGGTAGGGGAAGGGTAGGGTTAGCCGAATTTGGCATGGGGTGTATATATATTAAAGGGGGCTAGGGTTAGGGGGTTTGCTCCATTTTCGGACATCGGATCTCGATCCAACGGTCCGGAGCAGAGGGGGTCTAGGCGGGCTGTAGATGAGCTGATTGTGGCTGTGTAGGAGGCCTCAGGCTGAGGGGAGAGCGGAGAAGTGCGATCCGGCGACTGTTTCGGAGACCGAAATGTCTGACGAAGGTAACCGCAATGGTACCGCTATATGTTTAACGGTTGGGATATCAAACGGACTCCGAATGCGACGAAATTTGACAGGCAGTCTACGTAAACTATAATAAGACCGCACGCCAACTTTCACCCCATTCCGAGAACATTTTTATGCCACTTATAAAATAATATTTCGGAGGTGCCGCGAGCGCGTGTGAGTGTGTTTGGGCTCAGAACGGACAACAAAAAGAACTGGGAGAACTCGGGTGGATGCAAGTTTTAAAAAACATGCAGATGAAATGCACATGATGACAAGGCAAAGTGCAACACGCAAGCGGAGGACATGGCAACGACGGCGAATAACTGGAAGACACCTGGTGCATTGGTCTCGGGGCATTACAACTCTCCTCCACTAATAGAAGATCTCGTCCCGAGATCTCAGGAACGAGACGGAAGATAAAGAGGGAGAGGTGAAGAAGAATGCAAGAGAGAAGAAGAACAAGACATGAGCACTCGGTTAGAAAAGAGGAACATCGAATATGACAAGAATCAAAAGCTCAAGGAATAAGATAGACTCTGAAACCACTCCGATTAGACAAGGTAGAAAAAGAACAAGAACGAAAGAGTTTGGGCAGCACTCTGGCTGAAAATGGAAAGAATAGAACATGAACTTGAGAAGATGGAACGGTACTTGACGCGAGAAAACAACACAATGCCTCTGCAAGTATTGAAATAGAGGAATGAAAGAATAGACAAGATTTAGAGGAAAACTCTTCTTCGGTCTTCACATGTAGAAAATGACGACGAAAACACCACCAAAATTGTTGAGATACTTCGGAAAAGAAAAGAGAGAAGGTTGGACCAACAATGAAAAGAATTAAAAATGATCTTGGGGAAGGCATGTGACTGATGGAATCCATTCTTATGTCACACTTTGAGAAGGATTTGAGAATAACTCTGGGAAATTAGAAGAGTCTGGTAAGATCCTGGGGAAGGACCTGTGGCTTAGGTCCCACTGAAGAGAAAACACCGGTTAAAAGAATTGCATAATAGATGATGCACCGGAACGACTGAAGGACTTGAATGAGGTGACAACCTCGAATGAATTGGAACACAGAAAAATCTCTTGAGATGTCTTTCGAACTCCGGAATGATTAAATGGCAAGAGGCGAATGAGCAAGGGGAACACTTGATCCAAGGGAAAGAATACAATCAAAACCGAAAATTGGAACTGAATCCACTGGAGAACAAAACGAAACAAACAATGATGAACTAGACGAGAATTCACCGGTTGAGACAATCGAGGAAAGACTGAAGAAGCTCCGTACAAATGAAATTGATGGTACAAAGAGACTCAGACTCTGGGAAGAAAAAGGGTGGGAGGGCGGGAAAAACAAAGTCAACTTGGAAGGGCGAACCGACGAATAACTTTAAGAGAAAAACATCGGTTGAAATAATTGAGGAAAGAATGCAAAGGCTTCGCACGTGTAGGATGGATAATCGATTACAGACTCCGGCTCCAAGAAGAAAAAGGGCGGGCGGGTGGGAGAAAGAAAGCAAGTGAGGACGACATTGTCTCTCTTCAGACGACATTGCTTCCCCGTCTGAGAAAGAGCTGAGGATTGATCTTGCAAAAGACCAGGAGGGTCGAGCCGTCTTGACGAGAAATGCACCGGGTGAAAAGAGCTGAGAACCAATGATAGGAAATCTAACCGCGTGATCCTAAAGAAAAATTTGAAGAGGAAGAGGAGCATATCAAAACACCTACGCCAAGATTCCTCACTAGAGGGACGAAGGGGCTGAGGAGTAAAAAGAATTCCTTCTCTCTAATATAACTAGACTTAGAAATCATTTTTCTTCTAGACTCAACAACGACCAACTACGATCAATCAAGGGGGCTCCTATGGTCAGTCGAGGCTCTGATACCAACTTGTCATGCCCAATATGCGACCCTATCCTAAAGGAACTCGAAGGTTCCACCAAGGATAGGAACGTGTATTGGAGACGCTTTTGTAAGGTGGATATCATTACATCGTACCATTACACAATAGCTGCGGATACATACAAAAGGCATACAATGCCGCATGAATACAACATCATCATACATAAAGAAACATCCGACTAAGGATGAAACACAAACAAAAGCTCAAATGACATCCACCTTGCTAGCCCAGGCTGCCGACCAGGAACCTATCCCCTGAACAAAGAAGAAGCAGAAGAAGAACTCCAAAACAAGCAAACATCGCTCTCACGTCCTGATCAATGCATTACATGTACCTGCAACTATTGTTGTAGTAATCTGTGAGCCATGAGGACTCAACAATCCCATTACCATGGGTATCAAGACTAGAAAAGCTAAATGGGTATGGAATGGATAAGTGGTGAGGTTGCAGCAGTGACTAAGCAAATATGGTGGCTAACTTACGAATACAAGAATGAGATGAGAAACTACGCAAATGGTCGCAAACTAGTAATAATCAAGAAGTGATCCTGAACTACTTACGTTCAAACATAACACCACCGTGTTCTCTTCTCGACCCACTCGAAAAGAGACATCACGGTTACACACGCGGTTGGGTATTTTAGTTTGAATCTGGCGTCAAGTTCTCTACAACTAGACATTAACAAATTCCCATCTGCCACATAACCGCGGGCACGGCTCTCGAAAGTTTATACCATGCAGGTGTGTCCCAACTTAGCCCATTATAAGCTCACAATCCGCGGAGACAATCCTCCATCACGGGACATCCGATCAGACTCGGGGTCTTGGAGCACAAGGCATTTTGACAATGGTAAAACAAAACCAGCAAGACCTCCCGGTGTGCCGACAAATCCCGATAGGAGCCGCACGTATCTCGTTCTCAGGGCACAACGGATGGGCAAGACGTCGGGTTGGCTGAGACCCTGGTTGCCGAGGGGGCGCTGGACATCGCCCAGGTTGGACCAACACTCAGAGGAGCATTGGCCCGGGGGTTGATTAAAAATACTAGGGGGCCGGCGAAAATCCCCTATCTAAGTTTTAGTTCTTATTAGGCAAATAGAAAACCAATGTTGGGCCTTGCTGGAAGAGTTTTATTCAAAGTGAACTGTCAAGAGGGTCCCATACCCCTCACCGTGTTAGGGACGCAAAATCAAGGAACATAACACCGGTATGACGGAAACTAGGACGGCAAGAGTGGAACAGAACACCAGGCATAAGGCGAAGCCTTCCACCCTTTACCAAGTATATAGATGCATTAATTAAATAAGAGATATTGTGATATCCCAGAAATATCCATGATATCCATGTTCCAACATGGAACAACCTGCAACTGCACCTGCAACTAGCAACGCTATAAGAAGGGCTGAGAAAAGTGGTAACATAGCCAAACAAGGGTTTGCTAGGAAGGGTGAAAAAGGTTAGACACTGACATGGCAACTTGGGAGGCTTGATAAACAAGTGGTAGGAAGCGTGACGTAGCGATAGCATCGAGAAAACTAGCATAGCAATGATAGTAGTGAGATCCAGGGTAATGGTCATCTTGCCTGAAATCCCGCTAGGAAGAAGAACGATTCCATAAAGAAGACGAATGGCATAGACGAACAAAGTGTAGTCGAACGAATCCTCACGATCGCAACGAAACAAGAACTACAAGAAGGAGCACAACCGGAAAGAAGCAAACAACATGGTAAACACACAACACATAAACATGACATGATGCACATCCAAGTATGATGCATTACAAGGCTATATGATGCTACTCATGGCAAGAGATGATTCATATAGGAACAACACATCAAAGCAAGTTTAATGAGGCCGGAAACAACATATAACAAATCCGGAAAGTCCTCATATGCAAATTTCGGAATTGGTCCAGATCTGAATAAACCGTATGTTCAAGTTTTTAAACAGCAAGTTAAGATGCACCATGATGATCTACATGAGATTCTAGTCAAGTTACATATAAAGTTCATTTAATTCGGACCTACGGCCTAGAAGATATGAGCAGAACAAGTTAAACATGGCGCTTATGCACAATGCATTCAAACATCAAGCAAACACACTCAAAACAAGGGTGCAACAAGATAAAATTAAACTACATGCAATTCTAAGCAAGTTTCAAATATAGCATGCTCAAAACGGAACAACGGTTCAACACATACACTCCAAACAAGTTTGAAGGACAAGCTGTCCAAAACAGCAAGTAGGCACTTTGCAATCATCAAAATAACATGCTACAGGAGTCATATGAGAACAAACTTGACATTCACTTCATTTACAGATAACATACTTCAAATATCATTAAGGTTCAGGTTCATAGGCAACAGGATTAAACCAATATGATCAAAGAAAAATGCAACTTTATAACACATGGACATATACATGAGAAAAGTTAATATGATGGCATGTTGGAGGCATGAAATAAAGATGCTAAAGCAACTATACATGGAAAAAAGGGCATTTCATCAAATTACATATAACTAGCAGAAAATAACATCATGGCATCATATATATATGACTCATGGATTAGTGGGAATCAACAAGACAAGATTGAATGTTGAAATAGTTTCAGCAAGTGTAAAACAACAACATTATGATAGCGTGTTTGCAAGCATGGAACAGATGCATATGATATCCAAAATTACAACCATGGCATGTGAACAAATAAATCATAGCGTTTCAAAACATTTAATTGGAGCATCTCCAAAAGAGGCATAGATTAATTAATATCAAGCTCACAACATAGCATCATGAAGTTAACAGAAAACTGGAACATAATATAAGCATGTTCATGGCAATGAAAACAGGCTACAGGACATATATAAGGAATAAAATGGTATGGAATGATAGATCATAACATGGACACCAAAAAAAATCTCAACTAAGCATCTCCAGATTATGCATGGATTAACTGGTAGCATCAAGCAAACATGGCATCATGATATGACAGATTCAGGATGAAGAATGTTAACAGCAAGTAGCCCACTTCACAAGATTGGTGTATTCACTACAGGGCATACAAAAATACATGGTTTGCACCAATGTAAAGATGGCATAATTATGCTACTAAAACATGTAGACATGATGCTCCAAAGAAAATCACACAAAAAGATATAAAAATGACAAAATGACAAGTTATAATAGTTTTCAGCAGTTAACAACAACAAGCACTTTTGCAACAGAGATTACCATGTCAAGATGCTCCCTAACATGCAAGCACACCAACATGTAGAGCATGAAGAGCGGAACATTTGCATATCAAGATCATCATCATAGGATCAACAGGGACAAAGATACACCACACACAAGATGCATAGATGATGTTAACAATCAGCAGATTCCAGCAATTTATATCACTTAGCAGTTCTGCAACAAATATTAAGGAATCAATATGAACAGTAACATGAATGCAAACTACTCCATCATGATGAGAGCTCTGAGATGAACATTTTGACATAAAATGCATGCAACACGGAGCTATATGCACCAAGTTATTAACTCCACAAGAATGCAATATGATGCTATTTTACTCGGGGACAGGGGGAAAATGACGTCGGGACTGACTGGAAGGACACTGTCCGGGCTCGGGCGGACATGTACGGCGCGGTGAGGCTAACAAGCGGGCCCCACCTGGTGGCAGCCCTGACGAGCCGAGGGCGCCGGATCTCGCTAGATCTGGCCCTCGGTGGTGCTCTGGCGAGGGAGGGAGGATGGGGACGGCGTGATCGACAAGGAGGCAGAGCGCTCGGGGCTCGACCTCGGCCCTAGCTGGCGCGGTGAGGTCTGGTAAGGACGGCGGCGAGGCTGTGAGCTCCGGCTCCGCCGAGCTCCTTCCGGAGCGGCGGGGCGGCGAGGACCCAAGGGCAAGGGCAGATCCAGAGGGGAGGGCGCCGGATCTGGCCGGCAACAGCGACCAGCGAGCTTGGCGGCAGACATCGGCAGGGCGGAGCTCGAGGAGCGGCCGGCCGGCGGCGAACGACGCGGAGGTGGCTCGATGATGACGGGCGGTAGGGCTGGATGCGTAGATGAGGCGCGGGAGCGCACGAGGCAGCTCGGGCCCATCCCGGGCCAGGGCGGGCCACCGAAGGGCTCCCAGGGCCGCGGCGAAACGGGGGAGGCGGGGCGCGACGTGGCAAGGCGTGAGTCGCTGGAGGGGCTGCGCGGGGCGAGGTGGCGATGCCTCTTTGGCCGGGGCGACCTGGTGGCGGTTTTGGAGGCGACAACGGCGAATCTGGCGGCGACAACTGGCGGGCCCGGGCGGCGGCGCTGGATCCGAGGAAGGGGAGGGATTTGCTGCGGCTGGGATGTAGGGGAAGGGTAGGGTTAGCCGAATTTGGTGTGGGGTGTATATATATGGAAGGGGGCTATGGTTAGGGGATTTGCTCCGTTTTCGGACGTCGGATCTCGATCCGACGGTCCAGAGCGGAGGGGGTCTAGGTGGGCTGCAGATGGGCTGATTGTGGCTGTGTAGGAGGCCTCGGGCTGAGGGGAGTGGAGAGAAGTGCGACCCGCAATGGTACCGCTATATGTTTAATGGTTGGGCTATCAAACGGACTCCGAATGCGACGAAATTTGACAGGCGGTCTACCTAAACTATAATAAGACCACACGCCAACTTTCACCCCATTCCGAGAACATTTTTATGCCACTTATAAAATAATATTTTGGATGTGCGTTGGGCGCGTGCGAGTGTGTCTGGGCTCAGAACGGACAACGGAAAGAACTAGGAGAACTCGGGCGGATGCAAGTTTTGAAAAACATGCAGATGAAATGCACATGATGACATGTCAAAGTGCAACATGCAAGCGGTCTCGGGGCATTACAGCAAGGCAGGTGGCGGGATATGCGAACTTGACGGCGGGGAGCAAGGGTGAGAAGGACCTCCCACGCTGGCGTCAGGTCAGAGAAGATGGCAGGGGTCGGCTCCCTCCCTCGCCATCAGCGACCACCAGCGAAAGGTATCCAGCTGGATCTGTGCAACTGGAGACGAGAGAGAGATATAGAGAGAGAGAGCGAGTGAGCGAGCAAGCGAGCGAGAGAGAGAGAGAGAGAGTGGACACCACGGTCCTGTTTAGATCTAGAGAGTATGAGAGAGTGAGAAGAAGAGAACAACCCTAACAAGCAAGTCCCGAAGTGGACTAGTGGAGTAGTAATTGTTTTTCCCTTCGCAGCGATCAGTTTAAATTGAATACGAGTGCGGCCATATTTTTTTCATTTAACGTATCAGTGAAAAGAAACTCGATCAATAAGCGTGTGATACGTCTCCAACGTATCTATAATTTTTTATTGTTCCATGCTATTATATTATCATTTTTGGATGTTCTACAATCATGTTATAGTCATTTTATATCATTTTTTGGTACTAACCTATTGACATGGTGCCCAGTGCTAGTTGTTGTTTTCTACATATTTCAAGAAATCAATATCAAACGAAGTCCAAACATAGCGAAACTCCTGGAGGATTGTTTTTTGGTCCAGAAGACATCCAGTGCGGCCAAGGAAGCACATAGGGGGTGCCTCGAGGGGAGCAGCACCCACCAGGGCATGCCAGGAGGCCCAGGCGCTCCCTGGTGGGTTGTGCCCACCTCGGGTGCATCTTATATGCATGATTTCTTATAGCCTCGTATTTCTTCTTCGATATTTGAGTTTTGTTTGGCCAATTTGATCTATTTATCTTGCAATAGGAAGAGGTGCTTTGTAGTGGGTTCGATCTTACGGTGCTTGATCCCAGTGACAAAAGGGGGACCGACACGTATGTATCATTGCTACTAAGGATAACAAGATGAGGTCTATATCTAAATAAATAGATAAATCGATAGTGTCTACATTATGTCATCGTTCTTATTGCATTACTCCATTTCTCCATGAACTTAATACACTATATGCATGCTGGATAGCGGTCGATGTGTGGAGTAATAGTAGTAGATGCAGGCAGGAGTGGGTCTACTAATCTTGGACGTGATGCCTATATAATGAACATTGCCTGGATATCTTCATGATTATTTGAAGTTCTATCAATTTCCCAACAGTAATTGTTTTCCCACCATTTGCTATTTTTCTCGAGAGAAGCCAGTAGTGAAACCTACGCCCCCAGGTCTATTTTCTTCATATTTGCTTTTGCGATCTACTTCCCTTTGCATTTATTTTCAGATATATTAAACGAAAAATACAAAAATACCTTGCTGCAAATTTTTTGTTCCGCGATCTATTTATCCTATCTACCACTTTTACCTCACGTTATTTGCCTATCTTGCGGCGCCGTACCCGAAAGGGATTGACAACCCCTTTAATACGTCGGGTTGCGAGTACTTGTTATTTGTGTGGAGGTGCTGTTTACATGGTGTGAGGAGATTCTCCTACTAGTTCGATAACCTTGATCTCATCAGTGAGGGAAATACCTAACGTCGCTATACTGCATCATCCCTTCCTCTTTGGGGAAATACCGACATAGTTCTTGCAGACATCAAAAGATATTTTTGGCGCTGTTGCGGGGGAGGATCTTCAACATCAACCAGGTTCCTAATCACAAATCTCCTTGAGGGAGTCCTGGATTAGGGGGTGTCCGGATAGCTGAACTATCACCTTTGTAACTGACTCTATGTAACCCTAACCCTCTTCGGTGCCTATATAAACCAGAGGGTTTTAGTCCGTAGGATGAACAACAATCATACCATAGGCTAGCTTATAGGGTTTAGCCTCTCTGATATCGTGGTAGATCTACTCTTGTACTACCCATATCATCAATATTAATCAAGCAGGAGTAGGGTTTTACCTCCATCGAAAGGGCCCGAACCTGGGTAAAAATATCGTGTCCCTTGTCTCCTGTTACCATCCGCCTAGACGCACAGTTCGGGACCCCCTACCCGAGATCCGCCGGTTTTGACACCGACATTGGTGCTTTCATTGAGAGTTCCTCTGTGTCATCATCTTTAGGCCCGATGGCTCCTCCGATCATCAACAACGATGCGATCCAGGGTGAGACCTTTCTCCCCGGAAAGATCTTCGTATTCGGCGGCTTTGCACTGCGGGCATATTCGCTTGGCCATCTGGAGCAGATCGAAAGCTACGCCCCTAGCCATCAGGTCAGATTTGGAAGTTTGAACTACGCGGCTGACATCCGCGGAGACTTGATCTTCGACGGGTTCGAGCCACAGCCAAGCGCGCCGCACTGTCACGATGGGCATGATCTAGCTCTGCCACCGGATAGTGCCCTGGAGGCCGCACCAGTGTCCGCTCTGACCCTTAGCTCGAAGCCGACTGCGCCGATCGAGGACGGGTGGCTAGACACCGCCTCGAGGGCTGCTATCTCTACGGTGATCGAGCCGAACACCAACCCTGTCCTTTGCGAAGCTTGTGACTCCAAGGTGCCGGACTCCTCTCCGGATTCCGAACCTTTCGCTCCCCTACCAATCGAATCCGATTGGGCGCCGATCATGGAGTTCACCACCTCGGACATCTTTCAGCACTCACCCTTTGGCGACATCCTGAATTCACTAAAGTCTCTCCCTTTATCAGGAGAGCCCTGGCCGGATTATGATCAGCAAGGTTCGGATGCGGACGATGAAGAAATTCAAAGCCCACCCACCACCCACTTCGTAGCCACTGTCGAAAGTTTAAACAACGTGCTCGATTTCGACTCCGAAGACATCGATGGTATGGACGACGATGTAGGAGATAAGCATGAACTAGCACCTGTAAGGCACCGGACAGCCACCTCATCTCACGATGTATACATGGTGGAGACACCTAAAGGAAGCGACAACGAGGAACAACGGGACGCCACGAGGGATCATTCCCTCGAAAAGAAGTCAAAACAGCGACATAAGCGCCGCTCAAAATCCCGCCTCGACAAAGACAGCAGCCATACAGACCCAGCCATAGAACAGGGCGAACCGGTGGACGACGAACATGCCATCGAGCAACCATCCCAACAGGACAACCTGGATAAACAATCCGTCCCCGGCGAAGATAACAGTCCGGACGATCTCACGCCGGACAAGTTGCTGGAGCGGAAGAACCTCCACAAAAGGCTCGTCGCTACTGCGCGTAGCCTAAAAAAGCAGAAGCGGAAGCTCCAAATAGCGGAAGACGCGCTCAGAATCAGATGGAGAAAAGTACTCAACACCGTAGACAAATACGGCGATAGTCGCCGAACAAAGAGCTACCCGAAGCGAAAACTACTGCCCAAATTTGATGAGGAGGCCATAGAGCCCCCGCAATCAAAGAACAAGAAGACCACCCGGTCGGATAGACGACCCCATGGCAAAGATAGAGCGGCAAACAGCGCCACACACAAGCCTGCACGCGATCCGCACACGGATTCGCATCAAAAAGATGGCCCTGTTAGATCTATCTACGGGCCAAGAAAGCAAGCTCTAGTAAGCAATGCAACACATCAAGTATCCGAATATTACGGCACACCTAAATACAGGGGTGCCGCACACCCCCTATGTTTCACCAATGAGGTTCTGGATTATGAATTTCCAGCGGGATGCAAGCCCGTAAACATAGAGGCATACGACGGAACAACAGACCCTGGAGTTTGGATTGAGGATGACATCCTCCACATACACATGGCTAAAGGAGATGACCTCCACGCCATAAAATACTTACCCCTCAAGCTCAAAGGGCCAGCCCGGCATTGGCTCAAAAGCCTCCCCGAAAACACCATTGGAAGTTGGGAAGAGCTCGAGGATGCTTTTCGGGCTAATTTTCAAGGGACCTATGTCCGACGTCCGGATGCAGACGATTTAAGTCACATAACTCAACAACCCGGAGAGTCAGCCCAAAAATTCTGGAACAAATTCCTTACTAAAAAGAACCAAATAGTCGACTGTCCGGACGCCCAAGCCTTAGCAGCTTTCGAACACAACTTCCGAGAGGAATGGCTCGCCAGACACCTCGACCAAGAAAAGCCAAGAACAATGGCCACATTAACAAGCCTCATGACCCGCTTTTGCGCGAGAGAGGATAGCTGGTTGGCAAGATGCAGTACGAGCGACCCAAGTACATCCGAAGTCAGGGATGGAAACGGGAAACCGCAACGCAGCAAGGACTAGTGCCGGACCAAGGGAAACAGCCCGAAGAGCACGACAGTCAATGCCGGATTCAAAAGCTCTCGGCAGAATCATAAAAAACTGCCCCTTAAGGATAACAGGGACGAGCTATCTAACTTAAACAAAATCTTGGACAAGATATGCCAAATCCACAGTACTCCCGGGAAGCCTACAAACCATACCCACAGAGATTGTTGGGTCTTCAAGCAGTCCGACAAACTCAACGCCGAACACAAGGGGCTCGACACACCAAGCGAGGACGATGACGAACCCCACAAGTAGAGCACCGGAAAACAAAAGAATTTCCCACAAGAATTCAAAACATTTAACTCACTTTATGTGACAGAAGGGAAACACAGAATGGCGCCCATAGAGATACGCGCCATATGGCCTATCCCAGAGGAGTCCCGCCACTGGTTGTTAAAACCAATCACCTTCGACCATCAGGATTACTCTAGAAGTATCCGGAATGCAGGATGGACTGCCTTGATATTAGATCCGATAATTGACGGACTCCAATTTACACAACTCCTAATGGACGGCGGCAGTGATCTAAACCTGCTATACCAGGACACAATCCGCAAAATGGGAATAGACCCAACCAATCTTCGCCATAGCAACACTTCCTTTCAAGGGGTAATGCCAGGCCCATATGCCCATTATACGGGCTCTCTACTGCTAGAAGTTGTGTTTGGCTCACCCGACAACTTCTGCCTCGAAAAGTTAACCTTCCACCTCGCCCCATTTACAAGTAGCTACCAAGCACTACTGGGACGTGAAGCTTTCGCCCGCTTTAACGCAATACCGCATTACGCATCCCTTACACTTAAAATGCCCGGTCCGCGAGGCATCATCTCCTTAAAGGGAAATACGGAGTGTTCCTCGAGCGCGGAAGATAGTGTGACTGCCTTGACAGCCACACACTAAACCGGCTTCACCAATCAAAGCACCTAAACAGGTCGTTCAGACCCCGGACATGGCTAGACGAGTCCGGCGTAAGCATACAAGGGCTTACTAGCCGCATACCCCTGTACAAGGGGCTCCGCGCATGTACAGCAAGAGACAATAAACTCAATTTTATTCATTTTTTGAATCGTACTTTGTTTATTTTATATAATGTACACTTTGCGCACGATCTTTTTCAACTAAGTTCCTCTCTTTTACAGATGAACACCGTGCTACACCCATCCAGGATACGGCACAACGGAGACACAGGCGCAGACATGCAGTAGGGAACCGTTGCAAGGATTCTTTTCAGATTAAGACCCTGCGTAAACCTTTTTTACTGTCTCTTGTTGATACACATCCCCTGGTTTCTTGCTATAACCAAGGAGGTGGCCGGCGTTTTGGCATGGCCCACGTCAGAATTTTGCGCGTACCTGGACACCAGGGGCTTATTACCAAGGGCGTTGTTCGGCCCATTTTCATAAAGACTGAATACCTTAGGGAGTGTTTGGCGTCTCGAGTTAGGTCTTATATGCATCAGCTTCGAATCATGTCTTTGGTTAAATGTTGGGTTTGCCCGGCTCCTGTGTTTTGCTGCCTTACGTTCCTCTCTATCGGCTAAGGCGGCACTAGGAGAACTACTGCGATTGTGCCCCGGTTCGGCCAGGCGAGCACCTCAGTAGAGAAAGCCGAAAACTGACTGTCATGATATAGCATGAGACTGGTCAACCACTCGATGACCCGCCGGAATCTATAGGATACCTCCGCATTGACGAAGGGCCATTTCCCGGTCAGGCACATACGCGCCCCCAATTCGGGTGAGCGCGGTGCCCCTAGGGGCTATATAGTAGCTCCACTGTCAAACTCCTATGGCTAAGTGAAAGTGATAAAGCATTATAGTCCGGTTGCCTAGTTTGCTGCGCTACCACCTCCTTTATAGGACCAAGACGTTGGATCAAGTGTAAAAAATGCGCCTTTTGCAAACACCCCCGCATTATATGCGTGGGGGCTGAAGCCGAAGACTGCCATCTTTCAGGTTATATACACATATACATTAACGGCCGCACATGAGGTATTTTGATTCTTGAAGGCACAAGTATAAAAAGCTCTTTTCTTTCATCGAAACATTGTTTCACAATAATACATGTTATTCGAACATAATATCCTTCGAGCACTGCGTCTCTATTAAACGAGCGCCCTGCAGAACTTCCTAAAAATAGTGTTCGACAGGTACTCGGCTTCCGTCCGAATCTTGGGATGCAACATCTGTGGCCTTCATCTCCGCCCAGTATGTCTTGACACGGGCAAGAGCCATCCGCGCACCCTCTATGTATGCCGACCTCCTCATTGCATTGATATGCGGCACTGCACCAAGGAACTGCTGCACCAAGCCAAAATAACTCTTTGGCTCGGGCCTTTTCGGCCACAAAAGACTCACTACATCCTTCATGGCAAGTCCGAATAACCTATTCAGCTCCGCCCATTCGGCCAAGTGATCGATTAATGGAAGTGGGCGCTCTAGCTTATGGAACTGCGACCAAAAAACCTTTTCCATTTCGTGATCCTTTTGATCTCGGAAGTGTTCGGCCGCGTCCGCGGAACTTTCCGCCAAGTCCAGATAAGCATCCTCCGCACTCCACAGCCGGTCCAACTAAGCATAATTAGGATCCATGAATTTCCTCCGCAGCAGAAAGGGCTTTCCAGCCGCGATATCTCCGGCCTGACGCAGAGCGATCATCCTTGGCCTTGGTAGTGGCCTTCTTTAGGTCCTCTTGTACCGCTCGATCTTCTTTTTCAAGAAGCTTGCAGCGGTCGGCAGCATTCTTCAACTTCACGGCCATCTCGGCCATTTCCTTCTTGCTTTGGCAGTGAGTAGCCTGTTTAGCTTTTAGCTCGTCGGCCGCCTTTAAGGCAGCCTCATCACTCTTTCTGGCCTGCTCCTTGGCTCGGGCGAGCTCCGCCCGAAGGTTCTCCATGGCAGCGGCACCATCTGCATCAAGCATACATGTTGTAAGGCACGGGCATCAAAGGCCCCTTACCAGGTGTGCACGGAGAAATCGCATAACTTGTGACTCATCAAGCCGATTATTGACAAGCGCGATGTCGGCATCCGTGACGTCAAGTTGCCGCTTTAGTTCGGCAAAATCATCAGTCCGGCTAGCCACCGGACACTTCGCCTCCTACATAGGAAGGGCGACATATTATACCTGGCATTATGATCCTTGGTGCGCTGTCATTTTTTGACAACACACCGAGCCTCAGGGGCTACTATCTACACAGGGCGCATTTTATATGCGGAACTGTCAGAAGGTACATCATTTTGCGTACCTCAAAACTTGTCAGTAAACTTCTGACGGCTTCGTGCAATCCACTCTCAGCGGATGAAATCCTTTCAATCACTGTACCGATTAGCGCACGGTGATCTTCTGAGATAGACGCTCGCCCGAGCAGATCCTTCAGCTCCTCCGACCATACACCAGGTGGTGCCGGACTCGTCCGATGGCCTTTTTCAAAGGCTGGACGCGGAGGGCTTTGAGGGGACATACGACTGCCTTCTGGCCCCGCCGGACTCGGAGAAACCCTCCGCGAAGACACCTCAGGGTCGCCTGCCTCGCAAGACGGTGCGACAGGAGGAGGCGTTTCGCTCTCCACCATCTCCGGAGGAAGATCCCCCGAAGATGAGCTCTGCTGAGATGGGATGAGATCCGAACTACAAGATAAAATTTCGGTTATCTTCATCAGAAATAGGGCAGGGATATCCTTTATTTTAAAAATAACTCCCCTTTTTACTTACGGCTCAGTGGAGAGCTGATCCCCTTGGGGGCACAGTGCGGCCGAGGCATCTCTCGGTCGCTGGACCCTTTGAAGAAGATTTCTTCCCCTGCTTTGAGACCATGATCTCTAGGTCTTCGGAGGCGGTCCTCTTCTTCCCTTGGATGGAGGGATTCTCGATCCCTCCTTTCCTGACAGCCTCCTTCGTGGAGGCGGTAGCTTCCTTGTTCCCCCGTTCACCTTCTTCCAAAGGCGCGACGTCCAGCATCCTGGTTAACACGGGATCTGGCGTGGTCTCAGGGAGGGGGGCCGGACACCTGATTAACTTTGCTTTCGCTATCAACTCCTGTTCGAGGGACATCTCTTTTGAGGGCAGATTCATGATAAATATGTGATAGTGTGTCCGGGTACAGGGCTACTTACTTGAGTATCCGGGCGATTGCAGTTCAGACCTGCGTCCTTGGTCAAGTCCGGACACATCGCTTGTGATCCGAAGAAAAGCTTGTACATCTCCATGGGAATCGTGCCCATAAAATGTTGGAGAGCTCGTGGTCCCTCTGGGTTAAATTCCCACAGGCGAAGGGGGTGACGTTTGCAGGGCAGGGTGCGACGAATCAGCATGACCTGCGCTACCATGACCAGAGTAATCTATCTCTCTAAGAGGTCTTGAATGCGGCCCTGCAACAAGGGCACGTCCTTGGACGGCCCCCAGTCAAGTCCTTTATTGACCCATGACACCAGCCGCGGTGGAGGACCCGAGCGAAAGGCAGGCGGCGCCACCCATTTGGTGCCCCTGGGAGCTGTGATATAAAACCACTCTCGTTGCCATAGGCTGAGCTCCTCCTGGAAAGAGCCCTCAGGCCACGGAGCATCACCATTCTTACTTATAACAACCCCTCCGCACTCTGCCTGTTGCCCCTTGATCATCTTCGGCTCCACTTTGAAGGTCTTGAGCCACAATCCGAAGTGAGGGGTAATGTGGAGGAAGGCTTTGCATACGATAATGAACGATGAGATGTGGAGGATGGACTCCGGATCCAAGTCATCAAATTCCAACCCATAGTAAAACATGAGCCCCCTCACGAAGGGGTCCGTCGGGAAGCTTAGCCCCCGAAGGAAGTGAGACGCGAACACCACGCTTTCACCAGGCTTGGGAGTGGGAATAACCTGCCCTTGGGCAGGCAGCCTATGCGAAATTTCGTCGGTTAGATACCTGGCATCTCTTAGATTTAGCACGTATTCTTCCGTAATGGAGGACGGCATCCACCGGCCTTGCAGGTCGGAGCTGGACATCATCAAAGGTCTGAAGCGCCTGAATATGGAGCTTTGGGTGTTGGAACTTGAGGCGAAGGGCCGATTCGATTGAGATTGAAAGAAAGGAGTGGAGCCTTGGTCTCTTTAAAAAGAGGTTGAATACCAAGAGCCTTCCCCGTGACCGTTCGGGACTCGCCTCCGATAGAGGAGACGTGCCAACGAGTATGGTTGGGTTACCCACGCCCGTATTAATGAGAATCCCGGAATAAGGGGACACGATCTCTGCTTTGACAAGACGTGCCAAGGAAACCGCCTCGCTAAACGCACTGAGGTGGGACAGTAAAAACGATTCGAATAAAGGCTTGGCCGTGGTGTGATGTCACGCCACGGAATACGTCAGCAGATTGAATTTGTGTAAATATTATTCTCTCTACGGTGGTATGCGGAACTTATTTTGCAGAGCCGGACACTATCCTTGTGTTCAAAATCTTCTATGAAGTATTCGGAGGAGGAACCCGCCTTGCAATGCCGAAGACAATATGCGCGCCGGACTCGTCGTCATTGAAGCCTGGTTCGGGGGCTATTGAGGGAGTCCAGGATTAGGAGGTGTCCGGATAGCCGAACTATCACCTTTGGCCGGACTCCTAGACTATGAAGATACAAGATTGAAGACTCCGTCCCGTGTCCGGATGGGACTTTCCTTGGCGTGGAAGGCAAGCTTGGCGATACGGATATGTAGATCTCCTACCATTATAACCGACTCTGTGTAACCCTAACCCTCTTCGGTGCCTATATAAACCGGAGGGATTTAGTCCGTAGGACGAACAACAATCATACCATAGGCTAGCTTCTAGGGTTTAGCATCTCTGATCTCGTGGTAGATCTACTCTTGTACTACCCATATCATCAATATTAATCAAGCAGGAGTAGGGTTTTACCTCCATCGAGAGGGCCCGAACCTGGGTAAAAACATCGTGCCCCTTGTCTCCTGTTACCATCCGCCTAGATGCACAGTTCGGGACCCCCTACCCGAGATCCGCCGGTTTTGACACCGACACTCCTCTCCTCGCAATTTACATTGTTTGCCCTTTGAGTCTCATTTTCTTCTCCCCCACTTCACAAAAATTTGCTGTTTTATTCGCCTTTTTTTGTTCGTCTTTTCATTTGCCCTTTATGTCTTACTTAGCTTTTTTGCTTGCTTGCTTGGCATAATTGTGTGATTTGAAAATCAAGAACCAAAAAGGTTATGGATCCTCATCCACTTAATAATCTTTTTAAGAGATCCAATTATGATGAACCAATTGCTAGTGAGTTGTGTGCACTAGATTATCTTTATGAGTTGCTTGAAATTCGTGAATCTGAAAATTGTGATGAAGTGTTGAAAGAAGAAAATTGTAAGGTGATTCACGATAGCTCCTTGAATGAAAAGCATGATTGCAATGATGTTATTATAAATTCTATTAATGTCAATTGTCTTAATTTTATGCAAAATCCTAAGCTTGGGGATGCTAATTTTACTATGTCCACTACTTGTTGCAATGATCATGATTGGGGTGATTCTTCTTATGATTTGGAAAATTTATTTAAGCCCCATAATGAATATGGGATTTAAAACAATGTTTGCAATAAATATTAAAAGTGGGTTTGGAAGAGTGTCAACTCTATATCCCACATATTTGGAGAATGTTCAATCTTATGAAATTTTTTGATAAGAGTGAGTTTGGAGAGGTCATGACTTTAGTTAATGTTAATCCCACTATTTTGGAAGAGTGTCAACTTTGCATGAATGTGGATCGTGTTGCAAATATGTTATGTGATTGCTATTTTGTTGAATTTGAGTATGGTCCTACATGTAATTATTATGAGAGAGGAAAATATGGTTGTAGAAATTTTCATGCTACTAATTTATCTCTCGTCATGAGGAGATTGCTATTCTCTCTTTCTTCTTCCTTGCATATGCTAGATGTTTCTTGTCATGATAATTTGGTTGCCTACAAAATGCCTGTGCATAGGAAGTATGTTAGATTTGAATGTGTTTGTCACATGTTTTATGATGCTCTCTTTGTTCTTCAATTCTTGTGTTTCATGTGAGCATCATTGAAATCTCATGCCTATCTTAATGACTATAAAGGAAGAGTTTGTTGGGAGGCAACTCAACGAATAAAATAAATTTTGGCTTTTTATTTTCTGTTGTTGTGTAATTACACAATTATACCTCTGGTTAGATGTGTTTTTGTGATTTAAATTAGTGTTTGTGCCAAGCAAGACCTTTGGGATGATTTGGGTGAAAGTTAATTTGATCTTGCTGAAAAAACAGAAACTTTTGCGCTCACATGATTATTTTTATATTTTTACAGAAGAGTGATTTTGAGTTTATTATTTTTGAAGAAGATTAATATACAAATTTCTCACGTCTACCAATTTATTTCCGAATTTTTGGAGTTACAGAAGTATTCAAAATATTCAGATTGCTACAGACTGATCTGTTTTCGACAGATTCTGTTTTCTTTGCGTTGTGTGCTTGTTTTGACGATTCTATGGTTTCCTTTGATGATTTTTTGCCATAGAAAAATTTGAATACAGTAGATATAATTCAAAAAAAATTAGAATAGGTTTGCTATAGTACTTAGATTAGTGGTTTGCTTTCTTATACTAACGGATCTCACGAAGGTTTTGTTTGAGTTTTGTGTGATTGAAGTTTTCAAGTTTTGGGTGATCTTACGATGGATGAAGGAATAAGGATTAGCAAAAGGCTAAGCTTGGGGATTCCCGAGGAAACCCAAGATAATATTCAAACAAGTATAAAGCAACTAAGCTTGGGGATTCCGGCATCCCCGCTTTCTTCCAACAACCATCGGTATTTTACTTGAAACTATATTTTTACGAGTCACATACTATGAGTTTTGCTTGGAGCGTCTTGTATGATATGAGTGTTTTCTTGTTTTCTAAGTCTTGAATCCTTGCAGGACACACCCTTTTGAGAGAGCCAAAAATTATGCTATGCTTGCTCCTATGCTTCACTTAAATTTTTAGAGCGACGGATTTGCACTAGTGCTTCCCTTATATCTCTTTGAGCACGGTGTGCTTTGTTATTTTTGAAGAAATGCTCTCATGTTTCACTCAGATTTATTTGGGAGTTAGTAAATTTTAATAAATTCTCTCTTGCTTCACTTAGATTATTTTGAGAGAAAGAAAAAATTATGCTCATGATCTTCACTTATATTTGTTTGAGCTTATCAAAAGCAACATATGAAAATAGTTCCGAAGTGATAGGTATCCAAGGAGGATATAATAAAAACTTTTAGGAAGATCATTGGACATAATAAACTTGATTCTTAGTAATGGTTTTGAGATATGACGATATGATATGTGAGTCATGTTGGTGAGTAATTGTGCTTTAGTAAGAATATTGATGTTAAGGTTTGTGATTCCCTATGCAAGCACAAAAGTCAATAGTTATGCAATGAAATTAATATCCTACTTATGGTGCATTATTCGGTGTTACTTATGCTTAATGCTTGGGTACGGGATTTTTTGCTTTTTTGTTGGTCGCTTCTCGATCTTTTTGCTAGCCTTCATCTTGCACTAAGTATGATCACTACTTGTGCATCCAAAACCCTTTAACTAGTTTTGCCTTATGAGTCCACTATACCTACCTATATGTTGTATTTCCATGCCGTTCTAAGCAAATTTTCATGTGCCATCTCTAATTTTCAAAATAAATTTCTCTTTTGTGTGCTCTACCGCTCGCGAGGCCGTGAAGGGTGACCAATATTTTTCATGCTAGATGTGTTATTCTCATGATGAGTGTTTATTCACTAGTCATTGCACGAGAGTACGGCAAAGCTAATAGTGATGCACAGTCCCGAAATGAAAAATGAATTTGCTTTATGTTGTGAAATGATAAATTCCTTGGAAAGTGTTGGTATGGAGGGCACCCGTGGATACGGTTAGCCATGGAAAGTGAAAGTAATGGTGGAAAAACGAATAAACTTTATTTTCTATTTAGGAACCGCCAATGATGTATCTAGCATGGAAAGTGTTGAGACCTCTAAGTCGTTTTCGTTGGTGGGAAAAGTATGCCTGTCAAAAATATTTTTATCTCTCAATTTAAGCTTTGAGCTCTGGCACCTCTACAAATCCCTACTTCCCTCTACGAAGGGCCTTTCTTTTACTTATGCAATTTTTATTTTTGAATTTGAGTCTCAATTTTCTCTTATAAAGCACCAACTAAGGGGCACTATGATCGCATTTGAGCATTGGGTGTAGCTAATATTCGTGTGATCAATGATTGAGCATAATGGGCTAGGGATAACTTGCTTTAGTGTTGATATTTTGAAAGACATGGTTGCTTGTTGGTCAAACACTCTGGATTTTTTAGGGGAGCACTGTGTTAATGCCATGGGATTCAATTGGACATGCCACTCCAATCCTTTATTTTTCCTATTCCCACGTTTTAAGTTCCTACGAAGAGAGTACTTGCTCTAAATGATGTGCCCATGTCGGGTGCCCCATGGACCGCCTCTTTGCTCTATAAGTACCCCAATATTCTAGAAACCCTAGGGGAGTCGATGAAAATCAATTCCAACCACCGCAGAGTCCACAACCACCAGATCCAATCTAGATACCATCATGGAGGGATTCACCACTTCCATTGGTGCCTCTCTGATGATGTGTGAGTAGTTCTTTGTAGACCTACGGGTCCGTAGTTAGTAGCTAGATGGCTTCTTCTCTCTCTCTCTCTCTTGATTATCAATACAATGGTCTCTTGGAGATCCATATGATGTAAGCCTTTTTGCTGTGTGTTTGTTGGGATCCGATGAACTTTGAGTTTATGATCGGATCTATGTTTTTATCCATGAAAGTTATTTGAGTCTTCTTTGATCTCTTATATGCATGATTGCTTATAGCCTCGTATTTCTTCTTTGATATTTGAGTTTTGTTTGGCCAACTTGATCTATTTATCTTGCAATAGGAAGAGGTGCTTTGTAGTGGGTTCGATCTTACAGTGCTTGATCCCAGTGACAAAAGGGGGACCGACACGTATGTATCATTGCTACTAAGGATAACAAGATGGGGTCTATATCTAAATAAATAGACAAATCGATCTTGTCTACATTATGTCATTGTTCTTATTGCATTACTCCGTTTCTCCATGAACTTAATACACTATATGCATGCTGGATAGCGGTCGATGTGTGGAGTAATAGTAGTAGATGCAGGCAGGAGTGGGTCTACTAATCTTGGACGTGATGCCTATATAATGAACATTGCCTGGATATCTTCATGATTATTAGAAGTTCTATCAATTTCCCAACAGTAATTATTTTCCCACCATTTGCTATTTTTCTTGAGAGAAGCCAGTAGTGAAACCTACGCCCCCAGGTCTATTTTCTTCATATTTACTTTTGCGATCTATTTCCCTTTGCATTTATTTTCAGATCTATTAAACCAAAAATACAAAAATACCTTGCTGCAAATTTTTTGTTCCGCGATCTATTTATCCTATCTACCACTTTTACCTCACGTTATTTGCCTATCTTGAGGCGCCGTACCCGAAAGGGATTGACAACCCCTTTAATACGTCAGGTTGCGAGTACTTGTTATTTGTGTGGAGGTGCTGTTTACATGGTGTGAGGAGGTTCTCCTACTGGTTCGATAACCTTGATCTCATCAGTGAGGGAAATACCTAACGTCGCTATACTGCATCATCCCTTCCTCTTTGGGGAAATACCGACATAGTTCTTGCAGACATCGAAATATATTTTTGGCGCTGTTGCCGGGGAGGATCTTCAACATCAACCAGGTTCCTAATCACAAATCTCCTTGAGGGAGTCCTGGATTAGGGGGTGTCTGGGTAGCCGAACTATCACCTTTGGCCGGACTCCTGGACTATGAAGATACAAGATTGAAGACTCTGTCCCGTGTCCGGATGGGACTTTCCTTGGCGTGGAAGGCAAGCTTGGCGATACGGATATGTAGATCTCCTACCATTGTAACCGACTCTGTGTAACCCTAACCCTCTTCGGTGCCTATATAAACCAGAGGGTTTTAGTCCGTAGGATGAACAACAATCATACCATAGGCTAGCTTCTAGGGGTTAGCCTCTCTGATATCGTGGTAGATCTACTCTTGTACTACCCATATCATCAATATTAATCAAGCAGGAGTAGGGTTTTACCTCCATCGAGAGGGCCCGAACCTGGGTAAGAATATCGTGTCCCTTGTCTCCTGTTACCATCCGCCTAGACGCACAGTTTGGGACACCCTACCCGAGATCCGCCGGTTTTGACACCGACATTGGTGCTTTCATTGAGAGTTCCTCTGTGTCATCATCTTTAGGCCCGATGGCTCCTCCGATCATCAACAATGATGCGATCCAGGGTGAGACCTTTCTTCCCGGATAGATCTTCATATTCGGCGGCTTTGCACTGCGGGCCAATTCGCTTGGCTATCTGGAGCAGATCGAAGGCTACGCCCCTGGCCATCAGGTCAGATTTGGAGGTTTGAACTACGCGGCTGACATCCGTGGAGACTTGATCTTCGACGGGTTCGAGCCACAGCCAAGCGCGCCGCACTGTCACGATGGGCATGATCTAGCTCTGCCACCGGACAGTGCCCTGGAGGCCACACCGGTGTCTGCTCTGACCCTTAGCTCGAAGCCGACTGCGCCGATCGAGGACGGGTGGCTAGACACCGCCTCGAGGCTGCTATCTCTACGGCGATCGAGCCGAACACCAACCCTGTCCTTTGCGAAGCTCGTGACTCCAAGGTGCCGGACTCCTCTCCGGATCCCGAACCTTTCACTCCCCTACCAATCGAATCCGATTGGGCGCCGATCATGGAGTTCACCACCTCGGACATCTTTCAGCACTCACCCTTTGGCGATATCCTGAATTCACTAAAGTCTCTCTCTTTATCAGGAGGGCCCTGGCCGGGTTATGATCAGCAAGGTTCGGATGTGGACGACGAAGAAATTCAAAGCCCACCCACCACCCACTTCGTAGCCACTGTCGAAAGTTTAAACAACGTGCTCGATTTCGACTCCGAAGACATCGACGGTATGGACGACGATGTAGGAGATAAGCATGAACTAGCACCTGTAAGGCACTGGACCGCCACCTCATCTCACGATGTATACATGGTGGACACACCTAAAGGAAGCGACGACGAGGAACAACGGGACGCCACAAGGGATCATTCCCTCGAAAAGAAGTCAAAACAGCGACGTAAGCGCCGCTCAAAATCCCGCCTCGACAAAGACAACAGCCATACAGACCCAGCCATAGAACAGGGCGAACCGGTGGACGACGAACATGCCATCGAGCAACCGTCCCAACAGGACAACCTGGATAAACAATCCTTCCCCGGCGAAGATAACAGTCCAGACGATCTCACGCCGGACAAGTTGCTGGAGCAGAAGAACCTCCACAAAAGGCTTGTCGCCACTGCGCGTAGGCTGAAAAAGCAGAAGCGGAAGCTCCAAACAGCGGAAGACATGCTCAGAATCAGATGGAGAAAAGTACTCAACACCGCAGACAAATACGGCGATAGTCACCGAACAAAGAGCTACCCGAAGCGAAAACTACTGCCCGAATTTGATGAGGAGGCCGTAGAGCCCCCGCAATCAAAGAACAAGAAGACCACCCGGTCGGATAGACGACCCCATGGCACAGATAGAGCGGGAAACGGCGCCGCACACAAGCCTGCACGCGATCCGCACACGGATTCGCATCAAAAAGATGGCCCTGTTAGATCTATCTACGGGCCAAGAAAGCAAGCTCTAGTAAGCAATGCAACACATCAAGTATCCAAATATTACGGCACACCTAAATATAGGGGTGCCGCACACCCCCTATGATTCACCAATGAGGTTCTGGATTATGAATTTCCAGCGGTATGCAAGCCCGTCAACATAGAGGCATACGACGGAACAACAGACCCTAGAGTTTGGATTGAGGATTACATCCTCCACATACACATGGCTAGAGGAGATGACCTCCACGCCATAAAATACTTACCCCTCAAGCTCAAAGGGCCAGCCCGGCATTGGCTCAAAAGCCTCCCCAAAAACACCATTGGAAGTTGGGAAGATCTCGAGGATGCTTTTCGGGCTAATTTTCAAGGGACCTATGTCGGACCTCCGGATGCAGACGATTTAAGTCACATAACTCAACAACCTGGAGAGTCAGCCCAAAAATTCTGGAACAGATTCCTTACTAAAAAGAACCAAATAGTCGACTGTCTGGACACCGAAGCCTTAGCAGCTTTCAAACACAACTTCCGAGATGAATGGCTCGCCAGACACCTCGGCCAAGAAAAGCCAAGAACAATGGCCGCATTAACAAGCCTCATGACCCACTTTTGCGCGGGAGAGGATAGCTGGTTGGCAAGATGTAGTACCAGCAACCCAAGTACATCCGAGGTCAGGGATGGAAAAGGGAAACCGCGACGCAGCAAGGACTAGCGCCGGACCAAGGGAAACAGCCCGAAGAGCACGACAGTCAACGCCGGATTCAAAAGCTCTCGGCAGAATCATAAAACACTGCCCCTTAAGGATAACAGGGACGAGCTATCTAACTTAAACAAAATCTTGGACAAGATATGCCAAATCCACAGTACTCCCGGGAAGCCTGCAAACCATACCCACAGAGATTTTTGGGTCTTCAAGCAGTCCGACAAACTCAACGCCGAACACAAGGGGCTCGACACACCAAGTGAGGACGATGACGAACCCCACAAGCAGAGCACCGGAAAACAAAGGAATTTCCCACAAGAATTCAAAACATTTAACTCACTTTACGTGACAGAAGGGAAAAACAGAATGGCGCCCATAGAGATACGCGCCATACGGCCTATCCCAGAGGAGTCCCGCCACTGGTTGTTAAAACCAATCACCTTTGACCATCAGGATTACTCTAGAAGTATCCAGAATGCAGGATGGACTGCCTTGATATTAGATCCGATAATTGACGGACTCCAATTTACACAAGTCCTAATGGACGGCGGCAGTGATCTAAACCTGCTATACCAGGACACAATCCGCAAAATGGGGATAGACCCAACCAAACTTCGCCATAGCAACAATTCCTTTCAAGGGGTAATGCCAGGCCCATATGCCCATTATACGGGCTCTCTACTACTAGAAGTTGTGTTTGGCTCACCCGACAACTTCTGCCTCGAAAAGTTAACCTTCCACCTCGCCCCATTTACAAGTAGCTACCAAGCACTACTGGGATGCGAAGCTTTCGCCCGCTTTAACTCAATACCGCATTACGCATCCCTTACACTTAAAATGCCCGGTCCGCGAGGCATCATCTCCTTAAAGGGAAATACAGAGTGTTCCTCGAGCGCGGAAGATAGTGTGACTGCCTTGAAAGCCACACACTAAACCGGCTTCACCAATCAAAGCACCTAAACAGGTCGTTCAGACCCCGGACACGGCTAGATGAGTCCGGCGTAAGCATACAAGGGCTTACTAGCCGCATACCCCTGTACAAGGGGCTCCGCGCATGTACAGCAAGAGACAATAAAGCTCAATTTTATTCATTTTTTGAATCATACTTTGTTTATTTTATATAACGTACACTTTGTGCACGATCTTTCAAGTTCCTCTCTTTTACAGATGAACACCGTGCTACACCCGTCCAGGATACGGCACAACGGAGACACAGGCAGACGTGCAGTAGGGAACCGTTGCAAGGATTCTTTTCAGATTAAGACCCTGCGTAAACCTTTTTTACTGTCTCTTGTTGATACACATCCCCTGGTTCCTTGTTATAACCAAGGAGGAGGCTGGCGTTTTGGCATGGGTCACGTCAGAATTTTGCGCATACCTGGACACTAGGGGCTTATTACCAAGGGCGTTGTTCGGCCCGTTTTCATAAATACTGAATACCTTAGGGAGTGTTCGGCGTCTCGAGTTAGGCCTTATATGCATCAGCTCCGAATCATGTCTTTGGTCAAATGTTGGGTTTGCCCGGCTCCTGTGTTTTGCTGCCTTATGTTCCGCTCTATCGGCTAAGGCGGCACCAGGAGAACTACTGCGATTATGCCCCGGTTCATCCAGGCGAGCACCTCAGTAGAGAAAGCCGAAAACTGACTGTCATGATATAGCGTGAGATTGGTCAACCACTCGATGACCCACCTGAAACTATAGGATTCCTCCGCATTGACGAAGGGTCGTTTCCCGGTCAGGCATATACGCGCCCCGAATTCAGGTGAGCGCGGTGCCCCTAGGGGCTATATAGTAGCCCCACTGCCAAACTCCTATGGCTAAGTGAAAGTGATAAAGCATTATAGTCCGGTTGCCTAGTTTGCTACGCTACCACCTCCTTTATAGGACCAAGACGTTGGATCAAGTGTGAAAAATGCGCCTTTTGCAAACACCCCCGCATTATATGTGTGGGGGCTGAAGCCGAAGACTGCCATCTTTTAGGTTATATACACATATACATTAATGGCCGCACAGGAGGTATTTTGATTCTTGAAGGCACAAGTATAAAAAGCTTTTATATTTCATCGAAACATTGTTTCATAATAATACATGTTATTCGAACATAATATCCTTCAAGCACTGCGTCTCTATTAAACGAGCGCCCTGCAGAACTTCCTGAAAATAGTGCTCGACAGGTACTCGGATTCCGTCCGAATCTTGGGATGCAACATCGGTGGCCTTCATCTCCGCCCAGTATGTCTTGACACGGGCAAGAGCGATCCGCGCACCCTCTATGTATGCCGACCTCCTCATTGCATTGATATGCGGCACTGCACCAAGGAACTGCTGCACTGAGCCAAAATAACTCTTTGGCTCGGGCCTTTTTGGCCACAAAAGACTCACTACATCCTTCATGGCAAGTCCGAATAACCTATTCAGCTCCGCCCATTCGGCCAAGCTCGATTAATGGAAGTGGGCGCTCTAGGTTATGGAACTGCGACCAAAAAACCTTTTCCATTTCGTGATCCTTTTGATCTCGGAAGTGTTCGGCCGCGTCCGCGGCACTTTCCGCCAAGTCCAGATAAGCATCCTCTGCACTCCACAGCCGGTCCAACTAAGCATAATTAGGATCCATGAATTTCCTCCGCAGTAGAAAGGGCTTTCCAGCCGCGATATCTCCGGCCTGATGCAACTTCTCCTTCATAGCTCTCATCGCAGAGCGATCATCCTTGGCCTTGGTAGTGGCCTTCTTTAGGTCCTCTTGTACCGCTCGATCTTCTTTTTCAAGAAGCTTGCAGCGGTCGGCAGCATTCTTCAACTTCACGGCCATCTCGGCCATTTCCTTCTTGCTTCGGCAGTGAGCAGCCTGTTCAACTTTTAGCTCTTCGGCCGCCTTTAAGGCAGCCTCATCACTCTTTCTGGCCTGCTCCTTGGCTCGGGCGAGCTCCGCCCGAAGGTTCTCCATGGCAGCGGCACCATCTGCATCAAGCATACATGTTGTAAGGCATGGGCATCAGAGGCCCCTTACCAGGTGTCCGAGGAGAAATTGCATACCTTGTGACTCGTCAAGCCGATTATTGACAAGCGCAATGTCGGCATCCGCCACGTCAGGTTGCCGCTTTAGTTCGGCAAAATCATCAGTCCGGCTAGCCACCGGACACTTCGCCTCCTACATAGGAAGGGCGACATACTATACCTCGGATTATGATCCTCGGTGCGCTGTCATTTTTTGACAACACACCGAGCCTCAGGGGCTACTATCTACACAGGGCGCATTTTATATGCGGAACTATCAGAAGGTACATCATTTTGCGTACCTCAAAACCTGTCAGTAAACTTCTGACGGCTTCGTGCAATCCGCTCTCAGCGGATGAAATCCTTTCAATCACCGCACCGATTAGCGCACGTTGATCTTCTGAGATAGACGCTCGCCCGAGCAGATCCTTCAGCTCCTCCGACCATATACCAGGTGGTGCCGAACTCGTCCGATGGCCTTTTTCAAAGGCTGGACGCGGAGGGCTTTGAGGGGACATACGACTACCTTCTGGCCCAACCGGACTCGGAGAAACCCTCCGCGAAGACACCTCAGGGTCGCCTGCCTCGCAAGACGGTGCGGCAGGATGAGGCGTTTCGCTCTCCATCATCTCCGGACGAAGATCCCCCGAAGATGAGCTCTACTGAGAAGGGCTGAGATCCGAACTACAAGGTAAAATTTCGGTTATCTTCATCAGAAATAGGGCAGGGATATCCTTTATTTTAAAAAGAACTCCCCTTTTTACTTATGGCTCGGTGGAGAGCTGATCCCCTTGGGGGCACAGTGCGGCCGAGGCATCTCTCGGTCGCTGGACCCTTTGAAGAAGATTTCTTCCCCCGCTTTGAGACCATGATCTCCAGGTCTTCGGAGGTGGTCCTCTTCTTCCCTTGGATGGAGGGATTCTCGATCCCTCCTTTCCTGACAGCCTCCTTCGTGGAGGCGGTAGCTTCCTTGTTCCCCCCTTCACCTTCTCCCAAAGGCGCGACATCCAGCATCCTAGTTAACACGGGATCCGGCGTGGTCTCAGGGAGGGGGGCCGGACACCTGATTAACTTTGCTTTCGCTATCAACTCCTATTCAAGGGACAGCTCTTTTGAGGGCGGATTCATGATAAATATGTGATAGTGTGTCCGGGTACAGGGCTACTTACTTGAGTATCCAGGCGATTGCAGTTCAGACCTGCGTCCTTGGTCAAGTCCGGACACATCGCTTGTGATCCGAAGAAAAGCTTGTACATGTCCACGGGAATCACGCCCATAAAATGTTGGAGAGCTCGTGGTCCCTCTGGGTTAAATTCCCACAGGCGGAGGGGGTGACGTTTGCAGGGCAGGGTGCAACGAATCAGCATGACCTGCGCTACCACGACCAGAGTAATCTCTCTCTCTAAGAGGTCTTGAATGCGGCCCTGCAACAAGGGCACATCCTTGGACGGCCCCCAGGCAAGTCCTTTATTGACCCATGACACCAGCCGCGGTGGAGGACCCGAGTGAAAGGCAGGCGGCACCACCCATTTGGTGCCCCTGGGAGCTGTGATATAAAACCACTCTTGTTGCCATAGGCTGAGCTCCTCCTGAAAAGAGCCCTCGGGCCACGGAGCATCAGCATTCTTGCTTATAACAGCCCCTCCGCACTCTGCCTGTTGCCCCTTGATCATCTTCGGCTCCACTTTGAAGGTCTTGAGCCGCAATCCGAAGTGAGGGGTAATGTGGAGGAAGGCTTCGCATACGACAATGAATGATGAGATGTGGAGGATGGACTCCGAATCCAAGTCATGAAATTCCAACCCATAGTAAAACATGAGCCCCCTCACGAAGGGGTCCGTCGGGAAGCTTAGCCCCCAAAGGAAGTGAGACGCGAACACCATGTTTCACCAGGCTTGGGAGTGGGAATAACCTGCCCTTGGGCAGGCAGCCTATGCAAAATTTCGTCGGTTAGATACCTGGCATCTCTTAGCTTTAGCATGTATTCTTCCGTAATGGAGGACGGCATCCACCGGCCTTGCAGGTCGGAGCTGGACATCATCAAAGGTCCGAAGTGCCTGAATCCGGAGCTTTGGGTGTTGGAACTCGAGGCGAAGGGCGGATTCGATTGAGATTGAAAGAAAGGAGTTGAGCCTTGGTCTCTTTAAAAAGAGGTTGAATACCAAGAGCCTTCCCCGTGACCGTTCGGGACTCGCCTCTGATAGAGGAAATGTGCCAACCGGCACGGTTGGGTTACCCACGCCCGTATTAATGAGAATCCCGGAATAAGGGGATACGATCTCTGCTTTGACAAGACGTGCCAAGGAAACCGCCTCGCTAAACGCACTGAGGTGGGACAGTAAAAACAATTCGAATAAAGGCTTGGCCGTGGTGTCATGTCACGCCACGGAATACATCAGCAGATTGAATTTGTGTAAATATTATTCTCTCTACGGTGGTATGTGGAACTTATTTTGCAGAGCCGGACACTATCCTTGTGTTCAAAATCTTCTATGAAGTATTCGGAGGAGGAACCCGCCTTGCAATGCCGAAGACAATATGCGCGCCGGACTCGTCGTCATTGAAGCCTGGTTCAGGGGCTACTGAGGGAGTCCAGGATTAGGAGGTGTCCGGATAACCGAACTATCACCTTTGGCCGGACTCCTAGACTATGAAGATACAAGATTTAAGACTCCGTCCCGTGTTCGGATGGGACTTTCCTTGGCGTGGAAGGCAAGCTTGGCGATACGGATATGTAGATCTCCTACCATTGTAACCGACTCTGTGTAACCCTAACCCTCTTCGGTGCCTATATAAACCGGAGGGATTTAGTCCGTAGGACAAACAACAATCATACCATAGGCTAGCTTCTAGGGTTTAGCATCTCTGATCTCGTGGTAGATCTACTCTTGTACTACCCATATCATCAATATTAATCAAGCAGGACTAGGGTTTTACCTCCATCGAGAGGGCCCGAACCTGTGTAAAAACATCGTGTCCCTTGTCTCCTGTTACCATCCGCCTAGACGCACAGTTCGGGACCCCCTACCCGAGATCCGCCGGTTTTGACACCGACACTCCTCTCCTCGCAATTTACATTGTTTGCCATTTGACTCTCATTTTCCTCTCCCCCACTTCACAAAATATTGCCATTTTATTCGCCCTTTTTCGTCCGTTTTTTCATTTGCCCTTTATGTATTACTTAGCTTTTTTGCTTGTTTGCTTGGCATAATTGTGTGATTTGAAAATCAAGAACCAAAAAGGTTATGGATCCTCATCCACTTACTAATCTTTTTAAGAGATCCAATTATGATGAACCAATTGCTAGTGAGTTGTGTGCAATAGATTATCTTTATGAGTTGCTTGAAATTCGTGAATCTGAAAATTGTGATGAAGTGTTGGAAGAAGAAAATTGTAAAGTGATTCACGATAGCTCCTTGAATGAAAAGCATGATTGCAATGATGTTATTATAAATTCTATTAATGTCAATTGTGTTAATTTTATGCAAAATCCTAAGCTTGGGGATGCTAATTTTACTATGTCTACTACTTGTTGCAATGATCATGATTGGGGTGATTCTTCTTATGATCTGGAAAATTTATTTAAGCCCCATAATGAATATGGGATTTAAAACAATGTTTGCAATAAATATTAAAAGTGGGTTTGGAAGAGTGTCAACTCTATATCCCACATATTTGGAGAATGTTCAATCTTATGAAATTTTTTATAAGAGTGAGTTTGGAGAGGTCATGACTTTAGTTAATGTTAATCCCACTATTTTGGAAGAGTGTCGACTTTGCATGAATGTGGATCGTGTTGCAAATATGTTATGTGATAGCTATTTTGTTGAATTTGAGTATGGTCCTACATGTAATTATTATGAGAGAGGAAAATATGGTTGTAGAAATTTTCATGCTACTAATTTATCTCTCGTCATGAGGAGATTGCTATTCTCTCTTTCTTCTTCCTTGCATATGCTAGATGTTTCTTGTCTTGATAATTTGGTTGCCTACAAAATGCCTGTGCATAGGAAGTATGTTAGATTTGAATGTGTTTGTCACATGTTTTATGATGCTCTCTTTGTTCTTCAATTCTTGTGTTTCATGTGAGCATCATTGAAATCTCATGCCTATCTTAATGACTATAAAGGAAGAGCTTGTTGGGAGGCAACTCAACGAATAAAATAAATTTTGGCTTTTTATTTTCTGTTATTGTGTAATTACACAATTATACCTCTGGTTAGATGTGTTTTTGTGATTTAAATTAGTGTTTGTGCCAAGCAAGACCTTTGGGATGATTTGGGTGAAAGTTAATTTGATCTTGCTGAAAAAAACAGAAACTTTTGCACTCACAAGATTATTTTTATATTTTTACAGAAGAGTGATTTTGAGTTTATTCTTTTTGAAGAACATTAATATACAAATTTCTCACGTCTACCAATTTATTTCAGAATTTTTGGAGTTACAGAAGTATTCAAAATATTCAGATTGCTACAGACTGATCTGTTTTTGACAGATTCTGTTTTCTTTGCGTTGTGTGCTTGTTTTGACGATTCTATGGTTTTCTTTGATGAGTTTTTGCCATAGAAAAGTTTGAATACAGTAGATATAATGCAAAAAAAAATAAGAATAGGTTTTCTACAGTACTTATATTAGTGGTTTGCTTTCTTATACTAACGGATCTCACGAAGGTTTTGTTTGAGTTTTGTGTGATTGAAGTTTTCAAGTTTTGGGTGATCTTACGATGGATGAAGGAATAAGGATTAGCAAAAGGCTAAGCTTGGGGATGCCCGAGGAACCCCAAGATAATATTCAAACAAGTAGCAAGCAACTAAGCTTGGGGATTCCCCCGAGTGGCATCCCCGCTTTCTTCCAACAACCATCGGTATTTTACTTGAAACTATATTTTTACGAGTCACATACTATGAGTTTTGCTTGGAGCGTCTTGTATGATATGAGTCTTTGCTTGTTTTCTATGTCTTGAATCCTTGCTGGACACACCCTTTTGAGAGAGCCAAAGATTATGCTATGCTTGCTCCTATGCTTCACTTAAATTTTTAGAGCGACGGATTTGCACTAGTGCTTCACTTATATCTTTTTGAGCACGGTGTGCTTTGTTATTTTTGAAGAAATGCTCTCATGTTTCACTCAGATTTATTTGGGAGTTAGTAAATTTTAATAAATTCTCTCTTTCTTCACTTAGATTATTTTGAGAGAAATAAAAAATTATGCTCATGATCTTCACTTATATTTGTTTGAGCTTATCAAAAGCAACATATGAAAATAGTTCCGAAGTGATAGATATCCAAGGAGGATATAATAAAAACTTTTAGGAAGATCATTGGACATAATAAACTTGATTCTTAGTAATGGTTTTGAGATATGACGATATGATATGTGAGTCATGTTGGTGAGTAATTGTGCTTTAGTAAGAATATTGATCTTAAGGTTTGTGATTCCCTATGCAAGCACAAAAGTCAATAGTTATGCAATGAAATTAATATCCTACTTATGGTGCATTATTCGGTGTTACTTATGCTTAATGCTTGGGTATGGGATTTTTTTGCTTTTTGGTTGGTCGCTTCTCAATCTTTTTGCTAGCCTTCATCTTGCACTATGTATGATCACTACTTGTGCATCCAAAACCCTTTAACTAGTTTTGCCTTATGAGTCCACTATACCTACCTATATGTTGTATTTCCATGCCGTTCTAAGCAAATTTGCATGTGCCATCTCTAATTTTCAAAATAAATTTCTCTTTTGTGTGCTCTACCGCTCGCGAGGCCGTAAAGGGTGACCAATATTTTTCATGCTAGATGTGTTATTCTCATGATGAGTGTTTATTCACTAGTCATTGCATGAGAGTACGGCAAAGGTAATAGTGATGCCCAGTCCCGAAATGAAAAATGAATTTGCTTTATGTTGTCAAATGATAAATTCCTTGGAAAGTGTTGGTATGGACGGCACCCGTGGATACGGTTAGCCATGGAAAGTGAAAGTAATGGTGGAAAAACGAATAAACTTTCTTTTCTGTTTGGGAACCGCCAATGATGTATCTAGCATGGAAAGTGTTGAGATATCTAAGTCGTTTTCGTTGGTGGGAAAAGTATGCCTGTCAAAAATATTTTTATCTCTCAATTTAAGCTTTGAGCTCTGGCACCTCTACAAATCCCTACTTCCCTCTACGAAGGGCCTTTCTTTTAATTATGCAATTTTTATTTTTGAATTTGAGTCTCAATGTTCTCTTATAAAGCACCAACTAAGGGGCACTATGATCGTATTTGAGCACTGGGTGTAGCTAATATTCGTGTGATCAATGATTGAGCATAATGGGCTAGGGATAACTTGCTTTAGTGTTGATATTTTGAAAGACATGGTTGCTTGTTGGTCAAACACTCTGGATTTTTTTAGGGGAACACTGTGTTAATGCCATAGGATTCAAGTGGACATGCCACTCCAATCCTTTATTTTTCCTATTCCCATGTTTTAAGTTCCTACGAAGAGAGTACTTGCTCTAAATGATGTGCCCACCTCGGGTGCCCCATGGACCGCCTCTTTGCTCTATAAATACCCCAATATTCCAGAAACCCTAGGGGAGTCGATGAAAATCAATTCCAACCACCGCAGAGTCCACAACCACCAGATCCAATCTAGATACCATAATGGAGGGATTCACCACTTCCATTGGTGCCTCTCTGATGATGTGTGATTAGTTCTTTGTAGACCTACGGGTCCGTAGTTAGTAGCTAGATGGCTTCTTCTCTCTCTCTCTCTCTCTTGATTATCAATACAATGGTCTCTTGGAGATCCATATGATGTAAGCCTTTTTGCTGTGTGTTTGTTGGGATCCGATGAACTTTGAGTTTATGATCGGATCTATGTTTTTATCCATGAAAGTTATTTGAGTCTTCTTTGATCTCTTATATGCATGATTGCTTATAGCCTCGTATTTCTTCTTTGATATTTGAGTTTTGTTTGGCCAACTTGATCTATTTATCTTGCAATAGGAAGAGGTGCTTTGTAGTGGGTTCGATCTTACAGTGCTTGATCCCAGTGACAAAAGGGGGACCGACACGTATGTATCATTGCTACTAAGGATAACAAGATGGGGTCTATATCTAAATAAATAGACAAATCGATCTTGTCTACATTATGTCATCGTTCTTATTGCATTACTCCGTTTCTCCATGAACTTAATAGACTATATGCATGCTAGATAGCGGTCGATGTGTGGAGTAATAGTAGTAGATGCAGGCAGGAGTGGGTCTACTAATCTTGGACGTGATGCCTATATAAATAAACATTGCCTGGATATCTTCATGATTATTTGAAGTTCTATCAATTTCCCAACAGTAATTATTTTCCCACCATTTGCTATTTTTCTTGAGAGAAGCCAGTAGTGAAACCTACGCCCCCAGGTCTATTTTCTTCATATTTACTTTTGCGATCTATTTGCCTTTGCATTTATTTTCAGATCTATTAAACCAAAAATACAAAAATACCTTGCTGCAAATTTTTTGTTCCGCGATCTATTTATCCTATCTACCACTTTTACCTCACGTTATTTGCCTATCTTGAGGCGCCGTACCCGAAAGGGATTGACAACCCCTTTAATACGTCAGGTTGCGAGTACTTGTTATTTGTGTGGAGGTGCTGTTTACATGGTGTGAGGAGGTTCTCCTACTGGTTCGATAACCTTGATCTCATCAGTGAGGGAAATACCTAACGTCGCTATACTACATCATCCCTTCCTCTTTGGGGAAATACCGACATAGTTCTTGCAGACATCAAAAGATATTTTTGGCGCTGTTGCCGGGGAGGATCTTCAACATCAACCAGGTTCCTAATCACAAATCTCCTTGAGGGAGTCCTGGATTAGGGGGTGTCCGAATAGCCGAACTATCACCTTTGGCCGGACTCCTGGACTATGAAGATACAAGATTGAAGACTCTGTCCCGTGTCCGGATGTGACTTTCCTTGGCGTGGAAGGCAAGCTTGGCGATACGGATATGTAGATCTCCTACCATTGTAACCGACTCTGTGTAACCCTAACCCTCTTCGGGTCCTATATAAACCAGAGGGTTTTAGTCCGTAGGATGAACAACAATCATACCATAGGCTAGCTTCTAGGGTTTAGCCTCTCTGATATCGTGGTAGATCTACTCTTGTACTACCCATATCATCAATATTAATCAAGGAGGAGTAGGGTTTTACCTCTATCGAGAGGGCCCGAACCTGGGTAAGAATATCGTGTCCCTTGTCTCCTGTTACCATCCGCCTAGACGCACAGTTTGGGACCCCCTACCCGAGATCCGCCGGTTTTGACACCGACATTGGTGCTTTCATTGAGAGTTCCTCTGTGTCATCATCTTTAGGCCCGATGGCTCCTCCGATCATCAACAACGATGCGATCCAGGGTGAGACCTTTCTTCCCGGATAGATCTTCATATTCGGCGGCTTTGCACTGCGGGCCAATTCTCTTGGCTATCTGGAGCAGATCGAAGGCTACGCCCCTGGCCATCAGGTCAGATTTGGAAGTTTGAACTACGCGGCTGACATCCGCGGAGACTTGATCTTCGACGGGTTCGAGCCACAGCCAAGCGCGCCGCACTGTAACGATGGGCATGATCTAGCTCTGCCACCGGATAGTGCCCTGGAGGCCACACCGGTGTCCGCTCTGACCCTTAGCTCGAAGCTGACTGTGCCGATCGAGGACGGGTGGCTAGACACCGCCTCGGGGGCTGCTATCTCTACGGCGATCGAGCCGAACACCAACCATGTCCTTTGCAAAGCTCGTGACTCCAAGGTGCCGGACTCCTCTCTGGATTCCGAACCTTTCGCGCCCCTACCAATCGAATCCGATTGGGCACCGATCATGGAGTTCACCACCTCGGACATCTTTCAGCACTCACCCTTTGGCGACATCCTGAATTCACTAAAGTCTCTCTCTTTATCAGGAGAGCCCTGGCCGGATTATGATCAGCAAGGTTCGGATGCGGACGACGAAGAAATTCAAAGCCCACCCACCACCCACTTCGTAGCCACTTTCGAAAGTTTAAACAACGTGCTCGATTTCGACTCCGAAGACATTGACGGTATGGACGACGATGTAGGAGATAAGCATGAACTAGCACCTGTAAGGCACTGGACAGCCACCTCATCTCACGATGTATACATGGTGGACACACCTAAAGGAAGCGACAACGAGGAACAACAGGACGCCACGAGGGATCATTCCCTCGAAAAGAAGTCAAAACGGTGACGTAAGCACCGCTCAAACTCCCGCCTCGACAAAGACAGCAGCCATACAGACCCAGCCATAGAATAGGGTGAACTGGTGGACGAAGAACATGCCATCGAGCAACCGTCCCAACAGGACAACCTGGATAAACAATCCGTCCCCGGCGAAGATAACAGTCCGGACGATCTCACGCTGGACAAGTTGTTGGAGCAGAAGAACCTCCACAAAAGGCTCGTCGCCACTGCGCGTAGCCTTAAAAAGCAGAAGTGGAAGCTCCAAACAGCGGAAGACGCGCTCAGAATCAGATGGAGAAAAGTACTCAACACCGCAGACAAATACGGCGATACTCGCCGAACAAAGAGCTACCCGAAGCGAAAACTACTGCCCGAATTTGATGAGGAGGCCGTAGAGCCCCCGCAATCAAAGAACAACAAGACCACCCGGTTGGATAGACGACCCCATGGCAAAGATAGAGTGGCAAACTGCGCCGCACACAAGCCTGCACACGATCCGCACACGGATTTGCATCAAAAAGATGGCCCTGTTAGATCTATCTACGGGCCAAGAAAGCAAGCTCTAGTAAGCAATGCAACACATCAAGTATCCGAATATTACGGCACACCTAAATATAGGGGTGCCGCGCACCCCCTATGTTTCACCAATGAGGTTCTGGATTATGAATTTCCAGCGGGATGCAAGCCCGTAAACATAGAGGCATACGACGGAACAACAGACCCAGGAGTTTGGATTGAGGATTACATCCTCCACATACACATGGCTAGAGGAGATGACCTCCACGCCATAAAATACTTACCCCTCAAGCTCAAAGGGCCAGCCCGGCATTGGCTCAAAAGCCTCCCTGTTGGAAGTTGGGAAGAGCTCGAGGATGCTTTTCGGGCTAATTTTCAAGGGACCTATGTCCGACCTCCGGATGCAGACGATTTAAGTCACATAACTCAACAACCCGGAGAGTCAGCCCAAAAATTCTGGAACAGATTCCTTACTAAAAAGAACCAAATAGTCGACTGTCCGGATGTCGAAGCCTTAGCAGCTTTCAAACACAACTTCCGAGATGAATGGCTCGCCAGACACCTCAGCTAAGAAAAGCCAAGAACAATGGCCGCATTAACAAGCCTCATGACCCGCTTTTGCGCGAGAGAGGATAGCTGGTTGACAAGATGCAGTACGAGCGACCCAAGTACATCTGAAGTCAGGGATGGAAACGGGAAACCGCGACGCAGCAAGGACTAGCGCCGGACCAAGGGAAACATCCCGAAGAGCACGACAGTCAACGCCGGATTCAAAATCTCTCGGCAGAATAATAAAAAACTGCCCCTTAAGGATAACAGGGACGAGCTATCTAACTTAAACAAAATCTTGGACAAGATATGCCAAATCCACAGTACTCCCGGGAAGCCTGCAAACCATACCAATAGAGATTGTTGGGTCTTCAAGCAGTCCGACAAACTCAACGCCGAACACAAAGGGCTCGACACACCAAGCGAGGACGATGACGAACCCCACAAGCAGAGCACCGGAAAACAAAAGAATTTCCCACAAGAATTCAAAACATTTAACTCACTTTACGTGACAGAAGGGAAAAACAGAATGGCGCCCATAGAGATACGCGCCATACGGCCTATCCCAGAGGAGTCCCGCCACTGGTTGTTATAACCAATCACCTTCGACCATCAGGATTACTCTAGAAGTATCCGGAATGCAGGATGGACTGCCTTGATATTAGATCCGATAATTGACGGACTCCAATTTACACAAGTCCTAATGGATGGCGGCAATGATCTAAACCTGCTATACCAGGACACAATCCGCAAAATGGGGATAGACCCAACCAAACTTCGCCATAGCAACACTTCCTTTCAAGGGGTAATGCCAGGCCCATATGCCCATTATACGGGATCTCTACTACTAGAAGTTGTGTTTGGCTCACCCGACAACTTCTGCCTCGAAAAGTTAACCTTCCACCTCGCCCCATTTACAAGTAGCTACCAAGCACTACTAGGACGCGAAGCTTTCGCCCGCTTTAACGCAATACCGCATTACGCATCCCTTACACTTAAAATACCCGGTCCGTGAGGCATCATCTCCTTAAAGGGAAATACGGAGTGTTCCTCGAGTGCGGAAGATAGTGTGACTGCCTTGATAGCCATGCACTAAACCGGCTTCACCAATCAAAGCACCTAAACAGGTCGTTCAGACCCCGGACACGGCTAGACGAGTCCGGCGTAAGCATACAAGGGCTTACTAGCCGCATACCCCTGTACAAGGGGCTCCGCGCATGTACAACAAGAGACAATAAAGCTCAATTTTATTCATTTATTGAATCGTACTTTGTTTATTTTATATAACGTACACTTTGCACACGATCTTTTTCAACTAAGTTCCTTTATTTTACAGATGAACACCGTGCTACACCCGTCCAAGATATGGCACAACGGAGATACAGGCGCATACGTGCAGTAGGGAACCATTGCAAGGATTCTTTTTAGATTAAGACCCTGCGTAAACCTTTTTTACTGTCTCTTGTTGATACACATCCCCTGGTTTCTTGCTATAACCAAGGAGGAGGCTGGCGTTTTGGCATGGGCCACGTCAGAATTTTGTGCGTACCTGGACACCAGGGGCTTATTACCAAGGGCGTTGTTCGGCCGTTTTCGTAAAGACTGAATACCTTAGGGAGTGTTTGGCGTCTCGAGTTAGGCCTTATATGCATCAGCTCCGAATCATGTCTTTGGTCAAATGTTGGGTTTGCCCGGCTCCTGTGTTTTGTTGCCTTACGTTCCGCTCTATCGTCTAAGGCGGCACCAGGAGAACTAATGCGATTGTGCCTCGGTTCGGCCAAGCGAGCACCTCAGTAGAGAAAGCCGAAAACTGACTGTCATGATATAGCGTGAGACTGGTCAACCACTCGATGACCCGCCGGAATCTATAGGATTCCTCCGCATTGACGAAGGGTCGTTTCCCGGTCAGGCACATACGCGCCCCGAATTCGGGTGAGCGCGGTGCCCCTAGGGGCTATATAGTAGCCCCACTGTCAAACTCCTATGGCTAAGTGAAAGTGATAAAGCATTATAGTCCAGTTGCCTAGTTTGCTGCGCTACCACCTCCTTTATAGGACCAAGACGTTGGATCAAGTGTGAAAAATGCGCCTTTTGCAAACACCCCTGCATTATATGCGTGGGGGCTGAAGCCGAAGACTGCCATCTTTCAGGTTATATACACATATACATTAACAACCGCACAGGAGGTATTTTGATTCTTGAAGGCACAAGTATAAAAAGCTTTTATATTTCATCAGAACATTGTTTCACAATAATACATGTTATTCGAACATAATATCCTTCGAGCACTACGTCTCTATTAAACGAGCGCCCTGCAGAACTTCCTGAAAATAGTGCTCGAAAGGTACTCAGCTTCCGTCTGAATCTTGGGATGCAACATCGGTGGCCTTCATCTCCGCCCAGTATGTCTTGACACGGGCAAGAGCCATCCGCGCACCCTCTATGTATGTCGACCTCCTCATTGCATTGATATGCGGCACTGCACCAAGCCAAAATAACTCTTTGGCTCGGGCCTTTTCGGCCACAAAAGACTCACTACATCCTTCATGGCAAGTCCGAATAACCTATTCAGCTCCGCCCATTCGGCCAAGCGATCGGTTAATGGAAGAGGGCGCTCTAGATTATGGAACTGCGACCAAAAAACCTTTTCCATTTCATGATCCTTTTGATCTCGGAAGTGTTCGGCCGCGTCCGCGGCACTTTCCGCCAAGTCCAGATAAGCATCCTCCGCACTCCACAGCCGGTCCAACTGAGCATAATTAGGATCCATGAATTTCCTCCGCAGCAGAAAGGGCTTTCCAGCCGCGATATCTCTGGCCTGACGCAACTTCTCCTTCATAGCTCTCATCGTAGAGCGATCATCCTTGGCCTTGGTAGTGGCCTTCTTCAGGTCCTCTTGTACCGCTCGATCTTCTTTTTCAAGAAGCTTGCAACGGTCGGCAGCATTCTTCAGCTTCACGGCCATCTCGGCCATTTCCTTCTTGCTTCGGCAGTGAGCAGCCTATTCAGCTTTTAGCTCTTCGGCCGCCTTTAAGGCAGCCTCATCACTCTTTCTGGCCTGCTCCTTGGCTCACGCAAGCTCCGCCCGAAGGTTCTCCATGGCAGCGGCACCATCTGCATCAAGCATACATGTTGTAAGGCACGGGCATCAAAGGCCCCTTACCAGGTGTCCGCGGAGAAATCGCATACCTTGTGACTCGTCAAGCCGATTATTGACAAGTGTGATGTCGGCATCCGCCACGTCAAGTTGCCGCTTTAGTTCGGCAAAATCATCAGTCCGGCTAGCCACCGGACACTTCGCCTCCTACATAGGAAGGGCGACATATTATACCTGGGATTATGATCCTCAGTGCGCTGTCATTTTTTGACAACACACCGAGCCTCAGGGGCTACTATCTACACAGGGCGCATTTTATATGCGGAACTGTCAGAAGGTACATCATTTTGTGTACCTCAAAACCTGTTAGTAAACTTCTGACGGCTTCGTGCAATCCACTCTCAGCGGATGAAATCCTTTCAATCACTGTACCGATTAGCGCACGTTGATCTTCTGAGATAGACGCTCGCCCGAGCAGATCCTTCAGCTCCTCCGACCATACACCAGGTGGTGCCGGACTCGTCCGATGGCCTTTTTCAAAGGCTGGACGCGAAGGGCTTTGAGGGGACATACGACTGCCTTCTGGCCCCACCGGACTCGGAGAAACCCTCCGCGAAGACACCTCAGGGTCGCCTGCCTCGCAAGACGGTGCGGCAGGAGGAGGCGTTTCGCTCTCCATCATCTCCGGACGAAGATCCCCCGAAGATGAGCTCTATTGAGAAGGGCTGAGATCCGAACTACAAGGTAAAATTTCGGTTATCTTCATCAGAAATAGGGCAGGGATATCCTTTATTTTAAAAAGAACTCCCCTTTTTACTTATGGCTCGGTGGAGAGCTGATCCCCTTGGGGGCACAATGCGGCCGAGGCATCTCTCGGTCGCTGGACCCTTTGAAGAAGATTTCTTCCCCCGCTTTGAGACCATGATCTCCAGGTCTTCGGAGGCGGTCCTCTTCTTCCCTTGGATGGAGGGATTCTCGATCCCTCCTTTCCTGACAGCCTCCTTCGTGGAGGCGGTAGCTTCCTTGTTCCCCCCTTCACCTTCTTCCAAAGGCGCGACGTACAACATCCTGGTTAACACGGGATCCAGCATGGTCTCAGGGAGGGGGGCCCGACACCTGATTAACTTTGCTTTCGCTATCAACTCCTGTTCAAGGGACAACTCTTTTGAGGGCAGATTCATGATAAATATGTGATAGTGTGTCCGGGTACAGGGCTACTTACTTGAGTATCCGAGCGATTGCAGTTCAGACCTGCGCCCTTGGTCAAGTCCAAACACATCGCTTGTGATCCGAAGAAAAGCTTGTACATCTCCACGGGAATCGCGCCCATAAAATGTTGGAGAGCTCGTGGTCCCTCTGGGTTAAATTCCCACAGGCGGAGGGGGTGACATTTGCAGGGCAGGGTGCGACGAATCAGCATGACCTGCGCTACCATGACCAGAGTAATCTCTCTCTCTAAGAGGTCTTGAATGCGGCCCTGCAACAAGGGCCGTCCAAGAGTCAAGTCCTTTATTGACCCATGACACCAGCCGCGGTGGAGGACCCGAGCGAAAGGCAGGCGGCGCCACCCATTTGTTGCCCCTGGTCGCTGTGATATAAAACCACTCTTGTTGCCATAGGCTGAGCTCCTCCTGAAAAGAGCCCTCGGGCCACGGAGCATCAGCATTCTTGCTTATAACAGCCCCTCCGCACTCTGCCTGTTGCCCCTTGATCATCTTCGGCTCCACTTTGAAGGTCTTGAGCCACAATCCGAAGTGAGGGGTAATGTGGAGGAAGGCTTCGCATACGACAATGAACGATGAGATGTGGAGGATGGACTCCGGATCCAAGTCATGAAATTCCAACCCATAGTAAAACATGAGCCCCCTCACGAAGGGGTCCGTCGGGAAGCTTAGCCCCCGAAGGAAGTGAGACGCGAACACCACGCTTTCACCAAGCTTGGGAGTGGGAATAACCTTCCCTTGGGCAGGCAGCCTATGCAAAATTTCGTCGGTTAGATACCTGGCATCTCTTAGCTTTAGCACATATTCTTCCGTAATGGAGGACGGCATCCACCGGCCTTGCAGGACGGAGCTGGACATCATCAAAGGTCCGAAGCGCCTGAATCTGGAGGTTTGGGTGTTGGAACTCGAGGCGAAGGGCGGATTCGATTGAGATTGAAAGAAAGGAGTGGAGCCTTGGTCTCTTTAAAAAGAGGTTGAATACCAAGAGCCTTCCTCGTGACCGTTCGGGACTCACCTCCGATAGAGGATACGTGCCAACAGGCACGGTTGGGTTACCCACGCCCGTATTAATGAGAATCCCAGAATAAGGGGACACGATCTCTGCTTTGATAAGACGTGCCAAGGAAACCGCCTTGCTAAACGCACTGAGGTGGGACAGTAAAAACGATTCGAATAAAGGCTTGGCCATGGTGTGATGTCATGCCACGGAATACGTCAGCAGATTGAATTTGTGTAAATATTATTCCCTCTACGGTGGTATGTGGAACTTATTTTGCAGAGCCGGACACTATCCTTGTGTTCAAAATCTTCTATGAAGTATTCAGAGGAGGAACCCGCCTTGCAATGTCGAAGACAATATGTGCGCCGGACTCGTCGTCATTGAAGCCTGGTTCAATGGCTACTGAGGGAGTCCTGGATTAGGGGGTGTCCGGATAGACGAACTATCACCTTTGGCCGGACTCCTAGACTATGAAGATACAAGATTGAAGACTCCGTCCCGTGTCCGGATGGGACTTTCCTTGGCGTGGAAGGCAAGCTTGGCGATACGGATATGTAGATCTCCTACCATTGCAACCGACTCTGTGTAACCCTAACCCTCTTTGGTGCCTATATAAACCGGAGGGTTTTAGTCCGTAGGACGAACAACAATCATACCATAGGCTAGCTTCTAGGGTTTAGCATCTGTGATCTCGTGGTAGATCTACTCTTGTACTACCCATATCATCAATATTAATCAAGCAGGAGTAGGGTTTTACCTCCATCGAGAGGGCCCGAACCTGGGTAAAAACATCGTGTCCCTTGTCTCCTGTTACCATCCGCCTAGACGCACAGTTCGGGACCCCGTACCCGAGATCCGCCGGTTTTGACACCGACACTCCTCTCCTCGGAATTTACATTGTTTGCCATTTGACTCTCATTTTCCTCTCCCCCACTTCACAAAAATTTGCCGTTTTATTCGCCTTTTTCATTCGTCTTTTCATTTGCCCTTTATGTCTTACTTTGCTTTTTTGCTTGCTTGCTTGGCATAATTGTGTGATTTGAAAATCAAGAACCAAAAAGGTTATGGATCCTCATCCACTTACTAATCTTTTTAAGAGATCCAATTATGATGAACCAATTGCTAGTGAGTTGTGTGCACTAGATTATCTTTATGATTTGCTTGAAATTCGTGAATCTGAAAATTGTGATGAAGTGTTGAAAGAAGAAAATTGTAAAGTGATTCACGATAGCTCCTTGAATGAAAAGCATGATTGCAATGATGTTATTATAAATTCTACTAATGTCAATTGTGTTAATTTTATGCAAAATCCTAAGCTTGGGGATGCTAATTTTACTATGTCTACTACTTGTTGGAATGATCATGATTGGGGTGATTCTTCTTATGATCTGGAAAATTTATTTAAGCCCCATAATGAATATGGGATTTAAAACAATGTTTGCAATAAATATTAAAAGTGGGTTTGGAAGAGTGTCAACTCTATATCCCACATATTTGGAGAATGTTCAATCTTATGAAATTTTTGATAAGAGTGAGTTTGGAGAGGTCATGACTTTAGTTAATGTTAATCCCACTATTTTGGAAGAGTGTCAACTTTGCATGAATGTGGATCGTGTTGCGAATATGTTATGTGATAGCTATTTTGTTGAATTTGAGTATGGTCCTCCATGTAATTATTATGATAGAGGAAAATATGGTTGTAGAAATTTTCATGCTACTAATTTATCTCTCGTCATGAGGAGATTGCTATTCTCTCTTTCTTCTTCCTTGCATATGCTAGATGTTTCTTTTCTTGATAATTTGGTTGCCTACAAAATGCCTGTGCATAGGAAGTATGTTAGATTTGAATGTGTTTGTCACATGTTTTATGATGCTCTCTTTGTTCTTCAATTCTTGTGTTTCATGTGAGCATCATTGAAATCTCATGCCTATCTTAATGACTATAAAGGAAGAGCTTGTTGGGAGGCAACTCAATGAATAAAATAAATTTTGGCTTTTTATTTTCTGTTATTGTGTAATTACACAATTATACCTCTGTTTAGATGTGTTTTTGTGATTTAAATTAGTGTTTGTGCCAAGCAAGACCTTTGGGATGATTTGGGTGAAAGTTAATTTGATCTTGCTGAAAAAACAGAAACTTTTGTGCTCACAAGATTATTTTTAAATTTTTACAGAAGAGTGATTTTGAGTTTATTCTTTTTGAAGAAGATTAATATACAAATTTCTCACGTCTACCAATTTATTTCAGAATTTTTGGAGTTACAGAAGTATTCAAAATATTCAGATTGCTACAGACTGATCTGTTTTTGACAGATTCTGTTTTCTTTGCATTGTGTGCTTGTTTTGACGATTCTATGGTTTTCTTTGATGAGTTTTTTCCATAGAAAAGTTTGAATACAGTAGATATAATGCAAAAAAATAAGAATAGGTTTGCTACAGTACTTATATTAGTGGTTTGCTTTCTTATACTAACGGATCTCACGAAGGTTTTGTTTGAGTTTTGTGTGATTGAAGTTTTCAAGTTTTGGGTGATCTTACGATGGATGAAGGAATAAGGATTAGCAAAAGGCTAAGCTTGGGGATGCCCGAGGAACCCCAAGATAATATTCAAACAAGTAGCAAGCAACTAAGCTTGGGGATTCCCCCGAGTGGCATCCCCGCTTTCTTCCAACAACCATCGGTATTTTACTTGAAACTATATTTTTACGAGTCACATACTATGAGTTTTGCTTGGAGCGTCTTGTATGATATGAGTCTTTGCTTGTTTTATAAGTCTTGAATCCTTGCTGGACACACCCTTTTGAGAGAGCCAAAGATTATGCTATGCTTGCTCCTATGCTTCACTTAAATTTTTAGAGCGACGGATTTGCACTAGTGCTTCACTTATATCTTTTTGAGCACGGTGTGCTTTGTTATTTTTGAAGAAATGCTCTCATGTTTCACTCAGATTTATTTGGGAGTTAGTAAATTTTAATAAATTCTCTCTTTCTTCACTTAGATTATTTTGAGAGAAATAAAAAATTATGCTCATGATCTTCACTTATATTTGTTTGAGCTTATCAAAAGCAACATATGAAAATAGTTCCGAAGTGATAGATATCGAAGGAGGATATAATAAAAACTTTTAGGAAGATCATTGGACATAATAAACTTGATTCTTAGTAATGGTTTTGAGATATGACGATATGATATGTGAGTCATGTTGGTGAGTAATTGTGCTTTAGTAAGAATATTGATGTTAAGGTTTGTGATTCCCTATGCAAGCACAAAAGTCAATAGTTATGCAATGAAATTAATATCCTACTTATGGTGCATTATTCGGTGTTACTTATGCTTAATGCTTGGGTACGGGATTTTTTGCTTTTTGGTTGGTCGCTTCTCAATCTTTTTGCTAGCCTTCATCTTGCACTAAGTATGATCACTACTTGTGCATCCAAAACCCTTTAACTAGTTTTGCCTTATGAGTCCACTATACCTACCTATATGTTGTATTTCCATGCCGTTCTAAGCAAATTTGCATGTGCCATCTCTAATTTTAAAATAAATTTCTCTTTTGTGTGCTCTACCGCTCGCGAGGCCGTGAAGGGTGACCAATATTTTTCATGCTAGATGTGTTATTCTCATGATGAGTGTATATTCACTAGTCATTGCATGAGAGTACGGCAAAGGTAATAGTGATGCCGAGTCCCGAAATGAAAAATAAATTTGCTTTATGTTGTCAAATGATAAATTCCTTGGAAAGTGTTGGTATGGAGGGCACCCGTGGATACGGTTAGCCATGGAAAGTGAAAGTAATGGTGGAAAAATGAATAAACTTTATTTTCTGTTTGGGAACCGCCAATGATGTATCTAGCATGGAAAGTGTTGAGATCTCTAAGTCGTTCTCGTTGGTGGGAAAAGTATGCCTGTCAAAAATATTTTTATCTCTCAATTTAAGCTTTGAGCTCTGGCACCTCTACAAATCCCTACTTCCCTCTGCGAAGGGCCTTTCTTTTACTTATGCAATTTTTATTTTTGAATTTGAGTCTCAATATTCTCTTATAAAGCACCAACTAAGGGGCACTATGATCGTATTTGAGCATTGGGTGTAGCTAATATTCGTGTGATCAATGATTGAGCATAATGGGCTAGGGATAACTTGCTTTAGTGTTGATATTTTGAAAGACATGGTTGCTTGTTGGTCAAACACTCTGGATTTTTTTAGGGGAACACTGTGTTAATGCCATGGGATTCAAGTGGACATGCCACTCCAATCCTTTATTTTTCCTATTCCCACGTTTTAAGTTCCTACGAAGAGAGTACTTGCTCTTAATGATGTGCCATTGCAAGAGCTGCCTATATTAGTTAACCATGCTCTAAAAAGGTGGACCAGCTTTGGCTATAGTAGATACTGTACTAGGTTAGTAGGTGAGCTTGCGCTTGGCTCTTCGCCTCTTCCGAAAGTCAAATAATAATGATGGTACTACAGTAGTACTTCCGGCAATCTGATACCAAAATGAACTGCTGCACGTCGACCGGTTGTAAACAAAAGTTTCTCCTTGTGCTGCAAGCCAAAGCGCACGCATGGGCGAGGGAGAAGGCGTAGTAAGCAAGCTTCTCGCCGTTATGTGAGTTGAGGGACACATCAAAGGTATTTAGTACTCTCTCCAAAAAGGGCTGACCATGTCCATGGCTACCATCCCGTGCTCTGTCATTGAGTATGTGCACTATTCACGTGCCATCGACGAGAATTGTTTTTTGCATTGTACATGCCATCGAAGTGCAAAACTCACTTATGCATTGATATCTCCATTTTCTTGCATGACATGTGCACCTTGATGCTAGATGTCCCGCGTGTTGGCAAAAGGATGAGCAAAGCTCATGTCAAGAAGGAACATGGATAAATCTTGCTTGCCGCACATACGTACGTGGCAGGACATGGTGTCCAATCACCATTTAGTTACTAATTTTGTGTTACCAAAGAAAACACATGGTTCATTTCTAAATTAAAGTAGTCAAAACCAACATGGAGGTAATCAGTCACCTTATTGTACTTGCTCCTAGTGAGGGAGAGGTCGTACTAGTAAGCAAAGCTTCTCCTTGTTTGCGAGTTGATGAGACACATCAAAAGTAGTGTATTAGTCTCCAAAAAGGGCTGACCATGTCCATGGCTACCATCCCATGCTCTGTCATTCAGTGTGTGCACGATTCACGTTCCATTGAGAAAATAATGTTGCCTACGTGCCATCGAATAGAATAACTTAATTTATAAAAAACGCGCCACCTCGTCATGATCAAACTTTGACTCGTCCATGCATGGTTCCCATGAACAACTACTACACTCGCCAAATTATCAGGTGAGCTGCCTCTTAGTACAGAAATGAGCTCACCATGTACCCGCGTGTGAGTATTAGGGAAGGAGGCAAAGAGTACCTGCGTTGGTGCCTGCACCTCTTCCTTTCGTGCTCGTATTCCTTTTTTTGGGTGTTTCGTACACGTACTCCACCTACGTTCGTGACCGTTCATGAGTCTCTCCTACTATACTTAACTCCTTTTTGTTGCATGACAGGTGGACCTGGATGCTAGATGTCCCACGTGTCGGCAAAACTTAGAAGAGCGCTTTTCGACGAACGAAAAGGAGCAGGAAACCTTGCGGTGGAGCGTCTGGACTCTTTAATATTTTTATTCGGCGATATAAAATCTACCCAATCTTCTCCATAGTAGACCGGAAGAGTCCGAAACACGGCAGCCCGGTGTAGTTACATCGTACATGGCCAACCCACGCTATCACCATATTTCTTGGCCTCAGTGCAACACCTAGCTATGGTAATCCACCAGCCCGTATCGCTTCTCGCTCCTCGTCTCTCTGAAAGTGCGGCGGGCTGGTGATTTTGCCGTCAATTGAGGTCGGTTGACTCATCACATGTTAGTAACATGCCAAGAGCATTCTAAAAAAAATATTGTACTCTATTGTTATGCCAAGAATAGTAAGTGCTTTGACCGACGGAGAAAATGATACAGGTGTGCCATACCGTGAGTGGGTCCAGTTTCTTGTTTGGAACTTGTTTGGTGTAGTAGTAACACTTGGTTTTGACTATTAATAAGATTTTATATAGGGCCTAATGTATTCTTCGAGGTTGCCTTTGACTATTGATAAGATTTTATATAATTTGAAAATTATATCATTCGAAGATCCTTTCACGTTCCGTTTAAAAGAAGATCCTTTCATGTAAGAATAAGACGATATGCTTTGAGCAACTTGCATGTCCTATACTGCTCCTGTTTGGATACTCTAACTTAGCTAGAGGTTAGACTAACTCATGACTAACCCTGAACTAACTCTAGCCAAAGAGGTATTTGGATGACAGGGTTAGCTTGACAGTAAATGCACTTGATAGAGAGATAAAAGTGAATTTTTCAGTGGGCCCCACGAGAACTAGCTCCAATTAGCACCACTTGGCTGGCGGGATAGAGAGAGAAAAGTGATTTTTTCAGTGGGCTCAATGAGAACTATCTCCAATTAGCACCTCTTGGGTGGGATAGTTTTTTTGGTGGGTTTGGTGCAACTTGCTCCAATTTAACCCTCATGTTTGGATACTTCAGGGCTATTTGAGCCCAACTAGCTCAAACTAACTCTAACCCATGGATCCAAACATGGCCAAAGTTAGTCTCGGAAAACGCATTAAGCCCTATATACATGGACAACCGGAGTACATGATACTAGCAAACACTCACCATTAGTAGTAGTTCATTGGTTGGTTTCAATTTTTGATACAGTTGTTGTGCTGCTACCATCCAATATTCACGTGTGGTTGTTTCTAGAATAAAAAGGAGGTAGTACTTACTGTGGGAAAGGTGAAGTGATGGTTGCTTTGCTCGAGCAACTTATTACTCTGGGAATATTGGAGTACCAGCGGATTCAACGAAGAGAGAAATGATGGTTTCTTCATTCGAGCAACTTACTGTGGTGAAGGTGGGGCTTTGTGATTTGACTGCTCACTACTCATTATTACTGTGGCGCAACGACCGGGGTGAAACTTCCCTACAGTTGTGCACTCAATATTGCCGCATGGTAGGTGGAGCCGGATGTAGCATGTCCCACATATTGGCCAATCGAAGTTGAATTGTTTCTGGCATTGCTATCAATCCTTCAGGAATTGTTTATATGTACACATAATTTTCCAGCATTATGAAATTGTACTGTGATGCTATGAAGGTTTCAACTTTGGTTCCCATAGAAAAAAGGTTTCAACTTAGGATTCATGTGTCCTCTTGCCTCAAGATTGTATTGTTACAACATTCCATCAAATACAAATGAAACTACCATGGCTGCTAATGCATCTCAATGGTTCGCAGATCAGCGCCAATATTCACATCACAACTAAAGACAAAGTTGTGAGAAGGTGTAGAAATAAAGAAAAATATATAATTGATCGATGTTGTTCGTAGGCATGGATCCATTTCCTGGGCACAATGTTCATTGGTTGGTAGCTAGTTTCACCCAGCTCTGTAGCCAAAAAAGAGGTGTATGGAGGACACCACAATGCGATCATTTTGGGTAGCTCCACTAAAAGCGAGTTGATCATCCCTGTTTGCAAATATATTCAGTCGGTGTGATTACAATAATAGTGGAACTAGATGATGAAACATAACACACACAAATAGAAGTCGATCACCTCTGTGATCTCTCTTTAGGACTAACTACTTGTTGGAGAAGATTAGGCACAGAGTTGGATGAGGAGGATAGAAAAACCAATCTCCCTTTCTGCAATACCACAGAAATGTAAAAACATTTCGTGTGACATTTTTGCAGAACTGCACAAAACACTCTTAAGAAAAAAGTGATTTGTGCAGTTCACCAAAAGGTCGCAATAGCAACGAGGTGAAATCGATAGCCCTGTTTGCAGAAGGAGGTAGAAAAGAAACAATTACTGCCCAATAACACGAGTTGAAGACACATACACCGACAAAAAAGAAGCATATTCCATGTAATAAGGGAAAGATCGCAGCATGGTGGTTTATCAAAAACGGTTTGAGGACAAGATTGCAAGATGGAAAGTACGACAACCAAAATACGTTTTAAGCTAGCAACTAAATAAGATCCACATGCGGGATTTTCCACCTACAACAACGTTGGAAGATGGGCAGTGGAACAAGGCCGGAGGAAGCTGTACCTGAGGGTCGTCAGGATGAACTAGGAGGGTGCCGGCGGCCGGTATCTGCCCATACTGCAGCAGCGAGCAAGTGGCGAAGGCCCTACCACGCCGGAGCTTGGTCATAGAGAACGATGGGTATCGCAGATCGGGATGTGCTGCCTCAACGCTATCGAACGGAGAAATGATGCACACCCTCCCTTTCCACCGGCGGACGGGATGCGGCCGGATTAGTGACCAACGGTGAGAGAGAGAGAGAGGCCACTGCCGCCTTGTGTGAGATAGTGTGACGACAGACAAACCCCGACAGGCAGGCTCCATTGTATATAGTGGAGCGGATTTTTCTTTTTTCCTGATGACAATCATTTTATATTCTGTACGTGCCATTGAGGAATATAACTTTATTTAATACTAATGGGTCAAATCGAACTTTGTTCCATCTACGCATGGTACATGGCCCTCCTTCGAGTAAACAACCGCTACACACATCAAATTATCACGTGGGCTGCCTTTTCGTACAGAAATGAACTCCACCATGTACCCGTGCAGGTGTGGTCAGGAACGAGATGTGAGTATGTACGTCGTGCGTGCACCTCTTCTTTAGGTGCAGGTACGTACGTGGGTGGGTGTGAGAGATATGGTTTGTGCATTGATTTGTTACATACAATGTTACACATTAGACTTGTCCCTAAAATTAAACATGCGCCTTGTTATATCCCGAAAATTCAGATATCGTGCTCCCAAAACTCGCGCCTTGCTATCCCGAAATTACAACGCGCGCGAAAACTCCCTCCAGCTGCCAAATCCCGACATGTGAAATCCCCCTTCTAACCCTGAGCCGAAAGGGCCGCTAGTTCAAATTGGTGCGGGTCCTTTTGTCACACACCCTAGATTTTGGACAAGCGCGTCCCTAAGTGATGGTTCCCCCTCCCATCGCCTCCTTTTCTCCATTCGAAATCCCAAGCTACCATAATCTCTCTAATCCAGCCACAAAACTCCACCCTCCTTTGTCCGCCACCTCATCGCTGCGCAGTCGGAGCCTCTTCCCCGACGACGTCATCCACTGCAACAACTCGATGTCCCTCATCCACCTCCCCGGATGAGGATTTGTCGTCGATCTCGTCGTCCCGCCAGTTCAGCCGCCCCGTCCTCCACCTCCAAGGAGCTACTCCCCCGATCACCTCGTCTATCGCGACTGCTCCATCCCCACAATGCTGCCTTAACCTGCACCACTAGAACCACATCATCCTCACCGAATCCTCGGACGAAGCCGAGGCCTACTTGATGCCACCAAAGAGGTTGTAATCTCATTGCATCACACCTTCTCCTTAACTCAACCTCCCGACGCCGACGGTACTCCATCCCGCACCCCATGGCGCGGCTACCTTTAAGCCGGCACCGGGCGACATCTCCACAAGGACTCTCCCCCAGTGCAAGGCCCCTTCAGCGGCGGCGTCCATACTAGTCGGATCTACTGCTGCTGCTCCGTCTCTTGCTCGCTCACTCGCTTACTACTCTACTCTCCCCCTTGCTTGTGCCGCTTCTCTGCTCTCCCCCTCACTCGCGCTGCTGATGCTGGTACATAGGCTACTATAGCTACATGAGTTGCTTCTCTGGCTCTAGTTCGTGCTCCTCCTCCAGGCGTTGTTGCTCTGGCTGCTATCTACTACTGTGTTCCCCATAGATCGCCTGCTAATTTAGATCACTGTTTCTCTTCTACTAGTGCTCGAGCGGCCTAAACTACATGTGAAGTGCCTCTCTGCTACCAGTGTGTTCAGTTTCGACAGTAACATTCAAATTCCATAATAAATTTTCAGTTTTGATAGTTAAGTTCAGAGTCAATAGTTTTTACCTCATCTATTGTAGTTAGGTGTTTTCGGTGATGTAAATTTTACATCTATCACTTTTTGTTAATGTATTTTACATCATCTATTGGAGATGCTATTAGAATCCCACTTGAGATTAACGATGTCTGTCTTGTATTGCTTCAGCCTCGACATCTTACGGCACACCAGAGCTGCTTTAATGACGGAACCATGCATCACAACAGAGCAGTGCCCCAGATGTCGTCTACATATTCCTCAGATCTTCCTCCACACCTTCGACAACTACCTCTGCCTCAACTTCTTTAGCGACCAACCCAATGATGTCGAGGTTGACACAGCTACGACAAAGAGGTTGTACACTTGTTGCATCATTTATTACTCTACATTCATGTCGATCCATTAGGGCTATTTTGGTTCAAAGTTAAAACTAAGGAAAAAACATAGCAATAGGAAATTTTCCTATGTCACTCTACTATTCAATTATTCATGCATTTTGTTGAAAGGAATGGAGCAAAACATCCACCTGGACCCACTTTTCAAAATCATATGCATGAAAACAAGACCAAGTGCATTAGTGGAAGAATAACATTGTAATTGTACACACTTTCATATGGTTTCACTTTAATTTTTCCATGTTTCTTTGCATTCCTCTGCTCTTCCAATTCCTGTGAACCAAACACCCAAGTTGACAGAAATCCTGTGATTACAAATGCTCTATTTCCCACGTGCATTCCTATCCTATTTCTGTGTTTTCCCATCCCTGCATTTTTAGAATCCTGCAAGCCAAAGGAGCCTTTACAGAATTACTTCAGTTACAGGTAGGTGTCGAAGAAAACTTTGTGTTGTTTGTCTTGCTCCTGCCGCGATGTCGTCCACCTCACCTGAGCTACTCCATCGAGAAGCATCCACCAAACCATACATCATGACTCCTGGCCGTCTTTCACCGCCTCAGATCTCCTTCCACGCCGCCGGCACCCACCGCATCTGCATCACCATCATCGACTAAGCATATGAACCTGAGGAGTACACGGGTCCACAAGAGAGGTCGCACTCTTTTGTTTATGCTTATGTTATGCACTGCTTAAAATTAGCTACTACTCTATCATCCTGTTCACCTCTTAGACTCAAAGTCAGGTCCAAACTAATGTTCAAACTTGAGTTTTAAAATTACTTGTGAAGCACATATCGAGGCAGCAATGAATAGTATCTATGTCTATTATCTAGTTCACCTAGGGTATGCCTATGTTGTTCATCTTGGGTGGGAAACAAATAGTAAAGCAATCATCATCTATTAAGCTATCATCAGCATGCTATCATTATTTTTGGATCCACCCACTGGTTGTTATCATCACGCTAGATTTCTGCATGCTCTCCTTACATAATCTCACTATATTTTTTTCGTATGCATGTCAGATATTGTATAGAGTCATGCTGAACATGTATAGAGAAAGAGAAGAGTTTTGTGCGGCAATACAATGTCATGCAGACATTGCTCCGTGGTGGATTCACTGGCAAACCCTCCCCCTCTCCAGATTGTAATCGAGAGGAAGATATCTGTTCTGAGGCGGATTTAGATGCAGCTGACCACTCCAATCTATCCCCAAGGTGTTTTCTCTAACTTTGCATGATGATGTTGGTCATATCATGCATATGTTTCCTTGTAGTGCCTACTTTTGACATCAAATATGTTATCTGCTTAGTTTAGATATGTTCTGTATTGCCACCTGTTTAGTTTCTATATCATATATGGGAATTATGCAGTCTCATATCTTTTAGCCAGCCATAATATATGTGAAATATGCAATGCCATCATGTTTAACCAGGCATCATATATTTGAATGAAATCTTTCCCATCCTTTTCTTCATTACATTTCCATTTGTCGACAATGTTTGTACGTTAAACTACTCTTCCTGTGAATCATCCATTTGAGTGGGTAATGGAAAAATCCGGAGTGAAAACAAGGTCTTCAGAGCAGACGATGCTACCTGGAGAAGCTGAACTATTGCTGGGTCCTGATAGCTCCTCAGAGATGGATTCAGAGACAGATGACCAATCCTATTCCCCCACCGGGGTGTATGCTCTAACTTGGCACGGTTATACTCCTCATATCATGCATATGGTGTCTTGCATTGCATAGTTTAGACATCATACACACAATATTCAACACCATGTTCTTAGTTCAGACATGATATATGCGAATGCCCTCTGCTTAGCATATAAATCACATATATGAATTAAATCATATGATCCTGATTACTTAGATAACATGTATGTGAATTATGTCATGTGAACCTGTTTACTAAAGACATCATATAATTATCTCATGACATCCTGTTTAGTTAGTCATCATATCTTTGAATTATGTCATGCTATGCTATCAAGTTTAGATAGACATCATATATGTGAAATTATGTCATGCTATCCTTTTTAGTTAAACAATATACGTGTCAACTAATTCATGCCCTCTTTTTTCCACACTATCTATCGCATCTGTCTCTCATACAATGTCTGTACATTCAACTATGTTTCCTGTTTATCAGCCATTTGAATAGGAGCGGGTGATGGCAGTATCTAGCGGAGTAAAAACACGGTCTTCAAATAAAATAGTGTTATCTCTTGGTGGAGATACCACCCCGCTTGTACATTCACGCGAACCAGCCCTACCACACATAACCCAGACTCTCGCATATTATACCCCTACTACGATGGACAAAGAACATGCCACCCAATCTAACCCCAACCCCAGCAGATAGTAACCCAGTTCCTGTCGACACAGCACCATCTCCACCACAGAGCTCACAAACAAGAGCAGTTAGTAAGGCAGCTCCAGTGCCCAAAGCGCCAGTACTACCACAGCGAACCCCAACTCCACCAGTTAGTACACCTATCCTATGGAGGAAGCACAACCAGCCATTCGTAGTTTAGCATCTATCGCATTTGATGTTGTTAAATCCTATGTGCGTATCTTCCCATCATGGAAATATTATACTGAAGATGAAGGAAAATGCCAGTTGTAGGTGTTTGTCGAGGAGTTATGTGTAAGTAATGTTATTCATGGCAATTACTTTGCTTTGTCCCATACATTCTACCTCCATGATTGTTATAATACATCAAATTTTCCCATTTTTGTCTATAGAGAAGGACCGATTTGGAAACACAAGATGAGGTAACATGTGCTAATACCTCTGCTATCTTCAAGAATGCTTGGTGGTAGTATAGGGATTACCTAAAGAAAACGTACTTCACTAGCAAAGAAACTCATCAAATTCCCCTACATTCTCCTGAGACACATTTAGTGGACGATGACTGGGAACGCGTTGTTTTGTACTGGTCCCGAACCAAGAATGTGGTAAGGTCTATGAGCTCATTTTTATTTTTAAGTTTTATATTCCTGTGTCTTACTGTACTCTGTTCATGTGGAACAAGTGCTTAAACCTGAAGAACAACTGTTCTCATTTAAGATTCCATTGCTATCGTGCATACTGCTTCGCTCTTGTATCACTGTATTTACTGATACAAACTTATTTTTAAATTGTAGGATCCAATCGAAACTCCATTGGCACAACAGGTATGTTTACACATGTTTGTTTAACATGTTTTCTCTTATAAATAGATCTGTTGATTTCAATTTCAATTGTGTATACAGTTGACTTCTCATATCATGCACATTACTAGCATCACAACAGAGCCAATAGTGTTGTTGTACATGTAGATCAGTGGTGCCCATCTGAAATCTTGTTGTGCCGTGTAGTTTACCAAGCTTTGTATTCTTTCAGTGCTGCTTTGTCTTGAGCTGATATGATTTGAACCGTGTCTCTATTTTGATTTGGCAAGACAATGCAGTCACCATAGGACATAGATATTTTTTGATGCTTTTATTATGTATTACTTTCCAATAGAAGACTTGGTAGTTTAATCCTGTCCACCTTACTAATGAACTAGTTCACCGAAATGAGTTTCATATACTAGTACATACTAAACCTGTTATGTGTCTGCTTGTTTCTTCTTTTAGAATGCTGACAAAATATTGGGGAAGAGTGCCTTATTAAGCAATGGTAAAGGAAGTAATGCAGATAAGGTTCAGGATAGTGAGACATCCTTGTTGGTCTCCAACAAAGCTGATAAAAATGCTATGGAAAATTATCTTGAAGACAGTGAGACAACCCCAAGTCATATCTTGGTGTAGTGTTTGAGTTACTTGCCACTACCGCTGGCACAAGCTATTCAAACTCACTGTCTGAATCAGTTTAGTTTCTTGAGTCTCAACTACAAGTTGAAAGACATCAATCAGTTGTGCTGCGAGAAGAAGCCGAAAGACTGCGGAAGTTCCTAGAGCGTTCAGATGTGTACTTCCTGGTGCAACAGCAAGCATTGGAGGATTTTAGCGCCAAACAAGAGAAAGCTAATAAGCTTGCTAAGCTTATTGCCAACATGGTGGATACCCAAGATAATGTTTCTTGAGCTCTTCTGAAGTTGTTTCAATTATGGACTTGTTTTGCTACCGCGTTTATTTGCACTGGTGGCCAATTTAGACGGCCAGTGTATGTAATATGCTTCTATGTTCCCTATATATGCACTGGTGGTGAACTTTGATTCCCAGTGGATGCAATATGTGTAATAGTCGTAATAGCCTAGCATTAGTTGCTTACTTATTTATTTCCTTCTTGTCTTGTTTAATTGTTTGCTTGTAGTCACTGCAGTTCTTTTTCCGCATTTTTCTAGTGGCCACAATAACCTATTTTTATAACTAGGTCACAGTAACGATGACAACAAATGGGTTGTTGTAACCATGGTCCTGCTACCCGCTGTAGTGACCATGGCCCTCCTATGGGCCGTAGGATCCATGGGCCTTCGATGGGCCATAGGATCCTTGGGCCTTCTATGAGCCGTAGGATCCATGGGCCTTCTATAGGCCGTCTAATCTATGGGCCTTCTACGGGTCATATAATCGTTTCACCAAACATGGGCCGTACTATTCATGTACCAATAATGATCCGCAAAATGGCCCGTAAACGGGCTAGAGTGGAAATCGCCTGTTTTATGGCCCGACCATAACGGGCCGTTAATAGGCCATATTTGATGACTCTATGAAAACAGCCCAATAGGTTAATGCGCCGACTGTAACCAGAGGCTGAATTTGGCCCACAAGCAAAATAGGCCATCGTATGTAACCGAATTATGGAAATGAGCCCAAGGATAAATGGGCCCTTAGAAGGCCGAAAGTTAACACGAGCTAGAAACGACCGATAGAATAATGGGCCGTTAATGGGTATAAAGCGATACACTGTTCATTATGGGTAGTTTCATCTCGGGCCTTTAATGGGCCCAAAGTTACAAAGGGCTGGAATCATATTGGACGACCGAGATGACGCTACTGGGCCTAATTCGGGTAGGCCATAATGGGTCGTGAGTTAGTGTGCTGTAAATGTGCTATATGCGAACAGGTCGTTAACAGGCTTTCCATGGGCCGGCCCGCTACCTTTTGACCAAGTAAAATGGGCTAACCTTTTCACCCAAATGGGCCTCTGTTGGGCCATGCCAAGTGTCGGCGTATCATAGGCGCCTTCGGTCCAATGAGTGGATGACATCTGTCCCAACGGTGAGCCGACACGTGGTTTTTCTGGCCATTGAGAATTTTACACGTGGAAAATCCCCATTGATCCGGGCTGTTAACGGGTTATCGGATCGAAACTGGAACCCGATAGCTTAACGGTGACCCGTTACGGTGGATGCCACGTGTCGGTTACCCATGACGAAAGCACTTCTATGACGCGCGATTTACCACCATGGAAGTCGACACTTCCGTGATGATAATTTTGGTAATGTCATGGAACACTTTTACGACAGCACAGGTATGACTATCTTGATTCTGTCATAAAATCATGATGGATGTACATGCATGACAGAAAACGTGACCTACTGTCACAAACACGTATCACCACAGAAGTGTATTTTTATTGTAGTGTCGGCAGCTGGCTTGACGAGCTGCCGGCCGTCCTCTGGGGTCTCCGGATAATGCCAACCCGGTTGACTGGGTTCAACCCGTTCTTCCTCATTTATGGAGCAGAAGTCATCATCCCGACCATCATCGAGTTCGACTCATTGTGAGTCGCAATGTACACAGAAGCCCAAGCCAAGGAAGCCCGCGAAGACGGTGTCTGATACGTTCATTTTGCATCATGATTACCTACTGTTATTTATAATGGTTTTATGCATAATAATGCTTTTTGGGATAATTCTAATGCCTTTTCTGTCATAATATGCATGGTTCAAACAAAGAGGGAGAATACCGGAAGTTGGATTTCTGGACCTGAAAAAGCTACGTCAGGCCACCTATTCTGCACAACTTCAAATGAGCTGAACTTCATGGAGAATTTTTATGGAATATTTAATAATTATTGGAGCAAATAACTACCAAAGGGGGCCCGCCAGGTGGGCATAACCCACCTGGGCGCGCCAGGGATCCTAGGCACGCCCCGGTGGATTGTGCCCTCCTCGGCCCACCTTCGGTGCCCCTCTTCTGGTATATAAGTCATTTTGACATAAAAAAGGAGAGGACTTTCGGGACGAAGCACCGCCGTCTCGAGGCGGAACTTTGGCAGGAGCACTTTTACCCTCTGGCGGACCAATTCCGCCAGGGGAACTTCCCTCCTAGAGGGGGAAATCACCGTCATCATCATCACCAACAACTCTGCCATCTTGGGGAGGGAAATCTCCATCAACATCTTCAACAGCACCATCTCCTCTCAAACCCTAGTTCATCTCTTGTGTTCAATCATTGTACCGGAACCTTAGATTGTGATACGTCCATTTTGCATCATGCTTTTATATCGATATTTATTGCAATATGGGCTGTTACTTCACATTATGTCACAATACTTATGCCTTTTCTCTCTTATTTTACAAGGTTTACATGAAGAGGGAGAATGCCGGCAGCAAGATTCTAGGCTGGAAAAGGAGCAAAATATTAGAGACCTATTCTGCACAACTCCAAAAGTCCTGAAACTCCACGAAATTCAGTTTTGGAATTTAGTAAAAATATTGGGTGAAGAAAGCACTAGAGGGGGGCCACCCTCTGTCCACGAGGGTGGGGGCGTGCCCTACACCCTTGGGCGAGCCCCCTGCCTCATGGGCCACCTGGAAGCCCCCTGATGCCCATCTTCTCGTATAAGGTGTCTTTTTCCCGGAAAAAAATCATAAGGAAGCTTTCGGGACGAAGCGCCGCCGTCTCGAGGCGGAACCTTGGCGGAACCAATCTATGGCTCCGGCGGGGCTGTTCTATCGGGGAAACATCCCTCCAGGAGGGGGAAATCGTCATCACCATCGATCCTCTCATCGGGAGGGGGTCAATCTCCATCAACATCTTCACCAGCACCATCTCCTCTAAAACCCAAGTTAATCTCTTGTATCCGATCTTTGTCTCAAAACCTCAGATTGGTACCTGTGGGTTGCTAGTAGTGTTGATTACTCCTTGCAGTTGATGCTAGTTGGTTTATTTGGTGGAATATCGTATGTTCAGATCCTTTATGCATACTAATACCCCTCTAATTATGAACAAGAATATGATTTGTGAGTAGTTACGTTTGTTCCTGAGGACATCGGAGAAGTCTTATTATAAGTAGTCATGTGAATTTGGTATTCGTTCGATATTTTGATGAGATGTATGTTGTCTTTCCTCTAGTGGTGTTATGTGAACGTCGACTAAATGAAACTTCACCATTGTTTGGGCCTAGAGGAAGGCATTGGGAAGTAATAAGTAGATGATGGGTTGCTAGAGTGACAGAAGCTTAAACCCTAGTTTATGTGTTGCTTCGTAAGGGGCTTATTTGGATCCATATGTTTCATGCTATGGTTAGGTTTACCTTAATTCTTCTTTCATAGTTGCAGATGCTTGTAAGAGGGGTTAATCATAAGTGGGATGGTTGTCCAAGGAAGGGCAGTACCAAAGCACTGGTCCACCCACATATCAAATTATCAAAGTACCGAACGCGAATCACATGAGCATGATGAAAACTAGCTTGACGATAATTCCCATGTGCCTCGGGTGCGCTTTCCTCTATATAAGAGTTTGTCCAGGCTTGTACTTTGCTACAAAAAGGATTAGGCCACCTTGCTGCACCTCGTTTACTTTTGTTACTTGTTACCTGTTACGAATTACCTTATCAAAAAACTATTTGTTACCGATAATTTTAGTGCCTGCAGAGAATACCTTACTGAAAACCGCTTGTCATTTCCTTCTGCTCCTTGTTGGGTTCGACACTCTTACTTATCGAAATGACTATGATAGATCCCCTATACTTGTGGGTCATCAAGACTCTTTTCTGGCGCCGTTGCCGGGGAGTGAAGCGCCTTTGGTAGGTGGAATTTGGTAAGAAAAATTTATATAGTGTGCTGGAATTTATTGTCACTTGTTACTATCCTTTGAGGGGCTTGTTCGGGGTATCTTCACCCCGACCAGTAGAGCAAAGAGTTTCTCCTCAACCTACTGAACCTACTGAAAATGTTTACATTGAAATTCCTTCGGGTATGATAGAGAAACTTCTAGCTAATCCTTTTATAGGAGATGGAACATTACATCCCGATTTGCACCTAATCTATGTGGATGAAGTTTGTGGATTATTTAAGCTTGCAGGTATGCCCGAGGATGATATCAAGAAGAAGGTCTTCCCTTTATCTTTGAAGGGAAAGGCATTGACATGGTTTAGGCTATGTGATGATATTGGATCATGGAATTACAACCGATTGAAATTGGAATTTTGTCAGAAGTTTTACCCTATGCATCTGGTTCATCGTGATCGTAATTATATATATAATTTTTGGCCTCGCGAAGGAGAAAGTATCACTCAATCTTGGGGGAGGCTTAAGTCAATGTTATATTCATGCCCCAATCATGAGCTCTCAAGAGAAATTATTATTCAAAAAATTTATGCTCGTCTTTCTCTCAGTAATCGCTCCATGCTCGATACTTCTTGTACTGGTTCTTTTATGATGAAGACTACTGAATTCAGATGGGATTTATCGGAAAGAATTAAGCGCAACTCTGAAGATTGGGATCTCGACGAAGGTAAGGAGTCAGGTATAAACCTTAAGTTTGATTGTGTTAAATCTTTTATGGATACCGATGCTTTTCGTGAATTTAGAACTGAATATGGACTTGACTCTGAGATAGTAGCTTCTTTCTGTGAATCATTTGCTACTCATGTTGATCTCCCTAAGGAGAAGTGGTTTAAATGTCATCCTCCCATTGAAGTAAAAGTAGTTGAACCTATTAAAGTTGAAGAAAAGACTATCACTTATAATGTTGATCCTATTGTTCCTACTTCTTATATTGAGAAACCACCTTTCCCTGTTAGAATAGAGGATCATGCTAAAGCTTCAACTGTCACTATACCACAACTCTACATCCCCAACAAACAAGTTGGATGGGAAAACAGCTTCCGCCGACAGACAGTCCATCGGGAAAGAGTATTGCCGACCGATTGTGTCTGTTGGGGAAAGTCCAGACGGGAAAACCCTTTCCTGACCGACTTACATTTGCCGACCAACTGTGAGACAGCTATTGAAAAACATTCCCGACCGACTGTCAGACAATACTTTTTGCCGACTGACATGTTGTTGGCGCTTGCCATTACCTTTCCTGAGCGACCATCTGACGACATTTGTTTTGCCGAGGAACAGTCTGATGGCCCAGCCATGAGCCTTTGCCAACCAATAGTCCGATGGAGTTTTCATTTGCCAACAAACAAACAGACCGATTTTTCTTTTGCCGACCACAACTTTAATAAACATTGGTATTAGTGGTAACACTCAAATACATATAGTTCATCTGATGTAACTATCACATACATCAGGTACAACAAACATTTTTTGGTTTCATTAACTAATTTTGTCACATACATAGACTTCGATCTGTCCTAAGCAGAACCACACAAGACAACATACACCAAGTTCACAAAGGGATAGCCAAAACATCACTGCTCGGTAATACATCAGGTTCAAGTCTAAGAAGTCAGTTGTACAAAATTGAAGCTAAACCATCAAGTTGATGTGGATCACTGGCTTCATGGTTCCTTGTGAGTGCAGTCCTTTTGTTTGCTTCCTACAGAAGTTAATCAAGTATCAGTTATAATGCACTAGCTGAAAGCATGTGTGCTGTTACGAAATAATAAACCTGGCCATACAAGCATTTATTAAAATACCATTGTAAAACACAACCATGTATGTGGGATGCAAGTTATGACTGCGTTGGGACAAATATGCCATTATACATATAAGTCCAACCAAGTATAACTGACTCATACTCAAATGGCATGTTAGAAGATTTATTCTTATAGTTTAATCTATATTTGTCTCGACACTCTTAACAAAATCTCGTATGACTTACTAGCTTCACATTCATTAGCCTTATGCCCAAAAAAAGATCAGATATACATGTCCAAAACATCAAACTTCTAAATGCAGGAGATACTAAGGAATGAGAAATCTTTAAGAATTGTTTCTATCGAGTTCTATTACTCCTACAATGAACCAAGATAGGAAACATATCAAACTTTGGTGACATAACTACCACAAGTAAGCTTATGAGACCATGATTCAATATAGCTTCAATATTCTCTCCTACAATCCAAACGTATGGAACGAAACTGAGAGTTATGTTTAGCTGCGCATGTTCTATACTAACAGTAAAAAAAATTGCTCATACCAACATGACGGTTCATAAAGGACCAATATGTACCCATGTTTAGAGGATGTTGACATACTTAGAGATGGTATTTGCATGTGTGTGTTCTTCACCAGCAGGTGGGGCTGCTTGGTGGTTGTTTTTCTCCTCTCCTGGTGGCCATCTGTAGGACTTCTCTTCTTTCTCTTCAAATAAGTGTTCCCACTGGCCATTGGCCCACTAGTGTCCTGGTTGTTAGCCCCAGAAGGCTGATGCCTATAACATAAGGTAAGTTAGCTCAAACTCTTTGCTAGCTTTCGAAAGAAACTTGATAGAAAAGAAAAAAGTACTCAAGCCATGGTTGGAAATAGTTTGCAGTATTAGAAGTAATATACAATTTGTAGAATGAGAGGAAATCAAGACAATATTTTAATTTTGCATAAGTCTGATATATAATTTGGAAACTATTTCTTGGAAGAATATTTTTTTACCATACTTTCATTCAGAACATAGCTTGTGCTAAGCTAGAGAGTAAAATGATAGCAAATCACCTTTCCAAGCACAAATGTTCATTTCTTCATTGCTCACAAACACTCTTTACTGTTCTTTTGTTTCTATCTTTGAACCTCCAAATTGATATTTAACTTTTTTTCATATTCGTTTTCAACCAGTGCTCTATTACATGTTAATGAAGTTTGGTACTTTTGCTAAAATAAAAAAACTCATATGCAAACTGGAAACAGAGAAAAAGTTTGTACAACTACATAATGAGAATTTCAGTGATAGGATGAGATGCCTGAGACATCAGAGAGCCGAATTTCATAAAGAGTGCTCATGAGTAAAAACAAGATGATTTTACAATTAATTCTTGATTGCATGCTTGTTGTCCACTACAAGGCCAAGACACTTTGGAAATTTCTGAGTAGTGATGTTTGAGAGAGAGAGAGAGAGCATTACAAACAGCTGACTTCGTGAGTCAGGTTAAATTGCTGAAACCAACTGATGAGAGCTCTAGCAATTTGTATCTATGAGACTCCCATATTAATGTTCAATATTCAAACTTAATAAGCCTAGAGGATAGTAAGTGTACAAGAAACATTTTTAGCAGCTATGGAAATCACTGGAGAAATGTGCGATGTAACGTAAATAGCCTCGAGGATAATAAGTGTGCAAGTTCATTTCATATCTAACACTACTGTCACATAATCTGCTAATATACTTCGTTGAAATTGGTAAACTGTATCATTTAAAGTTCCACTAGCAGATCGTAAACCATCATATTGACAAGACTTACCTATGTGCATCTGTCCAACTTTCATCCAATACTAGCTGAACTAACCTGGAAAAATAAAGTCAAAATCGAATCATTTATATGCCTCGCAATGGATCAGAGGAACAATGCACAATCTCATAGGGATATCTATGCATGCATGCGTGCGTCCGTGTGTGTGTGTGTGTGTGTGTGTGACCTTATTTCCGATGGCATAGAATAACTGTATGTGCTGCTTTTAATATGAGCGCTTTGTTTCATGCTTCTCTTCAATAAGAGAAATGGAGACATCATAATGATAGGATCGAGGAGGTATGCACATGAATTAATTTTCAAATAGATATCAGTGTTTTAAATGGAATATCTTGAAGCTTTCCTTCCCCACTAAAAAACTGAGTGAGATTTATCTCTATAATGTTTCAGTTATGATAACCAAGAGAAACTATCTATGCATACAAGTGTTTTCAGAAGCTACAATGTAGTCATGGAAAGTCAGGATATAGGTTCCATTCGTTTAATACATCACTATACATTTAAATTTCCATGGATTCACAGTAGTGACCACAATGCACATCCAATACACTGGAAAACACTAACACAAGTATTGTTCGCTCTGTTCGCTTGGTTAGTTTACCTTCTATTAATAATCTCCAGTATATGATTTGTTCAAATGTCAAATGTCGAAACCTAAACAGTAAGAAACCAGCATGTAATCTGTTAGGCATAAATTCTACAAGGTGTATAATTGAAAATTAGGTTCCAACAGAAGCAACAAAATTCTAGAATGACATATCAACATGCAATTATAGTAAAAAATAGCACATAAGTGGCAGGTCCATATAATGTAGTTCACATCAGAAAAGGAAAAACAAGTTGTATCTCAACTCATCATACCGAAGAAATAAGTAATGAGATGTATATTGTGAAGGGGCAGAGTTGATATGATGCACTGTACCCATATGACTCGTGACCAACTGTTATTTACAAGTTTAGACAATTGTTCTCCAGAAACAATGCAGACCAACTCCAAGCTGAAAGCAAAAGAGTGCCATCAAAATCAAGTCAAGGACAACAAACGTATATGTTGGCAATATTATATTAGTCATCCTCTCCCAAATATTACAAAGAGTAGAGGTGTACCGGCTTTTTCCTCATCATGTTCTTTGCAGCTTCAACTCTCTATTGCCGGATCAATCTGCGGATGCAAAAAGGATAGGTAAAGAAAGATTGTTTGCCAATAATCAAACAACTATGACCTAATAAGGAAAACTAATTTAATGGAGGCCTAGGAAATATGTGTAGTTCTACTACAAACTGAGTAACTGACGGACAGGGATCTAAGGGAATTCAAGAGATAAATGGAGTTATGCCTACAGTTGGACATCAAAATTCAAAGAAAAGAAGAAGGACTCACTGATTACAGGTAGGGGTCAAAGGGCGCAGCCGCTGGGAGAAAGGCAACATAGCGAGCAGAGCGCCACCACCAGTAGGAACGAGCCTCTGCCCAGAGCGTGAGGGTAGAGGCGGCAGTCTGGCTGCAGAGAAATGGCATGGTACCATGGGTCGTCGCATGCGGCAGGCATGGGGAGGAATGGAATAGTGCGGTAGCCACCGGCGGTCAGCGTGGGGCGGACGCAGGGATAGTGGATCTACGTCGTGTGGGCTGCTAAGATAGACTGTGAAAAAGATATTGTTACTGTTGGTTTAGGGGATATGTCTCATGATTTTAATTTTGCGAAATTCCGTAGACAACCCCATGATAAAGAATTGCCTAGTAAAGATGAAATTATTGGTCTTGCTTCTGTTTCCGTGCCTCCTAATGATCCTTTAGAACAATATTTGCTAGACCATGAAAATGATATGTTTATGAATGAAAGAAGGGAAATAGATGAAGTATTCTTTAAACAGGGACCTATATTGAAACACAAATTGCCTGTTGAAATCCTAGGGGTTCCTCCTCCACCCAAGGGTGATCCCCTGTTTGAGCTTAAACCTTTACCTGATACTCTTAAATATGCTTATCTTGGTGAAAAGAAGATATATCATGTTATTATTATTGCTAACCTTTCAGAGCAGGAAGAAGAGAAATTATTGAAAACTCTGAAGAAGCACCGTGTTGCTATTGCATATACTCTTGATGATCTTAAGGGCGTTAGCCCCACTCTATGCCAGCACAAAATAAAATTGGAGAAAGACGCTAAACCAGTTGCTGATCACCAACGATGGTTAAACTCTAAGATGAAAGAAGTGGTAAGAAATGAAATACTAAAGCTTTTGGAGGCAGGTATAATTTATCCTGTTGCTGATAGTCAGTGGGTAAGTCCTGTTCATTGTATCCCTAAGAAAGGAAGTATTACTGTTGTTCCTCATGATAAGGATGAATTGATCACACAAAGAATTATTACAGGTTATAGAATGGTAATTGATTTCCGCAAATTAAATAAAGCTACTAGAAAAGATCATTACCCTTTACCTTTTATTGATCAAATGCTAGAAATATTATCCAAACATACACATTTTTGCTTTCTAGATGGTTATTCTGGTTTCTCTCAAATACCTATGTCAAAAGAGGATCAGGATAAGACCACTTTTACTTGCCCTTTCGGTACCTTTGCTTATAGATGTATGCCTTTTGGTTTATGTAATGCACCTGCTACCTTTCAAGGATGTATGACTGCTATATTCTCTGACTTTTGTGAAAAGATTGTTGAGGTTTTCATGGATGATTTCTCCATGTATGGAACTTCTTTTAATGATTGCTTAAGGAACCTTGATCGAGTCCTGCAGAGGTGTGAAGAAACTAGTCTTGTTTTGAATTGGGAGAAGTGCCACTTTATGGTTAATGAAGGTATTGTCTTGGGGCATAAAATTTCCAAAAGAGGTATTGAAGTTGACAAAGTTAAAGTCGATGCTATTGAAAAGATGTCGACATCAAAGGTATAAGAACTTTCCTTGGTCATGCCAGTTTTTATAGGAGGTTCATTAAAGACTTCTCTAAAATTTCTAGGCCTCTGACTAATCTCTTACAAAAAGATGTTCCTTTTGTCTTTGATGATGATTGTGTAGAAGCATTTGAAATACTTAAGAAAGCCTTGATGTCTGCACCTATTGTTCAGCCACCTAATTGGAATTTACCCTTTGAAATTATGTGTGATTCTAGTGATTATGCTGTTGGTGCTGTTCTAGGACAAAGAGTTGATAAGAAATTAAATGTTATCCAATATGCTAGTAAAACTCTAGATAGTGCCAGAGAAATTATGCTACTACCGAGAAAGAATTTTTAGCAAATGTATTTGCTTGTGATAAGTTCAGACCTTATATTGTTGATTCCAAAGTAACTGTTCACATTGATCATGCTGCTATTAAATACCTTATGGAAAAGAAAGATGCTAAACCTAGACTTATTAGATGGGTTATCTTGCTACAAGAATTTGATTTGCATATTATTGGTAGAAAGGGAGTTGAATAACCCGTTGCAAACAACTTGTCTAGGTTAGAGAATGTTCTTGATGACCCACTACCTATTGATGATATCTTTCCTAATGAACAATTAGCTGTCATAAATGCTTCTCGTACTGCTCCATGGTATGCTATGCTAATTACATTTTTGCTAAATTTATGCCACCTAGTTTCACATACCAGCAAAACAAAAAGTTTTTCTATGATTTAAGACATTACTTATGGGATGACCCACACTTTTATAAAGAAGGAGTAGATGGTGTTATTAGATGTTGTGCACCTGAGCAAGAACAGGAACAGATCCTACGCAAGTGTCACTCCGAGGCATATGGAGGACACCACGCTGGAGATAGAACTGCACATAAGGTATTGCAATCCGGTTTTTATTGGCCTACTCTCTTCAAAGATGCCCGTAAGTTTGTCTTGTCTTATGATGAACGTCAAAGAATTGGTAATATTAATAGACATCAAGAAATGCCTATGAACTATTCACTTGTTATTGAACCATTTCATGTTTGGAGCTTTGATTATATGGGACCGTTTTCTTCCTCTAATGGGTATACACAAATTTTAGTTGTTATTGATTACGTTACTAAGTGGGTAGAAGCTATTCCAACTAGTAGTGCTGATCATAACACTTCTATTAAGATGCTTAAAGAAGTTATTTTTCTGAGGTTTGGAGTTCCTAGATACTTAATGACTGATGGTGGTTCACATTTCATTCATGGTGCTTTTTGTAAAATGCTTGCTAAGTATGATGTTAATCATAGAATTACATCTCCATACCACCCATAGTCTAGCGGTCAAGTAGAATTGAGTAATAGAGAGCTTAAATTAATTCTGCAAAAGACTGTTAATAGATCTAGAAAGAATTGGTCCACGAAACTTGATGATGCACTATGGGCGTATAGAACTGCATATAAAAATCCTATGGGTATGTCTCCGTATAAAATGGTTTATGGAAAAGCATGTCACTTACCTCTTGAACTAGAACATAACGCGTATTGGGCCATTAAAGAGCTCAATTATGATTTCAAACTTGCCGGTGAGAAGAGGCTATTTGACATTATCTCATTTGATGAATGGAGAACCCATGCCTATGATAATGCCAAACTGTTTAAAGAAAAAGCTAAAAGATGGCATGACAAAAGGATGCAAAAGCGTGAGTTTAATGTAGGTGATTATGTTTTTCTATACAACTCTCGTTTAAGATTTTTTTTCCAGGAAAACTTCTCTCTAAGTGGGAAGGTCCTTACATTATCGAGGAGGTCTATCGTTCCGGTGCCATAAAAATCAACAACTTCAAAGGCAGAAATCCGAAGGTGGTGAACGGTCAAAGAATCAAACATTATATCTCAGGTAATCCCATAAATGTTGAAACCAATGTTATTAATACCATAACCCCGGAGGAGTACATAAGGGACACATTCCAGAACATTTCAGACTTCGAAAGGAATAGGTATGTGGTACGGTAAGTAAACCGATTCCAAAACAGTTCTAACAGCAATTTTCTCCATTTTGGAATATTTAAGAAAATAGGAAAATAAGAAGTAGTCCGGAAAGGACACGAGGTGTCCACGAGGGTGGAGGGCGCGCCCTACCCCCCTGGGCACGCCCCTGCCTCGTGGGCACCTCGTGTGCCCTCCGGACTCCGTTTTATTGCACGATACTTCTTTTGGTCGGTTAAAATTCATTATATAATCTCCCGAAGGTTTTGACCACTATACCACGACCAAATCTTCTGCTTTTGTTTCGAGCTATTTTTCTGACGGATCTAGATCACCATGACATCTTCAAGTGCCCCCAAGGACAAGTTTTTCGAGAAGGTCATCAACCCCTACATCACGGAGGTGCTGCAACACCCTCAAACCATTGAGATGCGTGAGGGGGTGCTGCACATTCGCGATGTTGAGGGACCAAGGAGGACCGGAAGCGTGGAGACAAGACTCGAAGCAATGGAGCAACAAGTTTTCAAGTGCCAAGGGATGGTGGAACGCGAACTCAACGCCAACCACATGATGATTGCGGTGTTTACCAACAACCACAAGTTGGATGCCAAGAACATTGGGGAGACCATCTTCAAGCTTCGCGAGAAGATCGAGCACCTCCAAGCCCAGATCTATGACCTGCAAAACCAAAACTATGAGTATGAATATAGATTCAAGAGGATGAGTTTGGCTGCGGATTTGAGGATCCCGGAGACTTGATCATCCTTCTATGATGGTGAGCCTATGCCTTGGAAGATGGGCGACAAGCCTACATCATCACCAACTCCATCATCACCACCTTCTAAGAAAGAGACATAAACACATGGGTATGGGCACTCCCCTTGGCAACTGCCAAGCTTGGCGGAGGTGCCCCGGTATCATATCACCATCACACTTCTATCTTTACCGTTTTTCTTAGTTAGATCCTTTTGGTTATATCTTGATCTAGTAGAATAAAGTTTAGTATGATCTAGCTTTGAGTTTTTGTGTTGATCCCTATCTATGTAATCGAGTCCTTGAGCTATATATAATAAAGATTAGTTTTGAGTCAAGGGCTTTGCTATCTTGCTATGATCATGAGGGAATAAAAGAAAAAGAAAGAATAAAAAGAAACAAAAAAGATCATATTGATCTTATGGAGAGTAATGACTTCACATATAGAGAGTATGATGAATAAAAGTTGTTGAGAGTTGACAAACATAGTTTTGGTCATCGTTGCAATTAATAGGAAGTAATAAAGAAAGAGAGGTTTTCCCATATAAATATACTATGTGGGACATCTTTTATGATTGTGAGCACTCATTAAAATATGACATGCTAAAAAGTTGATGTTGGACAAGGAAGACAACGTAATGGGCTATGTTTTTTTATATCCGAAATAAATTATATTGCCATGGATCGTCCAACATGTTGAGCTTCCCTTTCCCCCTCATGCTAGCCAAACTCTTTGCACCAAGTAGAGATACTATTTGTGCTTCCAAACATCCTAAACCCAGTTTTGCCATGAGAGTCCACCATACCTACCTATGGATTGAGTAAGATCCTTCAAGTGAGTTGTCATTGTTGCAAGCAATAAAAATTGCTCTCTAAATTTTATGATCTATTAGTGTGGTGTCACAGCCCTAGAATATTGTTTGTAAATAGTTGCATCTTGATCCAGGCATCATATTTAAATTTCTGAAACATGAATTGAGGATTGTTGAAGCCTCAAAACTTTAATTAAAAGCAGGGCAAAAGAACCCTAGAAAATGCATTCAATGATTCCAAAATGGCCTTAATAATGTTGGTTATATTGGCAAAGGTTTTTGCACCAAACCAAAAATAATGAGCATTTTTGAGGAATATTTTGAGCATTGAATTTAAATCATATTCTATTTGAATTTGGAATTATATTCATAATATATAATGAATATATTTTCAAATGACCTGAGATATTTTTTGTATTTGTGAAAAAGTCCATTAAGTGACTTAAAATATCCAGGGGAGTTTTGGCACTGTTTTCAAATTTGTTTGAATTTGAATTCAGTGGCAACTAAATAAAAAAAACAAAACAGAACAGAAATAAATAAAAGAGGGAGAGAGAAGGAAGTTACCTGGCGCCCACTTACCTGGCCCAGCACGGCCCAGCCCATCTCCACTCCCCCCTGTCGTCTTCCTCTGCCAGTAGGCAGAGGCGAGGTGTGGCGCGCGCCCGAGAGGCCTCGGCCACCTCCTGCTTCCCCCGGCCACCTCCTGCTTCCTCTCGTCGCCCTGGACCCCGTCCGCGACGCCACGCACCCTCCCAGGCCTCGCACTCTCCCCGTGCCTTCTCCCCCCCCCCCTTCTCTGGCTCCCTCTCTCTTCCACCGAGCAGAGCCCCGTCGCCACCGACGCTGTTCGCCGCGGCCACAACCACCGCCTCGCCTCTCCGACGCCTCCCAAAGCTCCGCCGGTCCTCCCTCTTCCTCCTCACCAAGACGGAAGGCGTCGGAAGCCCTGGATGGGGCCAGCTTCGCCGTTCCCCTCCTCGGCCACCGCTGATCGCCGCCGTCAAATCCGTCCCCGTCCGGCCTCCCTCAAGCTCGCCGTCCACCTCTACAGGGTCTACGTGAGCTCTCCGTCCGTTTCCCCCTCTCTGTTTCGTCGTTTGCGCGCCGTAGCTAGGTTATCCACCAAGACCGAAACCCCATCACCGCCGGCCATGGCGCCGCCGTGGCCAGGGCCACCACAGCCCGCGCCTGAGCACGTCACCGTGCTCGGTGAACCCCCAGGAGCACGTAGCCCTCCTCGTTTTATCCTCTAGTGCGCCGTAGCTTCGCCACCGTTCGCGCCCGAACTCCGGCCACCGCGGAAGTGCTCGCCGCCGTCGTCTCCGGCCATCCCGCGGCCCCTCGTGCAGCCAGCTAGGTGCGGCCGTGTACGAGCTACCTTCTGGTGGCCTTCGCGCGTCCAGCCGCCGCCCGTAGCGCAACCCCGGTGAACTTCCGCCGCGTTTCGGGTCGCCGCCGGCCGAACTCCGGTGGCCAGTGACGTGGCGCTGTCATTAGCCACTAATGACGCACTAACCAACCCCCTAGGCCACTGACTGTGGGCCCCACCCCTGGTCAAACCCCAGTCAGCGCTGGGTTTGACCGGGATTAGGTCCTGTGTCACTGACGTGTGGCCCCCACACGTCAGGTTTGACCCGAGCCAGCCCAGTTGACTCTGCTGACGTCACAATGACGTGGTGCTGACGCCATAATTCATTTCTGGATTTATTATTATTCAGGAATTTCAGAAAATGCCTAAAACTTCTAAAATTCATAGAAATTCAACCGTAACTCCAAATTAAATAATTTATATATGAAAAATTATCAGAAAAATTCAAGGAATCCATCTGTACCATTTTCATGCATGTTAGAACAACTTATAGATGATGTTTAGCACAAATCATATAAAGGGCATTTAAATAATCACATATGGAGTTTGAATTTGAATCGTGTATTCAAACCAACTTCATTTAATCTGTTGCTAGTTGCATTAGCTCAAAACACATTCATTTTGCCATGTCATGATCATGCATCATATTGTGCATTGCATTGATTGTGTTCCCTTCTGTGTTGCCGGTATTTGTCCCCTCTCGATAGACGTGATACCGATGATGTGATCGTTGACACTGATGAAGACTCAATGTTATCTTCAGAAGTGCCAGGCAAGCAAAACCCCCTTGTTCATTCCGATACAATCCCACTCTCTCGCTCCTGCTCTCTTTTACTGCATTAGGACAACAACGATTCATCTGTTACTTGCTGCGGTAGCTGAACCCCTTTATCCTTTGCATGACCTGTCATTCCACAGTAAATAGATGAAACCCACTAGCATGAATAGGAGTTGTTTGAGCCCTGTTGTGCCTACTCATTCATGCTTGTTTGTCATGCCTGCTACTGCTTAGAGTTGTGTCAGGTCTGGTTCATCCGGGATGAATCAGAGGTGTGTGAACATGTCCTACTGTGTGTGAGCTAAGTGTGTGAACACGATTTGGTAAAAGGTGTCGGTGAGAGGCCATGTAGGAGTACATGGTGGGTTGTCTCATTGAAGCCGTCCTCAGGAACTGAGTTCTGTGTTTGTGATCCATGATTCAGCTACTACCATACATTGGGCCCTGAAATATGACCCCGCTCGACTTCTTATTCACCCTAGTCCTCTGTCCAGGAGTTGCAAGTAGTTTCTGGTGTTTGTAGTATGCTGGAGGCCATGGACAGCGCTGACCGTAGGGGTGGGCTGTGATGCGGTAGGCACGTGGCCGGGTATACCGGGCGCCCGTTTGGTGTCACGGAACCCTGTTCACATCGTTTGGGGCTGTGAGCGAAACTCCGGCCGGATCTCCTCATGGATGGAACCCGAATAGGCAATAAACCTGGACTAGAGACTTGAGTGTTTAGGTAGGTCGTGGTCTACACCCACGTCGGCTTTCGCTTGAAGTCTGCCGAGCACATGTCGTGTGCAGACGCTAAGTGGTGGAAACATGTATGAAGAAGTACACCCCTGCAGGGTTAATATCATCTATTCGAATAGCCGTGTCCGCGGTAAAGGACTTCTGGGTTGCTTATATCAGTTCATAGACAAGTGAAAGTGGATACCCTAAAATACGCAAGATGAGCGTGAGTGCTATGGATGGCGTTCTCGTAGGGAGACGGGAGCGGATCCATAGTGGTGTATTGATATGGTGAATATGTGGACTCGTGTGCGCCACCTCAAAAGAGTCGCTTGCAGTCGTAGTTTAGGATAGCCACCGAGTCAAAGCTGGCTTGCTGCTGTTAAACCCCACCATCCCCTTTGTTGAAAATGATGCATATGTAGTTAGTTCTGATGTAAGTCTTGCTGGGTACATTTGTACTCACGTTTGCCTATTTTATGTTTTTGCAGAGAGACTTCAGTCTCACTAGTAATTCTGCATGGTCTTCGACGTTTAGCTTGTTACCTCAGCTACGATCTTGTGCCCTCGGCAGGACCTGGTAGATAGTCAGGCTTCTCAGCCTTTATCATTTATAGATGTCTGTACTCAGACATGATAGCTTCCGCTTGTGCTTTGATTTGTATGCTCTGAATGTTGGGTCGCGAGACCCCTGTTTGTAATATCTCGCTCCTCGGAGCCTATTGAATAAATACTTGAGTCGTAGAGTCATGTTGTGATGCCATGTTGTATTTGCACATATCGAGCATATTGTGTGTATGTTATTGAAATGCTTGGTATGTGTGGGATCTGACTATCTAGTTGTTTATCCATAGTAGTCTCTCTTACCGGGAAATGTCTCCTAGTGTTTCCACCGAGCCATGGTAGCTTGCTACTGCTCCGGAACACTTAGGCTGGCCGGCATGTGTCCTTCTTCGTTCCTGTGTCTGCCCCTTGGGGGAAATGTCACGCGATGAATACCGGAGTCCTGTTAGCCTGCTACAGCCCGGTCCACCGGAGTCCTGCTAGCCCAGTGCTACAGCCTGGATTCACTCGCTGATGACCGACACGTTCGATGCTGGGTCATGGATGCCTGTCCCTGTAAGTCTGTGCCACTTTGGGTTTACGACTAGTCATGTCAGCCCGGGCTCCTTATCATATGGATGCTAGCGACACTATCATATACATGAGCCAAAAGGCGCAAACGGTCCCGGGCAAAGGTAAGGCGACACCCGTGGGGATACCGTGTGTGAGGCCGCAAAGTGATATGAGGTGTTACCGGCTAGATCGATGTGACATCGAGTCGGGGTCCTGACATGTGGAGAAAATAAGCTTTATATGAGCTTGTGATATGGAAGAAATAAAAGCGATGGACCGCATAATAAAGGTCCCTATCACAAGTGGCAATACAAAGTGACGTTCTTTTGCATTAATATTTTGTGCATCCAACCATAAAAGCACATGACAACCTCTGGTTCCCTCTACGAAGGGCTATCTTTTATTTTTGTCTTCTACCTTATACAGGAGTCATGGTGATCTTCACATTTCCTTTTTACATTTTATCCTTTGGCAAGCACTATGTGTTGGAAAGATCCTGATATATATATATATCCAATTGAATGTAAGTTTTCATAAAACATTATTGTTGACATTACCCTTGAGGTAAAAGGTTGGGAGGCGAAACTATAATCCCCTATCTTTCTCTGTGTCCGATTGAAACTTCGTACCCATAAGTATCGCATGATTGTTAGCAATTGTGAAAGATTAAATGATAGTTGAGTATGTGGACTTGCTGAAAAGATCTTACATTGACTCTTTCCGATGTTATGATAAATTGCAATTGCTTCAGTGACTGAGATTATAGTTTGCTAGTTTTCAATGAAGTTTCTGATTCATACTTGGAATTGTGAATAGCCTGTTACTTTAAGCATAATAAATCATATGACAATATACAAATATGATGTTGTTTTGAGGATGATCATGATGCCCTCATGTCTGTATTTTATTTTATCGACACCTCTATCTCTAAACATGTGGACATATTTTTCGATGTCGGCTTGCGTCTGAGGACAAGCGAGGTCTATGCTTGGGGGAGTTGATACGTCCATTTTGCATCATGCTTTTATATCGATATTTATTGCAATATGGGTTGTTACTTCACATTATGTCAGAATACTCATGCCTTTTCTCTCTTATTTTACAAGGTTTACATGAAGAGGGAGAATGTCGGCAGCTGGATTCTGGGCTGGAAAAGGAGCAAAATATTAGAGACCTATTCTCCACAACTCCAAAAGTCCTGAAACTCCATGAAAGTCAGTTTTGGAATTTATTAAAAATATTGGGTGAAGAAAGCACCAGAGGGGGGCCACCCTCTGTACACGAGGGTGGGGGGAGCGCCCTTTCCCCTTGGGCGTGCCCCCTGCCTCGTGGGCCACCTGGAAGTCCCCCCAATGCCCATCTTCTGGTATAAGATGTATTTTGCCCTAAAAAATCATAAGGAAACTTTCGGGACGAAGCGCCGCTGTCTCGAGGCGGAACCTTGGCGAAACCAATCTAGGGGTTCGGCGGAGCTGTTCTTGTCGGATTTCGGGTTCCGCCAGACCCTTGAGGTTCGAACTCTGGGGTGCACACGAAGATCTTTCCCCTACCAACTCACGTCTCGAAGCCTCGCAAGGAATCTAGGCTAGAAAGAAGAACACACAAGGGACACGAGGTTTATACTGGTTTAGGCCACCATTGTGGTGTAATACCCTACTCCAGTGTGTGGTGTGGTGGATTGCCCCAGGGGCTGATGACCAATACAGAGGAAGAACAACCTCGCGAGAGGTGTTCTTGAGCTGGTGTGATGAACTCCTTGGGTGAGTTCAGTCGCCTCTCTCTCTCTCTAGTCTACCCAAAATCTCTCTCCCCTACTCGGTGGTGGCTAGCTCTATTTATAGAGGCCCGGGGCCTCTTCCCAAATAATGAGCGGGAAGGGCGCCAACAATTGACCATTTTGAATGGGAACATCTAGTACACTTATCCTGACTAAAGTTGGTCTTCGATTGCTAAAGACTCCAACGGTGATGCTGTCCTAGGCTCCACGGTGACCTCCATCCTGCCGCACCGCTGGTCGTGGTCTTGCTGCACCTAAACGGTAACCTTTGCCTGATGCCTTGGCCTGTGCTTGCCCCCTTTGCACCGAAGGGGAAACAAGGACACTGCACAGGCCGACGCCCGCCTGGCGCCCGCCTGGTCTCGATCGTCATGGCTTGCGTCACGGGCACCTCGCGAGGTACCCTGCCTTGATCTCTCCGCCTCCTCGCGAGCCCGCCTGATGAGGCTGCTCCTGAGGAAGCTTCCTGTCGTCCACCCCGCGAGGCTTGGCCCCTCGCGAGGGTCTTGAGCTTGAGCTGATGAAGCTGGGTTGCACTGGGCCTCCACTTGAGCCACGCCGCAGGCCGCAGGCAGGCAAGTCTGGGGACCCCCGTTCCCAGAACACCGACAGTAGGCCCCGGGGCCAAGGCGCGCCCGGACATGGCTTAGCAGAGAAGCGAAGGGGCAAGTTCGAAGCGCCGCGGGCCCCAATAGCCTGCGGCCTTGGGCGCTGCGTGGCGATTGATTGGACATGGGCGTCTCCGCTTCCCCATGATGCCTCATTACGTGCCTAGCTAGGTGGACCCGTAGTTGCACACAGTCATTCCCCTTTCGCCGCTTGCGTGCTTCCTGCCCTCCTTCTTCGTCGGGCTCCATCCTCCGTCTCCAATCCATCTCGAACTCTCCCCTCTTCCCATCGCCATGGCGCCAATGAAGAAGGAAAGAAGGAAGAATCTCGCGCCTTCGCCCCGCTCGTCTCCGGTGGCGGCCCCCGCCGTTGATCGGTCAATCATACTCAAATCCGAAGCCTTGGACAAGGTTCGTTCTGCTCTGGCCTTCATCTTCAACGAGTGCGCCAGGACCACGGTCTGGCCTACGTCCCATGCCTCCGTCGATAGGGTCGTCACAGAGGTCCGGTTCTTTGCTGATGCCCCGTGGGCGGGTCTGGTTCCCCCCTTTTCCGCTTTCTTTAATGCGGTGCTCTCCCATTATCAGATCCACATGATGCACTTGGTTCCTGAGTCCATTACCCTCCTTCCTGTTTTCGCCTTTGTTTGCGAGGCAATGGTGGGCATTCCTCCTTCTGTTTCCCTCCTGCGCCACTTCTTCTCTTTGCTCCTAAGCGACCCCACTCAATGCTCGGGGTGTGTGAGCTTCCTGGCCATGCCAGAGACGGCTGCTTCGGGGATCGATTTCGGCCTTCCTCCTCCTGAGGCCAGGTTCAGAGAGTGGTGGCTGTATGTGGATGTCGGAGTGCCCAGCCCCATGCTCTCGCACCCAACCTCGCCCGCTGTTTCCAACTCAGGCTGGGATCATGAGACGCTCGCGAGCCCCCGGCTCGCCTTCGTCTGGCGCCGCTTCCAGAGTTTGAGGGTGCTTGACGTGACGGCGCCCAAGGTGGTGAACGAGTTCCTCCAACGTCGCATTGCTCCTCTCCAGCGCCACTCCCGTCGGATGTGGGCCTTTGTGGGGCACGAAGACTGCATGCAGCTCCAGGAGGAGGATCTGGCTCCTGAAGTGCTGAGGACGGTGCTCAGGGTCCTGACTAGCGATCCTTCCACAGGCAGCCTTCGACACGAGGCTGCCCTCTTGTATCTTTGCTCGGGCATGGCCGATTTTGTGAGGCAGATGCCTAGCTTTGACGAGTGGGGGCTGCATCCGGTTGGCCTCACGGGGCCCCGCGAGAACCCAGTTGCTATGCTTGCTCTTTCAGTCGCCCTCGGTGATCCTGCCTCAGGCGATGGAGCGGGGAGACGAGAACCACCGGGAGCTGAGGGGGCCGATGTCGAGATGCTGACGCCATGCGGAACCCCAAAGGCGGCATCCCCCGAAGCCCGTCCTGGAGCAGTGGCAGGCGAGAAGGTGCGGCCTAAGGCTCTTGAGGCTGGGGATTCCGAGGCCTCAGCCGTCCCTCATGAGGCGGCTCCTGGCGGCGTCCCCCAGGCCGGTTCCCTTGGCGCTGATCACCTTGACGCCTCCTCCATGCCAAAGGCCGACCCTTGCACTGAGCGCTTAGGCCGGTTTCGCGTAGACTTCGAGGCCCTCCACAAGAGGAAGGAGGCCTTGGGTGGCAATGATCGCCCTTGCCGCATGTTGAAGCGCAGGAAGTACTTTGCCATGGACGAGTAAGTCCTCTTCTCTCTCTGCTCCTTTACCTCACTGTTCTTGCAGTTGATCGTAATCTTTCAGGGCCCTTCCTGCCGAATTCGCGGAGACGGCCAAGGAGCCATCCCCCCAAGCTTTGTCTTCACCACTAACCCTGGGCGCGCTGAGCTCGAGCAGCGCCCCTGCCACTGGACCTGTCGGAGAAGTGGTCCGTCCCGCTGGGCACCTCGAGCCAGCGCGCATGCTGTCCTCCCTTCACGAGTCCTCCTGGGGCACAGCTGGCTTGCCCCGCGCTCCTCCTTTGATCGTGGAAGGTGACTGGTTGAAGTCGGTCCTGAGTTCCTCCTCTAGGGATGGACCGACGCCAGGCTGGATTCTCGGCGAGGTTCGTCCGGCGATCGCTATAGTGCCAGCCCCCAGCCCCACGCCAGGAGGGGACATGCCGCCTCAGGGCCCTCCGCATATGCAAGTGGCAGAGGGTGACGCGGAAGACACGCTTAGGTGCGCTCGGGAGCGTCGGGCCCTTCATCAAGAGTTCCTTCGGAGGGCAGCGGATGAAGTGAGCCAGCTTGGCACGGGGCTTGCTGGCGAGGATGCGCTGTCGGATTTCGGGTTCCGGCAGACCCTCAAGGTTTGAACACTGGGGTGCGCGCGGAGATCACACCTCCTACCTACCCGTGTCTCACTGCCTCGCAAGGATCTAAAACTACACGAAGAACAACACAAGGGACACAGGATTTATACTAGTTCAGGCCACCATTGTGGTGTAATACCCTACTCCAGTTTGTGGTGTGGTGGATTGCCTCTGGGGCTGATGAGGAACAGTACAATGGAAGACAGCCTCGCGAGGGTCTGTTCTTTGTTGGTGTGATGAACTGCTAGGGGGAGTTCAGTCGGCTCTCTCTCTGTGTCTCAGATGCGGATCCGATGCCTCTACCCTGTGGGTGGCTAGTCCTATTTATAGGTGAAGGCCCGGGGCCTCTTCCCAAATATTGATCGGGAAGGGCGCCAACAATTGGCCATTTTGAAGGGGAACATCTAGTACACTTATCCTTACTAAAGTTGGTCCTCGCCTGCCAAAGACCCTGACGATGACGCCGGCTTGGGCTCCACGATGACCTCCATTCTGCTGTCCTGCTGGTCTTGGTCTTGTTGCGCCAAAATGGTTTCCTTTGCTTGATACCCTTGCCTGCGCTTGGCCCCTTTGCACCAAAGAGGAAACAAGGACTCTACGCAGGCCGGCGCCCGCCTGCCCTTGGTCGTCATGGCTTGCGTCATGGGCACCTCATGAGGTATCCCGCCCTGATCTCTCCGCCTCCTCGCGAGGAAGCCTGACGAGGCCGTGCCTGAGGAAGCCTCCTATCGTCCTACCCGCGAGGCTTGGCCCCTCGCGAGGGTCTTGAGCATGTGCTGATGAAGATGGACCGTACTGGGCCACTCCTTGAGCCACGCCGCAGGCCGCAGGCAGGCAAGTCTGGGTACCCCCGTTCCCAAAACGCTGACAGTAGCCCCCGGGCACAAGGCGCTCTTGGACTTGGCTTAGCAGAGAAGCGAAGAGTCAAGTGCGAAGCGCCGCGGGCCCCAATAGCCTGCGGCCTTGGGTGCCGCGTGGCGGTTGATTGGACATGGGCGTCCTGGCTCCCCCACAACGCTTCGGTAACTTCACGAGTTGACAAGTCCCTGCATGCAAAACGGGTCATTATTAGCTGTGATCGTGGAGGCCGATGGTTGGCCTTCCTCGTCTATATGTACGGAACAGCACGAGCCCTTCCAATCCATCTCTTCCCGCTACTCTTCATCTTCCTCTTCGTCCTTGCTCCTCCCTACGCCAATGGCACCGATCCGTCGGTTTTCTGCCGAAGAGAAGGGGAAGGCCCCCAGAGAGAGTCATGTCCCGCTTCCTCCGAAGAAACGGCTCGTCTCTTGCCACAGGGAAGGGGGTGCTTAGAAGGAGGTGCCGATGCCATGGTTCAAGCGGCCGCCGCCGGGATTCCCATTGCCCTTGTATGCCCGGATCGAGGGTCCTGAAGCCGCTGGCACCGAGCGGCACCGCCAGAGGCGCCATCGCCGTCGGCGGATCACGGTGGTGCGCGTCATTCCACCTGGAGTCCACGCCGAGGGCTCTTCTCGTGAGCTCATGCTTCACGCCGCCATGCCTCCTCGTCCTCGATTCGCCTCCCTCCTTCCTTCGCCTTCGAGATCCCGCCGAGGGGGCCTATCAAGCTTTGGCTGCAGCATGCTAACTGCGGTACCCCTGCGACCGAAGCGGAGGTCGAGGTGGTCGCTCCGGGCAGGGTCTACCTGACCCATGGCTGGGGCGAGGTCGCCCGGGTCTGTAAGACGGGTGGCACCCTCGCAATCCACCTCGAGTACGACGGCGCCTCCCTGATGTTCTTCAAGGTCTTCGACGCGGAGGGACGCCGGCTGGAGTGCTGCCCTGAGAAAGGCGGCCGGGGCCCTGCCGCGGCGAGGACCAGGCTCGTCAACCGCTTCCCCAGCAGCTCCTCAGGCAGCAGAGGTGTCGGAGGATCCAGCGACTCCGCCGAGCTCCTCGCGACCCCGGAGACGAGCGACGACAGCTACAAGCCCCCGAGCTTGCGTCGCTCCCGGAGCAGGGCGGGCTCGTCAGGCCGCCGTCGCCACTGATCTGTATGGGGTTGGCGGCTGTGGCCGACGGTCCACTGTTGATGATGGCGTCTCTTGCGGAGGCGCGCGTAGTTAGCACTCTTTAGGATTTGCTCCTTTTGTTCCCTGCGAGGAATCCAAGAACACACCCCACGGGGGTTTGTAAGGTGCTTGTAGTTCCGTTTGTTAATATGATCCTTATCATGAAGTGGTGAGGGATGCTCGTCCCGTCTTAGCTTAGTTCCTCCTTTTGAACCTCGTGAGGACTTGACGCTCTGCGCTGATAGGTCCCGGTCCCAAGGCAGGCTTCAGCCTTCGCTGGTATGCCAGGTCGCGATGCTGTGGTCAAGGCCAGGAGGTGAGCGGCCCGGGGTCCAGTAAGAGCCCCTGAGTCACGATGCTCAGAAGGTCCCCTTTAGCGCTCTAGCAGCCATCGTTCGGTGAGAAAGGAGCGCGACATCGCCAAAGCGGAACTGCATTAGGTGCGAGGTCGGTGCTGCGATAGCTAGTGTTTCCGGAGGGTGACATATCTCGGGGGTCAGAAACCACTCCTTGGCGTGGCGCCGGGCCCGCGCGTTAATAGCCGAGGAGTTGCCTGGCGAGGTCCCCACGTGCCTCTTCCCTCTCGCCTTTGCTCCCCCTCGTGCTCTACGTCCTAAGGTCCCGGCCCTCGAGCGGGATCAGCCATCGATGGTATTGTCGGTGTTCTGGGAACGGGGGTACCCAGACTTGCCTGCCTGCGGCCTGCGACGTGGCCCAGTATGGCCCATCTACATCAACACATGCTCAAGACCCTCGCGAGGAGCCAAGCCTCACGGGGCGGACGACAGGAGGCTTCCTCAGGCACGGCCTCGACAGGCTGGCTCGCAAGGAGGCGGAGAGATCAAGGCGGGGTACCTCACGAGGTGCCCGTGACGCAAGCCATGACGACCAAGGCGCAGGCAGGCGCCAGGCGAGCACCGGCCTGCGCAGAGTCCTTGTTTCCCCTTTGGTGCAAAGGGGGCAAGCGCAGGCAAGGGTATCAAGCAAAGGCAACCATTTCGGTGCAACAAGACCAAGACCAGCAGGACGGCAGAACGGAGGTCATCGTGGAGCCCAAGCCAGCGTCATCGTCAGGGTCTTTTGGCTGGCGAGGACCAACTTTAGTCAGGATAAGTGTACTAGACGTTCCCCTTCAAAATGGCCAATTGTTGGCGCCCTTCCTACTCAATATTTGGGAAGAGGCCCGGGGCCTTCGCCTATAAATAGGACTAGCCACCCACAGGGTAGGGTATCTAGATCTGATCGGATTCGCACCCAAGACACAGAGAGAGAGAGGTGACTGAACTCCCCTAGTAGTTCATCGCCTCAGCCAAGAACAGACCCTCGCGAGGCTGTTCCTCCTTGTACTGTTCCTCATCAGCCCTAGAGGCAATCCACACACCACAAACTGGAGTAGGGTATTACACCACAATGGTGGCCTGAACCAGTATAAATCTTGTGTCCCTAGTGTTGTTCTTCGTGTAGTTTAGATCCTAGCGAGGCGGTGAGACATGGGTAAGCTGAGGGTGTCTCAAACCTCTAGGGTCTGCCGGAACCCGAAATCCGACATTTGGCGCGCCAGGTAGGGGTGCGCCGGAGCTCTCCCTTCCGTCGACCCGTTCTCTATCAGCACCGCGCTCCGCCCTCATGGCGGCCAACGCACCGCCCACTCCGGCTGTCGACGCCGGCGCGGGAACCAGGGGGCTTCGAGCCCTGGGCCCTGCCTTGCGACAGGTGCAGTGGCCGAACAAGTTCAAGCCGGACATGCTGCCGCGGTACAACGGCGCGGCCGATCCGCTGGCCTTCCTGCTAGCATATGAAGAAGTCGTCCTCAAGGCCGGAGGCGATGACAGGGTCATGGCTAACTGGCTGCCCATGGCCCTCACCGGCGTCCCGCGCATGTGGCTGCTCCACCTGCCGGCGGCTTCTGTGGCCTCCTGGGAGGAGTTGCGCAACCTCTTCCTCGCCCATCATGCTGCGCCGGTGCCCCCTGTCGTCGCAGCCCTCCTGGGCGGATCGCAGGCACCACCTTCAGGCCACCACATCAAGCTATTCATCCGCCAGATCGGTGCTGCTCTTGTGCCGCGCGGGGCGCCTCCGGGTTGGGCGGCACCTAAAGCCGATCTGGCCTTCAGCTCAGATGATCACCCCTCCAACTCGGCCTGCTTGGGCGCGCTCCCAATGTTATGCACCCCCACCATCTGCAACGTGGCGGTCACCAAGACCCTCATCGACGGCGGCGCTGGCCTCAGCGTGCTCACAGTGGAGGCCTTCAGCCTTCTCCACGTACCACTGGAACAGCTGCAGCCCAGCAAGCCCTTCTTGGGTGTCGGAGGTAGCTACATCGGCTCCCTGGGGCAGATCTGCCTTCCGGTGACCTTTGGCACCTACGACAACTTCTGCACGGAGCTAATCGACTTCGACATCGCCCCCATCGGCCTCCCATACAACGCCATCCTTGGCTACCCGGCACTAGCCCGGTTCATGGCCGCAACTCACAAGGCATACAACCTCATGAAGATGCCCGGGAGGAGCGGCGTCCTCACCGTGTCTGGGGACACCGGGGACGCGTTCAAGCGCTCAAGCTTGTTTTCAAGGCCGTGGCGGCGGCGTGGCCCGTCGACTCAGACGCCTTTGAGCCCAAGGGGGCTACACCGGCCAAGAAGAAGCAGCTATTCACTCAGGACAAGGCGGAAACCAAGCAGGTACTGGTTGACGAGGACGGATCCACCAGTGCCACCTTCACCATAGGCGCCAACCTCGAGCCCGAATAGGAGGAAGCTTTGGTGAAATTCCTGCACGCGAACAAGAAGGTATTCGCGTGGGAACCTGATCAGCTAGTAGGGGTCTCGAGGGGCGTAATCGAGCATCACCTCAATGTGTGCCCCAACATGCGCCCAGTGAAGCAGAAGGCAAGGAGGCAGTCCACTGAGAAGCAAGCTTTCATCGTCCAAGAGACCCGCAATTTGGAAGCGGCGGGGGTCATTCGCGAGGTCCGCTACCCAGACTGGCTAGCTAACCCTGTGGTCATGCCAAAGAAGGGGGGAAAGTAACACATGTGTGTCGACTTCACCAACCTCAACAAAGCCTGCCCGCAGGATCCGTTCCCGCTCCCTCACATCGACCAGATCATCGACTCCACCGCCGAGTGCGACTTGTTGTGTTTCCTGGATGCCTTCTCCGGCTACCACCAGATCAAGACGGCAGTAGAAGATGTGGAAAAGACGGCCTTCCTGACCCCGTGCGGGGTTTACTGCTATACGTGCATGCCATTCGGGTTGCGCAATGCCGGTGCGACCTTTCAGCGGCTAATGCACATCGCCTTGGGTCGGCAGCTCAGGTGGAATGCAGAGGCTTATGTCGATGACATTGTGGTGAAGTCTCGAGAGGCAAAAACTCTGATACAGGACTTGGAGGAAACCTTCGTGAGCCTTAACGAGGTGGACCTGTGGCTCAACCCAGAGAAATGTGTGTTTGGAGTCCCCTCGGGCAAGCTCCTGGGTTTCCTAGTATCCCACCGGGGCATCGAGGCCAACCCGGAAAAGGTAAAAGCAGTCGAGGACATGAGCCCGCCGAAGACCCTCAGAGAGATGCAGAAGCTCACCGGGCGCGTCACCGCACTAGGGCGTTTCATCTCCAAGCTGGGGGAATGAGCACTGCCGTTCTTCAAGCTGATGAAGAAAAAGGGCCCCTTTGAATGGACTGAAGAGGCCGACAAGGTGTTCCAGGATCTCAAGAGGTACTTGACCAGCCCCCCGATGATGGTGGCTCCGCGCCCTCAGGAGCACTTGGTGCTCTACCTTGCGGCCACCCCCTACTCTGCCAGCGTAGCCCTGGTGGCTGTTAGGGAGGAGCGTAGGACCAAGGCCACAGTAACCATCCGGGTTAAAGCAAAGCAGGGCCGAGAGGGCCTCACAGCGACCGCGGCTGCAGCCAAGGAGGACCAGCCACAGAAGGGAAGCACACTCGAAACAGAAGAGGCCCCTCCCCCAGGCGACCAGGCGCCGGGGGCTCTGTTGTCTCAGGAGGCGCCCCAGCCTCCGGAGGACGCTAGTGGCACCAGCACTCCCAACCTAGTCGATCACCTAGTGTACTTCGTCAGCACGGTATTGCGGGACACAAGGGCGCGGTACCCCATGCCCCAGAAACTCCTCCTCGCGCTATTGGTGGCCTCGCGCAAGCTGTGGAACTATTTCCAAGGCCATCCCATCAAGGTTGTCTCAGCATACCCCTTGGAAAGGGTGTTCAGGAGCCCCAACTAAGTTGGAAGAGTCGCTAAATGGAACATCTAGCTGCAGGTGTTTCAGATAGAATTCAGCACAACCAGAGTCATCAAAGGGGCTGCGCTTGCGGACTTCGTGGCGGAATGGGCAGAGGCGCCAGGCCTCGAGGCTGGCGAGGATCGATTGCTCTCCCCAGGGAGGGAGGCACCGGACGGATGGGTCATGTAATTCGACGGGGCGTTCTCCCGACACGGCGCAGGGGCTGGTGCGGTACTCGTATCCCCCACTCAAGACAAGCTCTACTATGTCGTGCAACTCTATTTTCAGCATGGGGAAAAGGTCTCCAACAACACTGCAGAATACGAAGGCCTGATAGCAGGCTTGAAGGCCGCAGTTGCCCTGGGGTGAAGCGCCTCACCATCAAGGGTGATTCGCAGCTCCTTGTCAACTTCTCAAACAAAGTATACAAACCAAAGGACGAGCACATGGAAGCCTACCTCGCGGAGGTCCGCAGGATGGAGAAGCAGTTTTGGGGGCTGGAGTTGAAGCATGTACCTCGCGGCACCAATCAAGAGGCTGATGACATAACAAAAAGGGCATACAGGTGGCTACCTTAGGAGCTTGGCGTCTTCGAGGAGCGGCTCTTCAAGCCCTCGGCGATGCCATCGCTATCAAGCACGGCGCAGCCCTAAGGGGAGCTCCCCCAGCCGCCTGCCTCGGGAGCCCCGGTCTGCGGCCCGACATCAGGAGTGCGCCTGCTCCTGGCGTTGGAACCTCAGGAGGGGTGCTGGATCACGGAGCTCAGGAGTTACCTGACGCGAGGCACGTTGCCAGAAAAGGAGGAGGAGGCGGAGCGTGTGGCACGGCAGGCCACAGCATACTGCCTTAAGGATGGGGAGCTCTACCGAAGACGACCGAATGATGTGTCCCTACATTGCATTTCCAGGGAGCAAGGGAAGGAGCTACTGGCAGACATACAGAGTGGCGACTGTGGGCATCACTCGTCATCACAAACTCTCGTCGGTAAGACGTTCCATAGCGGGTTCTATTGGCCCACGGCACTCAATGACGCTGCAGAACTGGTGAAAGCTTGCGAGGCCTATCAGTTCCATGCCAAGCAGATCCATCAGCCGGCGGGAGGTCTGCAGACTATACCCCTCTCGTGGCCCTTCGCAGTCTGGGGACTGGATATCCTAGGCCCGTTCCCTCGAGCGCCAGGGGGCTACCTCTACCTCTACGTTGTCGTGGACAAGTTCATCAAGTGGGCTGAGGTGGAAGCTATCCGCACCATCCCCGCAGGCTCCACGGTCAAGTTCATCAAGGGCCTCGTGAGCCGATTCGTGGTGCCGAACCGCATCATCACCGACAATGGTTCGCAGTTCACCAGTAACCTCTTCAAAACATATTGTGCTAACCTTGGAACACAGATATGCTACGCTTCGGTGGCGCACCCGCGTAGCAACGGTCAGGCCGAGCGAGCCAACGCAGAGGTCCTAAGAGGCCTCAAGACCAGAACCTTCAAGAAGAAGCTGGAGGCCTGCGGCAGGGGCTGGTACGACGAGCTCCAGTCTGTGTTGTGGTCAATCCGCATGACCGCAACCAAGCTGACTGGCGAGACCCCATTCTTTCTGGTTTATGGAGCTGAACCTGTTCTCCCTCACGAGGTCAGACGTCGTTCCGCACGGGTCCTGGCGTTCGACGAAGCGCAGCAGGATGCCATGCGGGGGACGGATCTCTTGCTGGGGGAGGAGCATCGCCGAGAAGCCGCCCTGCGGGCGGCAAGGTACCAACAAGCACTGCGGTGATACCACTGCCGCAACATTCGTCCCAGGACTCTCGAGGTAGGGGACCTTGTGCTCAGATGGGTTCTCTCCGGGGAGGGGCTGCATAAGCTCTCTCCCATGTGGGAGGGCCCGTTTAAGGTTGTTCATGTTTCCTGGCCCGGCTCCGCACACTTGGAGACCCAGGAGGGGGTGCCCATCCAAAACGCGTGGAACATCCAACACCTCTGAAGGTTTTACCCCTGAAAAAGGCTCGGTGCCTGTGAAGAAGGCGAACGCCTGTGAAGAAGCTGTGTTTTGAGAAAAGGCCCGGTGCCTATGAAGAAGGCGAATGCCTGTGAAGAAGTTGTGTTTTGAGAAAAGGCCCGGTGCTTGTGAAGAAGGCGAATGCCTGTGAAGTTGCTGTGTTTGGAAAAAGGCCCGGTGCTTGTGAAGAAGGCGAATGCCTGTGAAGAAGCTATGTTTTGAGAAAGGGCCCGGTGCCTGTGAAGAAGGCAAATGCCTGTGAAGAAGCTGTGTTTTGAGAAAAGGCCCGGTTCCTGTGAAGAAGGCGAATGCCTGTGAAGTTGATGTGTTTCGAAAAAGGCCCGATGCCTGTGAAGAAGGCGAATGCCTGTGAAGTAGCTGTGTTTTGGAAAAGGCCCAGTGCCTGTGAAGAAGGCAAACGCGTGTGAAGCTCGCTGCCCATGACACTCTCACGTAATAATGAGTGGGGCTGTACACGCCCTGGAGTCTCCGGAGTGCCGCCCTCGGGCCTCGGGGGCTCCCGCCCACGCCCAGTGGCAGCACTTAGCTTCGCGCTGGTGAGAAGACGTCGAAGACTAGACTAGGTGCCGGATGCGGCCTCTTTCATTTGCTTTTCGCAGTTGGCATGTTTGTTCCTATTTGATGTTTTTTCCGAAGCTGTTGCCATTTCGAGCTCGCGACTCTTCCGTTTTACTTGTTCGTTTCGTTTTCTCCCGCGCAAATTCTCATGAGGGGGGAGCGTGGGCACCCTCGCGAGTATTTTCTGCCCAGCAATTTGGAACTTCCCTGTTTGAGTCCGCTGCGGGAGCACCCCTCCCAGTCCGTGCCCCACGGGCATCGCGACACGATCACGGGGTTTGGGTTGGTTCCCCTCACTACCAAGGCTGGGGACTACCCCTGCTGACTAAACTCTGCAGGACACAAGGCGCAGGACGAGGCACTGGCCTCAGGAGGCGAGGACTATGACGAGGCCCCCCCCCAAGATAAGTGGTTTTCACGCATAGGCACACGGAATGAAAACATAGCACATAAGCAGTAGAAACAACGCACTAATTAAAACAGCAACAGTTCAGCACGCCCCGCGGGGCAACGGATTACATTCTTTTCGCACAGGAGAGAAAGGAAAGCAAAAGGGGGGACGACTTGCTCGGCGCCAACTCTCAGCGAAGGCTCGTACTGCCTCCGAAGCTCAGCTGGGTTCTGCCTCCCGCTTCACCGGAACGCAGCGGCGGGCCGGCCCGTTGTCCTTTCCCAGACGAGGGCGACGACGAGGGGGCTGGTCGCGACCACCACTGGAGGAGCTGCTACCCGAAGGGGAGTCGCCTAAGCTTGGCGGATCTCGGGCCCCGCTGCCCGCGCACCCTCCGCCCCCTTCACCCCGACCAACACCGGGGTTGGGCACGCGACCGCGGTCATCGTCTTCGGGACAGCATCCGGCACGGCGGCCGTCTTCCCTGAACACCCTCACGTAGAGGGTGCCATCACCATCGAACTTGAAGTGCAGAGTGCAACGTCGGTGCAGGCCGCGCGCGTAGGCAAATGTTTGCCAGCCACGGGTCAAGGCCGCCTCCCCGACGGTGGAGACCTCCAGGGTAGCCCAAGAGGACCTGCTGCAACAACCATCTGCCTGAAGCGAAAGGCCGCCTGGGGCACCAGCCGGAAGCTCACCAATGAAGAAACGGGGAAGTTGGAGCCAGGTGCCGGTCGGGTCCGCCGACCACACGACAAACTCCGGCAGCACCTCCGCCGAGCAGAAGCAAGGCCTTGGGGGTCGTGCAGCCCTAGCGTACCTCTCGATGGCAGCTAGACGCCCACCGCTGCGCAGAGGGCTGCTTCCGCGGCCCCGAGAAGCCGCAGCAGGGGCAGTGGGGTGCTTACGATGGCGGCCCCGGCCGTGCTTGGTCGGAGGGGAGCCGCGCCCTTCCTGGCGAGCCTTCCCTTTCTCCACGGCCGAGAAGCTCTTCGGCGGAGCCATGGGGATGGCGAGCGGCCGAGAAGAAGACAGAGAGTAGCAAGGAGGGATGAACCGGAGGGGCTCACGCCGTTCCATACATATAGCTGAGGGAGGCCAACCGACGGCCTCCACGATCACATGTAATCATGACCCGTTTTGCGTGCAGGGACTTGTCAAATCGTGCAGCTACCGGGGCGTCGTGGGGGAGCCAGGATGCCCACGTCCAATCAACCGCCACGCGGCGCCCAAGGCCGCAGGCTATTGGGGCCCGCGGCGCTTCACACTTGCCTCCTTGCTTCTTTGCTAAGCCAAGTCCAAGCGAGCCTTGGGCCCGGGGGCTACTCTCGGCGTTTTGGGAACGGGGGTACCCAGACTTGCCTGCCTGCGGCCTGCGGTGTGGCTCAAGGAGTGGCCCAGTATGGCCCATCTACATCAACACATGCTCAAGACCCTCGCGAAGGGCCAAGCCTCGCGGGGCGGACGTCAGGAGGCTTCCTCAGGCACGGCCTCATCAGGCTAGCTCGCGAGGAGGCGGAAAGATCAAGGCGGGGTACCTCATGAGGTGCCCGTGATGCAAGCCATGATGACCAAGGCGCAGGCGGGTGCCAGGCGGGTGCCGGCCTGCGCAGAGTCCTTGTTTCTCCTTTGGTGCAAAGGGGGCAAGCGCATGCAAGGGTATCAAGCAAAGGCAACCATTTCGGTGCAACAAGACCAAGACCAGCAGGACGGCAGAATGGAGGTCATCGTGGAGCCCAAGCCAGCGTCATCGTCGGGGTCTTTTGGCAGGCGAGGACCAACTTTAATTAGGATAAGTGTACTAGATGTTCCCCTGCAAAATGGCCAATTGTTGGCGCCCTTCCCGCTCAATATTTGGGAAGAGGCCCGGGGCCTTCGCCTATAAATTGGACTAGCCACCCACAGGGTAGGGCATCTAGATCTGATCGGATTCGCACCCAAGACCCACAGAGAGAGAGAGAGAGAGAGAGGCGACTGAACTCCCCTAGCAGTTCATCGCCTCACCAAAGAACAGACCCTTGCGAGGCTGTTCTTCCCTTGTACTATTCCTCATCAGCCCAGAGGCAATCCACACACCACAAACTAGAGTAGGGTATTACACCATAATGGTGGCCTGAACCAGTATAAATCTTGTGTCCCTAGTATTGTTCTTCGTGTAGTTTAGATCCTAGCGAGGCGGTGAGACATGGGTAGGCTGAGGGTGTGATCTCCGCGTGCACCCCAGTGTTCTAACCTCAAGGGTCTGCTGGAACCCGAAATCTGACAGGTATGCCAGGTCGCGATGCCGTGGACAAGGCCAGAGGGTGAGGGCTGGAGAGCCAGTAAGAGCCCATGAGTCGTGATGCGCAGGTACCCCCCTTTAACGTGCAAGCGGTTCGTGTGGACAAGAGCGAAGGAGACACCACGGAGGCCTTGCCCGACGCTGCTCCTTAAAACGATCCTGCGAGTTCATCATGAGAAAAGCGAGGGTTTGCCGTTACAATTGCCGGCCAGCTGTTGGTTGCTCTAGGAAGGTGACGAGGCACTGAAGGCTTGGTGAGGTAGCGCCCTGCGGGGTTGCCGCGGCCAGAGCTCAGCCATCCAGGTTTGTCAATGTTGTAGGGATGGACCCATGCGTAAGCGTCGTGCCGTGAAGGAGCAGCTCCATCAGTTGGTGTCAATCGAGTGGGTGATTAGGTCAAGCACGTTAGCCATGAAGGAGCAAATCCATTTAGATAGACGCAGAAAGAGATGATCACCGTTGGGTCGGGCCCGAGCGACTCTGGGGATGATGCAGCCGGAGGGGCGCCCCCGATAAAGTAAGCTGAAAACACGAACTAAAGGGATACATGCCGCAGGGATGGACCCACGCAGCCTAGGAATGATGCAGCCCTAGGGGGCGCTCCTAGCTGGAAATGAAACTCGAAGGATGTCACCTGATGATGCTGAAGATGGAGGGATGCTGAAGTAGTGGACGGCGTGCGCTGCGGGAGATGATCTTCACGAGCCCCCAGGCCAAGGGGCCTCAGGAGGCTCTAGAGGTGCTGGCGGCTCCTCGCGGACCATCTCCATCTCCGCCAGGACTGCGGAATGCCTGACCGCCTGAGCCTCCAAGACGCTCCTCATGAGGCGCTGACGCACAGCAGCCGCGTTCGGCAGGCCGTAAGGCATGCGAACGTAGATGTGGGGTGGACCTTCGCAGCGCCCCACGCGTGAGGGCCAGAGGCGCTCCTGAGAGGCGGCTTGGTTGAGTCCTGGTATGTCGATGCAGACGCGCAACCCACCATCCTCGCCTGGATGGGGAGCTACGGCGGGCAAGCAACGGCTGCCACTCATGACTCTTGACTCCTGCAACTCCTGAATGATCTCGCTGACGAATTCCTGAGGGTTTGGCCCTCCTTGCGTTGCTCCTTCCTAAGGGAAACGTGCGTTGAAACACGCTTCCAAGTGGTGCCCGAGCGCCTCCCTCGTGATCTTAGCAAAGTCGATGGCCCTCGACAAGAGAACCCCCAAGCCTTGCTCGAGGAGGGTGTCGGGCGCGCCTTCCTATGCCACAGAAGGAGGTGCCCCCTGAACAGGCGCGGGCCCTGAGGGGCCTGCTTCCTGAGGGGTCGGGCCAGACGATGTCTTCTTATTCTTAGGAGCAGCCTCGGGAAGCCTCCCGTTCTTGTGATCTGGGTCTTCAATTGATGTGGCTTGGAAAGCACGTTCCAGAGAACACACATCGTCTCTCTCCTCACAAGGCACCGTGATGACTCCACCTCTTCGTAGCATCTTGAGGACATTGTAGCCATTATGGGTCACGGCCATGAACTTGGCCAGGGCTAGGTACCCGAGGATGACATTGTACGGCAGGCGGATGTGAGCAACGTCGAAGTCAATGAGCTCGGTGCGGTAGTTGTCGCGCTTACCGAAGGTAACAGGACGGCGGACCTGCCCTATCGGAACCGTGGAACCATCAGTGACTCCTGAGAAAGGCTTGGTTGGCTGCAGCTGATTGTAGGGCACTTGGAGATTGTTGAACGTCTCGACGGATAGGACATTGAGCCCTGCTCCGCCATTGATGAGGGTCCTGGTGACTTGCACATTGCTGATGATTGGGGAACAAAGCATCGGGAGGGCTCCTGCTGTGGCCGCGCACTTGAGCTGATCCACTGAGGTGAATGTGATAGCGCACGCTGACCACCTGAGAGGGCGTTTGGCCTCAAGCTTGGGGAGGACTGCATTAACTTCGCGAGCAAACTGCTTGAAGATGCACTGAGAAGCCGGGGCTTGTGTGCCGCCCAAGATGCAAGCGATTACGCGCGGCTCCTGGAAGCCTCCAGCCCCCTCGTCCTGGTGATGGTCTTCATTCCTCCTCGGTTGTGGTGGCAGAGGAGGAAGGCCCGCATTACCTTGCGGGCGATCCTCGCGAGGCTGATCCCTCCAACCCCCCTCGCGAGGTGGGTCCCTCCAACCTCCCTCGCGAGGATGGTCCTGCCAGCGGTCCTCACGAGGTCGGTCACGCCACCCTTGGAGAGGGCCACGGTCTTCCCATCGTCCTCCACCTCTTCCTCCTCCTCGGCCATAGCCCCGGTCACTGCGCTCGGGGCGTCGGCCGGCACGCACGTCTCGTACGGCCCTGAGCTCTTAGCATTCGTTGGTGTTGTGGCTGTGGAGGTCATGGTACATGCAGTACTGGCTGCCCTTGGATGACTCAGGCTGATCCCTGCCTCGCTTGGTGTCCGGCTCTGCCACAAGCACGGCATCCCCCTTGCGCTTCACGTCCTTGGCCTTGGGCTTCTTCTCTTCTGGGTCAGCAGCTGGCAGCTCGAGGAGGGAAAGGCGCCCTTCCTCAGCCCTAGCGCACTTGGTCGCCAGATTGAACAGCTCCAGGGAGGTGCACAGGTCCTCATGGATCGCGAGCTCCTCCTTCATCTTGCCGTCACGCACGCCGTCGGAAAAGGCTGAGATGATGGCCTCCTCAGACACCTTGGGGATCTTAAGGCGAGCGCTGTTGAAGCGCTGGATGAACTTCTGCAGGGTCTCTCCCGGCTGCTGCTTGATGCGGTGCAAGTCGCTCATGTCCGGGGGCCGGTCGCGGGTGCCATGGAAGTTGGCGATGAATCGGGTGCGCATCTCGTCCCGGGAGGATATCGTGCCAGGAGCCAGGTTCAGGAGCCAGGTACGGGCGCCATCCTTGAGCACCATGGGGAACCAGTTCGCCATGACCTTCTCGTCCCCGTTGGCGGCTTTGATGCCCAGCTCGTAGAGCTGGAGGAACTCTGCGGGGTCAGTCGTGCCATCATAGCGCGGGGGCAGGTCTGGCTTGAACTTGCTTAGCCAGGCCACGCCGCGCCGCTCGGCGGAGCAGGCACGGCAGCCTGCACTGGCTGCGGGAGCCCTTTGGTGACGGAGAGCTTGATCTTGCGGGTCTCTGTGCGCTGCAGCCAGGTGCAGCGCGGGGTCTTGATGCCCTGGAGCAGGAGCGCGTTCATGCCGAACTGGTGCGGGGAGCACACGGGCGGCCTCTTGTGGACGAGGGATCTCTTGGCAGCTCTTCTCTTGCTGTGCTGGCGCCGGACGGAGTGGGTTCCGCCCAGGGGCCACGCGCCTTGGGGCCAAGGCGCCTTCTTGAGGGGGAGGCGGCTGAGGCACGCCCGGAGCTTCATCGCCCGCGCAGGGCGGGGTGCGGTGCAGTGAGAGGGATGGTGCAGGGGAGCCCCCAGCGGCGCTGACGAGCTCGGTGATGTGGGCGAGCCACTCGTCGTAGAGGTCGTCGACGGGAGGGTAGTGTAGGAGCTCCCGCGCCAGGAGTAGCGCGGCGTGCGCGTCCGTAGGAGCGCGACGGGCGTGGGACGAGGAGCCGGCCGGAGTCAGCGACGGGGTGGCGGTGTGGCCTTCTCGCTGCACTGAAGGATGTAGGGACGACGCCTGCTGCTCGTTCCCCGCCGTGCCGGTGGCGGCGTTGACGGCAGGCGACGGGGAACGGCGATGGCGCCCGCCAACGGGGGTCGTCTGGGCGACGCGAGTGGCGAGAGTGGCCCGGCGCTCGGCGCGGGCTCGACGAGCGTCTGACATGGATGGGACGAGCGGTGAAACACGAGGCGACGGAAGGCAGATTCTGGCACACCCCTACCAGGCGCGCCAAATGTCGAATTTCGGGTTTCGGCATACCCTCAAGGTTCGAACACTGGGGTGTGCATGGAGATCACACCTCCTTCCTACTCGTGTCTCACCACCCCGCAAGGATCTAAAACTACACGAAGAACAACACAAGGGACACAGGATTTATACTGGTTCAGGCCACCATTGTGGTGTAATACCCTACTCCAATTTGTGTTCTGGTGGATTGCCTCTGGGGCTGATGAGGAACAGTACAATGGAAGAACAGCCTCGCGAGGGTCTGTTCTTTGTTGGTGCGATGAACTGCTAGGGGGAGTTCAGTCGCCTCTCTCTCTCTCTGTGTCTCAGATGCGGATCCGATGCCTCTACCCTGTGGGTGGCTAGTCCTATTTATAGGCGAAGGCCCCAGGCCTCTTCCCAAATATTGAGCGGGAAGGGCGCCAACAATTGGCCATTTTGAAGGGGAACATCTAGTACACTTATCCTAACTAAAGTTGGTCCTCGCCTACCAAAGACCCTGACGATGACGCCGGCTTGGGCTCCACGATGACCTCCGTTCTGCCATCCTGCTGGTCTTGGTCTTGTTGCAACGAATTGGTTGCCTTTGCTTGATACCCTTGCCTGCGCTTGCCCCCTTTGTACCAAACAGGAAACAAGGACTCTGCGCAGGCCGGCGCCCGCCTGGCGCCCGCCTGGCCTTGGTTGTCATGGCTTGCGTCAAGGGCACCTCGTGAGGTACCCCGCCTTGATCTCTCCGCCTCGTCGCGAGCCAGCCTGACGAGGTCGTGCCTGAGGAAGCCTCCTGTCGCCCGCCCCGCGAGGCTTGGCCCCTCGCGAGGGTCTTGAGCATGTGGTGATGAAGATGGGCTGTACTGGGCCACTCCTTGAGCCACGCCGTAGGCCGCAGGCAGGCAAGTCTGGGTACCCCCGTTCCCAGAACGCCGACATGCATGCCTTGAGGCCGAAGGCCTGCGCCTTGCTGAGGAGAGGCGCACGCTGAAGGTAGCCGTCGCCCTTGCGCGTCACCAGCGTGACCTTGATAATGCGAAGGCTGAAGCGTCGCTGGTGGCCCCACGGGAGGCCTGCTCCCAAGCCGTCGAGGAGGCCCGGGAAGCAGACCGACAACGCAAGGATGCGGAGGAGCGCGCATGGGAGCTCCAAGCCTGTAGCAACTCTCTGGAGCGGCAAGTGGAACTGCGCCAGGCGTCCCTTGTGTCACTGAAGGGGGCTTCCGATGACCAGGTGGAGCTCCTGAAGCGCGAGGAGGCACTAACGATGGAGGCTGCCGAGTGAAACCTTGTGGGTTCCATCTCACACGAGCCCCTATGGGCATAAACAGCACCCCAAACTCACTACGCCAGGACAAAATTTGCCAGACAGGTATTGATCGCTCGAGGACAAAACCCATTAATAACATCTTCTAAAAGATGTCGTCCCAGGTGCAAAGGCCATGTTTTACAGGCCCACCACCCTGGAGGTTGTCTTCGGATCACCAAACAAATACCATGCCGAAGAATAAGCTTCAGCATTGTCCCCTTATACAATAACTACCATATACCATCGGGAAGAACCACGTTGGCTAGACTCAACGCTGTACAACATCAGGCCATATCCACGTGACATGGTCACAATTATGGGCAAGGCCGCATTCCACCCTAAGAGTGGAAATTATACCGCCGCTGATATAGCGAGTTGTGCCCGTTTATCAAACTTCGTTTCGGCAGCCAACCACCCGGACACCAATGGAGGAGTCCGAGCTACTTTACGGCATTATAGCCTGGCTCGACCAGGCCCCCATCAGGCACCCGCGGTTCAACCACCATATGACATGCAACTGCCTCTAAGCATTTGTCTTTACAGACTGACTTTTGTGTAGAACAGGACTGGCAACATGGAATCAGCTCGGACGCACAAGGCGGGAACACATAAGTACCCCCCAAGGAGACAGTTCAGATACACTTCGGATCCGCACACAGCCTCCTCCAGTCCGACCATGACAGGTTCCGCCAGCACACCTCTTTTCATAAGCATAAACCGTACTCATACGCATAGACATGTCACTCTACTACAATACGTAGACTTAAATAACACTTACTGGCCGTTGTTCCTCATTGACGCTTTCTTTCGTCATAACGGCACCCGCACATAGTGTCATGCCCCACTATGCCAGGGGCTTCACAATACTCATAATATGGCAACAAAGTCCGGCCACCTTCTCGGTCGATCGGCACCCCGAACTTATAGCACTATATGCATCAGCTCCGAATCATGTCTTGGGTCATTAGTTGGGTTTGCCCGGCTCCCATGTTTTGGTACCTTACGTTCCTCTCCATCGGCTAAGGTAGCGCTGGGAGAACTACTGCGATTGTGTCCCGGTTCTTCCGGACGAGCACCTCAGTAGAGAAAGCCGAAAACTGACTGTCATGATACAGCGAGAGCTGATCAGCTGTTCGAGAGGTTATAAAATCTTTAAAGATTTATTCCGCATAATGCCACAACAAATGCAAAGTGCGACGGATCGGTCTTCCGATCAGGCACCGTTAGAGCCCCTCATACGGTCTTCCGAACACCAGGGGCTGTGCCTACCATACTCGAATTCCTATGGCTAAGTGAGAGTGATAAAGCCCTATAGTCTATTTGCCTAGTTCGCGGTGATGAACACCTCCTTCAAGGACCCAAAAATGGCAGAAAGAGTGTTCAGGTATGCCCAGAACACCCCCGTACTTTCTACGTGGGGGTAGAAGCCAACACTGGCCGACTCTCAAGATTTATATATACTAAACGGCCGCACAGGAAGAAAAAACCTTCATATAACAGGCAATAAACAATAACAATGCCAGTATCCCGCATTACAAAGGACAACATGACTGCCTTCAGGGAAATATAGTGTCTTTGGTACACTGTTCTGCCACAAGGCGGGCTCCTTTCATGACACCTTCATAGTATAATTCGGGCTTGCGACGCTCCTTACCCTCCGGTGGTCCCTCAGTCATCAGCTTTTCAGCATCAAGCTTCCCCCAGTGCACCTTCGCACGGGCAAATGCCATGCGTGCACCCTCTATACAGACCGATCACTTAATGACTTTGAGCCGAGGGCAAGCACCAACAATCCGCTTCACGAGTCCGAAGTGATTGCTTGGAATTGGCTCAGCGGGCCACAGCCGGACAACTAAGTCCTTCATGGCTAGTTCGGCCGCCTGGTGCAGTTCGACTAGCTGCTTCAGCTGATCGATAAAGGGCACCGGATAATTCGGCGCCAAATACTGCGACCAGAAATGCTTCTCCGCAGACTTCTTCTCCTCAGCCCGGTAGAATTGGGCAGCATCAGATATGCTGCATGGCATGTCCGCAAACGCCCCTGGAGAAACAAGAATTCAGTTTGTTGCTTAGAGTTCCTCCCATTACTATGCAAAAAATGCTTTGAGTACAAAAAGCCTTACGAGCCGCAACCCTCCGTGCCTCCTGAATGTCCTTCAGAGCACCTCAGGCTTCTTCCTGAGCATCATCTGCGGCTTGGAGAGCTTGGGCGAGTTCGGACTCTTTCCCTGCTAGACTCTGCTCCAAGGTCTCGCTTTTCTTCACGGCCTCCTGGAGCTCTCTCTCAACTTCAATGACCCTGGCCTCGTGCTTCTCGCGAAGAGCCTGCTCTGCGGCGGCCTTCTTGTCGGCTTTGGCCACAGCCTTCTTCAGTGCCTCAATTTCGGCACTCGCTCCTAAAGCATACAATACAAATATTTCCATCAGGCACAACTACTCATTCGTGCTCAACTTAGCAAAAGGTTTCGTCATACCTTTCTTGTCCTCCAAGTGCTTCTTCACGCGGTCAAGTTCTTCTTCGGCCCATTCCAGACACTGCTTTAGTCCGGACACCTCCGCATTATGAGAGGCGGTCGTCGCTACAGATGCCTGTTTTCAAACAAAGGGATAAATGTCATTAACTGAGTCTCTCGCGAAGCGGAAATTTGATCCCCTGTCCGTCTCTCTCTCTTTCACCGGACAGTGCATCAGGGGCTACTACTCATATATGACAATCTTCAAAGGTTTATAAAAACATACCTCAAAGCCTTTTATAAGGCTAAGGCAGGATTCATTCAGTCCGCTCTCAGCGGACTGAATCTTTTCAATCACCGCACCCATGAGGGCATGATGTTCATCGATGATGGATGCACTCTTTAGCACCGTCGATAGGCCGCCTGGCAACTCTGGCTGGACAGAGGTTGATGGTGGAGCGGGCTTGCCTCCCTCCGTCGAAGGGGGCTGCTCGCCCGATCCTGGAGATTTAAAGGTCTCTAGGACTGTGTCCGGCTGCGGGCTGAATCTAAGATCGCCCCCGCCGTCGACGAGCATGGGAACCGCTGCTCCCGTGTATCCGACCCCAGAGATATGCCCTCCCTGGTCCGGGTCCCGCTGAGATGACACCTCGGTGTCGCGCCTAGGCTTCGGGGAAGGGGCCTCTAGAGGCGTCTCGCTCTCCAGGGCATCTGAGCTCAGTGAATCCTCCGATGAGGACTGTCCGGCGTGGGACCTTGTCGGGCTTCACAAAGTATGGCGACAGTTAAACTACTACACCCTCATAACCCCGGGCATGTAGGCGTGTTCGGATTTCGTGTACTCACGACTTTACCAGGGGCTGGGCCCTGGGATCCCACTCCGGGCTGCTATTAGCAGCCGTGGTGGACGCCTCCGGGAGGGAACTTTTCCCCCTTTTTGGCGATTCGGCCTCTAGGGATGAGGAAGCCGTCCTTTTCTTCCCTCCCCCCGTGGAGGACTCCTCTTCTTCCTCATCCTCTTCATCTTCGGAGGAGGGATGGGTGCTGGAGTCTTCAGATTTTGTGTCCGAAGCATCGCGGTGACTTAGGCCACTCCAGGCCTCCTTGACCTTCTTGGAGGCCTCTTTCTTCGGCGACTCATAAGGCACTAGGACCAGCATCTTCGTCAGAAGAGGTCCTGCCGGTTCCTCCGGCAGTAGGGCCGGACAATGTATCCGCCCCACCTTCTTTGTCCATTCCTGGGATTATTGTAGAAAGCATGATAAAAGCGTCTCCCTCAGGATATGTCGGTATAAACATAACAATGACTTACCGGACTTGCGGAGCGGCACAGTTGATACCCGCAGTCCTCGGCGGAGCCCGGCCACGGTTTACCGGACTTGAAGAGCACCCTCCAGATGTCCTTGTGTGAGGAGCCATATATCTCCCGTACGGTCTGGTGCTCGGCTGGGTCGTATTCCCACAAATTGCAGGCTCGGTGCTGGCAAGGGAGAACTAGGCGAACTAACATCACCTGGACTACATTGATGAGTTTGACATCCTTGTCCACCACGCTTTGGATGCGTGTTTGGAGCATCGACAGCTCATCGGATGAGGACCAGTTCAGGCCCTTCTTGGGCCAAGACGTGAGCCGCAGCGGGGCTGCGGATCTGAATTCAGGAGCAGCGGCCCACTATTTACCGCGCGGCTCGGTGATATAGAACCATTGCTGCTGCCACTCCTTGACGGAATCATAGAAGGTGCCCATCGGCCATTTGACCTTGGGCATATTGCTCACCATGGCGCCGCCGCACTCAGCATGCTTGATGTTAACCACCTTGGGCATCACATTGAAGATCTTCAGCCATAAGCCAAAGTGGGGTGAAATGCGGAGGAAGGCCTCACACACGACGATAAACGTCGATATATTGAGGAAAGAATTAGGGGATAGATCATGAAAATCAATCCCGTAATAATACATGATGCCGCAAACAAATGGTTGGAGGGGAAACCCGAGCCCGCGGACAAAATGAGGAAGAAACACGACCATCTCGTGGGGCTCCGGATTGGGGACGATCTGTCCCGCCGTTGGAAGACGATGGCCGATTTTCTTGGCCAGATACCCAGCCTCTCGAAGCTTTTTGATATCCTTCTCCCGGATGGTAGAGGACGTCCATTTGCCTCCTACTCCGGATCCGGACATCTTCGGAGAACCTTTTTTTTGGTTGAGGAGATGAGTGCTTGGGCGCTAGGGCTCGAGCGAAGGGGAATGGACGAGCGGAAGGGAAAGGCGTGGGTAAAGAAGAAGAGGCCTTATCTCTTTATAGTTGCAATAAAAACTTTTTTGCGCCTTCCTACTTGCCTGGTGGAGCCCGCTCGTTCCCCACTCGCCGCTATTGGCAGTGCGATTGGCTGCCCATGCCCGTATTAATGAAAGCCCCGCGATAAGGGGAACACGATCTCTGCTTCGACGAGACGTGCCCGGGAAACTGCCTCGCAATATGTGCGGTGGTTGGTTGTGGAAAGACGGTTCAATAATGACTTGACCATGGCGCTATGTCATGTTGTCTAAAGTTGTCAGTAGATTACATTTGTGGGATATCGTTCTCTCCATGATGGCATGTGAAAATCATCTTGCAGATCCGGACACGATTTAAGTGTTTAGTAATTACTTTGGAGTATTCGGATATGGAACCCACCTTGCAATGTCGAATACAATCTACGCGCCTGACTCATCGTCATTGAAGCCTGGTTTAGGGGCTACTGGGGGAGTCCTGGATTAGGGGGTATCCGAACAGCTGGACTATATACCTCGGCCGGACTGTTGAACCATGAAGATACAAGACTCAAGACTTCGTCCCGTGTCCGGATGGGACTCTCCTTTGCTTGGAAGACAATCTTGGCGATCCGGATATTAGATCTCCTTCTTTGTAACCGACTCTGTGTAAACCCTAGCCCTCTCCGGTGTCTATATGAACTGGAGGGTTTAGTCCATAGAGGGCTAATCATAATCATCATAGGCTAGCTTCTAGGGTTTAGCCTCTACGATCTCGTGGTAGATCAACTCTTGTAATACTCATATCAACAAGATCAATCAAGTAGGAAGTAGGGTTTTACCTCCATCGAGAGGCCCCGAACCTGGGTAAAACATCGTGTCCCTTGCCTCTTGTTACCATTAGTCTTAGACGCACAGATCGGGACCTCCTACCCGAGATCCGCCGGTTTTGACACTGAGACTGACATCTCCAGAGAATAACAGGGGGTGTGGGTGAGTAGAGAGAAGGCCTAGCCAGCAATGGGAGTAGGGTGGGGCAGTGAGCCCTGCGTGGTAGCACAGCCGGCCACGGGAGGTAGGAGCAGGCGACACGGCCGATGCTGGTTTGAGCGGCAGGAGCAAGAAGACCAGAGGTTGAAGAAGCACGACGACCGTTGGATGGACATCGTACGGTCAACATAGCTAGAATCGTTTATATTGACAAACTTGACAAAGCCCTGCGTCCGCGTCAACTTAGTAGGCCCACAAGTTAGTCTCCAAATATGGTGGGACCGACCTAGCAACGGGGCTATTCGTTGTTTTTGTGTGTAATAGTTGGTGGATCCGAGCTGTCAGCGGGGGGGATGTTTTTTTCGCGAAATACAGAGGCCCTTCCGGTGGGTCCCAGTTGTTCGGAGGAGGAATCATTATTTTGCGCGTAATAAGGAGGCACTTCCTACACGCAATAAAAAGAAGCCATTTCCTTGCGTGCGACCGTGGACCCAGCTGCCAGCTTCTGCACGTACACTCCTCTTCCGATGGATGTCGTTCGGTGACCACGTCTTGTCGAGAGCACCAAGGCGGTGGATGATGGCGAGGCTAAGTAAGGGAAAGACCCGAAGCCGAGGAACACTTGGCAGTAGTTTCCCACGCTGAGTGGGTATGAGGGTTTACTTTTTCGGCTGCAGTGTGAGGCGGTCGTCGCCAAAGAATAACAAGAGGTGTGGGTGAGTAGAGGGATAGCCAGGCTAGGGATGCGAGTATGGTGGGGCCGTGAGGCCTGCCCAGCAGCATAGCCGGCTACGGGAGGCGGGAGCAGGCGGTTCCTCTGGCACTGGTTTAGGCGGCTGGAGCTGGAAGATCAAAGATTGACGAAGCATGATTGCCGTTAGATTGACATCTAATGGTCTGATGCTGGTAGAGTCGATTGTTCACTAAGTTTCTTTTTTGAGAAACTTTGTGTACGCATGAACTTAGGAGGCCCACAAGTCAGCCTCCAAATTTGTGGCAGACAACATAGAGCCCATTTGCTATTTTTTTAATAATTTGCAGCCCATTTGCTAATTCTTAAGGAATTTATTACAGCCCATTTTCTGCCCAGGACCACGGTCAAAAAATTCACCTTATTTTGCATATTTCGGTGGAGTCTGAGCTGTTTAATCCAGAAATGATAAACATTTATTTTTTAAGAACTTATTGATTTTCAAAAAAAATCATTTTGTTTCTGTAAGCAAGTAAGACGTGGGACAATTGAGTTGGTTTAAGGGAAAACCAGTGGTAAAAGAATCAGCACTGGGAGGGAAAACAACAACAACAAAATAAGGATGTAAATATGAAAAGGGAACTTTATGTATTCTCAATATGAGAATATGTGTATATGAACTAGTAAAACTATAGGTAGATATTAGAAAACGGAAGTAGGTCATGGAATTTCAAGTGGAAAATAGAACTAGGCTGTGTGTTTGATTCAGTAAAAAACGTATGCGGATGTTCCAAGAAAAAATATAACTAGCGTTGGCGGGCTAGAGGCCAGTAGATACCTGCTGGATCTTTGTGCCCCGTTGTCATCATGGGTTGGGCCTGTTAAATACAAAACCAAGCCTGGGCAGTCTACAACCCAGTTGAAACTTGCTCGACCTGAAAAAACAATATGCCTGCTGGATCCCAGTTATCAGTCTGTACTTGCAGATTTCTCTCGTTTATTGACTACATTGAAGACTTCATGGGTTTCACCATCTGGGACATCAGCATTATTTTTCCATCGTGATAATAAGTGCAAGCACTTGCTTGCGTACAGCCATGGACCTGCTGGTTTCATAAGGTTAGTATTTGTATGGACAGCCATTTTGTGGTTCCATGGACGAATTTCATGCAAATCAGATGCTTTTCAGTGAAAGCGGACTAAATTCATTGCATTTTACATATTTATTTTCATTATGGAACATTTTGCATATTTCAACTAATAATAATGGACTAGGCCTTTTTTTAGTCCATGGGAGGCCCTTCATGATCGAGGTCGTGACACTTAACTGTTCTGGAAGGCCCAAATCCATTGCTCCTCTCTTTTAACAATTTGCAGCTGGGCCTGGCATGTGTCGGTGTCAAAACTGGCGGATCTCGGGTAGGGGGTCCCGAACTGTGTGTCTAAGGCTAATGGTAACAGGAGGCAGGGGACACAGTGTTTACCTAGGTTCAGGCCCTCTCTATGGAGGTAATACCCTACTTCCTGCTTGATTTATATTGATGGTATGAGTATTACAAGAGTAGATCTACCACGAGATCGTAGAGGCTAAACCCTAGAAGATATCCTATGATTATGATTGTTGTTGTCCTACGGACTAAACCCTCCGGTTTATATAGACACCGGAGGGGGCTAGTGTTACAACAGAGTTGGTTATAGAGAAGGAAATCTACATATGCGAATTGCCAAGCTTGCCTTCCACGCAAAGGAGAGTCCCACCCGGACACAGGACGAAGTCTTCAGTCTTGTATCTTCATAGTCCAACAGTCCGGTATAAGCATATAGTCCGGCTGTCCGAGGACCCCCTAATCCTGGACTCCCTCAGTACCCCCGAATCAGGCTTCAATGACAATGAGTCTGGCGCGTAGATTGTCTTCGGCATTCCAAGGCAGGTTCCTTCTCCGAATACTCCAGAGTACCTGTTGTAGCGAGCAGTGTCTGGCTTCCCATTTATTGTTACACTCATCGGCTTCTGTACCTTAATAATGTCAGTCTCCACTTGTCGAGCAAATGCGAGAAGTCGGGGCATTTTTACACTTGCCACCCTGACCATGTAAATAAATCGTCTATTAAAGAGACGGGGATCCTCAGATCCAAATCTCACCATCTCCCCCAAGCGAGGATTCATCAGAGCACGCCCGAAAAAACAATCCCGTCATGGCCGGCCACCGCAGCTCCACCTCTCGCTCCCATAGCGCTAAGCCAGGTGATTGGGAGAAGTGTACCATATCACACGGCCAATTGGTGGAGTTTCAAACCCAGGGGTTTCTCCCACCTGCATATCTTGTCCCCATCTGAGCCAGATTAGCCACTTACGATGGCGGGGAGCAAGCAGAGTGTTTCCCCAACCCATCCAGGGGGAGCGAGTATGCCTTGTCCCTTACTTGCTGAGGGGCCTCGGATTTCCAATCCATATGTTCCTCCGCGGGCTCCTGGAGTATTATGGCTTCCAGCTACACAACTTCACTCCTGCCTCCATCCTACACATCGTAGTTATGTCGCCCATTGTGAGCTATTTCTGGGATGCGAAGCTCATTTCGAGCTATGGAAGAGGCTGTTCTGCCTCGTCCATCGCAATCAGGAGGGATCAATATAACAAGTGGGCGGAGCCGAAATATGGCGCATCGCCGGGACCGAATACCTGTCCGGCACTCCGAAGAAGACATCTAAAGATTGGCCTTCGGAGTGGTTTTATATAGAGGACGTCTCCCTTCCAAACCCTATCCGGATGGGTCTTCCTGAGTTCACCAATGCCCCATTGAAGAAACATCGTAGATGGCGTCCCCGGAGCCCCCAGGAGGAAGATAGAAGAGAGGTCCTTTATCTGATGGGCAGGATAACGCTGGCCAAATCTGGATTGACAATAATCGAGGTTATGTCAATATGCATAATGCGGGGGGTGCAACCACTCCAGTATCGGGGGCATCCCATGTGGAACTTCAATGAAGAAGACGATGCCACACGCTGCGGTCGGAAAGGTCCGGACTCCGCCAGCGCTCTGGCAAAAATATTGTCCAATTTGTATAAAATGAGAAGAAGAGGAGTTCATCTGCATTAAGCCACGGGATGGATTTTCCATGTACAACCCCCCTAGCTGGGTGAGTTGCCATCTTTTACTCAACTCTATTCATTCTTGCAGTCTTTCATCACAAATATTTACCTTGCTAGTCCATAACAGGAACTGTGAAAGGCTGTGAGGGAGGTCCACAGCCCGCCCCCACAGCCAGAGGACCACAACCAGGCCCTCGACCTCGGACTTGAAGAAGATCCGGACATATTTGTGGAGCTCGTCAACAGGATGTTTTACCAGGCAAGCTGTAACAGTGCCTTGGTGGCTGTTATTGCCGACTATCCTGGCCTACTCCCTGCATCATATGTAAGTAAAACCGGAGTCCTAACTTCCAAGAAGGATCCCTTCTTTACACCTCACCCACCGCACATGTATTGTGCTTTATAGGGAAGGCCATCGGGTCGCCGTGCCGAACCCACGGCGTTCCACCAACAAGGGGCGCCCAAGCCGGGTAGGCTTAAAAAAAAGGCGGTCAGGACCAAGACGCCATTGAAGAGGTATGATTTAAAACCTGCTTCATGATTATCATATTTAAAATATAACAATGTCCATTGTGCCCTGGTAGAAAGAGTACTTGCTGGACTGTGTCCGGATATCCTGCCGCCCAGCCTCTACCAGCCGGACTCCAGAACTGGCCTTAAGGGTGGAGGCTAACGTGGGGATAATGCCGGATGGTCCTCCTATAGAGGATGCAGATAGAATATCCGCTACCAATTCCGAAGTGGAGAGCGCTATGAATCATCAACGTCGGTGGGCCGCACTCCGCGACCCTAATTTCTCTGAAGAGGCGTTCAATGCCTTCAACTCGGGAGACGCGTACATCCGAGCTGCTCAAAATGGGCTTGCTAGAGCCACCAACCAATATTTAAAAGATATTTGGGTAAGAAAATTCTGATAATTATGTGTATCAGTAGCCCCTGAGACTTGAAACAGTTGGCACAACTGATTTAAGGATCATTGTATGAATAGGTTCTTACGGAGAAGAACACCCATTTGTCTCAAGAGCTGGAGGAGTGCAAAGCCCGGCTAAGGGCCGCAACTGCCGAAATGAAGGAATCCAAGAAGGCCTCATCTGGTAATATTTTTCTTGATCAATAAAAAACGTAATTAATTACGTGTACCATTTAGTATTCGGCAAGTTTGCAGATCTAACAATAGATTCCGCAGGTAATCCTGAAGTGAATCCGGAGATCCTACAAGAGGATAAACAATGAGCGCAACGACAACTAGAGGCCGGCGAGCGTGTAATACACGGGTCCGGCGAGAGAAAAACGATCTCTAGGATGCCAATACCCGGTTGTGCGTTGAATTAAAAGATGTTCGGGACCAGCTTGCGGACTCCGTAAAGGAGAATAGGAGGCTTCAACGCGGCATTTTTAGTATGTGCTCAAATGAACCTTTATATAGTTCGGCGAAGAAACGGGCTAACAGAGTTATGTCTACAGGTATATTAATTGGTCCTCCTGAAGAGGAGATGCCAGGATTGTCAGGCGATCTTCTGCAAGAGCTTTCGCAACTGCACGAACAAGTTCGGCAGGTGATGCAGGGTATTGCCAAGGCCTTGTGGCCGTTCGACTCCCTGCGAGGAAGCATTGGGGAGCTTGTACAGCTTCTCAAGGGAGCGCGGGGGCGCTTCCAATTATGGAAGATATCGGCCTGCCGACAAGGTGCGAGGGAAGCTTGGGCCATGGTGAAAACACGGTACACCAAGGTTGATCCGAATCACATGGCCCTGGTCGGACCTGTAGGGTCAGATGGGAAAGAGATTCCCGTTAGTCTGGCATATGACCAGGTAGGATTAGCCACAAAGTATTCCCAACAGGATTGTAGGATAGACAGCCTGTTGGATGGCCTAGAAAAGAAGCGTGTGGGTCTAAGTGACCGTCTACTCCAATTGACATATTTTGTCCCTAGCCGGATTGTAAATCATTTGTCATGGCGGACCTTTTCGCTTCGGCCTCCAAACCAGACAGTCCGGAGTGTTTCCGAATACCCGCTCAGTTATGTAAACCGGGGAACACATGGAAACCAGGCGTAGGGGTCATTAGTGCTTGAACAGACAAGTACCCAACTAGCTATGTTATATTACATGGATAGTAAGAAACATCTTCCATGGAGAATAGTTCTGTTAAGGGTTCCTTTCCCTGGGTACGCATGCATTAATGTGCATGTCTGAACTGCGAACAAAGACGCAGTATATGAAACATCTAAGGGTTTGTATTGTTAGAGGTAAGAAACATCTTTATTTCACCAACCGAATATTCCCTTAAGAATGCTAGCTTTCGGCTTCACCCAGTCTGAAGTACACGTCCGGCGGACCCAGCAGTAACAATCGCAGAGGTGCTCCCCTTATGCCCTAGCCGAACTAATGGGAACGTAGGGCATAAATACAGGAGCCAGGCAACCCAGCTTGGCCAAAACTTAAGTCATGTCGATGCATATAATGGTGAAGAAAAGGTACATATGGAAAAGTGACACATATGTAGTGGGCAAGAAGCCCGAAAGATAATTATACTAAGCTTCTGTATAAGAAGCCCCCAGGTATAGTGAGCGTGCATACTTAAGGATTTAGCGCGTCAAGAGTGTGTAGTCGAGTCACACTTAAAGCTTCAGAGCTATAAAAGGAAAGAGAGAGGATATAAATAATAATGAAAAAGGGCGGAGGGAAGGAGACGAACACAGAATTTGGCGGTAGGCGTAGAATCTTTGGAATCTAGCCGCGTTCCATGGGTTCGACTCGAGTCGATTATCTGATGCATCACGCAGGCGGTACGCTCCTCTGGTGAGAACTTTATCAATGATGAAGGGACCCTCCCTCTTGGACTTGAGCTTGTCCTTTTTATTCTCCGGTAGGCGTAGAACGAGTTTGCCAACGTTATAAGTTTTGGCCCTTACTTCTCTGCTTTGATATCTTCGAGCCTGTTGCTGATAGAATGCGGAATGGGCTTTTGCGATGTCGCGCTCCTCCTCCAGGACATCTAGACTGTCCTGCCGATCAAGCTCGGCTTCTTTCTCTTCGTACATGCACACTCAAGGTGAGTCATGAATGATGTCACAGGGCAATACCGCCTCTGAGCCGTACACCATGAAGAATGGTGTGTACCCGGTAGTGCGATTTGGCGTGGTCCGAAGCCCCCATAGTACGGTGTTGAGCTCCTCGACCTAGTGCGTGTCTGATTACTTCAAGGATCGCACTAGTCTGGGTTTGATGCCGCCCATAATAAGACCCTTTGCTCGTTCGACTTGACCGTTTGTTTGTGGGTGATAGACGGAGGCGTAATCGAGCTTAATGCCCATGTTGCCGCACAAAGTTTTCACGTCGTCGGCTATGAAGTTGGAGCCATTACGGTGATGATGCTGTGGGGGACACCATAACGGTGTACAACCCCTGATATGAAGTCTATCACTAGTCTGGATTCGCCCGTTTTGACTGGTTTGGCCTCTATCCATTTGGTGAGTTTATCCACCATGACCAACAAGTATTTTTTTCTTATGGCTTCCTCCTTTAAGGGGTCCGACCATATCGAGCCCCCAGACCGCAAAGGGCCAAGTTATGGGGATTTTTTGGAGAGCGGTAGGTGGCATATGACTTTGGTTGGCGAAGAGCTGGCAACCGACGCAATGTTGGACGAGGTCCTGTGCGTCTGCTCGAGCTGTCGGCCAGTAGAAACCTGTCCGGAAGGCCTTGCTTACAAGGGCCCAAGCTGCGGCGTGGTGGCCGCCGAGTCGAGCATGAATTTCAGCCAATAGCTGCCGCCCTTCCTCTTCGGAGATACATCTTTGAAGTACTCCGGTAGCGCTTTTCTTATAAAGCTCTCCCTCATGGACCTTGTAGGCTTTAGAGCGCCGCACAATGCAACGTGCATCATTTTGGTCCTAGGGGAGTTCTTACCTATTTAGGTAGGCTAAGAAGGGTTCGGTCCAGGGGGCGATGACAGCCATGATTACGTGGGTCGAAGGTGTTCTTTCGGTGGCGGAGCCTTCGATTATGTCAGACTGTTTTGGTATCTGGGGTTGTGGTCGGATCTAGACTAGTATTGCCGGTCTCCCCTTGCCACACCATGGATGGATTGAACAGCCTTTCCAAGCAGATGTTAGGTGGGACGGGGTCGCGCTTAGAGCTGATGCGGGCAAGGATATCTGCCGCTTGATTGTTTTCTCGAACCACATGATGAAATTCGAGCCCCTCGAACCAAGCTGACATCTTGAGGACGGCATTGCGGTAAGCCGCCATTTTCTGGTCCTTGGCGTTGAAGTGTCCATTTATTTGTGATATTGCGAGGTTCGAGTCCCCATGCACTTCTAGGCGTTGGATGCCCATGGAGACTACCATCCGAAGACCGTGCAACAGAGCCTCATATTCGGCTGCATTGTTGGAGTCTGTGTATAGTATTTGGAGTACGTATTGGACTGTATATCCGGCGGGGGATGTCAGGACAACGCCCGGTCCCAAACCAGCCAGCATCTTAGAGTCGTCAAAGTGCATGATCCAATTGGAGTATTGCCGTACTCTTTAGGGAGTTCGGCTTCTGTCCATTCGACGACAAAGTCAGCCAGTACTTGCGACTTAATGGCTCATCGGGGTTTATATATGATGTCAAACAGGAGGAGCTCAATGGACCACTTAGCAATCCGGCCCGTGGCATCGCAGTTATTTATTATATCGTTGAGTGGTACTTCAGAGGCCATCGTGATTGAACACTCGTGAAAGTAGTGTCATAATTTCTGGTGACATAAACACCACGTATGCTATCTTTTGATAATGTGGGTACCGTGACTTGCATGGTGTGAGGACATTGGATACGTAGTACACTAGCTTTTGAAGCGGGAACTTATGTCCGTCCTCCTCTCCTTCGATGACGAGCATTACGCTTACAACTTGATGTGTTGTAGCTATATATAACATCATAGGTTCGCCAATGTTCGGTGCGACCAGGATTGGGTTGCTGGCCAAGAGATCCTTTATTTCTTCCAGTCCGTCCGTAGCCGCATCCTTCCACTCGAAGTGTTCGGTGCATCGAAGAAGGCGATAAAGAGGCAATGCCTTTTCTCCCAGCCGGGAGATAAAGCGGCTTAGGGCAGCCACGCATCCAGTTAATTTCTGGATTTGTTTGAGGTCTGTTGGGGTAGCCAGCTATGACAAAGCTCGGATTTTAGCTGGGTTTGCTTCAATTCCTCTATTGGAGACGATGAAGCCCAGGAGCTTTCCGGCGGGAACACCGAAAATGCATTTTTCCAGATTAAGCTTCATGTCATATGTTCGGAGGTTGTCGAACATGAGCCTCAGGTCATCTATTAAAGATTCGACGTGTCTGGTCTTGATGATCACGTCGTCCACGTATGCCTCAACTGTTTTGCCAATTTGTTTTTCCAGGCATGTCTGAATGATGCGTTGGTAGGTTGCACCGCCGTTCTTGAGCTCGAAAGGCATGGTGTTGAAATAGAAAGGGTCGTATGGAGTGATGAATGCCGTTGCGGCTTGATCAGACTCCGCCATCTTAATTTGATGGTATCCGGAGTATGCGTCGAGGAAGCACAATGAGTCGTGTCCTGCGGTAGCATCGATGATTTGATCGATGTGAGGGAGAGGGAAGGGGTCCTTGGGGCAAGCCTTATTGAGGTCTTTGAAATCGACATAGAGGCGCCAGGATTTATCCTTCTTCGGTGCCATCACCAGGTTTACTAGCCAGTCTGGGTGTTTTATTTCCTTGATGAATCCGGCTTCGAGTAACTTGGTTAGCTCCTCTCCCATAGCTTGTCGTTTGGGTTCTGAAAAGCGCCGTAGTGTTTGCTTGACCGGCTTGTATCCCTTCAATATGTTGAGGCTATGCTCGGCCAGCCTGCGTGGGATCCCTGGCATATCTGAGGGGTGCCAGGCGAAGATGTCCCAATTCTCGCGTAAGAACACCCGCAATGCAGCGTCGATTGTGGGGTTCAGTTGTGCCCCAATGGATGATGTTTTTGTAGAGTCCGTTGGGTGGACTTGGAACTTGACTATTTCGTCCGCTGGTTTGAAGGAGGTGGACTTGGATCGTTTATCGAGTATCACGTCCTCCCTGTCCACTATGGAGTGCATCGCAGTTAGTTCTTCGTCCATGAGGGCTTCCGATAATGCCTCAAGGGCCAGGGCGACTGTTTTCTTTTCAGCGCGGAGTGCTATTCCGGATCACTGGTAGAGTGATGATTCTGTTGGGCCCGGGCATCTTGAGCTTCATGTACCCATAATGGGGTATAGCTTGGAAGCTCGCGAATGCGTCCCATCCTAAAAGGGCGTGGTATCTACTACTGAACGGGGCCACTTGGAATGTTATCTCTTCGGAACTGTAATTCTCCGGCGTGCCGAATACCACATCGAGTGTGATTTTTCCCGCACATCATGCCTCCCGACTAGGGATAATTCCTCTGAAGGTCGTGCTGCTTTGCTCAATGCGGCTCTTGTCTATTTCCATTTTGTTGAGAGTTTCCTTGTAGATGAGATTTAATCCACTGCCACCGTCCATGAGCACTTTAGTAAGCCAGAAGCCATCCACAATTGGACTAAGGACCAAAGCGGCTGGTGCTCGGACAGTTCGGAATTGAGGTTCGTCACTGGCATTGAAGATTATGGCCGTGACATTCCATGGATTTATTGCTGCAACGTGGCAGACTTCGGTGAGGCCGCGGAGTGCTCTCTGCGCCTATTATTTGAGGTGAAAGTCTCGAAGACTGTCAAGACTGTATTGTTGTTTTCTGCGGGATGATGCTCTGCGGTATCGTTAATAAGGAGATCCTCGCCGCTCTTGGCCACCTGCCGAAGTATCCAACATGCTCTAAGGCTGTGTGTTGGTATGGTATCCGGTGTGGTGCGAATTTTGCATGGCCCATTGAGCCATCCCTCCAATACGGTTCCACGCCCTGTAGTTGGCTTTGGTTTCTTTGTAATTGGATCGGGTGGCTTGCGAGAGTGCACCCTTTTAGTTCGGATGGGGGTTTTAGCGAGAGCCAGAGGATACTAGAATTTTGCTTGGGTTTTCTAGGCGCTTTCCAATGCACAGTACTTCTGTACTATGGCCGCCAAGTCAGCGAAGTGTGATATGTCACGGCGACTTATAGCGTTGAGGATTCCCTTGTCCATGGAATTTTTGTAAAAGAATGAGACTGCGTCTTCCTCGTGACAATCCTTGACCTTGCTCATTACAAGGAGGAATCTGGCCCAAAAGTGATGTACTGTCTCTTGGGATTGTTGTCTAATGTGGGAAAGATCACTTGTATCTGGGTGGGTGGGTGGATTTATGTCCAAATCCTGACCCGATCTAAGACCCAAGGGCCGAGGAACTTCTGAACTTGGCAGTTCGGGTTCCGAGATGTTGCCCAATTTTTCTGGCCCGCTGTCTGATTCTAAGTTCAGAGTTTGGGCCATGTCCTCCCGCAAACGGGTATCCGGCTCGGAGAGCTCGGTAATCTAGACATAGTTCGTCCTCAAAATAGAGGAAGAATCGCTGCATTGCTCCTCCACCACCGCTATTTGATGGGTGACCGGCGGAGAGTTAATCTCTCTTTGATCGGGTTTAAGCCCAATCCGATCATAGTCCATAGCGACTCCCAAGACGGCGATGCGATCCAAGAGCTTGTTCAAGGACGAAAGTTCCATTGGATCCATCTGCTCGGCATATTCCGAGCTGACGTGGAGGCTCTTTTTGATGACCCGAGAAGTCATCGTCGGCGCGACGGCCGAACGGGCGGTCATGATGAAGCCGCCCAGTCGGAGGGTTTGGCCTAAAGCCAGGGCTCCTCCGGAGGTGATGTTGTCCTTGATAACAAGGCGAGCCATCAAACTTTCTTCGACGTCATAGTGGAACTCCCAATGAAAGCACCAATGTCGGTGTCAAAACCGGCAGATCTCGGGTAGGGGGTCCCGAACTGTGCGTCTAAGGCTAATGGTAATAGGAGGCGGGGGACACAATGTTTATCCAGGTTCGGGCCCTCTCTATGGAGGTAATACCCTACTTCCTGCTTGATTAATCTTGATGATATGAGTATTACAAGAGTAGATCTACCATGAGATCGTAGAGGCTAAACCCTAGAAGCTAGCCTATGATTATGATTGTTGTTGTCCTATGGACTAAACCCTCCGGTTTATACAGACACCGGAGGGGGCTAGGGTTACAACAGAGTCGGTTACAGAGAAGGAAATCTACATATCCGAATTGCCAAGCTTGCCTTCCATGCAAAGGAGAGTCCCACCCGGACACGGGACGAAGTCTTCAGTCTTGTATCTTCATAGTCCAACAGTCCAGCATAAACATATAGTCCGGCTGTCTGAGGACCACCTAATCCTGGACTCCCTCAGCATGCCACAGCCTAGTTCCGACGTGTTGCGTCCAACTATCAGCCCGTGAACCCAGATGGATCCCCTGTGTGCTTCGAAGATGTAAAAAAATTGGAGAACTAGGAATTCGAACGACAGGTGCTTATGCTACCCATCAAATAAAAATCAGGTGCCTGAAAATTCGTATTGAAACAAATGATTCAGCTTTATATCCACGTCGACCCTCGATATGATGGTTGGAAGCAAATGCCAAGTTCATACCGAATGATCGTTAACAACAATACCAACTTGTAGACGACCAGGTAGTACAAGTACCAATACTAAACTAACTTATAATATTTTTAGTCCCGGCCCTAGTGTTTGTCTGGTAGAAAATCTTGCAGAGGACCAGCTCCCGCTCCTTGTCTTGCTCCAGGTCACCGAGGTGGTACTGGTGCACCACCCAGTTGGTCCTCTGCTGGTCGAAGTTCTTGTTGGTGTGCATCACCAGAACCTTGTTGCTACCCGTCTGCTGGCCGTTGACCATCACCGGCAAGGTATTGCCGGTCTTGTGCCACATCGCGTGCATGACGCACTCCGACTGTATCTTGCGACGCATCCACGTGCCCCTTTTGAATGCCCTAGAGTTGCTCTGGAAGAAATGCTTTCTTAGGCCACTCGGTGTGATACCTGCAGTATTGTCGAATAGAGGTTTTAGTGTACGTAGTTGTAACATCTTTGGCATGTTGCAGTCACTTGTTTCACTTTTTATTAATAGTCAATTTGTAATTGCTTCACTAGGTCTGTGTCTAAATAAATAGAGCTATAAACAAAGGAATATGTTTGTGCGGGTAGAAGGCCGGTCAGTGTCTCACCTAGAAGTTTTTCAGGATGGGTGTAGCATAAGCCGTGCTCGTTGTCGATGGTTGGTATGAACAAATCGATTAGAGGGTGAGATCTCGCACTGTCAGCACTCACTTTGGCCACAAGGTGCTCGATCAGATACTGATACGCGGGATCGAATATGACGCCAGCTAGATGGATGTTTTCATAAGGAAGCCATCGAAGGCTTTCCACAAATTGAGATTTGGCCGTAGAAGGATCGAATTGTATCCGAGGAACAGGGGGATACAAAAAAGTAATAAGAGAAATGCAAACACCAATCAATCGTATCGGTCTTATTGGATAATTTGGAATGAAAAGAGGAGTAATGCTTCCTAGCACCGGCCAATCCTTCTTGGACTTGCATCGGTTAATTCTAGTTATATGGTATTCAATGTATGATCAATCGACTGTTTTAAGTGAATGATAAAAGATTTCGACAGATAAGTGGTACTCCAAATCTGAAGTCCACAATACCCGAACACGCCGGGACTCTTGTGTCACCTCACGCACAGCATGTTGTCACGCCAATTCGATGTGAGGACATGATGAATAATTTGACCAACGTATACTAGTACTACTACTGTACTACTTACTAGTCGTATTTAGTGTCACATTTCAACCATAGGTTTGACTAACAAAATGTCAATGCATGTCACCGAAAATTATACCATTGGAAAATATGTTCAAATACGAATTAAACGATATAATTTTTTTGTGACATGCATTAACATTTAGTTAGTTAAATTTATGGTCAAAACTTGACACAAATTACGAAGGGGACCAATAAGCCAGGAGGGAGGTAGTAGTAGTACGAGTAGCGCAATATATATACCGGTCTATTCTGCTAATATTAGCAGAATAGTTATGCTCATAACACTTCCGCATTGCATGCTCAACGCGAGAGCACTGCACTTTCTTTAGCAAGAGCACTGCACTACAGAGACTAGTGAACTTCGTGTCGGAAAAAACTGCACGCAGTGTTTTTTTGCTATCTTTTTCGCTCTGGTTTTTTAACCGTTTATCGGAACGAGACGTGTAATATACCGCAGAGAAGCTATGGATTAGGCACAACTTCGCCATGTTGAACACTTTTAGAGATTCTTTACGGTTTAATAGCAGCTTTGAAAATGGTGCAGCGCACGACGAGTGGCAGCGAGTGTTTTTTTGCGTTTTTTTTCTAAACTGCTCGTTGAAATGAAGCAAATGATACACCATTGGAAATATATTGTCGAGCCGCATATTTTTCATATTTATTATTTTCTCTAATTCGTTACAGTTTAAGAGCAATTTTAAATTTAGTAAATCGCAGAATTCTGTTTTTTCGAATTTTTAGCAATTTTTGTACTGTTTTCGCTCTAGTTTTTGAACCGTTTGTTCAAACGAGGCGTGTAATATGCCGATGGAAATCCATGAACGAGGCGCAACTTTCATATGTTGAAATGTTTTTTAGATTCCTTATGGTTTTTAGTTAATTTGGAAAATCGTGCGGCTGACGATAAGAGGCAGCAGCCGTTTTTCGTGAAATTTTCACAAACCGCAGGTCAAAATAAATCAAATTATACGCCGTTGGAAAGATATCAACTAGGCGCAACTTTTTCATGTAGAACACTTCCGCTAGTTCCTTACAGTTTAAGAGCATTTTCGATTTTACTGAAATGCGGACACTATTTTTTCGCGACATCAAAATCGTTGTTTGTACTGCATCAGACAGAAAACCACACTGCTTGAGACTGAAAACACACTTCATTAGACGGACAAGTGCATTGCATGATTTTTTTTGTGGGACGAAAATTTTCTCAAACGAGGTAGCAAACCGCACTGCTTTAAACTAAAAACCGCACTTCATCAAACGGACAAATGCACTGCATGATTTCTTTTTTGTGGGACAAAAATTTTCCCAAACGAGGTAGAGTGAACTTCATGTCAAGGGTTGGTGAACCACAATAATATGAAAAGTGAACCTCGAGACTACCGTAAATGGGTCGCGACACTAACGAGAGTGAACCACAAGACTCCTCGAAGTGGGCTGCATCAATCCATTTTTCTCTTGAAAATGAACCACTAATTCTTGCTGAAAAGAGCTTCCCAACAAATAACTTTTTACATGCAATACATCATATACCAACCAGAACATTCGATACACATAAAAATCCATAGACAACGAACTAAACTGCATGCCCGCTTGCATCGAGCAGCAAGCCACACACACCGCACTGCATCACGGTATTGCACGCGTGCAGACTGCACCACCGACGACAAGGTGCAACATGCAACAAGCCAGAGTGTCCAGGCTACCATGGCGACTACAAGCAGGAGCTGGCTGAACCACATGGCCGTGCCAGCCGAACTACACAGAGAGATTTAACAAATTGCATTAGAAACTGAATTCACCCAAATCAATAGCAAAAATCTAAAAAATACACAAAAATATATTTTTGTGACCTGCGAGCGCCTGTGAGCTGCAAACACCGTTCGATGCGAGCGACTTTGTTGTTTGGCTGCCGCCGTCATTCACACACACATACAGGAACTCGCTTGGGAGCGTACTGTAGCACAACCACATGACCGCCTACGGCAAACGGTATTTTCCATCTTGTGGGCTTTATGTCGCTGGCCAGTGGATCCACTCCCGCACTGAAACATCTTACACAACCAGCTGCACTTCACCGAGGACCCAAGCGAACCGCCCTGCACAAGCAAGCAAAAAATATGAATAACATTTTTCACCTAAAAATATGAATAACACAGAAAAAAAACATCAAGGGCATCGATAGATGAACCGCATGGCCGATCGAGCCGAACTTCACCGAATCACCGATCAACAAAGATACCAAAACCGCAACGAGGCTAGTTCAGAAAAAGAAAAGAGAAACTACGACGGGGCACAATCTGAAACTACAGGACCGTGATATCCAGAGGCAGAAGCGCCACCACAAACTCTCCTGCTGCTCCCACCGAAGTAGTAGCCGCCGCCATCCTTCTCTCTACCAACAAGTGAGCCGCGAAGTGGTAGAAGAGAACTGCAGATCCCATCATGGAAAGGACCAGGCGGAGAGGAATCAACCGCGGGCAAGCGGTCGCCAGGGAGGTGGGTGTGGGGGGTGGGGGCGAACCACACCGCCAGTGGGAAGGCCGGGAGCGCCGCACTGCATGCCCTCGTGGAGCCGGACTGCGCCTCTGCTCGTCGGGCGTCGTCGTCAGGGAAGTCCATGGTGGACGGTGCGTGGGGTGCGGGAGCCCGGACATAGAGTGGAGGGCAGAGAGCTCGACACCGCCGTAGAGGAAGGAGCTGCAGGAGGATCTCGCCGTATCCGCCTCCAGGAAGGCATGGGAGGAGAGAGGTGGCGGATCTTGCTAGAGCCATGACCGGCTATCATGGGAAAAGGGAGGTGTAGGAGGATCCAGCCGGCGGGCAGGCACGGGAGGACGGAGGTGGAGGAGCATCCGGCCGGATTCGTCGCCGGGCAGGCACAGTAGGAGGGAGTGGAGGAGGGTCCTGCCGGATCCGTCGCCTGGCAGGCACGGGATGATGGGGGTGGAGGTGGATGACGGGGGCGGTGGTGGTGTCGGGTTGGCGCAAGAAAAGGGGTCGCTGTGGGTTTCAGATAGATGTGGGAGGGCGCCATGGCCGGCGTCGCAAGAGAAGGCGGGAGGGTGAGCACGGGTTGGAGGCAGGGCGGCACACAATGGGGCCAGCGGTGCAGGGAAGGCGGTTGGAAGGGGCACGCCGGTGACGGTTGGGGGAGGAAGGTGAGGAGGTGTGGGAGGAAGGTAGGAGGAGGTGGGGTTCGTGCGCCGGGGGGATGGGGGTGGGGCAGAATTAGGGCTAGGCATATAACCCGAAAACCAATGTCCCGAACCGAATTAACCGGCACCGAAGCCGAATACACCGAAAGCGAGTACTTCAGTGGTAAGTTCGGTTTGCATAAGTTGAAAACCGAACTAAGTTCAGTGAATTCGGGTTTATCCCTCGGGTACCCGAGCGGACTGAAAACCGAGTAAACAGAGGTCCGACCTGCGTGCCTGTTACTACTCTCATATGAACATGGACTCTATTTTCTATCCCCTATCTGACAAAAGTGTGAGCCCCACAGTCGCATCGGGAAGAGACGAACATAACCCAGTGAACCGCTGATGCCGCTATAAATTTTGTGTAAAAAGGAGAAGTACAAGTACTACCTCTGCTTAATTTTTTGTGCATGGAGTACTTTATCTAGTTAGCCGCCGGCCGCCAGCGCTAATTGTACAGAGTAATAAAGTTTCACTCGGAATAATAAGACGGAGTAGCCAAGGAGACTAGCCTTTAGACTTTAGTAGTAGCTAGCTAGTAGGCATGAGCTACACGCACTGTACATTCAGAATAAAGTAGCGACTGCTGCTACTACAGGTGAAACATAGGGATTCCAGTACATCTCGATGCTGTTCGGTGGAATCGACGACCGAACCGAAATTTCGGTACACAAAATCTTCGGTTAGCTAATCTTTTATTAACCGATCGGTCAGTATTCTGACAAAACCGAAATCTTAAATATACCGAAGAACCGACCCGAACGGTTCGGGGGAACCGAACGCCCAGCCCTAGGCAGAATGATGGCGGCCAGTGGCGGCCGGATCCCGCTATGGCCGCGGGATGGGCCGACGTGGAGGGGGTTGGGGGCGCGCCGGCCATGGGAGGTAGGTGGGTCATGCCGGCCGTGAGAGGGGGTTGGGGTCACGCCGACGGTTGGAGGGGGTTGGGGACGCACCAATCGCGGAAGGTAGTGGGCTAGGTGGGGCAACGAGGTCGCTGTTGGTGGTGTCTGGGGAGAGGCGTCGGGCATGTTAGGAGGGGAATTGTGGAGGAGAGAGGAAGAAGGTGAGAGCCTGAGAGGGAGGGCGGGGTCGAAGGTGTTAGCGGAATAAAGAATTGTGTGCAGAATAAGACTCTTAGCGGGTGTTATCATAATAGACCCACCATATATATATATATATATATATATATATATATATATATATATATATAGGAGTAGGATTTTCTACAATAGCTTGCCACAGAACTAGTTAAGAATTTTGACGGTGTAAAAGTTCTTAAAAATCATGAAAAAAATACTGAACCAACACAACTATAATATAACATGATCCAACGGAGGGATTAAGAAAATATGACTGCATGTGTCCTGGACAAAAAGAACAAATGTTTCAATATATATTGATTCTGAAGTGAGCTGAAATGCTTGTTTTTTTCGCTGAGTACACATAAATGCATATTTTCACAATCACACCGTTGGATCATCTTATTATACTAGAGTGAGGTTCCCCTATTTATTTCATATTTTTTACTTACTTTTAAACCGTTAAATGTTTAGCAAGCCTTAACTAGTTCTGTGGCAAGCTATGATAGACACAGTTTTACCTATGTATATATATGGCTTCTGCACCACATCTCCATCATCATTATCAGTACATCCTACGCTGGTGAGTTAGGATGCACTTGATCCCATAAAGGTATCTATCCTTCAAACTAACAACAGTACATAATATCCAACAAAAGAGGGTCATGCTACATCAGCAGGATACATGGCTCAGCCTAGATATCAGTACGAATCAAGTTGTGCATATTTGTTGTTGGCATGAACCACATTGCCGCATGTCATGTTTGCAAAATCCATGCATCGCATGGAATCTTGATGCCTTTCACACACTGAAGATTATCTGGAAACAAGTTATGTCGACGAATATGGTGATTCATGAAACCCGTGGTATGATGTGTAAACACAGTTCCCCCTGGCGAATGGAAGTTGCATAGAACGGTAATCATCGCCAGCGATATTATCGATGACTGGTTGGATGATCGGTTAATTGAGCCCAAGGAACATGGAGTGGTTGCCGAGGCTGTAAACCTGCCTTCAGCTGAATACGCCTGGCCCAACGAAGCTGGGATCTTTCTCGAACATGAAGCAACCATAGCCATCACATTCATGAATGCCCCATGCATTGTACTGCATGTGGTTTGATGAAATGGTTTGGTCAATTTGGTACGTGTGAATGAGCATCAAATGACCGCCGTCAGTTAAACGAGCGATAAACCACCACCCATTGACTGGTATGATTCTAGGTCCTGGAATCATGAAGGCCAGCGCATTTCCATCTACTGCAACAAATCAAATTGGAGACCAAAAGGACAAAAATATACAATCATGTTCAGAGTATGTGTGGAATTAAGATTATTATCATAGAAAGAGAATTGCAATGTCGTGGTCATAATCATACTCCAAGTTAAAAAAAGTCAATGGCTTTCATATTCTAGCAATATGTCATGGTTCAAACATCATATAACAATGAGAGGAAAACAGCTATGACAGGGCCTACTCATATTCTACCATAGCACTTACTACTGTTCTCATATCAACTCTAAGCAGTAACATGTGTTGTTAAAAAAATCTTGGAAATGAGAGTAACATATAGCAATCATGAGATTATACTCATAATATCTATTCTAACACTCATTAGATGACAATTGTTCTCAAATCAACTCTAACAATAACATGTGTGGTCATAAAAATCTAGGAAATGAGAGGAACATATAGCAATGATGTGGTTATAGACATACTAACTATTCTAAATTTGTAACAATCAACATGCAGTCGTATTCGTAAGGTAAAGATGAGATGAGATAGAACAATTACACAACGATAGATTCCACCAGTATAGGCAGCCAATCTGTGTGTCAACCGCGTAAATGATGCCATCATGCATTATAGCATCGGACAGAAATGGGAGGCTCGACAGGATTGACAATGAGCCATAACCATTTATGATGACCGGATTCCAGATAGACTAATCCCATGTTGAACAAGGCAATGAGCTTGTAATCCGTTAGTCTTATGATGGTGTGGGCACTTGCAGATTATAACCTTTAGCAAATAGAGGTCGAGCCAAAAGCTCTATGCGTCTCGTGCGTAGTAGGCATGAGTGTCCGGCGGGCCGCGAGGCTTGATGGTGGCGGAAACGATGGAAGGGTGATCTCTCACTAGGTGTAGATATCCACGAGACGCCACAGACTACCGGATTGGTGGATGACGACGATCCAGTTGCCCTTCATGCCCACCTAGTAGTGGCCGTGCATCAAGGACAGGTCCACGGGTAGTGGTAGCATGTCGAGGGGCACCATGGAAACCTTCCTAGGATCGTCAAGTCGGTGTCTAGGCCGCCTGCGAGGATCGGGCATCAGCAAGCAGGGTGTCTTGAAAAGGGTCGGCCGGTTGCAGACAAGTAGAGGGTACAAATACACCGAGCATGCGACCAGATGGACGATGATGAGTAGGTCCATACGATTACATATCTGCTCCAAGAGAACATCGGGGAGGGAATTCCAATCACAGCTCTGCGTGTCAGTCGGTTCTGCCATAGGGTTTTTTAGGGCGCTGAGTGATTGGGGTTGCGGTGCCTGCGAGCGAGCGGGTAAGTGGATTCAGTCGGGCGAGCGAGCGAAGAAGATGGCGTGTGTGGCCGAGCAGTGAGCGGGGGGATATGGTACGCGCGAGCTACCAAGGAAGATAGCGCGAGTGGGCGAGCAGTGAGTGGGGGAAATGGTGTGCGGCCGGTGATGGGGAAGAGAGGACAAAGAAGAAAAGAGGAGGAAGAAGAGGGAAAGATGCGGAACAAAGTGCATTAAATCTCAATTCTACTAGTACTACTACCAGGATATACCGTCCATCGGAGTGTAAATAGTTAAGATGATGACATGTGGGTCTACCTCAGGAGGGCCCATATGTCAGTTAATGGAGTAGAGAGGTGCATAGGCATATTTGCGGAAGCGTGCTCCACTGGCAAACGTGATGGCAGTACTGGGTAAGGCTGATTTAGTAACACCAACACGCTGATTCAGCTTATCAATTAAGTGTCCCATCTGCTGCAGCGTGTATTGTCACTTCACTATGAAGACTAGTTGAATAGTTCTCTCTGACTGAGATGGGGAATAATAGATTTCTAAGACTTCCTATCTACAGTATCCCTATGCCTCTACGCTCATCCTGTCCAACAAGATGAAACATTGGCCAAGGCACCCGGCGCCAATAATGTAGGAGTACTAGTAGTATTTTGTGTCAAACTTTTACCATCTATTTATCTAATAAAATGTTAATGCACTTCACCAAAAATCATAGCACTAGATTTGTATTTGAACAAATGGTATAGTTTTTTATGACATGCATTGACACTTTCTTAGTTAAATTTACGGTCAAAATTTTACACTAAGTACGAAGGGGACCATTAAACCAGGGCGGAGGTTTATATACAGGTCAATAAAAAAACCATCAACCAAGGTAGTAGTAAATGATGGGTGCCCGACGATTTTTTTTTCCCGAAAGTACTCAATAATGGGCTCGTTTTCCTTAAGATGATTGTGTTTACGAATGTATTAATTGGAATGCATGTGTGAGGAACAAATGACAAAAACTTTTACACGCATTGGTGAGTTATCTCTTAATTTTTGCATGCAATGTTTTAATGAAGCTTGAAATATGAACATGTCAATGGGAGGGAGTAAAAGCCTCATGCATGCTTGCAACATGCAATACTCACATGTACACATGCATGCATGCAACACTCACGCATCCATGCGGCACACAGCACACGACGCAACACACACGCTCACGCTCAAGTGCTCAACCTAGTCCTTACGTCCATGAAAGACCGTATACATATAGAGATTTACACATTGACCAAGAGGAACTGGAACTTCATGGCATAATTAACACCCAAAAGTAGCAGACTTATGTGTGATGCGACCATTGAGAGAAGAAAATTAAATGAAGGTTGTTGCATGTTGTAATTAAGGATAGACATGTAGTCTATAGCTAGAGCACAAGTTGGTGCATTAGTCAATCAATATTGATTATATTAAAGGCTAAATGCATTGGAATTGTAGATGTACACTATTTGTTGGAAGACCAAGGGAGTACATGTGCATGCACTCACATACACAGCCAGGGTGGTTCACGCGCAAGGCTTGGACTCATGCCGCGCCTACGTAAAGTTTTGTTTAACTGGTTTCTTTGCTCTGCCAACTGACAGGTGAGACCCAGAAACCAAGTGTCAATTTAGCTAGTCAACAAAGTGCCATGTCGACTATGTGGCCAGTCAGTAGGGTGCAATACGGTGCTCTACGATGAGCTAGTGATCGTATAATCACCGCAAAACTATATAGTGACCGTAATGAGCGTATTAAATATGTTGACCACCAGTCTATTTTTCTCATTTCAAATTAAGCCATATTTATCAGAAAGGACGCGGTATGGATTGGTACTTCTTTGATGTGTCCCGTCAACTCACCGAACGAGGAGAAGCTTGCTTACTACGCCCTCTCCCTAGCCTACACGTGGTGGCTCACAGCACGAGGAGAAGCTTGCTTACTACATACGCCTACGCAATCTCCCTCGCCCATGCACGTGGTGGCTCACAGGACGACGAGAGGATTTTGACTACAGCACCCTCTCCTTCCCCTCTCCCTCGCCCTCGCAGTAGACGTGCAGCAGTTCAATCGGTGTCAGATTGCTAGAAGCATATTGTACTGTAGTATCATCATTGTTGGACCTCCCGAAGAGGCGAAGAGCTAAGTGCAAGGTTCACACGAGTACGAACTGTTGAACCTCCCGAAGAGGCAAAGAGTGAAGCGCACGGTTTTATAGGAGTTTTCATCCTAGTAGGAGTACTACAACCTAAGAGGCAAAGAGGCAAAGAATGAACGATGCTACTGTATGATGCCGCCACGTCACCTATATCCAAAGTTGTGCCACCCTTTTTTCTCAAAGAGCGTGTTGGAGCCCATGCAATGATGACCCACAAGTATAGGGGATCTATCGTAGTCCTTTTTATAAGTAAGAGTGTCGAACCCAACGAGGAGCAGAAGGAAATGATAAGAGGTTTTCAGCAAGGTATTCTCTGCAAGTACTGAAATAAGTGGTAACAGATAGTTTTGTGATAAGATAAATTGTAACGAGCAACAAGTAAAAAGAGTAAATAAAGTGCAGCAAGGTGGCTCAATCCTTTTTGTAGCAAAGGACAAGCCTGGACAAACTCTTATAATAGGAAAAGCGCTCCCGAGGACACGATATCGTCAAGCTAGTTTTCATCACGCTCATATGATTTGCGTTCGGTACTTTGATAATTTCATATGTGGGTGGACCGGTGCTTGGGTGCTGTTCTTACTTGAACAAGCATCCCACTTATGATTAACCTCTTTTGCAAGCATCCGCAACTACAACAAAATTATTAAGGTAAACCTAACCATAGCATGAAACATATGGATCCAAATCAGCCCCTTACGAAGCAACGCATAAACTAGGGTTTAAGCTTCTGTCACTCTAGCAACCCATCATCTACTTATTACTTCCCAATGCCTTCCTCTAGGCCCAAATAATGGTGAAGTGTTATGTAGTCAACATTAACATAACACCACTAGAGGCTAGACAACATACATCTTATCAAAATATCGAATGAATACCTAATTCACATGACTACTGATAGCAAGACTTCTCCCTTGTCCTCAGGAACAAACGTAACTACTCACAAAGCATATTCATGTTTATAATCAGAGGGGTAATAATATGCATAAAGGATCTGAACATATGTTCTTCCACCAAATAAACCAACTAGCATCAACTACAAGGAGTAATCAACACTACTAGCAACCTACTAGCACCAATCCCGGACTTGGAGACAAGAATTGGTTACAAGAGATGGACTAGGGTTTGGAGATGAGATGGTGATAGTGAAGATGTTGATGGAGATTGCCCTCTCCCAGATGAGAGGAGCGTTGGTGATGACGATGGTGATGATTTCCCCCTCCCGGAGGGAAGTGTCCCCGGCAGAATAGCTCTGTCGGAGCCCTAGATTGGTTCCGCCAAGGTTCCGCCTCGTGGCGGCGGAGTCCCGTCCCGAAAGGTTGCCCTCTATTTTTTTTCTCATCAAAAGCCTTCGTATAGGAGAAGATGGGCATCGGAGAGCCACCAGGGGGCCCATGAGGTAGGGGGGCGCGCCCCAGGGGGGCGCGCCCCCCACCCTCATGAGCAGGGTGTGGGCCCCCTGGCCTTCATCTTTGGTGACGATTTTAAGATATCTGTGGAGTTTCAGGACTTTTGGAGTTGTGCAGTATAGGTCTCCAATATTTGCTCCTTTTCCAGCCCAGAATTCCAGCTGCCGGCATTCTCCCTCTTCATGTAAACCTTGTAAAATAAGAGAGAATAGCCATAAGTATTGTGACATAACGTGAAATAACAGTCCATAATGCAATAAATATTGATATAAAAGCATGATGCAAAATGGACGTATCAACTCCCCCAAGCTTAGACCTCGCTTGTCCTCAAGCGAAAAGCCGATAACAATAAATATGTCCTCATGTTTAGAGGTAGAGGCGTCGATAAAAATAAAATACGGACATGAAGGCATCATGATTATTTCCATAACAGCAACATATATAGATTTTGTCATATGATTACTTATGTTCAAGTGATGATCTTTTCACAATGCAAAAGTATGAATCAGGAACCTTATTGAGCACCAACAAATTATAACCTCAGTCATTGAAGCAATTGCAATTTATCATAACATCGGAAAGAGTCTATGTCAGAGCTTAAAAGCAAGTCCACATACTCAACTATCACATAGTCCTTCATAATTACTAACACTCACGCGATACTTGTGGTTACGGAGTTTTAATCGGATACAAAGAAAGATAGGGGCTTATAGTTTTGCCCCATAACCTTTTACCTCAAGGGTAATGTCAACAATAATAATTCATGCTCCCCTACATCCAATTAGATATATATATATATATATATATATATATATATATATATATATATCATGTTCTTTCCAACATGCTGAGCTTGCCAAAGGATAATATGAAAAAAGGAAAGGTGAAGATCACTGTGACTCTTGCATAAGGTAGAGGATAATAATAAAAGATAGGCCCTTCGCAGAGGGAAGCAGAGGTTGTCTTGCACGTTTAGGGTTGATTCACAAAATCTTAATGCAAACGAACGTCACTTTATATTGCCCCTTGTATGTGGACCTTTATTATGCAGTCCGTCGCTTTTATTACTTCCACAACAAGTTTGTACAAAGCTTATTTTCTCTGCACTAATAACTCATCATATTTAGAGAGCAATTTTTATTGCTTGCACCGATGACAACTTACTTGAAGGATCTTAATCAATCCGTAGGTAGATATGGTGGACTCTCATGGCTGAACTAGTTTAAGGGTATTTGGAAGCACAAGTAGTATTTCTACTTGGTGCTGAGAATTTGGCTAGCATGAGGGGGAAAGGCAAGCTCAACACGTTAGAGGATCCATGACAACATACTTTATCTCAGATGTAAGAAAACATAACTCATTATGTTGTCTTCCTTGTCCAACCTCAACTCTTTAGCATGTCATATTTTAATGAGTGCTCCCAATCATAAAAGATGTCAATGATAATATATCTATATGTGAAACCTCTCTTTCCTTATTACTTCCTATTAATTGCAACGATGACCAAAGCTATATTTGCCAACTCCCAACAACTTTTAATTATCATACTCTTTCTATGTGAAGTCATTACTTTCAATAAGATCAATATGAACTCTTTGATTCTTTTTATTCTTTTTCTTCTTTTCTTTTATTCACCCAAGATCATGGCAAAATAATCAAGCCCTTGACTCAACACTAATATTTATTATATAGCTCACGGACTCGATTACAAAGAAGGATCATAAAGCAAAACTCAAAACTAGATCATGCCATGACTTTATTCTACTAAATCAAGATACTACTAATAGGATCGAACTAAGAAAAACGGTAAAGATAGGAGTTGTGATGGTGATACGATACCAGGGCACCTCCCCCAAGCTTGGCAGTTGCCAAGGGGAGTGCCCATACCCATGTGATTATATCTCCTTCTTTGTTGTTGACGGTGGAGGTGTTGTTGATGATGCAGGCTTGTCGTACACCTTCCATGGCATAGGCTCACCATCATAGAAGGATGATCGAGTCTCCGGAATCCTCAAATCTGCAGCCAAACTCATCCTTTTGAATCTATATTCATACTCACAGTTTTGATTGTGCAGACCATAGATTTGGGCTTGGAGGTGCTCGATCTTCTCATGTAGCTTGAAGATGGCCTCCTCGATGTTCTTGGCATCCGGCTCGTAGTTGTTGGTGAACTCACTGGTGGAAAAAAGGCCTTTGGTCGCGGTTCGCAACTGCCATTAGTCGCGGTTGCGCAACCGCGACCGACCGGGCGCGACTAAAGGCCCCCCCCCTTTAGTCGCGGTTGCTTAAGAACCGCGACTAAAGGCCCGTCCACGTGGGCGCCAGGTGGCCGTCGGGGCGGAGGACCTTTAGTCGCGGTTCTTCTGGCCAACCGCGACTAAAGGCCGCCGCAGGTTTAGGGTTTTAGCCCCCCCCCTAAACCTCCCCCCTTAAACCTGTTTTCTGTTTAATTTGTATTGTTTTATTTCTTTTGTGCTTTATTTTAATTTAGAAGGAGTTTCATATATTCTACGGTACTACATACATGCATATGAATGTACAATCTCAAATAAATTTGAAATTAGAACCGAAAAGAATTCAAGAGGAATATACAATATATATTCAATATCATCGGATGACCATATACAATTTTGAACAAGTTTCCATACATGATTTAATGCATATAAAGTTCTACGTCCTCGTAATAGTGTTCTCCTTTAGGATGGAGGACTTCCCTGCTGAACCATCCAGCTAGTTCCTCTTGAAGTGGTCGGAAGCGAGCTTCTGGACTAAGCATCCACCGGAGGTTATTCCTCTTAGCATTGGTATCACTCGGAACCCGCTCAGAGGTGTATCTCCGGATCATCTCACAGACATAGTATCCACATAGATTGGTCTCCGGTGGCTGAATATCCCCAGCATTCTTAGCCTTTAACATTTTGAATTCTAGCTCTTTTTTGAATTCACCGACCTTTGTATCTACGAACCGTCTCCAAACCCTACGAGGCAAAGAAAATTAAATGAACAAGAGAGTTATTAATTAGTTACTTGATATTAGGAAATGAACGAAATAGGCCGATCGATATAGAGCGCAAATGAATGAAAATAATTACTTCTGCAGCATTCTTCTCATGCCGCCCCAAAGCTTTGGATCCATATTCACAGAGTCGTGGACGAGACATTCTGAGGTGTTAACTTTAATTACTAGCAGAATCCAGTGGAACCTGCGGACACGATACATGCACAGTACGTCATGCATAACTCATCGATTAGCCGGCCACATACCATGCATGGAGTAAACAAAAGAGAATGTGCTCAAGACAGAAACACTCACTCAAAATGGTAAGGAAATAGAATATCACTTTTGAGTTCCTGCTTTGTAAGAAACTGCCACAGGTCTGCCTCCACGTCGGCGGGGTAACGCTCCAACACATGTCCATTAACGATGTGTGGGTCAATGAACCCAACATCATGGATGTTCCTTACTCTGCATTCCTTAATCTTCATTCTGCATGTATAATAGCGGACACAACAATATAGTTAGGACATATATATAGTGCAGGCAATATGAACGAGATGGGGTAGAAATTAATAAATCACTTACAGAACGTAGCAACTGATGATAGATTTATCGAGCTCGCGCAGATTGAAAAGCTGGAACAATTCACTCAGTTCAATTTGTACATAGTAATGTTTGAAGTGATGCTCATGTCTAACTTCCGCATAAATATATTCTTTGGCGTTTTTATTTTTTATGTAACCCTTGTACCATTTCAGCAGACCTTTCATTTGTGGAGGTAGATCCTTTTCCTCCGCAGGCTCGACGAGAGGCCCATTCTTGACATATGTAATTACTACCTCCTTCACTGGCGCCTCATCAAGGCCTAACAGTTCACGAAGAGTAATACCTAAGTTGGCCGCTTGTTCTCTGGCACTCGTTACAGTCAATCCCTGTGCTGCCGCAGCTTGTATGATCTCGGGGTCATCCGGACAGAAGGCTTCCACTATAAGCGGGGCAATCGATTGTTTACTTTGTTCCCCGAGCTGGGCAACTTGTTTCCCGCTTTTTTTACTTTCGGCCTTCTCCCGCTCTTTGTTCTCCTTGAACATGAGTGCCTGCCTGCGAAGTTCACGTGCATAGTCGTTAGGCAGATTCTTCGCGGCTTGGGACGGTGTGCTCAAAAATGACTTAGCCCACTTCTTTTGCTCATCAGAAAATACTGGCTTGGGCTCGGGCTCTGTTTTCTTCTTGCAGTCCGCCTTCCATTTCTCCAAATCAGCAGCCGCGGCCGCGTCGACTTCCTCGGCACTACGTTCCCAAGGCCTTGTGGGGAGAGGCTTCAGTGATGGCTCCGGTACCTTTGTGGTCTTAGGTACATAAGGGTCCGGGTTAATAATCCAGGACTGCTTCTGCTTCTTTGCCGGAGGTGGATTGGGGGGCGGCGTCTGATCACCCGCCGGACGAGGACTGGGGGGCGGCGGCTGATCACCCGCCGGACGTTGTGGACTGGGGGGCGGCGTCGGCTGACGTGACGGAGGTGTAGGTGAACCGCCACCACCACCACCACCACCACCACCGCCACCGCCACCACCACCACCGTAGGGGGGTGGACTTGTTGTCCTTGGCGCCTCGCCTGGAAACTTGATAAACTTCTTTTGCCATAGAATGAAATGGCGCTTGACATCTCCAAGTCTTTTCTCCCCTTCAGGTGTAGCAATGTCAATCTCCAGGTCCTCAAACCCTTGGACTATGTCCTCCACCGTGACACGAGCATAGCCATCTTGAATGGGGTTGTTGTGGTGGAGTGCTCCAGGTAAACATGGTAAAGCACTGCCGATGGCTACCTTCATGGACATGTTCCCGATAGGATAATACAGATGACATTCTTTCATCTCCTTTATATCGTCCACGGGGTAGCGAGGAGGCTCCGATGAAGTAATTTCGACCACCAGAGGCTCCGGTGCAGTAATTTGGACCACCAGAGGCTCCGGTGGGGCCTCCGTGGAAGCCACGCTGCTTCTCCGCTGCTGGCTTCCGAGATCCGCTGGATGATCTTCATGCTGCACCCGAGCTGCATCTCTTTCGGCTACTAGTACACTCATGGTTTTCTTCATCACCTCCATTTCCGATGCCAACCGCGCCACAACATCTGCTTCCTGATCCATCTTTCTCTTACGGCTTCTGTAACCGTACGGGTCATCGTTCTGGGGGAACCCTATTTTCCACGGAATGTGCCCCATGCCTCGTACACGTCCTCCGTGTTCAGGATTCCCGAGGGCTTTTGTCAGCGCGTCGTTCTCTCTGTTGAACTTGATCTTCCCCTGTTGAGCATCCCTCATTGCGTTAATAAGGGCTTGGGTGGGTTTAATTAATTTGCCCCGGTAAACACACTCCCCTGTCTCCGGGTTCAGCGTTCCCCCATGCCCGTACCACCAGCTTTTGGCCCTTGGGTCCCATCCCTCCGTACCTGGACGGATTCCTCGCGCCCTCAGCTCGTTCTCCATCTTCTCCCACCTAGGCTCCCAAAGGCGATACCCTCCTGGCCCCATAACATGATTGTACTCCTTCTTAGCCGCATTTTCCTTATTTTTTTCGATATTTGAATGAACTGCTCCGATTTCTTTTGCTTCACAAATTCTGGCCAATCATCTTTCAGTTTCTCATATTGTCCTTTGAAATCCGGAGTCTTGTTCTGCTTGACAAAGTCGTGGGCTAGATTTTGCTTGAATTTCCGGAATGCGTCGGCCATCTTATGAAGAGCGAACTGTTTGACTAGCCTCCTCCTCTCCTTGTTTTCCTCAATCTTGTTACCCTCCTCATCGAATTTGTTGTATTCCGGAGGTAGAACGAAATGTTCCATAAGCTTCTTGAAGCAATCTTTTTTTGTTCTCTTATCGACAAAAGTGAAACCATCAATTCGTGCCTTCTTTGGCTCATTCCACTCCTGGACGGTGATCGAGACGTTGTCTCTAACAATGGCTCCGCATTGGCTGACAAACTTGGTGGCGTTCTTGCGGGGCTCCAGCGGCCTGCCGGTTGCACTGTCGACAACCTCGATGGTGCATGTTTCTCCTTGTTTCATCGTCTTGGTTGCGCCACGCTTTGACGACGTACTCGATTGTTTCGACGATCCGGCCGAGGGCTAAAATAAGAAAGAGTCGCGCGCGTTAGTACACACATATTTATTCAAATCAGTTAGTTTGTATCACCAGAGGCTCAATGTATATATATACCTCGGCGCCGGAGGTGGTTGCTACTTCCATTTGAAGATCGTCGTTTATCGACGTTTGTTCGGCATCATCTTGCTGACGGCGCCCTTCATCTTCACCGTCAAGGTTCAGATAAGAAGAGATATCATCTTCTTCTTCTCCGGTCGGCACATATTGAATATCGCCGTTTATGATGCCGAACATATGTGCTTCACCGTCCGGATCATAGTTGTCCATAATCGGGTCAGCTCTATCGTCCGCCATTATGTCAGTCCTGAAAACATGTAGTAAAAACAAATTAATTAAGTGAAGAAGGGGGGCGGTGGCGGTGGCGGTGGCGAAAGGGCGGTGGCAAAAGCCGGGGGCGAGGAAGGGGTGGGAGAGGGTGTCGCGGTAGAGCGCGAGACGGGGCGGCAGACGACGGCGTCACGGAGAGGGGAGGCGAGGACAACACATTTATAACCCTCGCCCGTTGTACTGCTGCTAATGCACCGGCCCGTTGTAGCCGACGCCGAAACTGTCGAGCGAACGCACCTACGAGGGTTCCCAACCATTTTTTTATTTTCATTTCTTTTCCTTTCTTTTTCTGTTTCGTTTTTCTTTTCTTTTTTTGTTTATTGTTCTTTTTCTTTTTCTTTTTCTTTTTAAAAAATGTTCTCCTTTGTTTATTTTCTTTTTCTTTTTCTTTTTTTTATTTTCATTTCTTTTCCTTTCTTTTTCTGTTTCGTTTTTCTTTTCTTTTTTTGTTTATTGTTCTTTTTCTTTTTCTTTTTAAAAAATGTTCTCCTTTGTTTATTTTCTTTTTCTTTTTCTTTTTTTTATTTTCATTTCTTTTCCTTTCTTTTTCTGTTTCGTTTTTCTTTTCTTTTTTTGTTCATTGTTCTTTTTTTTTTTCTTTTTTTTTACAAAATGTTCTCCTTTGTTTATTTTCTTTTTCTTTTTCTTTTGTTTATTTTCATTTCTTTTCATTTCTTTTTCTGTTTCGTTTTTCTTTTCTTTTTATTAGACACAAAAAATTCTTCTTCCTTTTTTTTCTTCTTTCTTTTTTCTTCTTCCTTTTTCCTTTTTCTTTCTTCTTCTTCTTCCTTTTTCTTCTTCCTTCTTCTTCTTCTGCCGGCGCACGGGCGGCGGGCAAGGGCAGGGCGGCGGCGGCGGGCAAGGGCGCAACGCACGGCGGGCAAGGGCAGGGCGGCGGCGGCGCTCACTGGGGACGGGGGCGGCGGGCAAGGGCAGGGCGGCGGGCAAGGGCAGGGCGGCGGCGGCGCTCACTGGGGACGGGGGCGGCGGCGCTCACTGGGGACGGGGGCGGCGGCGCTCACTGGGGACGGGGGCGGCGGCGCGCAGGGCTTCGGCGTCGGCGTCGGCGTCGGGGCAGGGCGTCGGCGTCGGCGTCGGCGTCGGTCGGGGCAGGGCGTCGGCGTCGAGAGAGAGGAGAATGGGAAGTGGCAAAACTGCTAAGTGCAGTATTTATAGACGCACCTTTAGTCGCGGTTGGGGCGACGGACCGCGACTAAAGGTACCCTTTAGTCGCGGCCCGCCACACCAACCGCGACTAAAGGGTTTTGGCGCCGCCTCCGTTCCCGCGCAGAAAGACCCTTTAGTCGCGGTTGGAGAGGCGGACCGCGACTAAAGGTACCCTTTAGTCGCGGTCCGCCTCCCCAACCGCGACTAAAGGGTTTTGGCGCCGCCTCCGTTCCCGCGCAGAAAGACCCTTTAGTCGCGGTTGGAGAGGCGGACCGCGACTAAAGGTACCCTTTAGTCGCGGTCCGCCTCCCCAACCGCGACTAAAGGTCTGTGCTAGAACTGGCGCGGTGCGGTGGGATGTTTAGTCCCACCTCGCTAGCCGAGAGGCTTCGACAGTGGTTTATAAGCGCGGCTGCGCTCACCACTTCGAGCTCCTCTCAAATGCAGGCTTACGGGCCTATTCTGTCACTATGTGCATGTGGGCCTACTGGGCCTTCTGCGGGCCTGAATCCTGGCCCTTTAATGGGTTTCTAGTCGTATTCAGGCCGTGGTGGCCCAGTAGGTGGCATTTTTTTTTCCTTTTTTCCTTTTTTTCTTTTTTTCTTCTGTTTTTTTCTTCTGTTTTTTTTATGTTTTTCTTCTGTTTGTTTTTTTCTTCTGTTTTTCCTTTTTTTCTTCTGTTTTTTTCTTCCTTTTTCCTTCTTTCTGCTTCTTCCTTTTTCCTTTTAAAATCAGAAAAATAAAACTAATTCATTTTAAAATCTTAAAAATACAATTATATATCAAAAAAATCAGAAAAATAAAACTAATTCATTTTAAAACCCCTTGAAGGTTTGACAAAAGGTTTGATACAATAAATTATTACACATCATTTCTTCCCTTGTGTCCCTGCTTGCTTACGATTGTGCCGTATCCATGGAGCATCCTCATCATTTAACTTAATGCTTGGGTCGGTGTTCACTTTGAAGGGCGGAATTTCAGCAAACATATTATAATCTTCTGACATGTCTGTCTTGTCCTCCACTCCCACGATGTTTCTTTTCCCTGAAAGAACAATGTGGCGCTTTGGATCATCGCATGATGCACTGATCGTTTTCTTATCTTTCCGTTTCCTCGGTTTGCTACTCATGTCCTTCACATAGAAAACCTGAGCGACATCTTTCGCTAGGACGAATGGTTCGTCAAGGTAACCAAGATTGTTGAAATCCACCATTGTCATTCCGTATTGCTGGTCCACCTTTACCCCACCTCCTGTTAGCTTGAACCATTTGCACCGGAACAAAGGGACCTTAAAGGAGGGTCCATAGTCAAGTTCCCATATCTCCTCTATGTAACCATAATATGTGACCTTTTGCCCATTCTCGGTTGCTGCATCAAAGCGGACACCACTGTTTTGGTTGGTGCTCTTTTTATCTTGGGCGATCGTGTAAAATGTATTCCCATTTATCTCGTACCCTTGGAAAGTCGTTATAGTCGAAGATGGTGTCTTGGCCAACATGTACAGCTGATCTACAACATCATTGTCATTCATTAAATGTTTTCTCAACCAACTGCCGAAAGTCTCCATGTGGGCCTTCCTAATCCAGGATTCAGGCTTCCCCGGGTTCTCCGAGCGTAAAATATTCTTGTGTTTCTCAAAGTACGGAGCCACCAAGCTGGAATTGGTCAGTACAGTGTGGTGTGCTTCAGTCAGAGAATGGCCGTCCATACATATCGTTGATTTCCTTCCGATCGTGCCTTTTCCACTTAGTCTCCCCTCGTGCCGCGATCGAGGAAGACCAATCGGCTTAAGGTCAGGAACAAAGTCAACACAAAACGCAATTACCTCCTCATTTCCATAGCCCTTGGCGATGCTTCCTTCTGGCCTAGCACGGTTACGAACATATTTCTTTAATACTCCCATGAACCTCTCGAAGGGGAACATATTGTGTAGAAATACAGGACCGAGAACGAAAATCTCTTCGACTAGGTGAACCAGGAGGTGCGTCATAATATTGAAGAAGGATGGCGGGAACACCAACTCGAAACTGACAAGACATTGGATCACATCGTTCTGTAACCGTGGTAGAACTTCTGGATTGATTACCTTCTGAGAGATTGCATTGAGGAATGCACATAGCTTCACAATGGCTACTCGAACATTTTCCGGCAGGAGCCCCCTCAAAGCAATCGGAAGCAATTGCGTCATAATCACGTGGCAGTCGTGAGACTTCAGGTTTTGGAACTTTTTCTCCGCCATGTTTATTATTCCCTTTATATTGGACGAGAATCCAGACGGGACCTTCATACTGCTCAGGCATTCAAAAAAGATGACCTTCTCTTCTTTGGTCAGAGCGTAGCTGGCACGACCTTGAAACCATTCCGGATGCCGGTCATCAGGGTCTTTCAAACGTTGCTGGTCCTGCCGTGCTTCCTTTGTATCATTTGTCTTCCCATACACGCCCAAGAAGCTTAGGAGGTTCACGCAAATATTCTTCGTAACGTGCATCACGTCGATTGCAGAGCGGACATCTAGGACTTTCCAATATTCTAGCTCCCAGAATATAGATTTCTTCTTCCACATGGCTGCGTGCCCGTCAGCTCCCTTCGGAACTGATTGTCCGCCAGGACCCTTTCCAAAGATGACTTTCAAATCCTTGACCATATCAAATACCTCAGCACCAGTGCGTTCCGCAGGCTTCGGCCGGTGATCTGCCTTGCCGTTGTAATGCTTGCCTTTCTTTCTTACTGGATGAATTTTCGGAAGAAATCGACGATGCCCAAGGTACACGTTCTTCTTACAATTTGGCAAATGTACACTTTCAGTCTCATGTAAGCAGTGCGTGCATGCATTGTATCCCTTATTTGACAGTCCCGAAAGGTTACTAAGAGCAGGCCAATCGTTGATGGTTACGAAAAGCAACGCTCGTAGGTCAAATTCCTCTTGTTTGTGCTCATCCCACACACGGACACCACCCCACAGCTGTAAAAGTTCATCAACTAATGGCCTTAGGTACACATCGATGTCGTTGCCGGGTTGCTTCGGACCTTCGATGAGCACTGGCATCATAATGAACTTCCGCTTCATGCACAACCAAGGAGGAAGGTTGTAGATGCATAGAGTCACGGGCCAGGTGCTATGGCTGGAGCTCTGCTCGCCAAAAGGATTCATGCCATCCGTACTTAGAGCAAATCTTATGTTCCTTGCGTCAGCTGCAAAATCTTTGAACCATCTGTCGATCTTTCTCCATTGCGTTCCATCTGCGGTGTGTCTCAACTCCCCGTCCGACTTACGGTCCTCTTTGTGCCATCGCAACAACTTGGCATGCTCTTTGTTCCTGAACAGACGTTTCAACCGTGGTATTATAGGAGCATACCACATCACCTTGGCGGGAACCCTCTTCCTGGGTTTCTGGCCCTCAACATCGTCACCAGGGTCATCGCCTCTGATCTTATAACGCAATGCAGTGCATACCGGGCATTCATTCAAATTCTCGTATTCACCGCGGTAGAGGATGCAGTCGTTGATGCATGCATGTATCTTCAGAACCTCTAAACCTAGAGGGCAGACAACCTTCTTTGCTTCGTACGTACTGGCGGGCAACTCGTTATCCTTTGGAAACATATTCTTCAACATTTTCAGCAAGTTTTCAAATGCCGAGTCAGCTACACCTGCCTCTGCCTTCCATTTCAGCAAATCCAGTGTGCAGCCCAGCTTTTTCAGACCATCATCGCATCCGGGGTACAGCGCCTTTCTGTGATCCTCTAACATGCGATCCAAATTCTCCCTCTCCTTTTCAGTTTCGCAGCGTCTCCGTGCATCAGCAATGGTCCGACCAAGATCATCAACGGGATCATCACGTGCCTCTTCTTCACCTTCCCCTTCACCTTCAGCATCCTCCATGAAAGTATCACCGAAATGAGCAAGATAGCTTTCATCGATGAAATCATCCCCTTCTTCATCTTCTTCCATTATAACCCCTCTTTCTCCATGCTTGGTCCAACAATTATAGCTTGGCATGAAACCGTGCCGAAGCAGATGCATGTGAACATCTCTTGAGGAAGAGTAACCCTTCTGATTCTTACAGATAACACATGGACAGATAACAAAACCCCCCTGCTTGTTCGCATTAGCCACTACGAGGAAATCTTTCAAACCCGTAGTGAACTCGCCGGAGAGTCGGTTACCGTACATCCATTGCCGATTCATCTGCATTATTATAATATAAAATATATAATTAACCATCATGCATTTGTTAAACTAACTAGCTACAAATAATATAAATTAAACAATGAACTGCACACATGCATATTTTATCAATGACACATCAAAGGTTCATCAAGTTGCTAACCGCGATCGAGGAGTGTGGCTCCAACACTTCATGTCATGTTTGTTTCATGCTCTTGGGGCATTTCATCAAACACCTTATGTGCATAAGAGGAACCAAAAACAAACCTACACCCACTTGTGAAGAGAATGGCTCCAAATGGCTAAGTGTTGGCTGCTGGATGGGTATATATAGGGGAGGGGCTTTAGTTGCGGTTGGTCTGGCCAACCGCGACTAAAGGCCTTTGCGCACCTTTAGTCGCGGTTGGCCTGGCAAACCGCGACTAGAGCCCGCGAGCTTTAGTCGCGGTTGGCCAGGCCAACCGCGACTAAAGGCCTTTGGGCACCTTTAGTCGCGGTTGGCCTGGCCAACCGCGACTAAAGCCCGCGAGCGCACTGGGCCCAGGCATTTGGTCGCGGTTCATCTGCCGAACCGCGACTGAAGACTTCATTAGTCGCGGTTCCTACAGTTTCGCGACTAATGAGGCTGGACGGAAGCCTCTTTTTCTACTAGTGACTCCGCGAGCATCTTGTGGCTAGCGTTGATTCCACGCTCCACCATCCCTTGGCACTTGAAAAATTGTTGCTCCATTGCTTCGAGCCTCGACTCCACGCTTCCGGTTCCCTTTGGTCCCTCAACATCGCGGATGTGCAGCAACCCATCACGCATCTCAATGGTTTGATGGTGTCGCAGCACCTCCACGAGGTAAGGGTTGATCACCTTCTCGAAGAACTTGTCCTTGGAAGCACTTGGGGTCGTCATGATGATCTAGACCTGTCAGAAAAATAGCTCGAAACAAGAACAGGGGAGATTTGCGTGATACGAGAGTCAAAACCCTCGGGAGAATATATAATGAATTTTTACCAACCAAAATACGTATCGTGCAAGAAAACGGAGTCCGGAGGGCTCACGAGGTAGGGGGCGCGCCCTCCACCCTCGTGGAGGCCTCGTGTCCTTCCCGGACTGCTACTTATTTTTCTTATTTTCTAAATATTCCAAAACGGAGAAATATTGCCTCAAAATTTGTTTTGGAGTTGGTTTACTTACCGTACCACATACCTATTCCTTTTCGGAGTCTAGAACGGTCTAGAAAGTGTCCCTTATGTATTCCTCCGGGGTTACGGTTTCAATAATATTGGTTTCAACATTTATAGGATTACCTTAGATATAGTGTTTGATCCTTTGACCGTTTACCACCTTAGGATTTGTGCCTTCGAAGTTGTTGATTTTTATGGCACTGGAACGATAGACCTCCTCGATAACGTAGGGACCTTCCCATTTAGAGAGGAGTTTTCCTGCAAAAAATCTTAAACGAGAGTTGTATAGCAATACATAATCACCTACATTAAACTCACGCTTTTGTATCCTTTGGTCATGCCATCTTTTAACTTTTTCTTTAAACAACTTGGCATTTTCATAAGCTTGGGTTCTCCATTCATCAAGTGAGCTAATATCAAATAACCTCTTCTCACCGGCAAGTTTGAAATCATAGTTGAGCTCTTTAATAGCCCAATATGCCTTATGTTCTAGTTCGAGATGTAAGTGGCATGCTTTTCCATAAACCATTTTATACGGAGACATACCCATAGGATTCTTATATGCAGTTCTATAGGCCCATAATGCGTCATCTAGTTTCTTGGACCAATTCTTTCTAGACCTATTAGCGGTCTTTTGCAAAATTAATTTGAGCTCTCTATTGCTCAATTCTACTTGACCACTAGACTGCGGGTGATATGGAGATGCAATTCTATGATTAACGTCATATTTAGCAAGCATTTTACGGAAAGCACCATGAATAAAGTGTGAACCACCATCAGTCATTAAATATCTAGGGACTCCAAACCTCAGAAAAATAACTTCCTTAAGCATTTTAATAGAGGTGTTATGATCAACACTACTAGTTGGAATAGCTTCTACCCACTTAGTAATGTAATCAACAACTACTAAAATATGTGTATATCCATTAGAGGCAGGAAAAGATCCCATATAATCAAAGCCCCAAACATCAAATGGTTCAATAACAAGTGAATAATTCATAGGCATCTCTTGACGTCTACTAATATTACCAATTCTTTGACATTCTTCACAAGACAAAACAAACTTACGGGCATCCTTGAAGAGAGTGGGCCGATAAAAACCAGACTGCAATACCTTATGTGCAGTTCTATCTCCAGCGTGGTCTCCTCCATAAGCTTCGGAGTGACACTTGCGTAGGATCTGTTCATGTTCATGCTCAGGTACACAACGTCTAATAACACCATCTACTCCTTCTTTATAAAGATGTGGGTCATCCCAAAAGTAATGTCGCAAATCATAGAAAAACTTTTTCTTTTGTTGGTATGTGAAGCTAGGTGGTATAAATTTAGCAACAATATAATTAGCATAATCAGCATACCATGGAGTGCTACGAGAAGTGCTTATGACATTTAATTGTTCATCAGGAAAGCTATCATCAATAGGTAGTGGGTCATCAAGAACATTCTCTAACCTAGATAAGTTATCTGCAACAGGGTTCTCAGTTCCTTTTCTATCAACAATATGTAAATCAAATTCTTGCAGCAAGAGAACCCATCTAATAAGTCTAGGTTTTGCATCTTTCTTTCCATAAGATATTTAATAGCAGCATGATCAGTGTGAATAGTTACTTTAGAATCAACAATATAGGGTCTGAATTTATCACAAGCAAATACAACTGGTAAAAGTTCCTTTTCGGTAGTAGCATAATTTCTTTGAGCATTGTCTAGAGTCTTATTAGCATAATGGATAACATTTAATTTCTTATCAACTCTTTGCCCTAGAATAGCACCTACAGCATAATCACTAGCATCACACATAATTTCAAAGGGTAAATTCCAATCAGGTGGCTGAACAACAGGTGCAGAGACTAATGCTTTCTTAAGTATTTCAAATGCTTCTACACAATCATCATCAAAGACAAATGGTATGTCTTTTTGTAGTAAATTAGTCAGAGGCCGAGAAATTTTTGAGAAGTCCTTAATGAACCTCCTACAAAATCCGGCGTGACCAAGGAAACTTCTTATACATTTGATGTCCTTGGGACATGGCATCTTTTCAATAGCATCAACCATGGCTTTATCAACTTCAATACCTCTTTCAGAAACTTTGTGCCCCAAGACAATACCTTCATTAACCATAAAGTGGCACTTTTCCCAATTCAAGACAAGATTAGTTTCTTCACATCTCTGCAAAACTCGATCAAGATTGCTCAAGCAATCATCAAAAGAGGAACCATAGACGGAAAAATCGTCCATGAAAACCTCACAATTTTTTTTACAAAAATCAGAGAATATAGCCATCATGCATCTTTGAAAGGTAGCAGGTGCATTACATAAACCGAAAGGCATACGTATATAAGCAAAAGTACCAAAAGGGCATGTAAAAGTAGTCTTTGATTGATCTCTAGCCGACACAGGTATTTGAGAGAAACCAGAATAACCATCTAGAAAGCAATAATGTGTATGTTTGCATAATCTTTCTAGCATTTGATCAATAAAAGGTAAGGGGTAATGATCTTTCTTAGTAGCCTTATTTAATCTTACGGAAATCAATTACCATCCTGTAACCTGTGATAATTCTTTGTGGAATCAATTCACCTTTATCATTAGGGACAATAGTAATACCTCCCTTCTTAGGGACACAATGGACAGGACTTACCCACTGACTATCAGCAACGGGATAAATTATACTTGCCTCCAGAAGCTTGAGTATTTCTTTTCTTACCACTTCTTTCATTTTAGGATTCAAACATCGTTGAGGATCACGAACTGGTTTGGCATCCGCTTCCAAATTTATTTTATGTTGACATAGAGTGGGACTGATGCCCTTAAGATCATCAAGAGTATATCCAATAGCGGCACGGTGCTTCTTCAGAATTTTCAATAATCTTTCTTCTTCATGCTCTGAAAGGTTAGCACTAATAATAACAGGATGTATTTCCTTTTCATCAATATAAGCATATTTAAGATTATCAGGCAATGGTTTAATCTCAAACACGGGATCACCCTTGGGTGGAGGAGGATCCCCTAGGATTTCAACTGGCAAATTGTGTTGCAGAATAGGTTCCTGTTTAAAGAATACTTCATCTATTTCCCTTCTTTCATTCATGAACATATCATTTTCATGGTCTAGCAAATAGTGTTCTAAAGGATCACTAGGAGGTACGGCAATAGAAGCAAGACCAATAATTTCATCTTTACTAGGCAATTCTTCCTCACGATGTTGTTTACTAAATTTAGAGAAATTAAACTCATGAACCATATCATCCAAGCCAATAGTAACAACATTCTTTTCGCAGTCTATCTTAGCATTAACAGTATTCAAGAAGGGTCTACCAAATATAATGGTACAAAAGCTATCTTGTGGAGAACCAAGAACAAGAAAATCAGCGGGATATTTGGTTTTTCCACACAAGACTTCAACATCTCTAACAATTCCCATTGCAGATATAGTATCTCTGTTGGCAAGTTTAATTGTAACGTCAATATCTTCTATCTCAACGGGTGCAATTTCATGCTTAATTTCTTCATACAAGGTAATAGGTATAACACTAGCACTAGCACCCATATCACATAAGCCATGATAACAATGATCTCCTATTTTAACAGAAATAACAGGCACGCCTATCACAGGTCTATGTTTATCTCTAGCACAAGGTTTAGCAATTCTAGCAGTTTCACCATAGGATTGAATAACATGCCCATCAATATTATCAGACAAGAGATCTTTAACAATAGCAATATTAGGTTCTACTTGGACTTGTTCAGGAGGTGTATAAGTTCTAATATTGCTTTTACAAACAACAGCTGAAGCTTTAGCATGATACTTCATTCTAACAGGGAAAGGTGGTTTCTCAACATAAGAAGTGGGAACAATAGGATCATTATAAGTGAGAGTCTTTTCTTCAACTTTAATAGGTGCAGCTACTTTTACTTCTATGGGAGGATGATATTTAAACCACTTCTCCTTGGGAAGATCAACATAGGTAGCAAAAGATTCACAGAAAGAAGCTACTATCTCAGAGTCAAGTCCATATTTAGTGCTAAACTTACGGAAAATATAGGTATCCGTAAAAGATTTAACACAATCAAACTTAGGTGTCATACCTAACTCCTTACCTTCATCGAGGTCCCAATCTTCAGAGTTGCGTTTAATTCTATCCAATAAATTCCATTTAAATTCAATAGTCTTCATCATAAAAGAGCCAGCACAAGAAGTATCGAGCATTGTGCGATTGTTATCAGAAAGCCGAGCATAAAAACTTTGAATAATTACTTCTATTGGGAGCTCATGATTGGGGCATGAATATAACATTGATTTAAGCCTCCCCTAAGCTTGAGCGATGCTTTCTCCTTCGTGAGGCCAAAAATTATATATATAATTGCGATCACGATGAACAAGATGCATAGGGTAATACTTTTGATGAAATTCCAATTTCAATCTTTTATAGTTCCATGATCTCATATCATCACATAGCCTGTACCATGTCAATGCATCTCCCTTCAAAGATAAAGGGAAGGCCTTCTTCTTAACAACATCATCGGGTATACCTGCAAGCTTAAATAGTCCACAAACTTCATCCACATAGAGTAGATGTTCATCAGGATGCTTTGTTCCATCTCCTGTAAAAGTGTTAGCTAGCGGTTTTTCCATCATACCCGAAGGAATTTCAAAAGGAGTTTCATTTTCAATAGGTTCAGTAGGTTGAGGAGCAACTCTTTGCTCTACTGTACGGGGTGAAGATACCCCGAACAAGCCCCTCAGAGAATTACTTTCCATAGTAACAAGTGACAGCAAATTTCAGCACACTATATAAATTTTTCCTTACCAAACTCCACCTACCAAAGGCGCTACACTCCCCGGCAACGGCGCCAGAAAAGAGTCTTGATGACCCACAAGTATAGGGGATCTATCTAGTCCTTTCGATAAGTAAGAGTGTCGAACCCAACGAGGAGCAGAAGGAAATGATAAGCGGTTTTCAGCAAGGTATTCTCTGCAAGTACTGAAATAAGTGGTAACAAATACTTTTGTGATAAGATAAATTGTAACGAGCAACAAGTAAAAAGAGTAAATAAAGTGCAGCAAGGTGGCCCAATCCTTTTTTTAGCAAAGGACAAGCCTGGACAAACTCTTATAATAGGAAAAGCGCTCCCTTGGACACATGGGAATATCGTCAAGCTAGTTTTCATCACGCTCATATGATTTGCGTTCGGTACTTTGATAATTTGATATGTGGGTGGACCGGTGCTTGGGTGCTGTTCTTACTTGAACAAGCATCCCACTTATGATTAACCTCTATTGCAAGCATCCGCAACTACAACAAAAGTATTAAGGTAAACCTAACCATAGCATGAAACATATGGATCCAAATCAGCCCCTTACGAAGCAACGCATAAACTAGGGTTTAAGCTTATGTCGCTCTAGCAACCCATCATCTACTTATTACTTCCCAATGCCTTCCTATAGGCCCAAACAATGGTGAAGTGTTATGTAGTCGACGTTCACATAACACCACTAGAGGCTAGACAACATACATCTTATCAAAATATCGAACGAATACCAAATTCACATGACTACTAATAGCAAGACTTCTCCCTTGTCCTCAGGAACAGACATAACTACTCACAAAGCATATTCATGTTCATAATCAGAGGGGTAATAATATGCATAAAGGATCTGAACATATGATCTTCCACCAAATAAACCAACTAGCATCAACTACAAGGAGTAATCAACACTACTAGCAACCTACGAGCACCAATCCCAGACTTGGAGACAAGAATTCGATACAAGAGATGAACTAGGGTTTGGAGATGAGATGGTGCTGGTGAACATGTTGATGGATATTGCCCTCTCCCGATGAGAGGAGCGTTGGTGATGATGATGGTGATGATTTCCCCCTCCCGGAGGGAAGTGTCCCCGGCAGAACAGCTCTGCCGGAGCCCTAGATTGGTTCCGCCGAGGTTCCGCCTCGTGGCGGCGGAGTCTTGTCCCGAAAGGTTGCCCTCTATTTTTTTCTCATTGAAAGACTTCATATAGGAGAAGATGGGCATCGGAGAGCCACCAGGGGGTCCACGAGGTAGGGGGGGCGCACCCCAGGGGGGGGGCGCCCCCCACCCTTGTGAGCAGGGTGTGGGCCCCCTGGCCTTCATCTTTGGCGATGATTTTTCTTTATTTATTTTAAGATATTCCATGGAGTTTCAGGGCTTTTGGAGTTGCGCAGAATAAGTCTCCAATATTTGCTCCTTTTCCAGCCCAGAATTCCAGCTGCCGGCATTCTCCCTCTTCATGTAAACCTTGTAAAATAAGAGAGAATAGTCATAAGTATTGTGACATAACGTGAAATAACAGCCCATAGTGCAATAAATATTGATATAAAAGCATGATGCAAAATGGACGTATCATGCAACAACAACACAAGTTGCATGTACACGTAACACATTTATGTCAGTGGAAAACGACACCTATGGGATCACTGGAATCCCTACTATGGTCGGCGGGCGCGAGGTTGTGGAAAGAGCGGGTCTAGGAGCCAGCACAAAGGTCGTTTACCCAAGTTCGGGCCGTGAGGATATGTAATACCCTAGTCCTGCTTTGGTGTATATTTGAGTGTTCTTGAGTTCTTGAACTAGCTACGGCGCATGACTTGTTCAAAAGATCCGAATCGCCCCTCAGTATGCGTCGGGCCTCCTATTATAGTTCAAAGGGGACGCCAAAGTGGCACACAGGAGGTGGAAAGTGTATACGGTGTAAAAGCTTATCACCTGGCATCACAGGACAAAATGCATTAAATGCGCTACTTAGGTGTCCTCTTGCTTTATTGGGGATGGCAATGAAGCCCGTCCCATCCGTCGCTGCTTCGCCTTGCTTCGACACGCGTCCAGGCCAACAAGGCGTGCAGCACCATGTAAGTTGGCAGGCTGCTGAGATGGTGTGGTGGCAGGGTCTTCACGAAGATCTGCATGCCACCACGTAGGTTCTTGACTGGTTGGCTTAGGAGCCACGTACTGTCATGTGGGTACTTGCTTAGTTGGTGGGTCTGTCGCTGAGCTGGGTCGGCGATGGGGCGGCAAAGCCTTGCCGCGATATTGCTAATATTCCCAGCAAGGGTCTTGCCAGGGCCTTGCGAGCGCCCTCCGCAAGAGTCTTGCCGGGGCCTCATGGGTATCTTCGGCAGGAGCCTTGCCGGGGCCTCGTGGGCATCCTCGGCAAGAAGCCTCACTATTGTTTTGTCTTCTGGTTCCTATCTAGGCCTCGCAGGCCCTTTGTCTTCACAAATATCTGCATGCCACTATGCAGGCCCCCTCCCGAGCTTTGGTTCCAATGTTGCCGATGGTGTTGGAACTCTCAGGCTCAAGGGTGGTGGCCTTGATGGCGTTGGGTAAGTTGCCCCGGCAAGGGTCTTGCCGGGGATGCGTAAGCTGCCCCAGCAAGGGTCTTGCCGGGGGAAGCCCATCTTGTCGCTTTACCTTTTGCGCCCCTGGTTTGAGCACCACTTCGATAGTCTTGTACTTTTGCTTCCTTCCTTTGCACCGCTAAGCATGGCCACAGGTGCGGCTCTGACTTCCCGTGCACAAGTGAAGGGGTACAAAGAGGGCCCCTACTTTTGTACACCGACAGGAGCCCCCGGGCCTGGGCCACACATAAGCGCGATGCGTTGTTGGACTTGGCCCAAAACAGTGCACGGGCATGCATGGCAGAGTTTTACCACAGTAATTCCATCGCCGGTTGCGCTTCCCCATGACCCGTGTCGAATGCGTGACGTGGGGGATGTGCGTGGGGTGACCGCAGCATGCTTGCGTCACCCTGCGGTTAATAGTAAAGAGGCAGTCCGCGTCCTCCCCATAAAAACAGAGGAAGTCGCAGGGGCGCGGCTCATTTACTAGGTGGACTCGGGTCGTGGTCATTATGGCACCCACACCCCACGATCACGGGGCGTGAGATGGCCGTTCCACTTGCCCTCCCAATCCTGGCTCGCCCGCCATGTGTCTTTGATGCCTCAGGGAGGGCAAGTGGTGGTCACAGAGGGGACGGGCTTTAACGCTGGGGCGGGGTGGGCGCTGATTGGAGCAGGGGGTCGGTCCTGTCTCCTTGCGCCCCCAGCGGCTGGATTGGTTGACTGGGGCAGTCGCCTTCAGGCTCGCTTGGCCCCGTCTCCCTGTAAAAAGGGGAGAGGGGCAATGTCTTCTCGCATCCGTCTTCTCTCAGTCTGGTCTCTTTCCTTTCCTTGTCATGGCGAGAGGGCACGGTCGTGGCCGTCCCTCTAAGGAGGCGACTAGGTCTTCCTCTCGTCAAAGAACCGTGATGGTTAAGGAAGAGCCGGACGCCCAAGGTGAAGGCCACGCTCGAGGCGGAGGCACCGGACGGGGCCGCGATCGGCGAGGCGGTCGAGGCGGAGGTGGGCGCGGAAGGGGGACACCTGCGTCGCCACCGTCTTCGTCGCCGTCTCCTCCACCATCTCCTCCTGCTTCATCAAGCGGCCATGTCGGGGACACGACACTGGAGTTTATCCTGCAGTTGCGCGTGCCGCCGCGCAGCCGCCTTCGTCTTCCCAAGGCGTTTGCGAGGGTGCTGGAGATTGACCAGCCACCGAGGTTGAGGCTTCACATGAAGGGGTGTTGCAATGGCGAGATGTGGGCGAACACAAGGTTCCCCATCCCTCACGTGATGCTCCTCCGTCGGGGTTGGAAAACCTTCGCACGCGCCCACTGGTTGATGAAGGGGCACGTTCTCCACTTCAAATTAGTGGAGAGCGGTTTGCTCTCCGTCAAGGTCTTTGGGCACTTGAGAATCAGGCTAGGGTGTTGCACGGAGAGATCAACCAACGACGAAAGCTCCTCCTCGAGCGATAGTGACGAGGAGGACACCGGTGCGGAAGACGGCGAGGACGGGTCCGACTAGGAGTCGAACACACCGTCCTCGGGCGACACCGGCAGCACCATCATCTGCACCTAGTCTTTCCCCGGCAGAGCGATTTTCCGGGGGCGGGGCCAGCTCCTTGAACTTCTCGGGGTCGCCTCCTTGGGCGGTTGGCGTGGGAAGGCTAGAGAAGACGAAGAAGCGGGTGGCGGGCCGTCAAGTTGGAGTACGATGGCACCGATGCCTTCGTCTTGTATTGCCGGCCCGCTGCCTCATCTTTCGGCTCTTCTCCCGGCACCATCATCACTAGCCCTCTTTCGGACGGCCACCGGGATGTTCTCTTGGTGTCTTCTGGTGCTCGTACCTCGCCTGGGCACTCTTTTTGCCCTCCTGCCATCTTGTTATGTTTCCTGGGGAGAGGGACAAGAAAGGGAATACGGGCATCTTATCTCTTTTTAGTTTTTAAGCCTATGGGCACTTGCCAGATTTAAACCTTGTAATCCCCTTGCTCATGTTTACATTCCGTACGAACTGTACCTATATGGGACGTATTAATGAAAAAAGGGTGCTTGCCGGGTTCTTTGTGCGTGAGTGAATGTCACAGCCTGATTTTTGGCCCTTTCTTTTTCTTTTGTTTTTCTGAGGTTTTTGCCTGAGTTTTCTTTTTTCGTGGCTTTGTGGTCTGGAAACTGAAGAAAATACCTTCTTCTTTGCTTCCAGAGTGGCTTGTCATTCCCAAATCTTTCCCTAGACCTTTCCATTTCCATCCTAGCCCAAATCCCAATATTCTTTTTATTGGTAATATTCCTTTTCTATTAAAGGAATAACTCCAATTGCCCAAGGTTGTGAAGCAACCTATATTTCCATCACTCCTAAAATTCCCAAATAATTCTCACAAATTGTTTGGGTCATATCTTGATCAAATATGGCAAAACTTTTCATTGCCATGTTCAAAAATAATTCCCCAATAATTCATTTCCTATTCTGCCCTAAATGGCACTTTGTGAAGGAAGTGTCATTTATATTTATCCTATTGACTCCCAACCTTTTTGGGCATGTTTATATGTCCAAATAATTGCCCCATGCACAAGTTCAAATTTATTTGCCTAGCCAATCTTCCTAAGTGAATTCTCAAAGTTTCTGTCTGACAGAAGGCTTTGTGAAGGAAGTACTAGCTAGGAGTATCCAAATGAGTTGAACTTTTACACACTCCTTAATGTGCTCATATTAAACCCCTCCACCCATTTCCAGCCCCATCCAATTATCTATGTGAGCACATGAGCAAATCTTTGTTTCTGGCAAAATTTTTCAGGTTGTGAAGCAAGTATATTTTATATTGCTTCAAAAATCCTGATAAATTACTAGATCATTCTTATACCCATAAAACATCCCTCCACCCATTTTGGCATCATTTCAATGAGCCATTTGGTCACCATAATTATTTCAAGTTTCTGTCCAGATAAGATGTTTGTGAAGCAAGTACCATTTTGGCTTTGCCAAATGGTATGATACTTGGTGAGCATCTTCATTTGACCTAATGATAAATCTTTGCCCAATCTTAGCTCAAGTGGACACTCCATGTGAGTGCACCATCATCATCTTCATTTCTGGACCAAGTATGAAGTTGTGAAGCAACTGCAGTAAAACTTGATCCTTTTACCCTCAAAACCTCCAGGATCATAGTCCCTCCATAGCTAAACATCCCAGACATCTTGTTTGGCCCCTAGCATCTCCATGTTGACCACATTGAGCTGGTGAAGTTTACGGCAGTAAACTTCAGAGGGTTATTTCTTTTTAACCAGAGCCTCTTTCACCTAGTTACCACCTCAGTGCAAACCCATCTTCGAAGGACTTACCACTAGACATCAAATTCCAGCTGTTTGCCTCCCCCACATGCCAGCACTGGTGGTGACCACCGTTTTGGCATGCCTGTTGGCGCGCTCTGTGTGCAGTGGCCGCGTCCAGAGCAATGTTTGTGATGGACCCCCTCCTCCTCTCGTCGTCTTAGAGCCTGTGATCATGTCTACCAGCTGGCCCTCGTCGTCGCCGTCCCCCTGGACCACTCTCCCCCTCTGGCAGCTTCCTCGCCGCCGCGTGAACACGAGAGCAGAGTGGTATTCTGGATCCATTCGTCGATGTCTTCTTCCTCTGCGTCCCTCGACCCCTTCTACCCCGTGAGCTCCTCCCTGTGCGTTGTCGTCGCCTTCCCCCGAGTCCACGCACGAGCACACGCGTTCGTGGTGCCGGCCACGCATCACCGGCGGCGCTAGCTCGGCCTCCCTCGCCTGCGGATATTTAAGCCCTCCTCGAGCCTCTCCGAGCTCACCACCAGCCCCACACCACCTCCAACAACCTCCCCCGTCCACTCGCTCGAGCTCCAGAGCCCCTCCCCACCTCTCTCTGCTGCCATGGCCGCCGCCTCAGCCCGGCTAGATTAGCCCGAGTCCGAGCCCCTCCCTCGCTCCTTCCTCCACCACTAGACCGCCAGCACTCCGGCGACCATCCCAAGTCCCTCTCCCCTCGCCGGAGCTCCTCCAGCCGTGATGCCCAACTCCTCCCGTAGCATCTCTGCCGGAGTCTGCTCCCTCATCACTCCGGTCCTTCTCGGCGTCTGTGCCCCGACGGGATGGATCCGGCGCCTCTCCCCAATCTCTCCGGTGGTCCGAGCGCCGCGAATGGTGGCCCGTAGCACCGGCAGTCGTCGCCGGGGCTCACCCCGTCCTCTGCTCCATCGGGACAAAGAAGGAGACGAGCCAGGTGCCCCCCCCCCCCGCGCAGACCCCACCGGTCAGCCCCTTAGGCGTTGACCGAGCCCCGCCAGCGTGGATAAGTGATGGGCCACACCCGTGGGACCCGCACGCGTCATCCCCACCACTATTCATTTGGATAAGGTGAAAACATATTTTCCAGATTACGTTTTCTGTTTTTCCGTTCAGGCCCCTGTTAGGAAATCTTTTCATCACAGATAGGTCCCTGGCAGTAAAACTCTTATAACTTTTTAACCGTAACTCCGTTTGAGGTGAAACCAACGCTCACTTCTTTGTTTCATCGAGCCCTGTGGGTCATGTTTTCACTATGGTTTGACATTGCAAAAATGACCTTTATGCCCTTGCCCTTATTCATCCCCCTCCAAGAGAGAACGAGTTCCGGCGAATCTTTCCGTGGCTTCACCGCACTTCTCCCGGGTGCCTTCTTCATCCCCAGGCAAGCCACAATACCCACTTGCATGATAGTCATGCAGTAGCCATGGTTTTCAACTTGAATCTTTATTAAATGTTTGCTTGTTAAAAAGATGTTTATCGTTGTTCCGGTGATGTTCAGATTTGCATGTTCACTTTTGTGTTATGTTCTTTTATACTCTGTGATCATGTTATACCTGCTAGTATTACCATTCATATGTTTATGCTTGATAGTAGTACTTGTTGATGTTGGAGATGGTCATGCTAGTCGGTATGCAATGTTTAGTGGATATGATTTATTGTTGATATGGTGGAAAGTTATGTGATACTCTCATGGTGATGTTGATATCACCTTCATGCATTTTATCATGACTCAGCATTTTATCACCTCCAACGTATCTATAATTTTTAATTGCTCCATGCTACTTTATCTACTGTTTTGGACTATATTGGGCTTTATTTTCCACTTTTATATTATTTTTGGGACTAACCTATTAACCGGAGGCCCAACCCAGAATTGTTGTTCTTTGCCTGTTTTAGTGTTTCGAAGAAACGGAATATCAAACGGCGTCCAAACGGAATGAAACCTTCGGGAACGTGATTTTCTCACCGAACGTGATCCATGAGACTGGGACCCTACTCCAAGAAGTAACAGAGGCAGTCATGAGGGTGGGGGGCGCCCCCCCTAGGGCGTGCCCCCTGCCTCATGGCCCCCCTGTTGCTCCACCGACGTACTCCTTCCTCCTATATATACCTACGTACCCCAAACAATCAGAACAGGTCCCAAAAACCTAATTCCATCGCCGCAACCTTCTTTATCCACGAGATCCCATCTTGGGGCCTGTTCCGGAGCTCCGACGGAGGGGGCATCCACCATGGAGGGCTTCTACATCAACACCATAGCCCCTTCGATGAAGTGTGAGTAGTTTACTTCAGACCTTCAGGTCCATAGCTAGTAGCTAGATGGCTTCTTCTCTCTTTTTGGATCTCAATACAATGTTCTCCCCCTCTCTCGTGGAGATCTATTCGATGTAATCTTCTTTTTGCGGTGTGTTTGTTGAGACCAATGAATTGTGGGTTTATGATCCAGCTTATCTATGAATAATATTTGAATCTTCTCTGAATTCTTTTATGTATGATTGAGTTATCTTTGCAAGTCTCTTCGAATTATCCGTTTGGTTTGGCCAACTAGATTGGTAGTTCTTGCAATGGGAGAAGTGCTTAGCTTTGGGTTCAATCTTGCGGTGTCCTTTCCCAGTGACAGAAGGGGCAGCAAGGCACGTATTGTATTGTTGCCATTGAGGATAACAAGATGGTTTTTTTATCATATTGCATGAATTTATCCCTCTACATCATGTCATATTTCTTAAGGCGTTACTCTGTTTTTAACTTAATACTCTAGATGCATGCTGGATAGCGGTCGATGAGTGGAGTAATAGTAGTAGATGCAGAATCGTTTCGGTCTACTTGTCTTGGACGTGATGCCTATATACATGATCATACCTAGATATACTCATAATTATGCTCAATTCTATCAATTGCTCAACAGTAATTTGTTCACCCACCGTAGAATATCTATTCTCTTGAGAGAAGCCACTAGTGAAACCTATGGCCCCCAGGTCTATTCTCATCATATCAATCTCCATTACTTTATTACTTGCTTTGTTTTTTACTTTTCACTTTGCATCTATATACCAAAAATACCAAAAAAATATTATTTATCATCTCTATCAGATCTCACTCTCGTAAGTGACCTGATGTCTACTACGCAACCTTCTTCTTGTAGACGTTGTTGGGCCTGCAAGTGCACAGGTTTGTAGGACAGTAGCAAATTTCCCTCAAGTGGATGACCTAAGGTTTATCAATCCGTGAGAGGCGTAGGATGAAGATGGTCTCTCTCAAGCAACCCTGCAACCAAATAACAAAGAGTCTCTTGTGTCCCCAACACACCCAATACAATGGTAAATTGTATAGGTGCACTAGTTCGGCGAAGAGATGGTGATACAAGTGCAATATGGATGGTAGATATAGGTTTTTGTAATCCGAAAATATAAAAACAGCAAGGTAACAAGCGGTAAAAGTGAGCGTAAACGGTATTGCAATGCTAGGAAACAAGGCCTAGGGTTCATACTTTCACTAGTACAAGTCCTCTCAACAATAATAACATAGTTGGATCACATAACTATCCCTCAACATGCAACAAAGAGTCACTCCAAAGCCACTAATAGTGGAGAACAAACATAGAGATTATGGTAGGGTACGAAACCACCTCAAAGTTATTCTTTCGGATTGATCTATTAAAGAGTTCGTACTAGAATAACACCTTAAGACACAAATCAACCAAAACCCTAATGTCACCTAGATACTCCATTGTCACCTCTAGTATCTCAGATTCATCCAACCAACATAAAAGTACTTCAAAGAGTGCCCCAAAGTTTCTACCGGAGAGTCAAGAACGTGTGCCAACCCCTATGCATAGGTTCATGGACGGAACCCGCAAGTTGGTCACCAAAACATACATCAAGTGGCACATTATATCCCATTGTCACCACAGATAAACACGACAAGACATACATCAAGTGTTCTCATAAAAGACTCAATCCGATAAGATAACTTCAAAGGGGAAACTCAATTCATCACAAGAGAGTAGAGGGGGAGAAACATCATAAGATCCAACTACAATAGAAAAGCTCGGGATACATCAAGATCGTGCCATAGAGGGAACACGAGAGAGAACACGAGAGAGAGAGATCAAACACATAGCTACTGGTACATACCCTCAGCCCTGAGGGTGAACTACTCCCTCCTCATCATCGAGAGCGCCGGGATGATGAAGATGGCCACCGGTGATAGGTTCCCCTTCCGGCAGGGTGCCGGAACGGGCTCCCGAGAGGTTTTTGGTGGCTACAGAGGCTTGCGGCGGCGGAACTCCCGATCTATCTTCTGTTCTGGAAGTTTTACGATACGTAGGTATATATGGGTGCAGGGGGTACGTCGATGGACCGAAGGGGGGCCATGAGGTAGGGGGGCGCGCCCCAGGGGGGTGGGCGCGCCCCCCACACTCGTGAGCACCTCCCTTCTTTCCTGACATGCACTCCAAGTCCATCGGGTGGCTTTCCTTCCAAAAATAACCTCTCTAGTTGATTTCCTTCCGTTTTGACTCCGTTTGATATTCCTTTTCCTCGAAATACGGAAATAGGCATAAAACAACAAATCTGGGTTGGGCCTCCGGTTAAAAGTTAGTCCCAAAAATAATATTAAAATGGATAATAAAGCCCAATATTGCCCAAAATAGTAGATAATATAGCATGGAGCAATCAAAAATTATAGATACGTTGGAGACGTATCAAGCATCCCCAAGCTTAATTCCTGCTCGTCCTGGAGTAGGTAAATGATAAAAAAGATAATTTTTGATGTGGAATGCTAGTTGGCATAATTTCAATGTAACTCTTCTTACTTGTGAAATGAATATTCAGATCCAAAAGATTCAAGACAAAAGTTCATATTGACATAAAAATAATAATACTTCAAGCATACTAATCAAAGTAATCATGTCTTCTCAAAATAGCATGGCAAAAGAAAGTTCATCCCTACAAAATCATATAGTTAGGCCATGCTTCATTTTCGTCACACAAAGATGTTCCCAACTTCTATACCACCGATGACAAGCCAAGCAATTGTTCCATACTTAAATAATCTCAAACTTTTTCAACCTTCACGCAATACATGAGCGTGAGCCATGGATATAGCACTATGGGTGGAATAGAATATGATGATAGGGATTGTGTGGAGAAGGCAAAAAGGATAAGGTCTCACATTGACGAGGATAATCAACGGGCTATGGAGATGCCCATTAATTGATGTCAACATGAGGAGTAGGGATTGCCATGCAACAGATGCACTAGAGCTATGAATGCTCAACAAAAGAAAACTAGTGGGTGTGCATCCAACTCGCTTGCTCATGAAGACCTAGGGCATTTGAGGAAGCCCATCGTAGGAATATACAAGCCAAGTTCTATAATGAAAAATTCCCACTAGTATAAAAAGACAACTTATGAGACTCACTACATGAAGAACAAGGTGCTACTTTGAAGCACAAGTGTGGAAAAGAGATAGTAGCATTGCCCTTTTTCTTTTTCTTTTTTTCTTTTTTTTGGGCCTTTCTTTTTTCGGCCTTTCTCCTTTTTTTCTTTTTTTTCTTTTTGGGCAATGCTCTAATAATGATGATCATCACACTTCTATTGATTAAAACATAAGGATTACAACTCGAAACTTAGAACAAGATATGACTATATATGAATGCCTCCGGCGGTGTACCGGGATGGTGCAATGAATCAAGAGTGACATGTATGAATTATGCATGGTGGCTATGCCACAAATACGATGTCAACTACATGATCATGCAATGGCAATATGACAAAAGTAAAGTATGCCATGATGATGATGAATGGAACGGTGGAAAGTTGCATGGCAATATATCTCGGAATGGCTATGGAAATGCCATAATAGGTAGGTATGGTGGCTGTTTTGAGGAAGATATAGGGAGGTTTATGTGTGATAGAGCGTATCGTATCACGGGGTTTGGATGCACCGGCAAAGTTTGCACCAACTCTCAAGGTGAGAAAGGGCAATGCACGGTACCGAAGAGGCTAGCAAAGGCAGAAAGGTAAACGTGCGTATAATCCATGGACTCAACATTAGTCAAAAGAACTCATATACTTATTGCAAAAATTTAGAAGTCATCAAAAACCAAGTACTACGCGCATGCTCCTAGGGGGATAGATTGGAAGGAAAAGACCATTGCTCGTCCCCGACCGCCACTCATAAGGATGCACAAGCCAGGTACACTTCATATTTCAAATTTGTTACACAATGTTAACCATACGTGCATGCTATGGGACTTGCTAACTTCAACACAAGCATTCTTTAAATTCATAATCACCCAACTATCATGACTTTAGTATCACTACCTCCATATCTCAAAACAATTATCAAGCATCAATCTTTTCTTAGTATTCAACACACTCATAAGAATTCTTACAAATCTTGTATGCTTAGCATATTATGATTATTTAAGCAAATTACCATGCTATTTAAGACTCTCAAAATAATATAAGTGAAGCATGAGAGTTCATCTATTTCTCAAAAATAAAACTACCACCATGCTCTAAAATATATAAGTGAAGCACTAGAGCAAAAACAAACTACTCCGAGAGATATAAGTGAAGATCAATGAGTAGTCGAATAATTATACAACTATGTGAAGATTCTCTAACATTTAAGAATTTCAGATCTTGATACTTTATTCAAACTGCAAGCAAAGCTAAAGAAAATAAAATGACGCTCCAAGCAAAACACATATCATGTGGTGAATAAAAATATAGCTCCAAGTAAACTTACCGATGAACGAAGACGAAAGAGGGGATGCCTTCCGGAGCATCCCCAAGCTTAGACGCTTGGTTATCCTTGAATATTACCTTGCACCACTAGAGAAAATCCTAGCAGTAGCGCGTGTTTTGTGTCCACTAGTAGTGCGGGGGGCCACGCTACTAATAAGGCGCTACAGCTATTGCTTAGCAGTAACGCGTGCCCGCACGCACTACTGCTAGGACAAATAGCTGCAGCGTTTGTTCAGTACCACGCTACTGCTAAGGTAACTACTTGCAGCGTGTTTTCTGTCCATCGCTACTAGTATTTTTTTTAGTGTATTTATGCACCATCGTACAAATATTGGTACAATACCAGCTGTGATGAGGTTTACATCATTATGTCCATAACAGTGTGTCAAATGAAGGTGGATTAGGTTCAAGTGGAGGCAATATGTAGTGCATGTCAAAAGTATACTACTAATCCAAACTTGATCTAGTTTGGACTAGTAGTACTTTCAATGTGCACCACATGTTGCCTCCACTTGAATCTAATCCGCCAGCACAAGTTATTTAATCATCATCATAGTCATTACCACCAACAGTATTTATTTAATCAGCACTAACACTAGCTAATAATAATCATCATAGTCATTACCACCAACACTAGCTATTTTATCATCATAGTAATAGTGTAGCACATCATCATCCTCAAACTCATTTCTAGCTAGCTAATCACTCCTACTGCTCTCTCTTAGGTAAAATAACATAAAACATGTATAGCTCTCCTCCTCGATCAAACTGGAGCATGCAAATGAACCTGTCTCCTAATCGTGGGTAGCGCATCTGTTTGCTGTCCCCTAGTACTTCTCTGCGCTCCCCCATCACATATTTGGTCCAGTCTTGCACTATTAAGCATCCGTCGATAATCTTGAATGCACTAAAGTAATCTGTAGGATATCTTGGCCGTAAGCTGATAATACTCATGGTACCTTTAGTCTCGATCCCATAAGGCACAACATTCATCGGGAGTCCCTGTTGAAGAACATCGTACGGTAACATACTTAGCAATGAAGTTTAGCTTCAAAAATAATGTATGGAAAAGATGCACTGATGACAAATAGTAAAATTCTTACCATCCTTCCTAAATAGATGTGACTGTAGTTCATTACGAACACTATTTGTCGCACATTTTCAGAACTAACATTTCTAAATGAAGGAAGAAAATTTGTCTTGATAGTATCAAGATCCTCAAGCCATGAAACATAATGACTGAGCTCCTCGCAGTTGAGTTCAGCCCCAGGACAGTATACGGTCCTGTCTACCAAGCGTTGGACATGTTTTCTTGCATCGAAATAAGCTGACAATACAAATTAGTTGTCAACTATTTTTGAATAAACAATATCAAAGACATAAATATGGTTGAGAAACTTACATAATGGTATAACTGGAGGCGTCTGCACATCGACCCAGATGTCGGTATTATCTTCAATATCATCTTCCGGATGAATATCAAAGGTGATAACCATATCAGGCTCAAATGCATAAGTCTTGCATTGTGCTCGCCATGTTTTGCATCCAAAATAGGTGTAGTCGTCTGAATTGTATAACTTTGCATGGAAAATATAACCATGCTCGGTCTTCAAGTAAACTTTTTTTTCCTCCATACTATGACTGAAACCTATCTTATCCAATACAAAAACTCTTGCATGGCAGGGGATACGCTAGTAGAATAGTAAAAAAATATAAGTTGAAGCAAATGAAGCGGATGTCATGCTTAATTACGAAAAAAGACTTGTCGTTGTGACTTACTGTATCCACTTTGAAGTTCTCGTCCAGCTTGATGCTGAAGCGCCTATCATCATCTAGGAAGATTCCGTCGCACAGGCCGCGCTCGTCTTCGCAGTATTTGCAAATACCGAAATTCTTTTCGTCGTCAGACATTTCCTATGTTCATAGTTAAAACATTAATTGAAAATCGATTGAAGACAACTACCAAGATACTCAACACACAAATCCGGGGCACTCGATATTTCCTACATATTCTGGCACAAGTCATGCCAAAATTCACGGAAAAATCTGGCATGACCTTTGCTAAAATAGGACATATCGAGCGCCTGAAATTTGCCGGAACGGAAATGAATCAACACTCCGGCAAAACATAGGCCACTCGAAGGTGTAACCTGCAAACATGACTGGCCAGTTGGATATTGAGCAACACAAGATATACATTTCAAAATATCTTATAGGACTCAAATTAGCATGCATTCAATAAGCAAAAGTAAATCATCTCATGCGTCAGTACATCGTCGAATATTATCACTAGTACATCATGAATAGTGTCATACATATAACGTCACCAATATAACTAAAACTCTAGCACACGATGGGTATCGGCGCGGGCGGTGGACACCCATAGAGAAGGCACCATCACGGGATCATAGCTCCAGTGAGATCTCCGGAGAACCTGCCAGGTATTGGAGAACGGCCTGTGCTCCAACGCAAGCAAGTAGCGACGGACGTGCGCGTCCTCCTCACTGACACGGTGACGCACCACCTCCGCGGAGTCCTCGAGCCTCTGGATCATCACTGGCCCACGCGACCGCCACCAATGAAGGTTCGGGTCAATGACAGGCTGGCTCCTCACCAACCTGTGCCCCCCGGTAGGTAGCGCCTCCCAGTACCACCCCGGCGGAGCCCAGTCCCGGACATGGCCGATCTCGTCAAGCAGGTGTCGTCCTCCGCCGACTCGACGACGAGGATGCGGGATAGGCATCATCCACGTCGAGGCGGGAAAAATTGCTTTAACTAAAAAATCACCTAATTAGTACCTAGTTCTTACTAACTAGTTCTTACTAACTAAATAGAAGAAGGTCAAATTTTACTCGTTTTATTATGCATTACACTAGTGTTTATTCATCATCTAAGAAAACGCCACCTAAGAAAAAATCCCAGCCGCATCTGTATCCAATTCATTTCCACCCATAGATGAACCCTAACTAATTTGATGCAACTAAAATTTGAAGAACCCTATCTAGGCAGAGGTAGGGGAGGGGAGGAGCAGGCATGCTCACCTCGGGTGCCTGCGGCGAGAGAGGGGCAGGCGGCGTCGAGGTCGGGCTTGGGGCTCGGGCGCACGACGAATTGCGGCGTCGAGGTCGGGGCCGGGGGCGGCGTCCGGGGCGGCGTTGAGGTCGGGGGCGGGGGCGGCGTTGAATCCGGGGTCGGGGGCGGCGTAGAGGGTGTGCGGAGAGCGCGCGGCAACCGACGGGCGATGGCGGCGGTGAGAGCGGAGGAGTTCGATTTGGGGGGAAGTGGCCGTGGGGAAGGACGAACGCGGTGGTTAAGTCAGAAGTAGCAGTAGCGTGTTCCGGAGAGCGCGCTACTGCTACATTAGCTACAACGCGTTCTGGGATACGCGCTACTGCTACTACTTTCTCCTTTTTCCCCTTTTTCATTTATTTTTCTTCACATTTTATTTTTTCCCTTTCACCTTCTTCTATTTCTTTCATTTTCAATTACCTTTCTATTTGCTTTTCATTTAATTTTATATCCTTTAGTAGTAGCGAGTTTAGAGCAAAATGCGCTGCTACAAATAAAGTAGCAGTAGAGCTGTTCCATATAGATTGCTACTACTATGTGTACCATATCGACTAAGACGTGAGAATTTTAGTAGTAACGTGTATGCAGGAAGACGCGCTACTGCTACGAAGTTATCGGCAGCGCGGTTTCCGCAGGCACGCTGCTGCTTCTTAGCACCAGCGTGCTTTTTTGACCCACGCTACTGCTAAAATTCTGTGTATAAGGTTTTCCCTAGTAGTGTTGGAGTACCTTGGGAATCCCCAAGCTTAGGCTCTTGCCACACCTTATTCCATAGTCCATTGACTCTTTACCCAAAACTTGAAAACTTCACAACACAAAACTTAACAGAAAACTTGTAAGTTCTATTAGCGAAAGAAAACAAAACACCACTTCAAGGTACTGTAATGAACTCATTCTTTATTTATATTGGTGTTAAACCTACTGTATTCCAACTTCTCTATGGTTTATAAACTATTTTACTAGCCATAGAGTCATCAAAATAAGCAAACAACACACGAAAAACAGAATCTGTCAAAAACAGAACAGTCTGTAGTAATCTGTAACTAACGCAAACTTCTGGAACCCCAAAAATTCTAAAATAAATTGGTGGACCTGAGGAATTTGTCTAGTAATCATCTGCAAAAAGAACCAACTAAATATTACTCTCCAGTAAAAATTTCTAGCTAATCTCGTGAGCGCTAAAGTTTCTGTTTTTTTACAGCACGATCATAAAGACTTCACCCAAGTCTTCCCAAAGGTTCTACTTGGCACAAACACTAATGAAAACACAAAACCACATCTAAACAGAAGCTAGATGGATTATTTATTACTAAACAGAACCTAAAAGCAAGAAACTAAAATAAAATTGGGTTGCCTCCCAACAAGTGCTATCGTTTAACGCCCCTAGCTAGGCATGATGATTTTTCAATGATGCTCACATAAAAGATAAGAACTGAAACATAAAGAGAGCAGCATGAAGAATATGACTAGCACATTTAAGTCTAACCCACTTCCTATGCATAGGGGTTTTGTGAGCAAACAACTTATGGGAACAATAATCAACTAGCATAGGAAGGCAAAACAAGCATAACTTCAAAACTTTAAGCACGTAGAGAGGAAACTTGATATTATTGCAATTCCTACAAGCATATATTCCTCCCTCATAATAATTTTCAGTAGCATCATGAATGAATTCAACAATATAACCAGCACCTCAAGCATTCTTTTCATGATGTACTTGCATACAAATTTTATTACTCACCACACAAGCAAAATTCTTCTCATTCGGAATAGTGGGAGTATCATAAGAGACTTGGATACAATAAATTGTTTCCACATTAAAAGAGTAATGTTCATAGAAAGGGTACTCATAATCATGACAAGTTTTATAAATATAATCATCACTACTTTTTATAGCATAAGTTTCATCACAATAATCATCATAAGTAGAAACTTCGTTCTCATCATAATCGATTGAAACCTCTCCCAAGATAGTGGAATCACTAAATAATGTTGACACTCTTCCAAATCCAATTTCATATTCATCACAATAAAATTCAACATCCTCCAAACTAGCAGGATCACTACTTCCTAAAGTTGACACTCTTCCGAACCCACTTTCATCAATATAATCATCATAGGTAGGAGGCATGCTATCATCATAACAACTTTGCATATCAAAACTTGAGAGGCTAAAAATATCATCATTATTAAACATAGCATCCCCAAGCTTGGGACAAACATTAATTGCAGCAAATATATTCTCAAATATGTCATCCTCATCAAACATAGCTTCCCCATGTTGGGGAACGTTGTAGAAAATAAAAAAAATTCTATGCTTCACCAAGATCAATCTATGGAGTCATCTAGCAACGAGATAGAGGATTGCATCTACATACCCTTGTAGATCGCGCGGAAGCGTTCAAGAGAACGGGGTTGAGGGAGTCGTACTCATCGTGATCCAAATCACCGATGATCCTAGTGCCGAACGGACGGCACCTCCAGGTTCAACACACATACGGTTGGGGAAGACTTCTCCTCCTTCTTGATCCATCAAGGGGAAGGGAGAGGTTCATGGAGATCCAGCAGCACGACGGCGTGGTAATGGAAGCAGCGGTGATCTCGGCAGGGCTTCGCCAAGCTCTACGAGAGGGAGAGGTGTTGCAGAGGGAGAGGAAGGCGCCAGGGACTTGGTTGCGGCTTCCCTCCCTCCCCGCCCCCTCTTTATATAGGGCCAAGGGGAGGGGGCGCCGGCCTCCTGGAGATGGGATCTCAAGGGGGGGCGGCCAAGGGGGTGGCTTGCCCCCACCCCTAGGGTTTCCAACCCTAGGCGCAGGGGGGGCCTAACGGGGGGCGCACCAGCCCACCAGGGGCTGGTTCCCCTTCCCACTTCAGCCCATGGGGCCCTCCGGGATAGGTGGCCCCACCCGGTGGACCCCCGGGACCCTTCCAGTGGTCCCGGTACAATACCGGTGACCCCAGAAACTTTCTCGATGGCCGAAACTGGACTTCCTCTATATAATTATTCACCTCTGGACCATTCCAGAACTCCTCGTGACATCCGGGGTCTCATCTGGGACTCCGAACAACTTTTGGGTTACCGCATACTAGTATCTCTACAACCCTAGCTTCACCGAACCTTAAGTGTGTAGACCCTATGGGTTCGGGAGACATGCAGTCATGACCGAGACGACTCTCCGGCCAATAACCAACAGCGGGATCTGGGTACCCATGTTGGCTCCCACATGTTCCATGATGATCTCATTGAATGAACCACGATGTCGAGGATTCAAGTAATCCCGTATACAATTCCCTTTGTCAATCGGTACGTTACTTGCCCTAGATTCGATCGTCGGTATCCTAATACCTCGTTCAATCTCGTTACCGGCAAGTCGATTTACTCGTACCCTAATGCATGATCCCGTGACTAACCATTTAGTCACTTTGAGCTCAATATGATGATGCGTTACCTAGTGGGCCCAGAGATACCTATCCGTCATACGGAGTGACAAATCCCAGTCTCGATCCATGTCAACCGAACAGACACTTTCGGAGATACCTATAGTATACCTTTATAGTCACCAAGTTACGTTGTGACGTTTGGTACACCCAAAGCACTCCTACGGCATTGGGGAGTTACACGATCTCATGGTCTAAGGAAATGATACTTGTCATTGGAATAGCTCTAGCAAACGAACTACACGATCTTGTGCTATGCTTAGGATTGGGTCTTGTCCATCTCATCATTCTCCAATGATGTGATCCCGTTATCAATGACATCCAATGTCCATGGTCAGGAAACCGTGACCATCTATTGATAAACGAGCTAGTCAACTAGACACTACTAGGAAAAGGCCTACTAGTGGCGCACCAGTTTTGCCTACTAATGGAGCACTACTGGTGCGCCACTAGTACCACGCCACTAGTATTTTTTACTAATGGCGCACCACAGGTGCACCATTAGTATACCAGATACTAATGGCGCACCATGTGGTGCGCCATTAGTATACCATTCGGTGCTCCACTGGTATTCCCTCCAGGTGCGCCACTAATAACCTTATAGGTGCGCCACTAGTAATAAAGGAAGGTGCGCCACTAATAAGGGCTTAAATGCGCCACTACTAATGTATTTGGAAAACAAAAAAAAATTACCGAAAAAACCTATAAGGAAAAATAATTTAAAAACCAAAAATGAAATAGAATCATAATTTTTGTTATAGTAAGAATATTACAATGTCTTTACTAGTTTCCAATAAAAGGAAAATTGCAAGGAAATAAAAAAAACTAAAGCTAATCTTCTAGTAATCTTTTCTTCTTTTTCTTCACTTTATCCCTGCAAAATGTAACAAAATAAACAGAAACACAAACAAACTATTTATAACATGTCAATACTGTCATTTTTTCAGACCAAGTAACTAACAACTTCAGTGAGACAGGCACAGTGCAGTGTGAATTTCAATTGGCTAAATCATATATAGAAATCAGTATCTTCTCTATGAACCTGAAACTGAGATGACTGGACTAATTTTGCACATTTGATTTATGAATTTATTCTTCTTCGACAACCAACTAAACTTCGGATCACCTTCTAAGCATCTGTACATACTACATAGGCTGATTAATCCAACAGCCACAATGCAAATATCGACTATTTCCATTCAACTTCTTCACTTACTCATTATTATCTAATGAAACCATTCGTAACTAATGAAGCAGATTGGCTGAAGTTATTATCAAGTCCTAAGTCCTAATTGAAGCAGATCTGCTAGGGTTCTTCTCGCTAGCCCCTCATGGCCAACCGTTTCGGAACAGGCAGGCAGAGCTGCTTGGCCGGTGGCTAGGGAGTCGCTGGTGATGTTGGGCATCTCACACGAGCACCTGGCTATTTGAGGAAACCGAAATAGTAGCATAAACAAGATTGATTCCGAGGAAATGATAGAACCTATTCTATCAAAGTGCTACTCCCCCCGTTCCATAATTCCAGTCGTGGTTTTGTAACTAAAACCATGAAGAGAACTATGGAATGGAGGGAGTAGAAAACAATAGCATGCTTAAAATTCTACCATACACAGCAGCAACAGACATTACACAAGCATTTATTTATTTATTGCATTTGGCACAAGTTAAAAATTCTCACAAGCAGAGGCGGTCCTATCAGACAAAAACAACATGGACCGCTCATTACAAAGCACTTCTACTGCAGTATCATGGAGTAGGAAAAGGGGCTTAAGCAGCAAAGAAGTATAATAAGAGAAAAAAACACTATGGCGGCTGGAACTAGAAGAGCACCATCACAGGTTTGAAACATCACCATGGGGTCGATGGCCGGCATAGCCCATGGCAGGGCTGGATGGGCAGCATAATAACACAATAAAAGTTTGATGTATACTTATTCGTTTGAAAAGATGCAAGCTTATTTACACCCTAGGGCTGTTGATTAGGGTCTGGATGGTATTTTTGTTCCTTGCGTAAGTAAGAGAAGGACTAGCATCCGTAGTAGAAAGAAAGGTAAACATACATAAAGGAAAGTTTTTATAGCGTCACGACCGAAAGAGGCTACGTGCGGCTGGGTGAAACGGACAAGGTTTCATGTATGCAATATATTATAGAAAAATAAGTGTTGACAGAAAATGAAAGATTTCCTGTCAAACAAACAGAGCTTCATTTTGTAACATTTCTGACCCACACGATAATTGTACAGGATAGTAGAGGAGACCACTTTACATACATGTGTTGAATGAAGCAGACTAAGAAATATTGGGTGGGTATAAAGAATACAATAGTACGGTGGCTGATGCAAACAAGTGCAGAGTTGCATCTGCAGAATAGGTAACAAATTAAATAGCCCTGGTGCCAGCAGTAGAGTTCGTGTATCCAATCCATCCTTTGTTTAACAGCAGCTCCAACTCTTGTGTAACAAATTAAGTTTGGCATGGGCACACATAAAGCACTGACATTTTCACGGCTCGATGGCCATGGGCTAAGGGAGCAGAGGAGGAGGTGCGGCTCACCTCACATGGCGGCGGAACCGAGGGATGAAGGTGCGGCGCACCGGAGCAGGCAGAGGTGCCTTGTGTTGGCCAAACTCGTGGCCAGCAGCAGAGAAGCGCTTCTCTTGCTCGATGGATGTTGGGTGTGTGTGAGGCGTGCTCCTGCCTGCCTGCCTACGTGAGGAATGGGAGGACCATTAGAGAAGAGAAGGGAAGGGAAGAAGAGCAGGTAGAGGATGGCAAGGGGAGAGGAGGGAATCAAAATCGAAGATGAGAAGATGACCTTGAGGAGGAGCAGGGGAAAAGCGGAGCAGCAGAAACAGAGGCCTTCCTCTCCCGGTGGTGAGGACCGAGGCGACCTCCGTCACGGCCCAGCCAGGTCGACGACTCTTGCGACCGTGGCTGCCAGATCCGGTGTCGCCATGGCCGGCCTCCTCCTGTGGTGCCTGCTAGGTCGCCATGGCCGCGGGCTCCTTGTCCGTGGCGGCTGGATCTGGGGCCTTGGGGTGGCAGGGAGCTCCTCCTCCTGCAGCTCGGCGGCCTCCACACCCCAGAGCAACGCTGTCGCCGGAGGACGTGGTCACCTGCTCTCCTCTGGATCCGGTGAGGAGGGTTGGGGAAGGAGCTCACCACGGCTCCATGCCCTGGATCTGGTGTGAGGGAGGGGGAAGGGAGCTCGCCGTGGTTAGGAGGGAGAGGAAGAGGCAGACGGCCGGGGCTTCCCGATCTAAATCAAAGTCGAGGGAGGTGGGTTGGTGTGTCAGGAGGAAGGTGAGGGGGAGAGAGCATGACAAGAGGGAGGGGATAAGGGGTGATAGCAATGGCGCACTGGTAGGGGTGCGCCATACGTATAGATAGCAATGGCGCATCTCTTACTGGTGCGCCATTACTAGTTAAAACTAGTAATGGCGCACGGTGCAACAGAGCGCCATTAGTAGTTTTCCAAAAAAAAGGAATAAAAAATATAATTAAAAAAACAACATTAGTGGTGCACTTTCCGACAGGTGCGCCATTACTAGTTACAACTAGTAATGGCGCACTGTGTCTGGATGCGCCATTAGTATGTTTGGACAGGCGCACTAGTTAAAAAAAAATTTGATACTAATGGCGCACCCTGGGCCAGGTGCGCCATTAGTAGTTTCAACTCTAATGGTGTATCATAAGGTGGTGCGCCATTAGAAGGTGGTGCGCCATTAGTATATACTAATGGCGCACCGCTTGTCTGGTGCACCATTAGTGTCAATCCCATCTATAGCCCTTTTTCTAGTAGTGAGAGGCTTACTAGGGACATGTTGTGGTATATGTATTCACACATGTTTTACAATTTCCGGATAACACAATTATAGCATGAATAAAAGACAATTACCATGAACAAGGAAATATAATAATAACCATTTTATTATTGCCTCTAGGGCATATTTCCAACAGTCTCCCACTTGCACTAGAGTCAATAATCTAGTTACATTGTGATGAATCGAACACCCATAGAGTTCTGGTGTTGATCATGTTTTGCTCGCGGAAGAGGTTTAGTCAAGGATCTGCGACATTCAGATCCGTGTGCACTTTCCAAATATATATGTCTCCATCTTGAACATTTTCACGAATGGAGTTGAAGTGACGCTTGATGTGCCTGGTCTTCTTGTGAAACCTGGGCTCCTTGGCAAGGGCAATAGCTCCAGTGTTGTCACAGAAGAGTGTGATCGTCCCCGGTGCATTGGGTATAACTCCTAGATCGGTGATGAACTCCTTCACCCAGATTGCTTCATGCGCTACCTCCGAGGCTGCCATGTATTCCGCTTCACATGTAGATCCCGCCACGACGCTTTGCTTGCAACTGCACCAGCTTACTACCCCACCATTCAAAATATACACGTATCTGGTTTGTGACTTAGAGTCATCCAGATCCGTGTCGAAGCTAGCGTCGACGTAACCCTTTACGATGAGCTCTTCGTCACCTCCATATACGAGAAACATATCCTTAGTCCTTTTCAGGTACTTCAGGATGTTCTTGACCGTTGTCCAGTGTTCCATGCCGGGATTACTTTGGTACCTTCCTACCAAACTCACGGCAAGGTTTACATCAAGTCTAGTACACAGCATGGCATGCATGATAGACCCTATGGCTGAGGCATAGGGGATGACACTCATCTTTTCTCTATCTTCTGTCGTGGTCGGACATTGAGCCGAGCTCAATTTCACACCTTGCAACACAGGCAAGAACCCCTTCTTGGACTGATCCATATTGAACTTCTTCAATATCTTATCAAGGTATGTGCTTTGTGAAAGACCTATGAGGCGTCTCGATCTATCTCTATAGATCTTGATGCCTAATATGTAAGCAGCTTCTCCAAGGTCCTTCATTGAAAAACACTTATTCAAGTAGGGCTTAATGCTGTCCAAAAGTTCTATATCATTTCCCATCAAAAGTATGTCATCCACATATAATATGAGAAATGCTACAGAGCTCCCACTCACTTTCTTCTAAACGCAAGCTTCTCCATAAGTCTGCATAAACCCAAACGCTTTGATCATTTCATTAAAGCGAATGTTCCAACTCCGAGATGCTTGCACCAGCCCATAGATTGAGCGCTGGAGCTTGCATACCTTGTTAGCATTCTTAGGATGGACAAAACCCTCCGGCTGCATCATATACAGTTCTTCCTTAAGATAACCGTTAAGGAATGCCATTTTGACGTCCATTTGCCATATCTCATAATCATAGTATGCGGCAATTGCTAACATGATTCGGATAGACTTCAGCTTCACTACGGGAGAGAAAGTCTCATCGTAGTCAACCCCTTGAACTTGTCGATAACCCTTAGCGACAAGTCGAGCTTTATAGATGGTAACATTACCATCCGCGTCCGTCTTCTTCTTAAAGATCCATTTGTTCTCTATCGCTCGCCGATCATCGGGCAAGTCTGTCAAATTCCATACTTTGTTTTCATACATGGATCCTATCTCGGATTGCATGGCTTCAAGCCATTTGTTGGAATTTGGGCCCGCCATTACTTCTCCATAGTTCGAAGGTTCACCGTTGTCTAACAACATGATTTCCAAGACAGGGTTGCCATACCACTCTGGTGTGGAACGTGTCCTCGTGGACCTACGAAGTTCAGTAGTAACTTGATCCAAAGTACCTTGATCATCATCATTAGTTTCCTCTCTAGTCAGTGCAGGCACCACAGGAACATCTTCCTGAGCTGCGCTACTTTCCGGTTCAAGAGGTAGTACTTCATCAAGTTCCACTTTCCTCCCACTTACTTCTTTTGAGAGAAACTCTTTCTCCAGAAAGGACCCGTTCTTGGCAACAAAGATCTTGCCCTCGGATCTGAGGTAGAAGGTATACCCAATGGTTTCCTTAGGGTATCCTATGAAGACGCATTTTTCCGACTTGGGTTCAAGCTTTTCAGGTTGAAGTTTCTTGACATAAGCATCGCATCTCCAAACTTTTAGAAATGACAGCTTAGGTTTCTTCCCAAACCATAATTCATACGGTGTCGTCTCAACGGATTTAGACGGTGCCCTATTTAAAGTGAATCTAGCTGTCTCTAGAGCGTATCCCCAAAATGATAGCGGTAAATCGGTGACTGACATCATAGATCGCACCATATCCAATAGAGTGCGATTACGACGTTCGGACACACCGTTACGCTGAGGTGTTCCAGGCGGTGTGAGTTGTGAAACGATTCCACATTTCCTTAAGTGCGTACCAAATTCATGACTTAAATATTCCCCCCCACGATCTGATCGTAAGAACTTTATCTTTCGGTCACGTTGATTCTCTACCTCATTCTGAAATTCCTTGAACTTTTCAAAGGTCTCAGACTTGTGTTTCGTCAAGTCGACATACCCATATCTACTCAAGTCGTCAGTGAGAGTGAGAACATAACGATATCCTCCACGAGCCTCAACGCTCATTGGACTGCACACATCAGTATGTATGATTTCCAATAAGTTGGTTGCTCGCTCCATTGTTCCGGAGAATGGAGTCTTGGTCATTTTGCCCATAAGGCATGGTTCGCACGTGTCAAATGATTCGTAATCAAGAGACTCCAAAAGTCCATCAGCATGGAGCTTCTTCATGCGTTTGACACCAATGTGACCAAGGCGGCAGTGCCACAAGTACGTGGGACTATCGTTATCAACTTTACATCTTTTGGTATTCACACTATGAATATGTGTAACATCACATTCGAGATTCATTAAGAATAAACCATTGACCAGCGGGGCATGACCATAAAACATATCTCTCATATAAATAGAACAACCATTATGCTTGGATTTAAATGAGTAGCCATCTCGCATTAAACAAGATCCAGATACAATGTTCATGCTCAAAGCTGGGACTAAATAACAATTATTGAGGTTTAAAACTAATCACGTAGGTAAACGTAGAGGTAGCGTGCCGACGACGATCACATCGACCTTGGAACCATTCCCAACGCGCATGATCACCTCGTCCTTCACTAGTCTCCGCTTATTCCGCGGCTCCTACTTTGAGTTACAAATGTGAGCAACCGCACCGGTATCACATACCCAGGAGCTACTACGAGTACTGGTAAGGTACACACCAATTACATGTATATCATATATACCTTTGGTGTTTCCGGCCTTCTTGTCCGCTAAGTATTTGGGGCAGTTCCGCTTCCAGTGTCCCTTTCCCTTGCAATAAAAGCACTCAGTCTCAGGCTTGGGTCCATTCTTTGGCTTCTTCCCGGCAGCTGCCTTACCGGGCGCGGCAACTCCCTTGCCGTCCTTCTTGAAGTTCTTCTTACCCTTGCCTTTCTTGAAACTAGTGGTTTTATTGACCATCAACACTTGATGTTCCTTTTTTATTTCTACCTCTGCTGATTTCAGCATTGAAAATAATTCAGGAATAGTTTTTACCATCCCCTGCATATTGTAGTTCATCACAAAGCTCTTGTAGCTAGGTGGGAGCGATTGAAGGATTCTATCAATGACCGCCTCCTCCAGGAGGTTAATCTCCAGCTGGGACAAGCGGTTGTGCAACCCAGACATTTTGAGTATGTGCTCACTGACAGAAGTATTTTCCTCCATCTTACAACTGTAGAACTTGTCGGAGACTTCATATCTCTCGACCCGGGTATGAGCTTGGAAAACCATTTTCAGTTCTTCGAACATCTCATATGCTCCGTGTTGCTCAAAACACTTTTGGAGCCTCGGCTCTAAGCTTTAAAGTATGCCACACTGAACGAGGGAGTAATCATCAGCACATGACTGCCAAGCGTTCATAACATCTTGGTTCTCTGGGATGGGTGCTTCACCTAGCGGTCCTTCTAGGACATATGCTTTCTTGGTAGCTATGAGGATGATCCTCAGGTTCCGGACCCAGTCCGAATAGTTGCTTCCATCATCTTTCAGCTTGGTTTTCTCTAGGAACGCGTTGAAGTTGAGGTTGACATGAGCGTTGGCCATTTGATCTACAAGACATTTTGCAAAGGTTTTTAGACTAAGTTCATGATAATTAAGTTCATCTAATCAAATTATTTAATGAACTCCCACTTAGATTAGACATCCCTCTAGTCATCTAAGTGATACATGAATGTATCCGACTCAACTAGACCGTGTCCGGTCATCACGTGAGACGGACTAGTCACCATCGGTGAACATCTCCATGTTGATCGTATCTTCCATATGACTCATGTTCGACCTTTTGGTCTCTTGTGTTCCGAGGCCATGTCTGTACATGCTAGGCTCTTCAAGTCAACCTAAGTGTTTTGCATGTGTAAATCTATCTTACATCCGTTGTATGTGAACGTTAGAATCTATCACACCCAATCATCACGTGGTGCTTCGAGACAACAAACTTCCGCAACGGCGCACAGTTAGGGGGAACACTTTCTTGAAATTATTATAAGGGATCATCTTATTTACTACCATCGTACTAAGCAAATAAGAAGCAAAACATGATAAACATCACATGCAATCAAATAGTGACATGATATCGCCAATATCATATTGCTCCTTTGATCTCCATCTTCGGGGCGCCATGATCATCTTCGTCACCGGCATGACACCATGATCTCCATCATCATGATCTCCATCATCGTGTCTTCATGAAGTTTTCACACCAACGATTACTTCTACTTCTATGGCTAACGTGTTTAGCAATAAAGTAAAGTAATTTACATGGCGTTATTCAATGACACGCAGGTCATACAAAAAATAAAGACAACTCCTATGGCTCCTGCCGGTTGTCATACTCATCGACATGCAAGTCGTGATTCCTATTACAAGAACATGATCAATATCATACATCACATATATTTCATTCATCACATCCTTTTGGCCATATCACATCACAAGGCATATGCTGCAAAAACAAGTTAGACGTCCTCTAATTGTTGTTGCATGTTTTTACGTGGCTTCTATAGGTTTCTAGCAAGAACGTTTCTTACCTACGTAAAACCACAACGTGATATGCCAATTTCTATTTACCCTTCATAAGGACCCTTTTCATCGAATCCGCTCCAACTAAAGTGGGAGAGACAGACATCCGCTAGCCACCTTATGCAACTAGTGCATGTCAGTTGGTGGAACCTGTCTCACATAAGTGTACGTGTAAGGTCGGTCCGGGCCGCCTCATCCCACGATGCAGCCGAAGCAAGATAAGATTAGTAGTGGCAAGAAAATTGACAACATCTACGCCCACAACAAGTTTGTGTTCTACTCGTGCATAGAAACTACACATAGACCTAGCTTTGATACCACTATTGGGGAACGTTGCAGAAAATAAAAAAATTCTACACTTCACCAAGATCAATCTATGGAGTCATCTAGCAACGAGATAGAGGAGTGCATCTACATACCCTTGTAGATCGCGCGGAAGCGTTCAAGAGAACGGGGATGAGGGAGTCATACTCGTCGTGATCCAAATCACCGATGATCCTAGTGCCAAACGGACGGCACCTCCGCGTTCAACACACGTACGGTCGGGGAAGACGTCTCCTCCTTCTTGATCAAGCAAGGGGAAGGGAGAGGTTGATGGAGATCCAGCAGCATGACGGCGTGGTGATGGAAGCAGCGGCGATCTCGGCAGGGCTTCGCCAAGCTCTACGAGAGGGAGAGGTGTTGCAGAGGGAGAGGGAGGTGCCAGGGACTTGGGTGCGGCTGCCCTCCCTCCCCCCTCTTTATATAGGGCCAGGGGGGCGCCGGCCCCCTGGAGATGGGATCTCAAGGGGGGCGGCGGCCAAGGGGGTGGCTTGCCCCCCACCCCTAGGGTTTCCAACCCTAGGCGCAGGGGGGGCCCAAGGGGGGCGCACCAGCCCACCAGGGGCTGGTTCCCCTTCCCACTTCAGCCCATGGGGCCCTCCGGGATAGGTGGCCCACCCGGTGGACCCCCGGGACCCTTCCGGTGGTCCCGATACAATACCGGTGACCCCCGAAACTTTCCCGATGGCCGAAACTGGACTTCCTCTATATAATTCTTCACCTCCGGACCATTCTGGAACTCCTCGTGATGTTCGGGATCTCATCCGGGACTCCGAACAACTTTCGTGTTACCGCATACTAGTATCTCTACAACCCTAGCGTCATCGAACCTTAAGTGTGTAGACCCTACGGGTTCGGGAGACATGCAGTCATGACCGAGACGACTCTCCGGCCAATAACCAACAGCGGGATCTGGATACCCATGTTGGCTCCCACATGTTCCATGATGATCTCATCGAATGAACCACGATGTCGAGGATTCAAGTAATCCCGTATACAATTCCCTTTGTCAATCGATATGTTACTTGCCCGAGATTCGATCATCGGTATCCTAATACCTCGTTCAATCTCGTTACCGGCAAGTAACTTTACTCGTACCATAATGCATGATCCCGTGACCAACCACTTAGTCACTTTGAGGTCAATATGATGATGCATTACCGAGTGGGCCCAGAGATTCCTCTCCGTCATACGGAGTGACAAATCCCAGTCTTGATCCGTGTCAACCCAACAGACACTTTCGGGGATACCTGTAGTATACCTTTTTAGTCACCCAGTTACGTTGTGACGTTTAGTACACCCAAAGCACTCCTACGGCATCCGGGAGTTACACGATCTCATTGTCTAAGGAAATGATACTTGACATTGGAAAAGCTCTAGCAAACGAACTACACGATCTTGTGCTATGCTTAGGATCGAATCTTGTCCATCACATCATTCTCCAATGATGTGATCCCGTTATCAATGACATCCAATGTCCATGGTCAGGAAACCGTGACCATCTATTGATAAACGAGCTAGTCAACTAGAGGCTTACTAGGGACATGTTGTGGTCTATGTATTCACACATGTATGACGATTTCTGGATAACACAATTATAGCATGAATAAAAGACAATTACCATGAACAAGGAAATATAATAATAACCATTTTATTATTGCGTCTAGGGCATATTTCCAACACCCCAAGCTTGGGCCTTTTCATATCATAAGCATAATCACTCTCATCATTAATAGTATGGATAGCACCAATAGTATAGCAATTATTATATTCTTCCAAGCAAGTGCCAAAAAGATTCTCAAGATCATAAGAAGTATCATTATCTTCCAAATCATAATCATCACAACAAGCAATAGGTATAACGAGATCATCATCAAGTGTATCATCTTCATTTTCATGAGGCACGGCAATAATAGGAGCAACTTTATTTGGGAGATATACCTTTTTACCTCTCTTCCTTCTTCTTTTCTTCTTCTTCACCACATCATGTGTGGGTTCAATCCTCTTTTTGGAGCTCCTTATTAATGAGATTGGTTGAATAGAAGGCTCCTCTTCGTTACCTGATTCATCATAAGAAATAATAGGAGGATATTGGGAAGTCTCTTCCCTTTCATTACTTTTTCTTTTCTTTATGTAATTGGCAATATAAGGATTTTCAATGCAATTCACCGCACAATACATATAAATATTTTCTAGATCAAAATCAAGAATTTTATCAAGATTAAATTTTGGAATACCCTCAGTTATACGTTTCATTTCTTCATAACCCAAAAGAAGGCTAAGTTCTTTATGATGCTCAAGGGTAATCAAATTATCACAATATTTGGACACGACTTGATCATGAAACAAATAGCATTGGAGCTTTAAATGACCATGTTCATTGCAAAGTTCACAAGGGGCATGAAAAATATTGAATCTTTCAGCACATTCATTTAGCTCTTCTTGCAACAATTTGGTTTCTAAGTACTTATGCCTCTTGCAATATCTATCTTCCCTATTTGGTGTGTACTTACAAACCCAATGCACTCCACAAAAATTGACATGTTTATAGGAGACATTTTCATCATAACTAGTGCAATCATCATTAGCATCATGGATATTCAAAGAATTCATACTAACAACATTGCAATCATGCTCATCATTCAAATATTTAGTGCCAAACAATTTAGTGCATTCTTCTTCTAATACTTTGGCACAATTTTCCTTTCCATCATACTCACGAAAGATATTAAAAAGATGAAGCGTATGAGACAAACTCAATTCCATTTTTTGTAGTTTTCTTTTATAAACTAGACTAGTGCTAAAACAAGAAACAAAAAGATTCGATTGCAAGATCTAAAGATATACCTTCACTTACCTAGCCTCCCCGGCAACGGCGCCAGAAAAGAGCTTGATGTCTACTACACAACCTTCTTGTAGACGTTGTTGGGCCTGCAAGTGAACAGGTTTGTAGGACAGTAGCAAATTTCCCTCAAGTGGATGACCTAAGGTTTATCAATCCGTGAGAGGCGTAGGATGAAGATGGTCTCTCTCAAGCAACCCTGCAACCAAATAACAAAGAGTCTCTTGTGTCCCCAACACACCCAATACAATGGTAAATTGTATAGCTGCACTAGTTCGGCTAAGAGATGGTGATACAAGTGCAATATGGATGGTAGATATAGGTTTTTGTAATCTGAAAATATAAAAACAGCAAGGTAACAAGCGGTAAAAGTGAGCATAAACGATATTGCAATGCTAGGAAACAAGGCCTAGGGTTCATACTTTCACTAGTGCAAGTCCTCTCAACAATAATAACATAGTTGGATCACATAACTATCCCTCAACATGCAACAAAGAGTCACTCCAAAGCCACTAATAGCGGAGAACAAACGTAGAGATTATGGTAGGGTACGAAACCACCTCAAAGTTATTCTTTCGGATCGATCTATTAAAGAGTTCGTACTAGAATAACACCTTAAGACACAAATCAACCAAAACCCTAATGTCACCTAGATACTCCATTGTCACCTCAAGTATCCGTGGGCATGATTATACGATATGCATCACACAATCTCAGATTCATCCAACCAACATAAAATTACTTCAAAGAGTGCCCCAAAGTTTCTACCGGAGAGTCAAGAACGTGTGCCAACCCCTATGCATAGGTTCATGGACGGAACCCACAAGTTGGTCACCAAAACATACATCAAGTGGCACATGATATCCCATTGTCACCACAGATAAACACGGCAAGACATACATCAAGTGTTCTCATAAAAGACTCAGTCTGATAAGATAACTTCAAAGGGGAAACTCAATTCATCACAAGAGAGTAGAGGGGGAGAAACATCATAAGATCCAACTACAATAGCAAAGCTCGGGATACATCAAGATCGTGACATAGAGGCACGAGAGAGAACACGAGAGAGAGAGAGAGAGAGAGAGATCAAACACATAGCTACTCGTACATACCCTCAGCGCCGAGGGTGAACTACTCCCTCCTCGTCATGGAGAGCGCCGGGATGATGAAGATGGCCACCGGTGATAGGTTCCCCTTCCGGCAGGGTGCCGTAACGAGCTCCCGAGAGGTTTTTGGTGGCTACAGAGGCTTGTGGCGGCGGAACTCCCGATCTATCTTCTGTTCTGGAAGTTTTACGATACGTAGGTATATATGGGTGCAGGGGGTACGTCGGTGGACCGAAGGGGGGGCACGAGGCAGGGGGCGCACCCCAGGGGGGTGGGGGCGCCCCCACCCTCGTGAGTACCTCCCTTCTTTCCTGACATGCACTCCAAGTCCATCGGGTGACTTTCCTTCCAAAAATAACTTCTCCAGTTGATTTCGTTCTGTTTTGACTCTGTTTGATATTCCTTTTCCTCAAAATACTGAAATAGGCATAAAACAACAAATCTGGGCTGGGCCTCCGGTTAATAGGTTAGTCCCAAAAATAATATAAAAGTGGATAATAAAGCCCAATATTGCCCAAAACAGTAGATAATATAGCATGGAGCAATCAAAAATTATAGATACGTTGGAGACGTATCATGACCGTGAAGGGATTGACAACCCCTAATCGCGTTGGTGGCGAGGAGCTATCGTTTTGTGTAGGTACGAGGGACTTGTGCGTGGTCTCCTACTGGATGTATACCTTGGTTCTCAAAAACTGAGGGAAATACTTACGCTACTTTGCTACATCATCCTCTCCTCTTCGGGGAAATCCAACGCAGTGCTCAAGAGGTAGCAAGAAGAATTTCTGGCGCCGTTGCCGGGGAGGCTCACGCAAGAGCAAGTCAACCATACCAAGTACCCATCACAATCCCTATCTCTCGCATTACATTATTTGCCATTTGCCTCTTGTTTTCCTCTCCCCCACTTCACCCTTGCCATTTTATTCGCACTCTCTTTCCCATTCTCCTCCTCTTTTTCCCGTTTGCCTTTTTGTTTGCTCGTGTGTTAGTTTGCTTGCTTGTCGTCATGACTAGTCTCATATCTCCTCCGTTATCTCCCGAGAATGAAGTTTTAAATTTTAAACAAAGGGAGGGAGAATATCTAAAAGACGCTTGGTATAGAATTTGCAATGCTCAAAATAGATCTACCAGGAAGCAATCTACTTCAGTTCTTCTTCGTAATTTTTACGTAGGTGCTAACCCTTGGTATAGATATATCCTTGATACCATTACCGGAGGGAATTTCTTGGGTAGCCATACTTTTGATTCTTATAATGCTTTAATAGATTTATTTGGCTCGCCACCTCTTTTGATTAATGGAACTATGTTTACTTTGGAGCATGTTATGCAAAGACTTGAAATTATTGAGAATAAAGTTGCTACCATTGAATCAATTGAAAATCTTGATAAAAAGATCCACAATGAAATTACCCAATATGGATCTAAGGTAGGAATGACTTTGAAAAATATTAAAGAAAAAGAACCCATAGTTAATGAGAAAATAAATCTAGATTCCACAAGAATCGATATACTTGAGGGTATCATTACCAACTTGGGAACCGCTTTTTCTTCCGTACAAAACACTCCAAGTTCGTCTACTAAGAATACTAAGCTTATTTATGTTCCTAATAATAAGGGTGAATCATCTAGTAAGGAAACTGCGGATCTTAAATCTGTAAGTGTTCATCACAATCTTCCCATCATTAAGGAACCATTTGCTATGAATGAATTTTTTGATCTTTTGCCTGAAAATTTGACAATTACTAGAAATAAAGAAAATTCTAAAGGAGGTAGATGCCTCATTGAAGAATTACCTACCAAATATGGCAATACCTAGATCTATCCTTGCTTTTATGCCTAGCTAGGGGCGTTAAACGATAGCGCTTGTTGGGAGGCAACCCAATTTTATTTTTTGTTTTTTGTTTTTTGCTTATGTTTAGGAATAAATAATCCATCTAGCCTCTGTTTGGATGTGGTTTTATGTTTTAATTAGTGTTTGTGCCAAGTAGAACCTATAGGATAACCTACGATGATAAGTTGATTTGATTCTGCTGAAAAACAGAAACTTTGTGCGCACGAATATAATTTTTTTAAATCACATAAACGTGCTTTTGCGTTGATTATTTTTGCTTCTGATCAATAAACAAATTTTCCAGGACTTCCTATTTTGGTAGGATTTTTAGAGTTCCAGAAGTTTGCGTTACTTACAGATTACTACAGACTGTTCTGTTTTTGACAGATTCTGTTTTGCGTGTGTTGTTTGCTTATTTTGATGAATCTATGGCTAGTAAAATAGTTTATAATCCATAGATAAGTTGGAATACAGTAGGTTTAACACCAATATAAATAAAGAATGAGTTCATTACAGTACCTTTAAGTAGTCTTTTGTTTTCTTTCTCTAATGGAGCTCACGAGATTTTTATTGAGTTTTGTGTTGTGAAGTTTTCAAGTTTTGGGTGAATTATTTTGATGGATTATGGAACAAGGAGTGGCAAGAGCCTAAGCTTGGGGATCCCCATGGCACCCCCAAGATAATCCAAGGACACCAAAAAGTCAAAGATTGGGGATGCCCCGGAAGGCATCCCCTCTTTCGTCTACTTCCATCGGAAATTTACTTGGAGCTATATTTTTATTCACCACATGATATGTGTTTTGCTTGGAGCATCTTGTATTATTTGCGTCTTTGCTTGCTAGTTTACCACAATCATCCTTGCTGTACATACTTTTTGAGAGAGCCATACATGAATTGGAATTTGCTAGAATACTCTATGTGCTTCACTTATATCTTTTGAGCTTGATAGTTTTGCTCATAGCGCTTCACTTATATCTTTTGAGCGTGATAATTTTTGCTCTAGTGCTTCACTTAGATATTTTAGAGCACGGTGGTGGATTTGTTTTAAAGAAACTATTGATCTCTCATGCTTCACTTAGATTATTTTGAGAGTCGTTAATAGAATGGTAATTTGCTTAATATTAATATACTTGGTATTCAAGATATGTGAAACTTTCTTTTGAGTGTGTTGAATACTAAGAAAAGTTTGATGCTTGATAATTGTTTTCAGATATGGAGGTGATAATATCAAAGTCGTGCTAGTTGAGTAGTTGTGAATTTTAGAAATGCTTGTGTTGAAGTTTGCAAGTCCCGTAGCATGCACGTATGGTTAAAGTTGTGTAACAAGTTTGAAACATGAAGTGTACCTGGCTTGTGCACCCTTATGAGTGGCGGTCGGGGACGAGCGATGGTCTTTTCCTACCAATCTATCCCCCTAGGAGCATGCACATAGTACTTGATTTTTGATGACTTCTAAATTTTTGCAATAAGTATATGAGTTCTTTTGACTAATGTTGAGTCCATGGATTATACGCACTTTTACCTTTCCGTCATTGCTAACCTCTTCGGTACCGTGCATTGCCCTTTCTCACCTTGAGAGTTGGTGCAAACTTCGCCGGTGCATCCAAACCCCGTGATACGATACACTCCATCACGCATAAACCTCCGTATATCTTCCTCAAAACAACCATCATACCTACCTATCATGGCATTTCCATAGCCATTCCGAGATATATTGCCATGCAACTTCCATCATCATATTCATGACATACATTACGTTTGTCATATTGCCATTGCATGATCATGTAGTTGACATCGTATTTGTGGCAAAGCCACCATGCATTATTTTTTCATACATGTCTCTCTTGATTCATTGCACCATCCCGGTACACCGCCGGAGGCATTCATATAGAGTCATATCTTGTTCTAGTTTCGAGTTGTAATCCTTATGTTGTAATCAATAGGAGTGTGATGATCATCATTATTAGAGCATTGTCCCCAAAAAAAGGAAAAAAAAGGCCAAGGAAAAAAAAGAAAAAAAAGAAAGGGGCAATGCTACTATCTCTTTTTCCATACTTGTGCTTCAAAGTAGCACCTTGTTCTTCCTGTAGTGAGTCTCATATATTGTGCTCCAAAGTAGCACCTTGTTCTTCATGTAGTGAGTCTCATAAGTTGTCTTTTTATACTAGTGGGAATTTTTCATTATAGAACTTGGCTTGTATATTCCTACGATGGGCTTCCTCAAATGCCCTAGGTCTTCATGAGCAAGCGAGTTGGATGCACACCCACTAGTTTTCTTTTGTTGAGCATACATAGCTCTAGTGCATCCGTTGCATGGCAATCCCTACTCCTCATGTCGACATCAATTGATGGGCATCTCCATAGCCCGTTGATTATCCTCGTCAATGTGAGACTTTCTCCTTTTTTGTCTTCTCCACACAATCCCCATCATCATATTCTATTCCACCCATAGTGCTATATCCATGGCTCACGCTCATGTATTGCGTGAAGGTTGAAAAAGTTTGAGATTATTTAAGTATGAAACAATTGCTTGGCTTGTCATCGGGGGTATAAAAGTTGGGAACATCTTTGTGTGACGAAAATGAAGCATAGCCTAACTATATGATTTTGTAGGGATGAACTTTCTTTTGCCATGCTATTTTGAGAAGACATGATTGCTTTGATTAGTATGCTTGAAGTATTATTATTTTTATGTCAATACGAACTTTTGTCTTGAATCTTTCGGATCTGAATATTCATGCCACAATTAAGAAGATTTACATTGAAATTATGCCAAAGTATCACTCCGCATCAAAAATTATTTTTTATCATTTACCTACTCGAGGACGAGCAGGAATTAAGCTTGGGGATGCCTGATACGTCTCCAACGAATCTATAATTTTTGATTGCTCTATGCTACTTTATCTACTGTTTTGGACTATATTGGGCATTATTTTCCACTTTTATATTATTTTTGGGACTAACCTATTAACCGGAGGCCCAGCCCAGAATTGCTATTTTTTGCCTATTTCAGTGTTTCGAAGAAACGGAATATCAAACGGAGTCCAAACGGAATGAAACCTTTGGGAACGTGATTTTCTCATTGAACGTGATCCAGGAGACTTGGACCCTACTCCAAGAAGTAACAGAGGCGGTCACAAGGGTGGGGGGCGCGCCCCCTGCCTCGTGGCCCCCAAGTTGCTCCACCGACGTACTCCTTCCTCCTATATATACCTACGTACCCCCAAACGATCAGAACAGGAGCCAAAAACTTAATTCCACTGCCGCAACCTTCTGTATCCATGAGATCCCATCTTGGGGCCTGTTCCGGAGGGGGCATCCACCACGGAGGGCTTCTACATCAACACCATAGCCCCTCCGATGAAGTGTGAGTAGTATACTTCAGACCTTCGGGTCCATAGCTAGTAGCTAGATGGCTTCTTCTCTCTTTTTGGATCTCAATACAATGTTCTCCCCCTCTCTCGTGGAGATCTATTCGATGTAATCTTCTTTTTGCGGTGTGTTTGTTGACACCGATAAATTGTGGGTTTATGATCCAGCGTATCTATGAATAATATTTGAATCTTCTCTGAATTCTTTTATGTATGATTGAGTTATCTTTGCAAGTCTCTTTGAATTATCCGTTTGGTTTGGCCAACTAGATTGGTAGTTCTTGCAATGGTAGAAGTGCTTAGCTTTGGGTTCAATCTTGCGGTGTGCTTTCCCAATGACAGCAGGGGCAGCAAGGCACGTATTGTATTGTTGCCATCGAGGATAAAAAGATGGGGTTTATATCGTATTGCTTGAGTTTATCCCTCTACATTATGTCATCTTGCCTAATGCATTACTATGTTTTTAACTTAATAATCTAGATGCATGCTGGATAGCGGTCGATGAGTGGAGTAATAGTAGTAGATGCAGAATCATTTCGGTCTACTTGTCTTGGACATGATGCCTATATACATTATCATACCTAGATATACTCATAATTATGCTCAATTCTATCAATTGCTCAACAGTAATTTGTTCACCCACCATAGAATATCTATGCTCTTGAGAGAAGCCGCTAGTGAAACCTATGGCCCCCGGGTCTATTCTCATCATATCAATCTCCATTACTTTATTACTTGCTTTGTTTTTACTTTGTCTTTTACTTTTCACTTTGCATCTATATACCAAAAATACCAAAAAAAATATTACTTATCATCTCTATCAGATCTCAGTCTCGTAAGTGACCGTGAAGGGATTGACAACCCCTAATCGCGTCGGTTGCGAGGAGCTATTGTTTTGTGTAGGTACGAGGGACTTGTGTGTGGTCTCCTACTGGATTGATACCTTGGTTCTCAAAAACTAAGGGAAATACTTACGCTACTTTGCTGCATCATCCTCTCCTCTTCAGGGAAATCCAACGCAGTGCTCAAGAGGTAGCACATACTTGCATTTAAGTTAACCGGATTAAATTGAATTTGAACAACTGTTGGCTGAGTCATGGTGCCGCTGAATCAATGTTGACCAGTGCAACCACGCTTACTGGTATGGGACGGTCCTAACTGGGTCTATTGTCGTGCCTCTTGCCGGTGCCTCCAACGAGGGAAGGTTATGGGCGTACTGTACCCTGGCCCGGTAGGCAAGCATAACCTTGTGTGCCCGTTGTTGTTGTTATGTGCACATGTCCCAGAGTGGGACGGGCGACGACGGTGGTCCTTGAGGTGTTTGGAGGTAGACACGGGGCCACCCATGATTTAGCTCAGAGGGGAGTAAGTCGGAGTGGCCGGGAGAGTGTCATGACAGTAGATCAGTTTTGTCGGAACGTCGTTGGTCCACCCGAATGGGAGGGCAAGGCCATGGGTTCCGTAGTGTGGGTATAGTGTACTAACCTCTGCAGAGTGTATATTAATCTATCGATAGCCGCGCCTGCGGATAAGGGCCCAGGTTGAGAGAAGGTCACACCATGAGTCAACAGTAATAATAATAATGCGCTTAATAATAGTGAGATAAGTTGGACAAGGGGTGGTCTGGTTGTGATTGCCGTAAGGATCATGGGCCATGTATTGGTCGGGTTGTGATCGCCATAAGGATCACGGGCCAAGTGTTGGTCGGGTGGTGATCGCCGTAAGGATCACGAGGGTACCGAGGATACCAAGTTGTTGTATATTCGTGATGTTGTACGAGAATCATGGGTAAAGATCAAGCTCCTTGTGGTTATTTAATGATCACTACGGTATTGTTTATGCCAAGCTTGATTTGATCATGAGATGATCATGTGATGTCCGAAGTTGGGAAGTGATGCATGAGTTGGTTACGAGGTAACCCGAGCAGATTAAGTGGTGCATATAGTGTCATCATGTTGCATGCTAGTATTGTCGGATTAATATGTTCATGTTATGATAGCTGTACCATGTTTATGATGGTCATGCCATGTTATTCTGCTGGTATCATGTTAATTCCTGTTTAACCTGTAATAGCCATGTTGTTGTCTGTCTTGAATGCTTCTGGTTTATTGTGAGCTTGCAAGTACATTCAATGTACTGACCTGGCGTGTCATGCCAGTTTGCAGGTCATGCTGGATTTGATTGCTTGCTTGCCGTGGTTTCTGTTCGTGCGAGCTTGGATAAGCGTTCCAGCCAGAGTCCCTGTGGAGTGGAGTTCACCACCGTCTTCGTTGTCCCGCTGCTAGAGTTATTCCGCTGCTTCGAGTTGTTCTGCTGCTTGCATAGAGCAATTGAGGATGGCGTAGTGTCGCCGCACCGATGTTATTCATTGTAATATCGGCAACCTTGTATTCATATTCGTGTAATAATAAAGAGCTGGTTTGTTCTATGCTAAGCAGTGCCGTATTCTAGAAGACTTCTCCTCGATCTCTGGGCTGGAATACGGGGCGTTTCGGTTATCTCTGAACCGGGGTGCCACAGCGAAGCCCATGCCAAGGAATGAATCCTTGTTATTTTTAAGATAAACATTGTCGCCCGGCAACAGGCCTTGCCGTCCCCTTACTTCATTCGACCATACTCACGCTTTTGGCAGAGGCAGGCGTGGAGTAGGGTTAGGACCTTTGTTTGCTTCCTTGTCACCGCGACTACAACCAAGTTCCGACCCAGGGAATAGTTCTTGGGTACGGGAAAAGGGGAGACCGGTGGCCTAGGTATAAAACGAGGTTTCATACGTCCCAATTCCATACGGAAATGCACAACAGGGGATAAAGGACTTATCTGAATCTGCAGCCCCCGGCAACCTTGGCTTGCCGTGGTTGGACCCTTGTGTCTGCAGCCCCTGGCAACCTTGGCTTGTCGGGACCGGAGCGCCAATTTGTTCTCTTGCTTCCAAATAGCTTAGCAGAAATGTCCATGTACCCTGCGAACCAAAGAGGATGGAAAGGAACAGAGAGATGCACACTCGACCTCTATGCTAGGGGTTAGTCACCGCTAAGCACTATCAACCCTAACCGAGGGAGAGACTCAACCTAGCATGCATGCTATAACATAGGGCGCTAGCGCTTTATTTATTTATGCTCAAGGTCTGCGCCTGGCTTTGTACAGAGGGTTACATGCCTTGCCGGCAAGGCTTGTACAAAAGGTGGTCTGCCAGGAGGCCCGACAACCGTGCCTTATGGGTACAACTTGCGAAGATGTTCGATGTTCCAGGAGTTGCTCACTGGAATGGAATCTTCGGTCTCCAGGCGGACTGCGTCGGGCCTGGTGACTTGTATTACCCGATAAGGGCCTTCCCACTTTGGCGTCAACTTTTTGGAATTCTTGGTCGATTGAACGCGCCGAAGAACAAGGTTGCCTTCCTCAAATCTTTGGGCATGAACCTTGCGGCTATGGTAGTGGCGCAAGGCTTGCTAGTAGTGCGTTGCTCTCACAGCCGCCCGTAGACGATCTTCCTCGAGGAGTGTTGCGTCATCTTGTCACAATCGCTCTTGCTCATGCTTGTCATAAGCAAGCGCTCGAGGTGACCCATATGTGAGTTCCGTGGGGAGACCTGCCTCTACTCCGTATACCAGGGCAAAAGGTGTATGGCCGGTGGCTCGATTTGGCGTTGTTCTGATCGACCAAAGAACCGCCAGCAACTCATCAATCCAGTGCCTTCCGCTCTTGTGCAGCCTATCAAAAGTCTTTGTACTCAGGCCTCGCAGTACTTCAGCATTTGCCCTCTCCGCCTGGCCGTTGCTCCGTGGGTGCGCCATGGAAGCGAAACAGACCTTGCTGCTGAGGTCTTGGATGTATGGCATGAAGGTGCGGCTTGTGAACTGCGTGTCGTTATCGGTGATGACTCTGTTTGGCACACCAAAACAGCAGACTAGCCCCTTGAAGAATTTGACGGCTGACTGCGCTATCACCTTCCTCACTGCTTCCACCTCCGGCCACTTTGTGAACTTGTCGATTGCAATGTACAAGTACTCAAAGCACTCGACAGCGCGGGGGAAAGGCCCATTATGTCGATCCCCCAGACCAAAAATGGCCAGGAGAGAGGGATTTTTTGAATGACTTGAGCTGGTTGATGAAGCTTCTTTGAACGGAACTGACACGCTTTGCACTTGGTTACTAGTGTCGTTGCATCCTAGAGGGCAGTGGGCCAGAAGAAACCTTGCCGGAAGGCTTTGCCGGCAAGGGCCCTCGACCCTATGTGGGAGCCACATATGCCTCCATGTATCTCTGCCAACAGCTCCAGTCCTTCCTCCCGGGGAATGCACTTCAATTTCACACCGTTTGGTCTTTTTCTGTACAGAACATTGTCAACGAACTGATACACGGCAGACCAACGGGCTACTTTCCCGGCTTATTCCTGCTCCTCAGGAAGCTCCCCTGTTTGGAGGAATTGAACAGTATTATGTGCTCATGCCGGAGCCTGGGGCTCGACGGCAAGGACTAAAGGCATTTCCTCTGCCATGGGAGCGGCTGTCTCTATGGCCAGGGCTTGACGCCCTGTCAGGGTCGGTTGCCCCATGGCAGGCTTAGTGTCTACGGCAACATCTTGGCCAGTGGCTCCTAGTAGCTCAGTGGGAAAGTACTTACCAGGGCCTGATTTCCTTCGCTTGATCTGCTCTGTCGATGGTTCAACGGATGGTTGAGTTAACCGAAGCACAAAAGTACCTGGTTCCACAGGTAGTTTGAAGGCAGCGCGCTTCGACAGGTAGCCGGCGAAGTCGTTCTCCACTCGGGGAACATGCTCTGCCTGTATACCGTCAAAATGCTCCTCCAGCTTCCTCACCTCATCTACGTAGGCCTCCATCAACGGGCTTTGATAATCCTTGTTGACTTGCCTGACGACAAGCTGTGAATCACCACTGATGATGAGCTTCTTGATCGCGAGGTCTGCCGCGATGCTGAGACCGGCAAGCAATCCCTCATATTTAGCAGTGTTGTTCGTTGACATCTCCCTGGGAAAGTGCATCTGGATTACATACTTGAGGTGCTCTCCGATGGGTGCGACGAGCAGCACACCAGCATCGGCGCCTTGCAGCGAGAAAGCCCCGTCAAAGTACATAATCCAGTTGCGACTTGTTTCCTTGTCGGGAAGAGTGGTCTCCTGGATCTCTTCGTCGGGCGTCAAGGTCCACTCTGCAATGAACTCTGCTAAGACTCTGCTCTGGATTGTCGATGTACTTTCAAACTTCAAAGCTCGACGGCTCCAAGGCCCATTCCACAATCCTCCCGGTTGCATCCGGGTTATGCAGTATCCGTTGCAACGGGAGGCGGGTGACGACGGTGATCTCGTGCGCTTGGAAGTAATGATGCAGCTTCCTCGAGGCCATAAGGAGGCTGAAGAGCAATTTCTGCACACCAGAGTACCTTGACCTAGCCCCCTGCAAGAGGGAGCTGACAAAGTAAACTGGGTGCTTCACTATCTTCTTCTTCTACACCACTTCATTTGGTTGCGCAGGCCCTGTCCCGCCGGCGTCAGACCCTGCCGGGGGCCTTGCCTTGCCGGTACCAGGCCCTGCCGGGGGGAGCTCTGGCTCGCCATCTGCCAGTCCTGCCATTGCCACTGCCCATTCGTCAACCTTCCTCTGCGCCACTAGTGCGGTGCTGACCACTTGATTCGTTGCCGCTAGATACAACATCAGTGGCTCTTGTGGTTTACGCGCAACCAGTATCGGTGTGGAGGAGAGGTATTTCTTCAAATCCTGCAGCGCTTCTTCCGCCTCTGGGGTCCATTCCATTGGGCCCGCCTTTTTCAAGATTTTGAAAAAGGGAAGGGCACGCTCAGCAGACTTGGAGATGAATCTGCTCATGGCGGCAATGCAGCTAGTGAGCCGACTGCTACCACTTGAGCATTGCGTTGGTTTTACCTTGAAGAGGAAAGGGTGATGCAGCAAAGTAGCGTAAGTATTTCCCTCAGTTTTTGAGAACCAAGGTATCAATCCAGTAGGAGGCTACACGCAAATCCCTCGTACCTACGCAAACAAACAAGAATCTCGCAACCAACGCGATAAAGGGGTTATCAATCCCTTCACGGTCACTTGCAAAAGTGAGATCTGATAGAGATAATAATAAGGTAAATATTTTTGGTATTTTTATGATTTAGATTGGAAAGTAAAGATTGCAAAATAAAGTAGATCGGAAACTTATATGATGGAAAATAGACCCAGGGGCCATAGGTTTCACTAGTGGCTTCTCTCAAGATAGCATAAGTATTACGATGGGTGAACAAATTACTGTCGAGCAATTGATAGAAAAGTGCATAGTTATGAGAATATCTAGGCATGATCATGTATATAGGCATCACGTCTACAACAAGTAGATCGAAACGATTCTGCATCTACTACTATTACTCCACACATCGACCGCTATCCAGCATGCATCTAGAGTATTAAGTTCATAAGAACAGAGTAACACATTAGGCAAGATGACATAATGCAGAGGGATAAACTCAAGCAATATGATATAAACCCCATCTTTTTATCCTCGATGGCAACAATACAATACGTGCCTTGCTACCCCTGCTGTCACTGGGAAAGCACACCGCAAGATTGAACCCAACGCTAAGCACTTCTCCCATTGCAAGAAAGATCAATCTAGTGGGCCAAACCAAACTGATAATTCGAAGAGACTTGCATAGATAACCAATCATACATAAAAGAATTCATAGGAGATTCAAATATTTCTCATAGATAAACTTGATCATAAACCCACAATTCATCGGATCTCGACAAACACACCGCAAAAAGAGTTACATTGAATCGATCTCCAAGAAGATCGAGGAGAACTTTGTATTGAGATTCAAAGAGAGAGAAGAAGCCATCTAGCTAATAACTATGGACCCAAAGGTCTGTGGTAAACTACTCACACTTCATTGGAGAGGCTTTGGCATTGATGTAGAAGCCCTCCGTGATCGATTCCCCCTCCGGCGGAGCGCCGGAAAAGGCCCCAAGATGGGATCTCACGGGTACAGAAGGTTGCGGCGGTGGAAAATAGGGTTTCATGGTGTTCCTTGATGTTTTCAGGGTATGTAAGTATATATAGGCGAAGGAAGTCGGTCAGGGGAGCCACGAGGGGCCCATGAGGGTGGGGGCTGTGCCCACCCCCCGGGGGCGCGTCTCCCTGCCTCGTGGCTTCCTTGTTTGCTTCTTGACATACACTCCAAGTCTCCTGGATGGCGTTTGTTCCAAAAATAACTCTCCTGAAGGTTTCATTCCGTTTGCACTCCGTTTGATATTCCTTTTCTGCGAAACACTAAAATAGGCAAAAAAACAGCAATTTGGGCTGGGCCTCCAGTTAATAGGTTGGTCCCAAAAATAATATATAAGTGCTTAGTGAATCCCATAAACATCCAAAACAGGTAATATAATAGCATGGAACAATCAAAAATTATAGATACGTTGGAGACGTATCACCGACGCACATCCTTGATCCGCCTAGGCGCCTCAATCTGCTCAATGGCCTTGATCTTGTCTGGATTAACATCAATCCCACGCTGTGACACAAAGAACCCAAGAATTTTGCCGGATAGAACACCGAAGACACACTTCTTAGGGTTCAGCTTGTCGTTGATCTTGCCCAAATTTGCAAACGTCTCTTCCAGATCTTGTACAAGTGTTACCTTGTCCTTGGTTTTGACCACAATGTCATCCATATAAGCTTCCATATTTCTATGTAGCTGGGGCTCAAAACCAATTTGGACTGCTCTTGCAAACGTTGAGCCAGCACTCTTCAACCCGAAAGACATCCGTAAAAAGCAATACGTACCACACAGGGTGATGAATGTTGTCTTCTCTTCATCTTCTCTCGTCATGCAAATCTGGTGGTATCCTGAGTAGGCGTCAAGGAATGATAACAAGTCGCACCCGACCATGGAGTCAACAGTTTGGTCAATGCGTGGCAACGGGAAAGGGTCTTTTGGACAGGCCTTATTGATATCTGTGTAATCAATACACAGCCTCCACTTCCCATTTGCCTTGCGCACCACCACCGGATTAGCCAACCACGTCAGATGGAGTACTCCTCTCACCAAGCCTGCCACTTCGAGCTTCCTGATCTCCTCTCTGATGATCTCCTGCCTTTCCAAAGATTGCTTCCTGACCTTCTACTTGACGGGTCTTGCATGAGGACAGACAGCAAGATGGTGCTCAATCACCTCCCTTGGAACGTCGGGGATGTCGGATGCTTGCCACGCAAACACATCAACATTCGCCCACAGGAAAGTGACGAGCGCGCTTTCCTATTTGCTATTGAGGGTGGAGCTTATGGTGAAAGCCCCTCCCGTGCCATCCACCTTGACGGACACCTTCTTGGTCTCGGGTGGTGCAGCTCTGGATTTCTTGCTCTTGCCGGTGGAGCTGTCTGGCACGTCCTCGATGGGAGCCCATCACTCCGAAGAGGTGCGCTTGCCGGAGTGGGTGCGAGAGGTCTTGCCGTTCTTCTTCCCTCCTAGGGATTCGGCGGCAGGAGCAAGTGCCTTGGCGGCAGTCACCGCAACAGCTTCCCGGTAGAGTTGGTCAGTGCAGATCAGCGCATCCTTCTTGTCGGAGGGGACGGTGATGATGGTCATCGGCCCAGGCATCTTCAGCATGTTATAGGCGTAGTGTGATGCCGCCATGAACTTGGCTAGTGCCGGGCAGCCGAGGATCCCGTTGTAGGGCAAGGTGATCTCGGCTACATCGAAGCCAATCCTCTCCGATCTGTAGCTCAACTCGCATCCAAACGTCATGGGTAGCATGACCTTACCCTTCGTCTAACTCCTTCCCGGGTTGACCCCTTGAAACGTGCATGTCTCTTCGAGGTCTTCATCAAGAATCTGCAGCCTTTTGATCACAACAGGCAAGATCAAGTTCAGACCGGCCCCGCTGTCAAATAGCATCTTTGTCACCTTGAGGTTGCGTATCATTGGTGAAACCAACAAAGGCAGACACCCGACCGCAGTTGTGCGATTAGGGTGGTCCTCGGTGTCAAAAATGATAGGAGTGCTGGACCACTTCAGTGGCTTCTGAGCATCGAATGATGGCTCCGCCGCTGCGATCTCATGCGCCCATTGCTTGAGCTGGCGGTGAGAGGTGTGCAGGGAGGCGCCTCCGTCGATGCACATGGCCTTCTTAGCTTTCTGAAACTCGTGTTCACCGGACTCGTCGTCCTCGTCATGATCATCGTCTTCCTGCTTCTTGTCGTGGCCCCGGGCGGGCCTCTCTTGCTGGTTATCCTTGCCTCAGCGGCCTCCTTGGCCGCCACGCTTCTTACCGGATCCTTCGGCACCGTCCTAACCCTTCGCCTTGTTCCAACTCTCATACTCAGCTTTTTGCTTCTCAGCAAGCAGCTCAACTTGTCGGCAGTTCTGGAGGTCGTGGCCCTTGGTGCGATGGATCTTGCAGTACTGCTTGTCGGTAGCCGCCAAGGCCCGGCAAGCGGCGCACCCGACAATTTCCTTGCCGAGGTCATTTGCCTTGGCCTTCTTGGCAGCACCTATGTCATCGGATCCCTCGACGGCAAGCATGGACTTGCCCTTGCGCTTTCTATTGCAGCGTCGGCACTTCTTCGTCTGGGCGGCGGTGTCTTCGTATGTGGAGTCAGTTTCCGCACCCGCGTCCTTGTCGGGGTACTTCCTCCCCTCTTCAGCTCGAGCGCACCTATCGGCCAGAACATAAAGTTCGGCCACATTTTTGACCTTGTTCATCGCCAGCTCTTCATGCATCTTGCGGTTGCGCACGTTCTAATGGAATGTGCTGATCACGGCGGCGGGGTGAACGTCTGGGATGTTGTACTACACCCAGCTGAACCTCTGGATGTACTTGCGTAGGTTTTCACCTTCCTTCTGGGGGATGATATGCAGATCGCTTGCCTGGCCATGAGCTTGATTGCCTCCAATGAAGGCGCCACCGAACTCATGACACAAATCTGACCAAGAAGAAATGGAATTCGCCGACAAGTGCATCAACCATGACATGACATTGGGCTTAAGAGCCAATAGGAAGTAATTGGCAAGCACCTTGTCGTCGTGGGCTCCGGCAGCTTGCATCGCGATGGTGTAGATGCTGAGGAACTCCGACGGGTAAGTCTTGCCGTTGTACTTCTCGCCAACGTCGGGCTTGAACATGCGGTTGGAGGGCCACTGGAACTACCGCAACTCACGGGTAAAGGCTGGGCAACCCACCTCGTAAGTTAGGCCACCATAGCCTCCCGGTGCTGGGTGGTCCATAGTGGGCCCTGCCTGCCTATCCGACTCATGGCGCGCTTCATACCGGCGTTCGATGGTAGTTCGACCATCTTCAAGGGCTCACTCCCGAAGAACTTGGCGCTAATCGCGGTGGGTCCGTTGGTCGGATGAAGCTATGGAAATGTTGTCACAAGCGTCATCACGACGGACCGACACCCACGGAAACTAGCGTGGGGGAGGAGAGTGCATCATGGCTGCATCACCTCTAGCCCTTCCACCACTGGCATGCTGTGACACCCCCGATTCAGTCGTACACTAATCATGCATGCAAATGTGTACGATCAAGATCAGGGACTCACAGGAAGATATCAGAACAGAACTTTAAAAGAAAAAAATCATACAAGCATCATATTAGAAGCCAGGGGCCTCGAGGGCTCGAATACAAGTGCTCGAACATAAACGAGTCAGCGGAAGCAACAATATCTGAGTACAAACATAAGTTAAATAAGTTGCCCTAAGATTGCTAGCACAAACTGGGATACATATCGAAAGAGGCGCAAGCCTCCTGCCTAGGATCCTCCTAAACTACTCCTGGTCGTCATCAGCGGCCTGCACGTAGTAGTAGGCACCTTCACCTTCAGTGTAGTAGGAGTCATCGTCGACGGTGGCGTCTGTATCCTGGGCTCCAACGTATGGTTGCGGCATCCGAGAAGAAAAGGAAAGAGGGGGAAAAGAGGGAGCAAAGCAACCGTGAGTACTCATCCAAAGTACTCGCAAGCAAGGATCTACACTATATATGCATGGGTATATGTGTATAGAGGCAATATCGGTGGACTGACCTGCAGAATGCCAGAATAAGAGGGGGATAGTTAGTCCTATCAAAGACTATGCTTCGGGCAGCCTCCGTCTTGCAGCATGTAGAAGAGAGTAGATTGAAGTCCTCCAGGTAGCATCGCATAGCATAATCCTACCCGGCGATCCTCCCCTCGTCGCCCTATGGGAAAGCGATCACCGCGTTATCTCTGGAGCTTTTCTGGGTGTGTTTTATTAATTATCCGGTTCTAGTTGTCATAAGGTCTAGGTACAACTATGGGTCATACTTTTACCAAGGGACACGACTATTCGAATAGATAAACTTCCCTGCAGGGGTGCGCCACCTAACCCAACTTGCTCGACCCCTCTGGCCGGACAAACTCTCCTGGGTCATGCCCGGCCTCGGAAGATCAACACGTCGCAGCCCCACCTAGGCACAACAGAGAGGTCAGCACACCAGTCTAAATCCTATGCCCGCAGGGGTCTGGGCCCATCGCCCATTGCACACCTGCACGTTGCGAGGGCGGCCGGTGAGCTGACCTAGCAACCTCCATTACAAAGAAAGTTGCATTAGATGGTCCAACCCGGCGCGCGCCACTCCGTCGCTGACGTCAAGAAGGCTTCTGCTGATACCACAATGTCGAGTGCCCATAATTGTTCCCGCGTAGTTGGTTAGTGCGTATAGGCTAGTGGACAGACTCACATCAAATACCAAGAGCTCGTTAAGCGTATTATTATGAAGTAATAATGAACGCCGACCAAGGCCAGGCCCACGTCTCGCCTAGGTGGTCTCAACCTGCCATGTCGACCCGCCACCACGTAACAGTCGGGGGCCGTCGGGAACCCAGGCCCACCTCTACCAAGATGGAGCCATCTGTCCTTCCAGCCCCCACATCGAAATCACTTGCGGGTACTCTACGAGCTGACCCGACTTTAGTCACCACCTGTATAGTATGTATATATGTATAGTATATACCCGTGATCACCTCCCGAGTGATCACGGCCGGATAGTATAGCCAGGTAGACTGACAAGAAGGTAGGGCCACTAATGATAAACTAGCATCCTATACTAAGCATTTAGGATTGCGGGTAAGGTATCAACAACTGTAGTAACAAAGATAGGCTATGCAACAGAATAGGATTAATCAAAATAGTAATATGCTACACTACTATAATGCAAGAAGTAGAGGGAAGAATATGTGATATCTGGTGATCAAGGGGGGGGGCTTGCCTGCTTGCTCTGGCAAGAAGGAGGGGTCGTCAACACCGTAGTCGTACTGGGTAGCAGCGGCGTCGGTCTCGGTGTCTAGCAAGAGAAGAGGGGGAAGAAACAATAAATATAATGCAAAGATATGCATGTCGATGCATGAAATGGCAAGTAACGGTGCCAGGTTTGCCCTAACGCAGTAGTAGGTGATACCGGCGAAGGGGGGAAACATCCGGGAAAGTATCCCCAGTATTTCGTGTTTTCGGACAGATGAACCGAAGGGGGAAAGTTGTGTGTTTGCTATGCTAGGGATGTGTGGCGGACGAACAGGCTGCGTATCCGGATTCGTCTCGTTGTTCTGAGCAACTTTCATGTATAAAAACTTTTTCATCTGAGTTACAGTTTATTTATATTCATTTTTAAAGATTTACATCAATCTATAAATTATTATTAATAATTACATTCGAAAATGGCATTACTGCATCAGGATGACGTCAGTATGATATCATCAGTCAACAGAGGTGTTGACTGGGTCAAGCTGACGTGTGGGTCCCATCTGTCATTGACACATTGCCCTAACTAACAGATTAGTTAGTTTAATTAGATATTTAGGTTAATTAAGTTTAATTAGTTTAACTAAACATGATTAATTAAGTTAATTAATTAATTCACTAATTAATCAATTAATTTAATTATTATTATTATTTATCTTTTTTTAAACATTCTGGGGGTGGGGCCCCCTTGTCATAGGCCCCTAGGGGGCCTAACGGGCGACGGGCATGCGGGCTCACGGGCGCGGCCACGAGCGCCCGTGGCTACCACAGGAGCAAACTTCGGCCAGACGGGAAAAGGGCGCGGCTCCGGGCGGGGACAGCGGGGCACGACGCCGACCAGGGATGGGCGCGGCCATGGCGGATGCGTGCAGTCAGCGGGGGCGCACGGCGGTCAAGAGTGCTGGCGCGGCCGGGCCGGTGCGGTCGAGGGAGCAGCGGGACGGCATGGGGCGGCGGCGATCGAAGCAGCAGGGAGCAGGGTAGCAACGGCAGTCACCCCGGTGCGCGGTGGCACCGGTAGCAGGCAACAGGCGTCAGTGCAGCAGCAGAGAGTGCACAAGGACGCGGGGAAGCGGCGGCAAGAGCTGCAGCAGGGGAGGGGGACACTATGGGCCCGCTCAGGGCGGGGCGCGTGCGAGGCACGGCCATAGTGGGCGCACGCGTGGTGCCGGTCCAGTCATGGCACGGGAAGGAGGTCGTAGCCCCGGGGCCGCAGCGGGCACGGGACGATGGCGTGTGAGTGCGTGCACGCAAGGGAGAGAGGATGAGTGGGGGAGCTCACGGGGGCTTAGCAACGGGGCGTGGGGAGGACGACGGGTACGCACGACGACTAAGGGAAGGCAGTCAGGCGAGGTGGCGGTCCGGCGAATCGGCGGCGCGGGCTTGTGGAGGCTGTTCGGGGAGGAGGTCGGGGACGACGGGGAGGCGAGTGGCTGCGGCGAGGGGCGGCTCCAGCATTGGCCATGGGCGACGACGGCGGCGGTGGGCGACGGGCGCGGCGGCGATTTGTGGGTGCCCCGATCCGATCTGGATCGGGTGGGTGAGGGAGAGGCGACGTGGGGGGGGGAGGGGAGTTGGGTGATGGGGTGGGTGGTTAGGGTTCGGGAGGGGATAAGGGCAATGAGGGGGCCGGCTGGGCCAGGTGGGCCGGCCGGCTGTCGGCTAGCTGGGCCATTTGGTTCAGGGGGCTTGGGCGGTTTCTTTTCCTCTTTATTTTGTTAGCTTTGATTTTCTGTTTTATTCTTTTCCCCTTTTTTGTTTTACTTATTTTAGAGCATTTTAGCATTTTCTACACATGTGTTTTCTCCACTGTACTTACCTATGTAATATGTGGCACAAACCAATCATTTTTGTTTTAGTGTTTGAAAACTTTTGTTGTTTGCCATATTTTGAATATGATTTTTGAACCGGTTTTGAACTAACGAGAGATTCTCAACAGTAACGGAGGAGATGTGGCACCATTAACAGGGTTTCACTGTAGCTTAATTATCCGGGCATCACACATGCGGTGGCTCGACGGAGCGTCGACCTAATGGCCCCGCTGGTCGCGGCTCATCTTTGTTGGCGATGCCGACGAGGCTCCGAATGGTGGCTCTCCACTCGTCGAGCTTTTCTGCAGCAGGAGGAAAGTCGAGGAGCAGCTACGCGCGCGCCAAAGCTTTTGCTGGCGTGGGCGGCGGCGAAAGCGGCATGGACCGTGACGCGCTGCGACTTCTAACCATGTTAGAAGGAGCTCTATCATGGCCTTGCGGTTGTACGCCATTTTTGCCAACACTTCGGCGTGCATGCTGGCCTCCTTCGTCACATGAAGGATGCGCAGGACTCCTCCCACGGCACTGCCCGGGGTCACCAGCATGGTGACGCTGCTCATCACGCACAACTTGGGAAGAGCGCGTCGTGGGCACCAACATAGGTGTCTTGGAGGTCGCCGCGCCACCGGTAAGTGGCACAGCGCCGCCCTTGGAGGGCCCCGCGCTGCCTACGGGGGTCCAGCTCCGTCTTTGGATTTGGCGGCGTGCGGCCCTTCGTCTTGCGCACGAACGATGCCGCTCGCCAGGCTTTGACTACCAAAGTGATGTGGGTGTTCGCGGGCTACGCCTCGGCTTTTGTCCGCGACCGCCCCGCCACTTGCCCGCACTGGTACGGGCCATCCGGCTCCGGATATACTGATCGTCGTCGTCGTCTTCTTCTTGGGAGCCATGGTGATGAAGAACTGCTAAACTAACTGCGAGACCGGATTTTCACAGCTGCGCCCCCCACCTGGCTCGCCAGAGATGTCGGTGGAAAACCACACCTATGGGATCACTAGAATCCCTACTATGGTCGGCGAGCGCGAGGTTGTGGAAAGAGCAGGTCTAGGAGCCAGCACAAAGGTCATTTACCCAGGTTCGGGCCGCGAGGATGGGTAATACCCTAGTCCTGCTTTGGTGTATATCTGAGTGTTCTTGAGTTCTTGAACTAGCTATGGCGCGTGACTTGTTCAAAAGATTTGAATCCCCCCTCAGTATTCCTCGGGCCTCCTTTTATAGTTCAAAGGGCATGCCACAGTGGAACACAGGAGGTGGAAAGTGTATATAGTGTACAAGCTTATCGCCTGACATCCCAGGACAAAACGCATTCAATGCGCTACTTAGGTGTCCTCTTGCTTTATCGGGGATGGCGACGAAGCCCGTCCCATTCGTCGCCGCTTCGCCTTGCTTCGACACGCGTCCAGGCCAACGAGGCGTGCAACACCATGTAAGCTAGCAGGCTGCTGAGCTAGTGTGGTGGCAGGGTCTTCACGAAGATCTGCGTGCCACCACGCAGGTGCTTGACTGGTTGGCTTAAGAGCCACGTACTGCCATGTGGGTACTTGCTTAGTTGGTGGGTCGATCGATGAGCTGGGTCGGCGATGGGGCGGCAAAGCCTTGCCGCGGTCTTGCTAATATTCCCGGCAAGGGCCTTGCCGGGGCCTTGCGAGCGCCCTCGGCAAGAGTGTTGCCGGGGCCTCATTGGTATCTTCGGCAGGAGCCTTGCCGGGGCCTCGTGGGCATCCTCGGCAAGGAGCCTCGTTGTTGTTTTGTCTTTTGGTTCCTATCGAGGCCTCGCAGGCCCTTTGTCTTCACAAAGATTTGCATGCCACTATGCAGGCCCCCTCCCAAGCTTTGGTTCCAATGTAGTCGATGGTGTCGGAACTCTCCGGCTCAAGGATGGTGGCCTTGCTGGCGTTGGGTAAGTTGCCCCGGCAAGGGTCTTGCCGGGGCTGCGTACGCCGCCCCGACAAGGGTCTTGCCGGGGGAAGCCCAACTTGTCGCTTTACCTTTTGCACCCCTGGTTTGAGCGCCACTTCGGTAGTCTTGTACTTTTGCTTCCTTCCTCTGCCCCGCTAAGCATGGCCACAGGTGCTGCTCTGACTGCCTGTGCACAAGTAAAGGGGTACAAAGAGGGCCCCTACTTTTGTACACCGACAATTTACTAGTAATAAATTCTAAAGGACAAATGTTAGTATGCCAGACAGGTTCATCTCCACTTCATGTGATAAATTTGTGCAAGACTAGTCTACATATATTCACAGCACTACCGTTCAAAATTTACCATACTCCACTTACACGTCATAGATGGGCGCCATGTCCTCCTCTAGGTTCCAGTCCCAGGTGTTCTTCATGGATGACGTGATCCATAGCGGTGGGAAACGGGAATTATTGTCATAGCTTTCTAGTCTGGTTCCACACGATGGAGACTCATCCAAGCTAAAGTGGCATAAATCAGGGATAATGTGTCCCAGCATGTCGTTCATCTGCCGGTGCGCACTGAAGACACAACCATGCTTCATGAATGGCAGGCCTTTAGTATTGTGCACGGAAGGTGGCATTTGCTTCACAATGGGGTAGTTGTCCCCAATGAAAAGCGAGTACTCTCCTAGAGTGTTCCTCAGCACCCACGTAGCACCATGGGAGTCGAACTCGGCGCCGTTCATCTGGTAAACGCGGCTCTCAGATCTGGACACATGGTGACTTACATAGTCAAGGTCCATGCATAATAATGTTGTGCTCAAATATGGTGGTCAGTAATACTATGCAGCAAATAGTACTACTCCGGTATAGATGAAGTAAAATAACTGGCTTATTATATATAGCCACTCTTGGCTACATGGATGAGACATGGAAAAACAAAAATGGTGGGAGCTAGTGGGTTCAAGTCTTCAAGGGCCTAGCTAGCTATACACGTCCTCCAAGGTAAAAAGTACTCCTACTAGTACTAGTAAGTAGTACAACAATGAAAGAGAAAGCGAGAGGGTTAAAAAATATAATACTAAATTGTACTACTAGTACAATAAACATGTCCCAGTCAAGAAAAGAAAATAACTAACAAGTACTACTCTACTACTCTAACACATAGCAATGAGAAAATGGAATACCTGGGTAGATGGTAACGGTCCGATTGTGGTAGATTGTGTGACCATGTTGCACATCAGTGGTACCACGGATAACGACTGCTAAGATAGTTGATACCAATATGCCAAAGTCAGCTACAAGGTTCCAGTTTAGACCGAATCGCGGATGCAAATGTACATCCAGGATCGGCGATCTTATTTTGATCGGGGGATGACTGGTCCCTGCAAAATAATGGAGTATCGTTAGGGATGCAAATGATGGTTTGTGCATTCCGTTTGTAATCTCCTGAATCATAGGATGGCAACCAGATGAAACAAGTCTCCTGGCTTGTCACCGTGAAGATGGGGCCTGCATGACGCACGGCGTATTTGAACGTGTAGGGGTACAAATCCGGAAAGATTGCCTCAGTTCGGATTGTTCTCTGCAACTCGGGAACATGAAGTTGAAATCTGTCATGGCCAACATGTGCCAGCCTCTACCGTTACTGCCTCTTGTATTGATGGCAATCCTTATGTCGAACACCATGATGAGATAGTAATCGTCGTAGCCACGTCGCTTTGTTGGTGGGTCGGCAATTGCTATCTTGTTCAATCTCATGTAGGCATCATCATACGTATTTAAGCCCAGCCAGTCCGGAAGGCCGATCCCAATGGTGGAGAAGGGGTCGACGGGAACGGCCGCACTGCTGTGGATGTTGTGCAAAATGATGGTGGTATCCGGCCGGAGGTATGCAAGCTAATCTTTGTTTGCACCAACCTAGACCTATATATAAGATGGTGGGCAGCGAAGAAATTATTGGGTGGAATAACTAGATACTACATGATCAAACTCCATGACCGACATGCTCATCAGACAAAATCCAACTACCTCTCAATGTCGGCAACTCTAGCTGAGTCAACGTGCAACCATGGCCAGGGAGCGGTGGACTGTTCGAAGGATTGTCCCATAGAATAACCTTCTCCTTGAGGGCGCATGGAAGACCAACAAGCATGGCCTTTTCCCAAGCCTATTTGAGCACCGTCTTAAAAAAGTTGGTGTAGGAAGAACCGAGTCTTGCACCGGTGAGGACATCAAAGCAGCATGCGATTTCTCCCAGAGGATCGTCGTCCAAGGTCTCCCAGCCCCGACGAGGAGGAGAACCGCCTGGCGAATCCATGGGAGCAGCGACGAACTGCCTTCTCTTCGGGGGGAGGAGAACTCGTGAGGAGGAGATAAGAGCATAATAACCACATGGCCTCGTCCCTTCGCTAAGGAAATTATGCGGGCACGCATAGTGGTAGTGCCTCGTGCCCCACGATGGTGAGGCTATTATTTACTACATACTCGTATTGTAGTAGTACTAGTACTATTGTGACGCCCGGATAGTTAAGCTACAATAATCCTCTGCTAATGGTCCCTTGTGATCACATTACTATTGCTAATCCTCGCTTGATCCAAATCTTAATTCAAATTCGAGTTCAAACTAAAGTCCAAAATTCAAATTTCTCAAACAGGCAAACTAAAATGTTCAAAGTGTGGAAAATATTCCATAACTAAGTATGGTGGTGAACCAACTTTTTTTAGAAAGTGTTTAATTGTTCCTAAGTATTTTTAGCAGTGGCTGGAAACATTATTAAATGCTTATAAATTTATAAAAAATATTAAGCTATTTTATATAGGATTAAAAGTTAATGTGGTAGTGGTATACTTAGAATTACTAATTTAGGTACTAACCATGTGTTTTACAAAGCTAAAACAATTTGGAAACTTAAATAAAACAGCAAAGTGAAAAGGGAAAAGGGCTAACTACTACTATGTTAGTGGGCTCTAGTGACACTATGCACCTTGGCCCATCTAGCAAAAATAGCCAGCCCAACCCACCTCACCTCTCCTTCCACCTCCAGCTACAGTAACATGGGATCGTGGCGGGCATCCAGCCGCGCCATAGCGGGTGCCGGCCATCCCCCGGTCCCCTTGGAGTATAAGGCCAAGCCCTCGACCCCCACGGACGAACCCTAGTCTCTAAATCCCCTCCCTCCCTCGCTCATTTTCCTCTTCTCGCACACAATCGAGCGCAGCGTCGCCGTCATCGCGTCGATCCCGCGACCACGTGCCTCTCCGCGCCGAACCATCGTGTCGAGGTGGCGCGCCATCGTCTCCTTCATCGACTACACCAGCAGATCGGGGCGTAGGCGCTGCATCGATGACGCACGCGTCTTCTTCCTCCACCACGGCCGTCGGACGTTGCCGTTCGATCTGCACCATCCCGGCAACCTCCGGCCCCTTCAACCTCGCCGCGACCCTCACTGTGAGCTCGCGCACCTGCCCTCTCTTCCTGTTTCCGCGCGCGCCCCTAGCTCCGTTTCCCCCACCATTGCCGAACCTCGCCGCCGCTACTGTCAAGGTCGCTGCTGCCGCCGTTCTTCTCGAAGCCGGGCAAGCACTTGGATGTGCTCAGGGCATCACCCCGATGTCGCCCGCGCCGTCAGCTCATCGTATTTGTGCCCATAGAGCCGATCCTGCACTCTCCCAACTCCGGCCGCCGCTGCCCGCCGATGCCCTGCGTGCTCCGCACACCCATGGCTGCACCCGACCTCGAGCGCGCGGCGGGTCCTGCCCATCCCTGCACCCACGCGCGCGTGCACACAGCCACCTACTGCTGCGCTCCCGCCGCTGCGTCTGTTGCGCATCGCTTGCTATTGCTGCAGTTCGTCCCGCTGTTGTTTCCTACTTCCGCTCGCACCGCAGCCCATCGTCGCCCGCTGCCGCGCTCCACTGCTACCGCCGCTACTGCTGCCCGTCGTGCCTGGCTGCGCCCGCCTCCGACTGCCGCTGCTCTGCTGCTCCGTTGGCTGCTGCTCGCTGCAGTACTGCTGCTCTGCCTGTATTGCTGAAGCTACAGTAACTTTCAGTTACTGTTGCGCTAGCTAGCTTTACTGCTATTATGTTGACTAAGCCCCTAAACAGTCCCTAATCAGCGGTTAAATAGTTGTTAATTTGTGTAAAAATAATATGAGTAGGTAGTACACTTGACAAGGCTCAAATATTTCCATTGGACCAAATCCAGTGAATGTATGGATTAAATCCTATGAAAATCATAAATTGCTATCTTCTGTTAAACAGAGAACATATTATCCTCTAGCTTTATGTGTTGCGTGTTGTGTGTGTGTGTACTGTGCGTGTGGCCGGCTGGGTTCTGCCCAGTAATGGCCGGCCCTTGTTAGTACTATGTTTAGCTAGCAGTATTAATTAGTGCTAAGTTAGTCTAGTAGTAGATGACATGTATGCCCCCATTAAATAAGTTAGGTTTATTTAATTGTTTAGGTAAATAGTGCATGACATGTGGGTCACAGCTCTCCTTTTGACTAGTCAAATCGACTTGGTCAACTCGGTTTAAAAGTAATTTAGAAACTCTAGAATATTAATAAAACTTTGAAAATTAATAGAAATTAAACCGTAACTCGGATCGGAAAACTTTGTTCATGAAAGTTGCTCAGAACGACGAGACGAATCCGAATACGCCCTCTGTTCGTCTGCCAAACATCCCTAGCATAGAGAACATGCAACCTTTCCCCTCCGGTTCATCTGTCTGACAGACGTCCGGAACCGGGAAAACTTTCCCGGATGTTTTCCCCCTTCGCCAGTATCGCCTAGCACCACGTTCGAACACCTCTAGCCCCGCTTATATTCATGTTGTGCATACGTTGTGTGTGTATTTACTGTTTCTTCCCCCTCTTCTCTCCGGTAGACCCCGAGACCGCTGCTGATGCCCCTGTGATCGACTACGTCGACAACGACCCTCCTTCTTGTCTGAGCAACCAGGCAAGCCCCCCCTTTGATCATCCCAATATTGCCCATTCTATACTCTCATGCTTGCATTAGATTTTGCTATTGTTATTGTTTGCTCCTATTCTGATGCATAGCTTGCTTTCGTACCTGTTATTGTTACCTACCTGCTTATCCTAAACTGCTTAGTATAGGTTGGCTAGTGATCCATCAGTGACCCCCACTTGTCCTTGTTGCCCCTGCTTCGTCATCGACGCCTCGATCGACGTGATCGATGACCAGAGCCCGACACCTCACATCACATCACACCCCTTTCGTTGCTCGATTCTGCAGAGCTACTATCGAGTGTCGAGGGTGATCCCTCATAATGCACTCCTGATGATAATTCTGTAGTTTAGCTATTCGGTCGTGGTCATCGAGGGTGATTTCCTCTTTCACCATTCTCGATACGGCTCTGTCGTTCAACACCTCAAGAGTGAACCTCGAGGGTGGTCCCTCTTACGTTCACCTTGATGATTACATTGAGTGGAATCCACCGGGGGTGATTCCTCGGGTTTTCCCCTTGATGTCTGGACACACAGTTACAATGACTTTACTTGAGACCTTGGTGAAAGTCGGGTGGGCCTGGAGAGCACCCGCAAGATAATGACGTGGCACGGCCGGGCATTCTGAGCCCTTGTCTTAAGTCCACGAGATGGGGCGACGGGGTCACTTTCGATCGTGAGTCTCTGCTCGTCTCCGCAAGCTAATATTACACTATGGTTTGGGTATTTGTTCTGAGTTGGCCTCTGTTCTTTACGCACTAACCACCACGCGAGAATAGATATGGGCCTCGACGTTGCAGTATCAGCCGTAGCTTTGCTAGACGTCCAGTTCAGCATTGTGGGCCTGTCGGGCCAGTGCCATCCAGTATGAGGTGGTGCTCGTCCCGGCTCGTCGCACAATGACTCAGAGTGTAACGGGCGATGGGCCCAGACCCCTGAGTGCTTAGGAGGTAGACCGGTGGGGACCTCTCTGCTGAGCCTAGGTCGGGCTGCGACGTGTTGATCTTCCGAGGGCGGGCATTGACCCAAAAAAGGTGTGTCCGGCCAGAGTGATCGAGCGTGTTGGGTAACGTGGTGCACCCCTGCAGGGAAGATATATATTCGAATACCGTGTCCACGGTAATGGATGTTCAGACTTGTATCTAGATCTTATATAACTAGAAATGGATACTTGAGATATGTGATGGACATGTGGCTCCGGGATTGCTTTCTTGCAGGGAGTCGATGAAGGATCTTTGGGCATTAATGTTACAACATGCTTGTTAATTATAAACTGCTATTCTTTACTCTTCTACATGCTGCAAGATGCTCGGAGCTGCTTGAAGATGCTAGTCTTCGATAGGCTAGGCCTTTCCCCTCTATTCTGGCATTCTGCAGTTCAGTCCACAGATACAAACCTTCCATTTGATACCAATTCATACTTCGTATAGATCTGATGCTTGCGAGTACTTTGGATGAGTACTCACGGTTGCTTTGCTCCCCTTTTCCCCCATCTTCCTTCTTTCTGGTTGTTGCAACCAGATGGTGGATCCCAGGAGCCAGATGATGCCACCCCCGTAGACTACTACTACTACTACCTAGAGGGTGCCTTCTACTACGTGGAGCCCGCCGACGACCAGGAGTAGTTAGGAGGTCCCAGTCAGGAGGCCTTGCCTCTTCAATCTTTGTTGCTTTTGTGCTAGCCTTCTTAAGGCATCCTTGTTTAACTTATGTCTGTGCTCAGATATTGTTGCTTCCGCAGACTCTTGTGTATTCGAGCCCTCTAGGCCCCTGGCTTGTAATATAAAGCTTGTATTATTTTGATTTGTGTCTAGAGTTGTGTTGTGATATCTTCCCGTGAGTCCCTAATCTTGATCGTACACATTTGCGTGTATGATTAGTGTATGATTGAATCGGGGGCATCACAAGTTGGTATCAGAGCCGACTGTCTGTAGGATCCCCCTTTCCAACTCCTTGGCCGAAGTTGAGTCGAGTGTTTGAAAAACTGTTTTACTAACATGGCTGTGTGGCTTACGGGCCCACGTCGCCATTTGGGTGGTATTAGGATCTTTTACTCCTTGTCTATACTCTGGGACTCTAATCTCTCTTCTATTCGGGTTAAATGATTTCGTTAACTCTAACTCTAGGATCTCGTAAATACTTTCTCTCGGAGAGCCCTTCACTCTAGATGATGGCTTGGTGCACCAGAAGATTCTGAAGATACTCTCTGATACTTTGCCGAGACCCTTGTACCCTTCGTCAATGCAATCCTTACCATCGATAAATCCTTATGCGTAACTACCTATGTTGTTGTTCATACCTTCATCCCTTGTTGCTCTTGTTATTACAAGATGTCCTGAAATATCCTTCGATGTTTCGAGAATTCTTTATGCTTACTGCCCTCCAGTTCCTTGCCACCTGAATACCCCTACGGATAATTACTCGCGCTTGCCGAGTATCCGTCCGACCACAGTTGTTCATGTATTTCACAAAATTCTTTGGAATACTATTCGTTCTTCCAAAAATCCTCAGTAGCCTATTCTCTTGTTCCTCCTTATCTGCTTGCATTATGGTTACTTCCATATGTCTAGCAAAACTCATTAGCATCCTTTGTCATCGTAATTTTAAGCATTTGATTCGATATGTTTAGTGAATGCTCACAATCTTCAATCAAAATTAGAATTCTTCCCATCGGCTAAGACGTCACTCCCGGACATGAGCTGGTGTTCGACAATTCAAACCTTGATTGATTGTCGATCTATGTCCTTTCAACTTACTTGTCTTTGATCAGAGCCTCTGCTTCTGATCCCCCGATTTGGAAACTTTGAATTAGTCAGTTGTTTTTATAAACTAATCTCCTTGCATCCTTTCTTCTTCTGGTTGAGTATTGTTGCTCACATCAGATCCCTCGTGGACCACCAGATCCTTTGTTGGGTTCTCTGACAACGTCCTTCATTTTTGATAACCTTATGAGCTTTTCCTCGGATACATAATGCCTTCGGTAAATTGTATCCCCTGCTCTCATCAACCATCCCCTTCTTCCGGGCTTTATTTAATCGTGAAGTTGTGGTATATGTTCCTAAGATGCCCCTATGGGTTGAATCTATGGCTTCCCTAAACTATGTGAACCCGAAAATTATGCAGGTTATATCTACTGGCATTTCTTTGCATAATTTTTCAATTCTACAACTTTGTCAAAGACAGGAAGTAAATAAAAGTTGCGCATTAGAGAAGTCGGAGTCGACCTTGAGCCTTTGTGTTCATGCCCATGGACCCGATGTGGAATTTATCATGGAAGCTTCTTGTTATAATAATAATCCTCTTGTGTTAAATTCATCTTGTATCTATGTTTGATCCTTCGCAACCGTGGTTCCAACCATGATTGTTCTTCTTTGATTTCATTTCTTGGACAAGTGGAAGTACTTGCCTTCTGTAGATCATTTCACCCCTCCAACCTCTGTTCTGCTATACCCTCGAGTATTACCCTCTGGTATCTCGAGATTATCACGAAACTACATAACCTCTTATGAGTGTTTCATCAACTATTATTCTCGCCGATTCAAATTTTCCACGGGTTCTGAGTTGTTAGACACTCGAGAACACCGACAACTGATTTGAGTCTACACTTTCCTTTCCATTGTTTTGTTCAACCTTTCTTGTAACCTATCATACCTAAGCAGTGATAATTCCCTGCTTATGAAAACACATCGGTGTACAAAATCTGTCAGTAAGACCTCGTTACTATTGTTGATGGCATTCCGGTAACCACCGATGGACGGGAACTTTGCCTATTGGTCCGCCTCGTCTTAACGAGCAGGAAATGGTTCTCTTCGTCCCTCGCCCTTGGTACCAACATTGTTGTCAACATAACTGACATGCTATCCTCTGACCTGCCTTGCTATCATGACCGTGCATACGTTAGCGCCCTTCCTACCTTTAACGCACATGGTGGGCCCATAACCCACAATTCCACAGGATCGAAACATGACTCTCTTGTACATCCCTGTTTTCCAAAAAAATTCCTCACGCTTGGCTTCATATGTAAATCACGAGCCACCTTATTAGAGATGATCTAATCTAGTATCAGACGCAACACTTATTTTCGTTGCTCTGAATCCCTCTCGCTCTCTGTTCAGGCAACGAACGATTACCTACCCGGTTGAAGCTTCTTGTTGCTCCTCCTTAACTTGCTCTCGATGACTTTCTTGAATTTCAACACGAGAGATGCCTTTATGCCACGTTCCCTGAGATAGCCCCAGGTACCTATCTTGTGTTGAGCTCCGTCCTTCCCGAGCCTTTCCCCCTTACTCCACCCCTTCAATCTCGGGACGAGATTTCTTGTAGCGGAGGAGAATTGTGACGCCCGGATAGTTAAGCTACAGTAATCCTCTGCTAATGGTGCCTTGTGATCACATTACTGTTGCTAATCCTTGCTTGATCCAAATCTTAATTCAAATTCGAGTTCAAACTAAAGTGCAAAATTCAAATTTCTCAAACAGGCAAACTAAAATGTTCAAAGTGTGGCAAATATTCCATAACTAAGTATGGTGGTGAACCAACTTTTTTTAGAAAGTGTTTAATTGTTCCTAAGTATTTACAACAGTGGCTCGAAACATTATTAAATGCTTATAAATTTATAAAAATTATTAAGCTATTTTATATAGGAGTAAAGGTTAATGTGGTAGTGGTATACTTAGAATTACTAATATAGGTACTAACCATGTGTTTTACAAAGCTAAAACAATTTGGAAACTTAAATAAAACAAAAAAGTGAAAAGGGAAAAGGGCTAACTACTACTATGTTAGTGGGCTCTAGTGACACTATGCACCTTGGCCCATCTAGCAAAAATAGCTAGCCCAACCCACCTCACCTCTCCTTCCACCTCCAGCTACAGTAACATGGGATCGTGGCGGGCATCCAGCCGTGCCATAGCGCGTGCCGGCCATCCCCCGGTCCCCTTGGAGTATAAGACCAAGCCCTCGACCCCCCCAGACGAACCCTAGTCTCTAAATCCCCTCCCTCCCTTGCTCATTTTCCTCTTCTCGCACACAATCAAGCGCAGCGTCACCGTCGTCGCGTCGATCCCGCGGCCACGTGCCTATCTGCGCCGAACCATCGTGTCCAGGAGGCGCGCCGTCGTCTCCTTCATCGACTACACCAGCAGATCGGGGCGTAGGCGCTGCATCGACGATGCACGCGTCTTCTTCCTCCACCACGGCCGTCGGACGTCGCCGTTCGATCTGCACTATCCCGGCAACCTCCGGCCCCTTCAACCTCGCCGCGACCCTCACTATGAGCTCACGCACCTCCCCTCTCTTCCTGTTTCCGCGCGTGCCCCTAGCTTCGTTTCCCCCACCGTTGTCGAACCTCGCCGCCGCTACTGTCAAGGTCGCTGCTGCCGTCGTTCTTCTCGAAGCCGGGCAAGCACTCGGATGTGCTCAGGGCATCACCCCGATGTCGCCCGTGCCGTCAGCTCATCGTATTAGCAGCCATAGAGGCGACCCCGCGCTCGCCCAACTCTGGCCGCCGCTGCCCGTCGACGCACTGCGTGCTCCGCACACCCATGGCTGCACCCAACCTCGAGCGCGCGGCGGGTCCTGCCCATCCCCGCGCCCACGCGCGCGTGCACGCAGCCACCTACTGCTGCGCTCCCGCCGCTGCGTCTGTTGCGCATTGCTTGCTGTTGCTGCTGTTCGTCCCGCTGCTGTTGCCTACTTCCGCTCGCACCGCAGCCCATCGTCGCCCGCTGCCGCGCTCCACTGCTACCACCGCTACTGCTGCCCGTCGTGCCTGGCCGCGCCAACCTCCGACTCCCGCTGCTCTGCTGCTCCGTTGGCTGCTGCTCGCTGCACTATTGCTGCTCTGCCTATATTGCTGAAGCTACAGTAACTTTCAGTTACTGTAGCGCTTGCTAGCTTTACTGCTATTATGTTGACTAAGCCCCTAAACAGCCCCTAATCAGCGGTTAAATAATTGTTAATTTGTGTAAAAATAATATGAGTAGGTAGTACACTTGACAAGGCTCAAATATTTCCATTGGACCAAATCCAGTGGATGTATGGATTAAATCCTATGAAAATCATAAATTGCTATCTTCTGTTAAACAGAGAACATATTATCCTCTAGCTTTATGTGTTGCGTGTTGTGTGTGTGTTTACTGTGCGTGTGGCCGGCTGGGTTCTGCCCAGTAGTGGCCGGCCCTTGTTAGTACTATGTTTAGCTAGTAGTATTAATTAGTGCTAAGTTAGTCTAGTAGTAGATGACATGTATGCCCCCATTAAATAAGTTAGGTTTATTTAATTGTTTAGGTAAATAGTGCATGACATGTGGGTCACAGCTCTCCTTTTGACTAGTCAAATTGACTTGGTCAACTCGGTTTAAAAGTAATTTAGAAACTCTAGAATATTAATAAAACTTTGAAAATTAATAGAAATTAAACCGTAACTCGGATCGGAAAACTTTGTTCATGAAAGTTGCTCAGAACGACAAGACGAATCCGAATATGCCATCCGTTCGTTTGCCACACATCCCTAGCATAGCGAACATGCAACCTTTCCCCTTCGGTTCATCTGTCTGACAGACGTCCGGAACCGGGAAAGCTTTCCCGGATGTTTTCCCCCTTCGCCAGTATCGCCTAGCACCATGTTCGAACACCTCTAGCCCCGCTTATATTCATGTTGTGCATATGTTGTGCGTGTATTTAGTGTTTCTTCCCCCTCTTCTCTCCGGTAGACCCTGAGACCGCTGCTGATGCCCTTGTGATCGACTACGTCGACGACGACCCTCCTTCTTGTCTGAGCAACCAGGCAAGCCCCCCCTTTGATCATCCCGATATATCCCATTCTATACTCTCATGCTTGCATTAGATTTTGCTACTGTTATTGTTTGCTCCTATTCTGATGCATAGCCTGCTTTTGTACCTGTTATTGTTACCTACCTGCTTATCCTAAACTGCTTAGTATAGGTTGGCTAGTGATCCATTAGTGACCCCCAAATGTCCTTGTTGCCCCTGCTTCGTCATCGATGCCTCGATCGACATGATCGATGACCAGAACCCGACACCTCACATCACATCACGCCCCTTTCGTTGCTCGACTCTGCAGAGCTACTATCGAGTGTTGAGGGTGATCCCTCATAATGCACTCCTGATGATAATTCTGTAGTGTAGCTATTCGGTCATGGTCATCGAGGGTGATTTCCTCTTTCACCATTCTTGATACGGCTCTGTCGTTCAACACCTCAAGAGTGAACCTCGAGGGTGGTCCCTCTTACGTTCACCTTGATGATTACATTGAGTGGAATCCACCGGGGGTGATTCCTCGGGTTTTCCCCTTGATGTCTGGACACACAGTTACAATGACTTTACTTGAGACCTTGGTGAAAGTCGGGCGGGCCTGGAGAGCACCCGCAAGATAATGACGTGGCACGACCGGGCATTCTGAGCCCTTGTCGTAAGTCCACGAGACGGGGCGACGGGGTCACTTTCGATCGTGAGTCTCTGCTCGTCTCCGCAAGCTAATATTACACTATGGTTTGGGTATTTGTTCTGAGTTGGCCTCTGGTCTTTACGCACTAACCACCACTTGAGAATAGATATGGGCCTCGACGTCGCAGTATCAGCCGAAGCTTTGTCAGACGTCCAGTTCAGCATTGTGGGCCTGTCGGGCCAGTGCCATCCAGTATGAGGTGGTGCTCATCCCGGCTCGTCGCACAACGACCCAGAGTGCAACGGGCGATGGGCCCAGACCCCTGAGTGCTTAGGAGGTAGACCGACGGGGACCTCTCTGCTGAGCCTAGGTCGGGCTGCGACCTGTTGATCTTCCAAGGGCGGGGATTGACCCCAGAAAGGTGTGTCCGGCTAGAGTGATCGAGCGTGTTGGGTAACGTGGTGCACCCCTGCAGGGAAGATATATATTCGAATACCGTGTCCACGGTAATGGACATTCAGACTTGTATCCAGATATTATATAACTAGAAATGGATACTTGAGATATATGTGATGGACATGTGGCTCCGGGATTGCTTTCTCGCAGGGAGTCGAGGAAGGATCTCTGGGCATTAATGTTACAACATGCTTGTTAATTATAAACTGCTATTCTTTACTCTTCTACATGCTGCAAGATGCTCGGAGCTGCTTGAAGATGCTAGTCTTCGATAGGCTAGGCCTTTCCCCTCTATTCTGGCATTCTGCAGTTCAGTCCATAGATACAAACCTTCCATTTGATACCAATGCATACTTAGTATAGATCTGATGCTTGCGAGTACTTTCGATGAGTACTCACGGTTGCTTTGCTCCCCTTTTCCCCCTTCTTCCTTCTTTCTGGTTGTTGCAACCAGATGGTGGATCCCAGGAGCCAGATGATGCCACCCCCGCAGACTACTACTACTACCCAGAGGGTGCCTTCTACTATGTGGAGCCCGCCGACGACCATGAGTAGTTAGGAGGTCCCAGTCAGGAGGCCTTGCCTCTTCGATCGTTGTTGCTTTTGTGCTAGCCTTCTTAAGGCATCCTTGTTTAACTTATGTCTGTGCTCAGATATTGTTGCTTCCGCTGACTCTTGTGTACCAAGCTATGTATCCGATCCCTCGAGGCCCCTGGCTTGTAATATAAAGCTTGTATTATTTTGATTTGTGTCTAGAGTTGTGTTGTGATATCTTCCCGTGAGTCCATGATCTTGATCGTACACATTTGCGTGTATGATTAGTGTACGATTGAATCGGGGGCGTCACAACTATCTCAACTAGTAGTGCGATGTACTATACTTCTATAATGCACTAGTTTTGAACTCTTGAATCTCAGGGCCAAGGAGCTATAGTTTGAAGTGGAGGGTACTACTGCTCTCTAGAACCATCGTTGTACTATCAATGTATGGAAAGTACACCTGCTACTACAAAGAAATACACTTCCATGATGATACGTGTTTGTCACAATAGGTCACATTTTCTGTCATGCATGTACATCCATGAAGATTTTATGATAGAGTGAAGATAGTCATACCTGTGTTGTCGTAGAAGTGTTCCATGACATTACCAACAATATCATCACAGAAGTGTCCACGTCCATGACAATAAATGGCCCGTCATCAAAGTGATTTCAGCAAGGGTAACCCACACATGGCATCCACTTTAACGGGTCGCCCTTAAGCTATCGGTCCGGTTTTGGATCCGATAACCCGCCAACAGCCCTGACCAATAGCGATTTTCCATGTGTAAAACTCTCATTGGTTGACGGAACCACATGTCGGCTCCGCGTTGGCACAGATGTCACTCATCCAATGGACGAGATGCGCCTATGATATGTTGACACGTGGACCAGCCGAAAAGTGGCCCGTAATATTAAATGGGCCGGCCCAACTAAAGGCCCACAAGATTTTGTAGACCATAATGGGCCGGCCCAGCTAAAGGCCCACAATATTTTGCAGACCATAATGGGCTGGCCTAGCAAAAGGCCCACAAGATTTTGAAGACACTAGTGGGTCGGCCCATTAACAGGCTGCCATGTTTTGGGCCAAATACCGGCCCTTATTTGATCCGGTCAATTGATAGCCTACCATGTTCTGGGCCTAATAAGGGCCCATATGAGACCCGGCCCGTTTATAGCCTACCATGTTCTGGGCCATATTATGGCCCATATCAGATCCGTCCCTTTAAGAGCCTTTGCGCTAAATTATGGCCCATATCAGATTTGGCCCGTCAACTGGACTCTGTGCTTTTGGGCCCACTTGAGGCCCGGTTAGGATTTCTATTTGCTAAAGGCCCATTTAGCAATACGGCTTGATATTAGTTTTGGCCTGTTAAAGGCCTGTTTAACATTTTGGCCCTATATTTATTTCGGCATGTTAAAAGCTCGTCATAGAGTTAGCCCTACTATGGCCCGCTTTGCATCTGGCCTGCTCACAGCCGATAATCTGAATGGGCCAAACAAGGACCGAGATAATTTTGTCCTGTTAACGGCCCGTAATGTGATTGTCATAGTCATGGGCTGGGGTCTATTTCGGCCTGCTGTCGGCCCGTGAGCTGTTCGACACGTTTCAGGCCCAACCTACTTTTCAGCCTACTAAAAGCCCATTGAATTTTCTTGCGAAAATAGGGCCGGCGGTTTACTCGGCCTATTAAAGGCCTGATACTACTAATGGGCCAGTTTACATTTAGGCCTGTTAATGGACCTAGATGACTGGGCCCATGATGTGGCCCATACATAGTGATTTGTATGACGGCCCGATTATGTACCGTAATTTTACGGTTTGGCTGGTTTACTTTTCATGGAGCGAAGACAGGATATATGTACAGTAAAATAATTGCAGCATCATGAATAAGAAAAAACCTAGACTATACAATAAAGAAATTACGGCATATTACATCCACAGGGCATCAAAGTTCGCCACTATGATAATAATGCACAAGCAGACAGTAGATTACATACACTAGGCATCAAAGCGCCACCAGTGCAAATAAACACATCGACAAAATAATATAAAAAACCTACAACACTTCAATAGAGTTCAAGATAGGTTAGCCCTGCTGAGGAGCTACAGCGCAAGCAGCTGAGCAAGCTGATGAGACTGCGCTTGTTTGATGCTTATATCCTCCTCACTCTGAAAGAGAAACAAGCAGACAGATGACAGGTTTTGCACATATAAGTGTGCTAACAATTCATCACATTTCTTATTGGCGAATAAAGTGGCACAGTTTAAAGTAGCATTAACATAATATGGTATTGTTCAGGTTAAGACATGGCAGGAAATGACATTCTGAAGGAGTTGGCAGCTTCACGACACCACTGGATTACAGATCAAAAACTCATAATTATCAACGGTTAGTGTGCTGTCAATTTATCCCATTTCAGATTGGCAAATAAAGAGACGGCTTAAATAATACACTACTAGGAAAAGGCTTTCTAGTGGCGCAGCTGTTTTGGCCATGGCGCGCTACAGGTGCGCCACTAGCATCACGCCATTAGTAATTAATACTAATGGCGCACCCCTCGTGCGCCATTAGTATACCAGACAATAGTGGCGCATGAGGGAGTGCGCCATTAGTATGTCAAGTGGTGCGTCATTACTATTTGACTTAGTAATGGCGCACCACATAGAAGTGCGCCATTACTAACAAATTTTTTTCAATTTTTTTTCGTTTTTTTTCTTAATCTCGGGTCACTATGGCTTAATATCGGGTCAATATGCTTAATCTCAAGTCAGATCGCACTTCGTGGTCAAACTTCCCGAAAGGTCACCCATCATCACACTACTCTAGCCCAAGCATGCTTAACTTCAGAGTTCTATCCAACCCAGCTCCAGCTCACTTAACAGGCACTTGTTGATATATCTAGCATATCAATCCTATTAAACCTTGTTGATGTCTAGGACTTTGTTCATGTTCATGAGTGTGATGAAATTTTGAAAAAATATTTCAAACTTCCGGTCATATTACGTATCATATTTTGAACATTTTTTCAAAAAAAATTCGAAACTAATTTTTTTTCTATTACTAGTGGCGCACCTAGCAAATGGTGCGCCACTACTAAGTTTGAAATTTTTTCCATTTCCCCCCTCTAGATCTTAAAAGCCCCGTATCTTTTTTCTATTATGTTTTTGGGGATTCTGAAAATCTTCAATGGGGTTCCCCCGCTTGAATTCGGATGTAACTTTTCGAGTAGATGATTTTTCATATAAAAAACTTTTTAATCCGAGTTCGTATGCAAAAGTTTTGCCCATTTTACAAATTCCAGAGAGATTTTGCAAATAAAGTCGAAATTCATATTTGTAAATTTTCCCAACAACTAGACCACATATCACATGAGAAACTTATTTTATTTTATTTTTTGACATTTCCATCATTTTCTATTTTTTTAAAACTAAAAAGGCGGTCCATGGGGGGGTGCATTCGGTGGAATTTTTGGGCAAAGTTAGTAATGGTGCATTGCGCCATTACTAGTTTTGAAAAAAAAATAGTAGTGGCCACCGAGGGTGTGGTGCGCCATTACTTGTTAAAACTAGTAATGGCGCACTATCCCCTGGTGCGCCATTGCTAGTTTAGAAAAAAAAATAAAAAAATTTGTTAGTAGTGGCGCAGCGAGGGGTGGTGCGCCATTACTAATTAAACTAGTAATGGCGCATTATCCCCTGGTGCGCCATTACTAGTTTCGATTTTTTTTTAAAAAAATGTTAGTAGTGGCGCACCGTGGATGTGGTGCGCCATTAGTATTTGGACACTAATGGCGTACCAACACATGGTGCACCACTGCTATATAGTAGTGGCGCACCACATATGTGGTGCGCCATTAATATCCATATTATCTATAAGCCTTTTCCTAGTAGTGATAGTAGAATGATATGACATTGTTCATAGTTAAGACACCACATAATATGACATAGTGCTGTAGTGGGTAGGTTCACCACACCAATGGATTATGGATCAAGAATAGAAGCATACATGCAGTGCAAAAGAAGATCACTTGCTTTGTATAGTTTAATTTACATGGTATGAAAAAGGAACTTGATTGTACAACTGAAAACTTAAATTGTGATGGACAACCTTTTGTTTATGAACTACATAATAAACTTTAAACGTGCAATTTGATGCAAACACCAAAAATAAACAGCTCTTGCAGTCATGCCTAACCAAATATACACAACAAAGTTTGAAGGCTTGAGAAGGACAAACTTACATTAGTGGTGAAGACTGGTTCTATAAAGCCCTTGTCCATGCTGATGGGGCGGGGGTAATTCAAGAAGTTTACCACATAATCTTTTTCATAAGCATTGCCTTTATTCTACATTTTGTTAAGAGTAAATATAGATGTGATAATATAAGAAAAAATGGAGTATATTTAAGATAAGATGAAGAGTGATGCTACATAGCCAAGTAGTTATAAATGTAAGTACAGGGATACAGGCAAAAGGTAGAGCCAAGAGCAATGCAGAGCTAAACTTGTTCAGTACCATCAGTGTTATCCAACCTTATGGTAAGAGTAAATATAGATCTGATGTGTAGAAAATGGAGGGCAAAGGAAAATAAGCTACAGAGTGATGGTACATGAACAACTAGCTGTCAATATAAGTACACTGATAAAGGACAACACGTACTTACAAGAACAATGCAGAGCTAAACTTTTTCATTGGCATTAGATATAGTCTACATTAATGTAACCATTCATACAGATCAGATAATTTGGAGTGAAAAGATAAGCAAGCTATCATGCATACTGCTGTCACATAATGACCAGGTATGAATGCAAGTACATTGATACAGGAGAACATGTACTAACAAGAGCGAAGCAGCGGGCAGCATATTTGCGATATGCCGTCATCCTTTTCAAACCGGAATTCTTCTTCGAGCAGATTTCCTGCAAAAGAGATCTGTAAGGCACATGCGGAAAAGTAGAAGTTCAAATTGTCATGTGATATCATAGACAGTAACTCATCCTAGGAACGAGACCAGTGCATAACAAGATTTTTCCATTCGATGCCTTCTAAATTTAGCACATAGACTTCACCGGAAATTCGTTTATAGACTTGTCATCAAAGTGTGATTTCCTCAGGTAACATTGATATTGCTGCAATGCTTCCTTGAAAAGCGCAAGCAAGCTTTGCTTGTCATGACTATCCATATTGACCATCGCCTACTTACAACAATGTAATGTAAATCATTGATGTGTTCAATCAGCAGAAAATAGGAAAATAATCACCATGAATAATAGCACTTACACGTAAGTGGGACAGGAAGATGTGAAAATGGTGTTTGTCCTCACTATAATCTTCCCATCATGGGAATATATGCATGTAGTCCCTAACAACATTGAAAGCATTGTCATTTAAACTGGGAATAACCAGAATGGGGTTCAAATATGCAGGAATTGGCCGTCTCTGCAGTTGGGATAGGTCTTCGGCCGGTGTACTTGTCGGAGTGGGATTTTTCTGTGGTACGGCTGGTGCTATGGCAACTGAAATCGGCAAACCTTTTGCTGGAGTGCGGGTCCTGTGTGGTGGGCTAGTGATATGGCCAGTGAAGTATGGTTATAGTCTGCTGGAGTTGGTCCTACGTTTTGTGTCACTGGTTGTAGAGCCAATATAAGTGGGGTGCTGTCTGATTTCTCTGGCACCACCACGTTTTTCAAGGACTTTGCTGGTGCTCCTTTAGGTTCGGCAATCACCCTCTTCCTTTTTGATGTCTGATGCAGAAGAACAACATTTGAGTGAAAAAACATGGTATGATGACAGATGTAATATGTATTGATAATGGATGGGCATGTCATCTTGACATATATGATGAGTAAACTAAGAAGATGGTGGTGCAACAAAGTAGAAGAAATGCAAGACACCTTATGCAAGATACACACAATCAATAAAACCTTGCCAAATTAGAACAGGCACCTTGATGCGTGAATAGGACAGGCCATCTCCCTTTGACTCCTCGAGGTCAGAATAGTCATTAGGATCATATTCTACACAAGAATCTGCAGGTGGAGAGCATATGAGTTTCATTGCATCGAGAATGGCACTCAATTCCTTCGTGCGAATTTTGTAAGTCGTTATAGTGTTCCACAATATTCTTCTGATGCACGGATTCCGATATTCACTGTGATTCCATATAGTATGTGAGAAGCATGAAAACATAAATAGTAGTGAGATTATCTTTGTAATGCAGAGGATATTCTAATATAGGGTCTCCGTATAAACCCTTGTGTGCTATCACTAGTTTCTGATGAGAGAGACCATTTTGCTATAATATAGTACGTGGATTAATAAAATCTGGCACAAGTACACCAAAAAAGGCTCCAGAAGTAAGTATAGTTGGCAGATGATAGGTTCATAATATATACTGTATAGAGAGTTTATTGCCAACCCATGATAACAAGAGCACACAACAACTAGGCAGATCGTCGTGTACATAAAAGGGGTACACCATAACCAGCATATATAAATCAGGAAAGTGGAACTGGCTGGAAAATACGGTGTTGTATTGCCGCTACTAATTGAAAGCCTATCGATCACGTACAGGCCAGCTCTATCAGCTGTTGACTGCATATGTCCCTGCTCCCCTTCCTGACAAGGAACATACTGTACGTACTAAATACAGAATAACAAAAGAGGAACATGTTAAAGAACAGAAGAGGAAGCATATTCTTGAGGTTCCGCTTCTTTGCATACAATGTTGGTTGCCCACTCATGATGAATCACAGCACCCAAAGAAATGCAATTCCATGATGTCTGTCTATATGTGGCCACATGCATTTGAAAAATCAAGTGCGAGCATTAGCTGACCAATTAAATGTGTGTCTATTAACTAATATCAGTATCATATCACAATTCGTATTTGAAGAAGTGAGTTTTGGACTTATGATTGGTGTGTGGTTTAGCTTCTTGAGTGGACTGCTACTAGTGCGACACAAAGCAGCTACACAGATCATAGTGTAGATATAACAGGAAAACCGTAAGCATCACAAGTAAAATCAGGAAAGTGGAACTTGCTGGAAAATATGGGCTACTATTGCCGGTACGGCTAGAAAGGCTTCGGATACCATCTCTCTTCAACTGAAGGTGTAGTACTATTAATATCAGTGTAACTCTCAGAGGCGACACAACTCCCTGCATTTCCTTGCTAATCTTATAGGATTCAAGTGGGCAGGCCACTACAATTCCTATTCCTATATTTGCAAAATCCTACAAATCAAAGAGGCCCAAAGAGTTGAAAGTGTCCATCACAACCGACCAAATAGACCTCTACACTGCAAATGTCCCTGCTCCTCTTCACTACAAGCAACATACTATACTACTATCATACTCCCTCCATTCCAAAATATAAGTCTTTGTACAGATTTCCACTATGGATCGCATACAGATGTATACAGATACATTTTAGAGAGTAGATTAACTCATTTTGCTCCATATGTAGTCCATGGTGGAATCTATACAAAGACTTGTATTTAGCAACGGAGAGAGTACTTACTAAAGAAGAACAGAAGAGGAACATGCTAAAGAAGAGCAAGCAGATTTTGGATAATAAAATGTTCGTTGCGCAGTGCCCACACAAGATGAACCAGAGTGCATTAAGAATGCAACTCCCTGGTGTCTCTCTATATGTGGTGCACGTTCTTTTCAAAAGTAAAGTAGGAACATTAGCTAACCAATTAAATATTATCTGTTTTAGTAATACAAGCATCATATCAGATTTGTACTTGATCAACAAGTTTGGAATTATGAGTAGCACGTTGTTTAGCTTGATGAATTGAGGAGCAGTGCTAAGCAGCTACGATGATGGTACTGAATATAAAGGAATGTCTGCATGCAAGTCGCGTGACTTTCGTCATTTGGGTCAGTCGACCATTTCAGGTGGTTGGATGAAGATCCTACGTCTCCTAACCATTCTTCTTCCTTGTCTCTGATTCTTCTCCTACAGAACACCGCACGGGCTGCCGGCCGAATCACCGGCCGCGACCCCCCACCGCCCTACCCTGAACCCCCACTGCATGTGTTCCTCTTCCACCCCCACCTCCCACCCCCGCCCCACCCTCGTCGAGTCTTCTTCGTTCAGCGAGGCCCCACCACCACCAGGCTACTGCCCCCCATAACCACCTTCCCTACCCGAGCCCCTTCCTTCCCTCCGGCGAGCTCTCAAAAATCGACTGACCCAATTTTGACATTTAGTCTACTATCATTTAACTAGTGTGGAATATAAAAGGGAAAACCATAAGCATTGCGAGTATAGTGTTGAGCATGCCATGGCGGATCTAAAGGTGCAAACTAGACAAAGGCAATTTCGCAACCAATGTTTGCCTTCAACTAACAAGTAAGTGATGGACAAGACATTAGAGTAAAGCAGTGGCGATCTATTTTCTTGCTGCGATAAATAAGTTGAGCGGATACAAAAGAGTACCGCCTTTGGTGCGGTGCCGTGTATGCATCTGCTAAGAATTTGATGATGTTGTAGTCATGATGGCTGTCGGCGGCGTGGAAGCAGATCTAGGAGGGTAGATGGTGGTAGCGGGGCAAATATCCCAGTGCGATGGACGAGACGATAATAGGAGCAGCGCCGGCAAGGTGGACGACGGCGGAATAAAGTGAGAGGACGGGATGCAAGGATCCTGTTCTGAAGCCGTGGATGAGAGAGGTTGATCTCTTGTAATGGACGACGGTGACGGGGTATCAGCTGCGGCATGGTGGAGGAGGACGGCGATGGATGGGGTGGCAGACGGAGGAGGCTGGGGTGGAGCGGGTGTTTTGGTGCCCAGAGAGTACAAACGGGGAAATGGAGGGAGAGAGGAAGGGGACAACCATGTCTTGAGGGCGCGCTTGTCTCAAATGCGAGGAAATTTACAAACTTAGCCCCCGTTTAAAATTTCCTACATCACAGCAATATTAGTCGGTTGGGGATAGGACGGTAATCTCGCATACATCGAATATTTGCTGACGGAGATTTCACCCGACGAGAGTTTGTTTTGGCATCCACCGTGTATGAATTGAGGAGGGAGGCAATTTCGGCCGAGGACACACTGTGTTTTGGCACTCACCGTGTATGAATCCGGGTGAGAGGCGGTTATGTCAGGTTTGAGTGAAATTACAAACCTACCCCTATCGAAACCTATAGAAATCAAGCTAATAGGCTTTGCGTGTGAGGGATAGGCAGTAATTTCCATCTCACGAATTTTGGTTTCGGGCGGTTACTTCGACTTTCCCCGCTTTGTTCAAATTTTTGCACAGAAAGAGTGCACGTTTACCGTGCAAACTCAATTCAAATCCAGTTTGTATTCTATTTTTGTTTGGGCAGGATCCATTTTTTATTGGAATAAAATTCTATATACATGATTTTTTATACTCCGCCCGTCCAGAAATTCTTGTCTTACATTTGTCTACATACGGATGTATTTAATATTAAAACGTGACTTGATACATCCGTAGTTAGACAAGTTTAAGACAAGAATTTTGGGACGGAGGAAGTATATACTTTCAAAAGCACAACAAACAATTCTGCTCCTTTATATATATAAGATGATTTACAAATACAATGGTCTCAAAACCATAAGGTTGAATTCAAAAAATTTAAACCAAATTATATTCTGCTAAAATTTATGGATTAGTAATATCTACATATTAAATAACATAGATGCGCGTGAATTCAAATGAGTATGCATGTTTGATAGATCAATTTTGGTTCGAGTATGAATTACATGTATCATCATCTCGAATTGAAATATTTGATCCCTTTTATGTTGACATTTTCTATGCATGCAACTAAATACTTGAATCTCCTTTCACGCCCATCTCTCTCACATGCTCCTTCATGTAGCTATCACTCTCTTTTCTCCATCTCACCCGCACGCTCACTTCATGTTTCTCCTATTTCTGCAAACATGATCTCTCGACGTATCCCTTGAGAAGTGTCACACTCTCCCTATCATTATATATTACACGGATTTTGTCGTGGTTTTGTCATGGAGATGTCCTAGCGAAAGGACTTAGGTGTGGATCCATCGTACTTAGGTTAGCTTCGAGGGGTTGAACATGACAATGGACACAATAGTTACCCAGGTTCGGCCCCTCACGGTGGAGGTAAAAGCCTACTCCTGCTTAGGTTGTATTGCTTGAGGTTTTGATTACCAGGGAGCGAATATGCTTGACCTATCTTTCGATTGCTTGTTTCTTCCCCTAACCCGCCGCCGGGACTCACCTTTATATACACAGGTAGAGGCCAGGCAGCTTACAGAGTCCTGGCCGGCTCATACATCGTGACCGGCTCGGTTTGTAACTAATCATTATCATACAATAAAAGTTACCACATGGCGGCTCATCGGCCCCTGTTCTGGGCCTTATCCAGGCCTACCTCCGTGAGTCGCCATCTTCACGCCTTGGGCTTCCATGGACTTCTTCATAATGACCCATCAAAGGCATGACCTGGCCCCTCCTAGGCGGGTCGTACCTAGGAGTTATATCCCCAACATTAGGCCCCAGGTTGAGTTGAACTTGTTCAAGTCAATCTTCATCATCTTAATTTGAACAGAACTGCACTCCGGTGTGAAATCTTCATTCGCACCTCTGTAACCTGCCATGACGTAATACCATCAAACCTTGGTAACCCCACATGACGTCATGCATATTGATTTTGCAAAGAAAACGAGTATATCTTTAATGGATCCTTATCATTAATAGCCTTCCCGAGAATCAAGGCGTCCTCCTTGTTCACCTAATCATCTCGTCTCCATGATTCCCATGCCAGCCATCTCATTTTTTCCTTATAAATAGAGATAGGGGGGCCTTGTTTTCACTTTTACCCCCTGCATCTACGTCTTCTTCCTCGTGACCCTGCTGCGATCGAGCTCCTCCTCCGCCGTCCTCCTTCAGTGACGACCACACCGGCCGCTGCATCAACCTGATCGGACCAGAGAAATGCGGCGCCCCACCGCTGTTCATCAACATTAGTAAGTTCCAACTTCACTCCCTAACAGATCTGCACTAGGGTTTTCCCCTATTCATCGGGGTTCTTCATCGTTCTTCATGCTTCCCATCTGAAATGTGTAGTTTTGATCTGAAAACGACACAGAGATTGCGCAACACTAGTTTAGCATTGTTTCACATCCGCAGTTACTCCACTCTGACTGAGTTTCGATCTAAGCTCGCGATTCCTTCCATCGCCATAGCCTTTAGGTTTAGAAATTACTTTTATTTCGGGACTGTTGTAGATCCAAAATCATAAGCAGAACCTTGTGAAACCAGTTTTTCCAGCACTTAATAAAATTTTGCTCCACTCCAGATCTGTAGTCATTAGCCCTTCATGGCAGTTTAAATGATAACCTTTAACCCGCCAAGTGCACTGTCGGCTTTAACTCTAAATCCCTTTTTGAACTGCCAATTTAATATTGACATAACTCAGCTACATCTTGCCGGTTTAACCATGCTTTTAATCATCTTGTTAGGCGTTGCACAGCAAACATGACTAAGATCGTCACTTCATGCGACTGGGTCCCTTCAATCGTCACAGAAAAAAATACTTGATGATTATGTCAAAACATGCATCTTGTCAGCAAAGAACATCATTCACTGGCGTGTTCCAAATCCAGATGAAGTTGGACCTTAGCCGAAGGAAAATGAGGTTATCGTTTTTGCTGATCACATAAACCGGGGCTTCTCACCGCCCGGGTCAAAATTCTTCCATTATGTTCTGCATTTCTTTCAACTCCATTCCCAAGATATCGGACCCAATTCTGTTTCAAATATATGCAATTTCCAAGTCTTCTGCGAAGCGTATCTTCAATAAGAACCCAGCATTGAACTCTTAGGAGAGTATTATTACTCAAACCGTCAGACTGAATTCACAAACGGGCCCAGCTTAGAGCTTGGTGGAATCTCAATTCAACAGCGAAGAGACGCTATTTTTCCTTATGATATACTTCCAAGTCATCCTAAGGACTGGAATCAAACTTGGTTCTACTGCCAAGACACATCTCCAACAAAATAAAATCCTTTGCCACGTTATCGTGACCATCGCCTCAGCCCAAAGCACCCTCTTCCAGACCGGCTCACCACTGCTGAACGAGCCAAATATATGCTCATCTTCTCAAAGGTTAGAGCTTTACTGGCCAATGGGTTGACTGGCGTCAACCTGATCCGTTGCTGGGTTACTTGGAGGGTTATTCCTTTGAGCCGCCGGCCCGGCTTAATGTGTGCATACACCGACGATTTCAGAGATCCGCAGCGCCACTGCCAAATACCTTTTACTGATAAAGCAATCAATGACATGACCAAGACTCTTCTTGGGGAAAGCTTGGAGAGTTGCAGCAAAGTGGGGATGAATCCCTTCTGCAAACTTAACCCGCCGCCAGATGTAAGCTCTCTAATTCATTTACCTTGCTTACTATTTATATAATCTGCATATCTCTTATCTTCTTGCGACTTATGCGGGCTGAATCTAGTTTTTGGAATAAGAAGTACGAAGAGAAGGAGAAAGCGGCCAAGAAACCTAGGGCTAAGACAAAGGCCCCTAAGAAAAATAAGAAGAAATCAACCGCCTCAAAGCTGTTTGCTTTGAATGATGATGATGAGTCGGAGGTAGACCTTGACTCTCTTGGCTCCATTTTTAGTTATCTTATTGACACTGATTATTATCAGGACAACACGGAAACCAGCCAGGCAGGTGATGAAGAGGTAACTATTATTTCCTCCGACTCAGAGCCTTTATCAAGAAAGAAAATTCGACAAGTAACCTAGAAAGTAAGGTTTTCTCACCCCTTAGTTTACTTGGATCCCAACTTTAATTTGAAGCAACAATAGCATGAGAACCGGCGCAGAACTCAGAATAGCAGAGGCAGAGAGCTATCCTCCGGGTTACCCAACAGACCGGCCCCTCACAAGCGCAGGAAAGAGGTGCCTCAGAATTCAAACTATTTTTATCCAAAGGCAGGTCTTGTTCGCCAACCACTTAATCCTTCCGATTCAAATTATTAGGGGACTTCTTATTCCTCTTCCGGTGACTCATCTCAAACCCAATTGTTGGATTTCAAAAATGCCCTTGGGTAATGACTTTTGTCTTTGTTGTCTGAACATTAGTACACACATATACTGACCTCTTCATCATTTTCCTGCAGTGGGATAGCAAAGCCAAGCAAGAAGGCAAAAACAAATATGTCGGCAAAAGACCCAAAAGTTCATGAGCTGGAAAAGCAAGCACCAATATTCGAAGCCTCCGTGCAACATTCTGAGGAAATTACTGATGACCCGCCACCAGAGAACCCTGGCGCCTCCACAGGCCCTATGAATATTGACCCTTCATTTGCTAAGCCACCAAGTCCAATCAAGCCTTCTGAGGAGAACGCTAAAGATGTTCTAATCACCGGTACTGGCTATATAGAGCCAAGGAATCCTACCATCTTTGCTAAGCACTCTCCCAAGGAAGAATTGATTGAGAAGCGCAAGGTGATATTGCCAACTATTCTCATCTGGGCATCAGTGAATTACTCTCTGGCTATCTCAGTCAAGTGCACACTAGCCGTGATCTTGAGATGGGCATAGTCAAACAAATGCACCAAAAATATGAGGTACAAACTTTTGCTTCCTCTGTTAATACACTCATTCAGCCCCCAAGTCGTAGGCATAGGAAAAAAATTAGTGAGTATGGCAAAGACTTTACTCAGCGTGCCATAGTAAAAAAAAACTTTGAGCCATAGCCCCCATGAACTGGGTTGCCTTAAAAAAGATGAGCCGGATCATTTAAATTGGCTTATGAATAAAATTTCACCTCATAGCCCTCATAGGCCAGGTTACCTTTGAAAAAGATGTACCGGATGTGTCTGCAACTTTTTAAAAGAACTTCTGCACCCATTAGCCCCCAAGTGCCAAGTGTTGTTGCTTGCAAAGGGCTTGGGACTTTGTCTGTATTATATCTTGACATAACTGCTTATAATTGTTTAACCTCTTGTTTACAGGAGGCCTCAACTCAAGTTGAATCTTAATTGTCCGATTTGAGAACTAGACTCAAACTTCAAGAGTATGAGACCCGGAAAGCTGACTCAAAGTTCAAATTTAGCTTGGATTAGATGGAAAACTCAAAACTGGGTTTGCTGCAGAAAGAACCGCCTGGGGTGAAGAAAATACTGCCTTGGTGCAGAGAGCAGAAAACGTTGAAGCTTCTTTGTAAGAGGTCACCACTGAGCTCACCGGCTTAAAACACCATATTACACAGATGACTATCCCTATCTTTCGTAAGTAATACTGGATATTATGATCATTTGCAATGCTTAACTTCTTAATCCGCCTGGCGACTTAACTGCTTGTTTGTTTAACAGGCCCCAGGAGTACCAATCTTGGCCAAGATATGTTGGTAAAGCTAAAGGCGGTTTATACGCTGGTGGAGCAATTATATACAGGCGCTCAGTGCACAATAGTCACCATCTCACACACCAAGCAAGCGAACAAGCTCTATGTCCTGCCCGCAAGAATCAAAGAAACAAAGTGGACATCTGCTAGAGCCGGCTCTATTACTGCCTTGAGCCGGGTGAAGGCATGGCAGGCAGAACTAGACCCGGCCGAGCTGGCCACTGGGTGCCCAAGTTTTAAAGATGATGGGTCTCCCTTTGATCAGGATGATTTTGCTGCCTGCATGAAGGAGATGCGCAAGCCAACTCGACAAAGAAACTAACCTGTCCAGATATCAGGCGGCTTATACGGCAGAAAATTCAAAAATGATAGTGCCGACTTACGATGTTGTGGATCTCATCCCTCCAACACGTATGTACACTTTTGATCCTGAAATTGATCCATCTAAACTTATCGATGATGAAGCTGAATTTCGAGCCTTGACTGGCATCAATTGGTCATCAACTAACTTCCAGACGACGGAAGAAGAAGAAGAACCGGTGCATGATAACCCGGAAGCCTGAACTCGCCAAGACCAAGATAACTGATCCACGGGGCGGCTCTCAAACTGCATCACGACGCTTCTTGAGAAAACACTTAATCATTTGGTCTTGGAGAGCCGTGTAATAGGCTAGTGAAAACAATAATCTGTCATGCCATCGTGCATGTTTTGGCCTTTGAAACTGATGATTATTTTTCCATGTGTCGTGGATGAACTTGCAAGGAATATCATGTTATCGTACAATGTTCCTGCATATAGTGAACAACAGATATCCTGGCGGTTTACGCCAGGGCAGGTCATAATGTCCAACATAATATATTCTGGTGATTGAAAATCTATAATCAGGGCGGTTTTAAAAAACCAAATACTTATTCAAATATGAAGTCATACCTGTAGACCAGTAGCATATCGATGCTGTAAATATGTAAGCCTGTAAGCCGGAGGCTTGACAGGTCCAGAAGAGTGCAGCTCTATTCTGTTATGAAAAAAATCATTTTACCCCGTAAGCCGGTTGACACGTGACATAAATCCGTTGTTTTAACCTTAACAAGTTTAGGGTCTTATTAAAAAGAGTAAATGTCAAGTGTACAAACGGGCCACATAGCAGAGAGACTGTGATAATAGGTGAGTTTATCCTATCTCTCTATAAGCCGGCTCTCACGTGACAAAGGCCGCCATTTGAACCTTGACAAGTTCACGGTCTTATTGAAAAGAGTAACTGTCAAGAGTTCGGTGGGTCACCTGGCGGAGTAGCATCTTGCGAACAGGCAGGTTTAACTCAAAGCCGGCTTGGAAACCTGATCTCATGGGTGTGAATAGCTATGCTCGGTGAGCAGGAAGCCCCCATGAGACCAATGAGTCGGCTTGGAAATTGGATCTCATGGATGTGAACAGCTATGCTCGGTGAGCAGGAAGCCCCCATGAGACCAATGAGTCGGCTGGGAAACTGGATCACATAGGTGTGAACAGCTATGCTCGGTGAGCAGGAAGCCCCCATGAGACCAATGAGTCGGCTTGGAAATCGGATCTCATGAGTGTGAACAGCTATGCTCGGTGAGCAAGAAGCCCCCATGAGACTAATGAGTCGGCTTGAGACCAATGAGTCGACTTGGAAACCGGATCTCATGGGTGTGAACAGCTATGCTCGGTGAGCAGGAAGCCCCCATCAGACCAATGAGTCGGCTTGGAAACCGTATCACATGGGTGTGAACAGCTCTGCTCGGTGAGCAGGAAGCCCCCATGTGATCAATGAGAAGAGAATAAAGACTCAACTTCTTTGAACTGAAAATGACAGAGGCCCCAAATTCTTAGGGATGTTGGCTTTATTATACTGATCAAAATATATACATTAATGAAGGTATGTACAGCACAAGAGCCGGTGGCTCATGTGTAATATGGTCGCAAATGAGCAATATTCCACGGTCGGTGGGTCTCCTCCTCCAATGTGCGCGAGTCCTTATTTTATCGAATATCAATGAGGTAGTATGACCTGTTGTTCAGATTCTTGGTGACCATAAAGGACCCTTCCCAAGGCGGGGATAATTTGTGTATATCTGTTTGATCCTGGATGAGCCAGACCACCAAGTCGCCTTCTTGAAAAGTTCGGGTTTTAACCCGGCGGCTATGATAACGGCACAGATCTTGCTGGTATATCACCAGACGAGCCACCGCCAGGTCATGCTCCTCATTCAATAGGTCAAGAGCATCCGAACATGCTTTTTCATTATCAGCTTCAACATAAGCCGCCACACGGGGTGAGTCATGACGGATGTCACTTTGCAGAACTGCCTCAGCTCCGTAAACCATGAAGAAAGGTGTGTAACTCGTCGATCGGTTGGGGGTGGTGTTTATACTCCACAACACAGAGGGCAAATCCTCAGCCCAACAACCCAGCATCCACTGCAAAGGGACCATAAGTCGGGGTTTGATTACTCGCAATTTTTCTTGATTGGCTTGTTCAGCTTGACCATTGGACTGATGGTGAGCTACAGATGAGAAGTCGAGATGAATATGCTCTTGTTGACAAAACTCTTTCATAGCACCTTTGGACAGATTAGTACCATTATCAGTTATGATGTTGTGAGGATAATCAAAGCAAAAGATTACTTTTTTCATGCACTAAACCACTGTGGCTGCATCACACTTGTTGACTGGTTTTGCCTCAATCCACTTAGTGAATTTATCAACTGCCACTACGAGGTGGGTCTTCTTATCCTTAGAACTTTTGAAATGTCCAACCATGTCAAGCCCCTAGACCACAAATGGTCAAGTAATTGGAATGATCCCCGATTCTTGAGCCGGCACGTGAGTCCATCAAGAAAACTTCTGACAACCATCACATTTGCTGACTAGATCCTCTACATCAGCATGAGCCGTGAACCAATAACACCCATGATGAAAAGCTTTGGCCACAAGGGATTTAGAGCAGGCATGATGACCGCAGTCTTCTTCGTGGATCTCCTTTAGAATTTGACGTCCCTCTTCTGGAGAGACATAGTGCTGGAACACGCTTCTGACACTGCATCGGTGTAATTCACCATTGATAATAGTCATAGATTTAGAATGCCAGGTTATTTGCCTGGCCAGAGCTTCATCCTCAAGCAACTCTCCCCGGGTCATATAAGCCAAATAAGGAACTGTCCAATCAGGGGTGGCATGAAGAGCCGCCACTAATTGCGCTTCCGGGTCAGGGATTGCCAGATCCTCTCCTGTTGGTAGCGTAACTGAAGGGTTATGTAAGATGTCAAGGAAAATATTGGGGGGCACCGGCATACGCTGTGATCCTAGCCGGCTTAAAGCATCGACTACCTTGTTTTTTCTGTGATCAATGTGCTCCACCTGATAACCCTTGAAGTGACCAGAGATGGCATCAACCGCCCGGCGATAAGCCGCCATGAGCAGGTGTTTAGAGTCCCAAGTGCCTGAAACTTGTTGAGCCACCAAATCTGAGTCGCCAAAGCACCTGACCCGACTTAAATTCATCTTCTTGGCCAGTCATACGCCATGAAGCAAGGCTTCATACTCAGCTGCATTATTGGTGCATGGGAACGTTAATCGTAGCATATAACAAAACTTATCACCTCGTGGGGAAGTCAAGATAACTCCAACCCCCGAGCCCTCAAGCTGCCAAGACCCATCAAAGTTGATTGTACCATAAGTGTTGCCCGGCTTATCCTCAGGCATCTGCAATTCTATCCTGTCATTGATGAAATCAACAAGAGCTTGAGACTTGATACCCATCCTTAGCATATATTTCAAACCTCCCAGCTCATTGGCCCACTTGGCCAGTCGACCTGTGGCTTCTCTATTTTGAATTGTATCACCTAAAGGAGAAGAACTGACCACAGTAATGGGATGACCAAGAAAATACTGCTTCAATTTGCGACTGGCCATGAACACCCCATATACTAGTTTCTGCCAATGCGAGTATCTATGCTTTGACTCAATCAAAACCTCACTGACATAATACACCGGCCTTTGGACTGGATACTCCTTATTTGACTCTTTCCTTTCCACCACAACTACAACACTAATGACTCTGCTATTTGCTGCCACATATAGGAGTAAAGGTTCCTTCTCAATGGGAGCTGCGAGAACCGGCGGCTCGGCGAGTTGTTTTTTAACTTGCGATCAATATTGAGAGTGTGCTCAGCGAGTTCCCTCGGTACACCTGGCATGTCTAAAGGTTTCCATGCCAAGATGTCCATGTTCTCACAAATGAACTCGATGAGCGCACTTTCCTATTTCGGATCCATATTGGCACCAATGGTGAACTGCTTTGATTAATCGCCAAGGACAAAGTCAACCTGTTTGGTGTCATCTGGCAATTTAAATTTCAGCAACGGGTCATGCTCTGTCATTGGCTTCTTCAACGGGGTCATATCTGCCGGATCAACATTGTCTTTTTAAAACTTCAGTTCCTCCATCGCACAGACAGACTCAACATAAGCAGCATCGCCTTCTTCACATTCCAGAGCTATCTTCCTATCACCATGGACTGTGATGGTACCCTTGCGACCCAGCATCTTAACCTGAAGATACACATAACAAGGTCGCGCCATAAATTGGGCGTAAGCCGGCCGTCCAAACAGAGCATGATAGGGGCTTTTAGTCTTGACCACTTCAAAGGTTAATGTCTCTGCCCTGTAATTGTGTTTATTGCCAAAAGCTACTTCCAAAACAATCTTACCAACCGGGACGACTTACCAGGCACTCCATGAGAAACTGAAGAGGACGGCTTAAGATCTTTATCAGTTAGATTCATCCGGCGGATAGTATCATAATAAAGGATGTGGATACTGCTGCCTCCGTCCATGAGCACTTTAGTGAACTTGTAACCTCCAACCTGTGCAGCCACCACCAAAGCTAGCTGACCTAGATTATCAACCCGAGGCGGGTGATCCACACGGCTCCATACGACTGGTTGTTCTAACCATCATAAATATCGGGGTATGGTTGGATCAACTGTACTCACCGCACACTTATGAACTTTCTGGTCTCGCTTGCACAAGCTAGTAGTGAAGAGATGGTACTGGCCACTACTTAGCTGCTTCGGGTTGCTCTGATACCCTGATTGTTGTAGCTGATTGCCCTGATTGGGTTACTGATTAAATCCACCTTGATTGCCCTGACCTTGAAAACCGGAATTTGAGCTGCCACCTCCAAAGCCAGACCCGTGTGAGCTAGAGCCTGATCTGCCATGCGGGTAGTTACCATTATTGTGGTCCTGGTGAAGGCTGTAATTCCTGTACCCCCTCATGATGCTGCAATCCTTCCATAGGTGGGTTTATGGCCTATCGGGATGGCTATGCTTTGGACAAGGCTGGTTCAACACCGCCTCTAAATTGAACTTCAGTCCCCCAGATTGGGGCTGGAATTTTCCCTTGCGACGGCGATCACCATTCTGCACATTAGTGTTGTTGGCCACAAAGTCTGATGCACTGTCAATGTGCTTGCGCTTACCATTGTTACCTTGACCCTGCCCTATTGTATTCTACTGCTACCCCTTGTTGTTTTTCTTCCCTTTACCAGACTTCTCCTCATCTGAATCAGGATCCTTAGTATTGTCTGAGTTGATGTATTTAATAAGAGCCGCCAGGAGCTCTCCCATGTCATTACAATGACGTTTAAGCCGCCCCAGCTTCTTTTTGAGGGGAATGAACCGGCAATTCTTCTCCAGAATTAAAATAGCAGAACCAGCGTTGATGCTATCCGATGAATGGATTACAGCTGAGCGAACCCAATGGGAGGAGGACTCGTCCTCATGCTGGATGCAAGTGCCTAGGTCGATTATCAACATAGGCTGCTTACATGTATCCTTGAAATTCTGAATGAACCGTGTCCTCAATTCAGTCCATGAGTTGATGGAATTAGGAGGCAAACCGTTTAGCCAGGTGCGAGCCGGCCCATATAACATCATGGTGAAATATTTGGCGCACACAGCATCGTTAACATCCAACATCTCCATGGCGAGCTCATAACTTTCGATCCAAGCATCTGGAGGCTGATCTGCAGTGTAATTGGTTATCTTTCGATGGCCCTTGAAGTCCTTGGGCAAACACTCATTGTGCAGAGCCGACACTAAGCACGGCACACCCACTGTCCTGGAGTCACTCCAGCTTTTATAGATGCTGACATATTCAATTGAGGTTGTCGAAGAGCCTCCAGCTCCATCTCTTGACGTGCACGCACCTGATCTGCCTGATTATGAACATCTTGATTACAACCAGGCTAGCGTCGGTGTCATTCACTGCTGGAAACCACCGACGATCCAATGTGCCAGCTGTAACTTCGACTCAGACATGGAGTTGAATGGATTCAATCACGGCTGTAGGAGTAAGCCGCCTACTGGGCCACCGTCGTGTGAAGAAGCTCCATAGCCTTCCGAGCCTCGACCATCGCAGGAGAGTCGCCTGTCACCGAGAGAGCTGCCAGCCGTGAGGCTGTAGCAATCATGTTGTCCAACAGGTTAGAGAAGTGACCTGGAGGTGTTGATACTCGCTGAGGTGGGTTCAAGTCACGGGGCGGGTCTGCTGCGCAGGGCTGAGCCACCTCTCTGGTCCTAGGCGCATCAGGGGCCTAGGTCACGTCGGGTGGGTTACTTGGTCCGGCCCGATGCGTATTGAATAGATTCCTTGTGTCAAACTCCAGAGGCAGCCGACTCTGGTACTTTCTGTGGAGAACGGCATTTGACGCATTCTGATCCAAGCTCAAGCGGAAAGTTTCTGCTTGAATCCGCTGTGATTCCACATCCAAACTGGCTCGCTTTGTTGCCATCCTAGCATTCCCAGCGTTAAGCTCCTCCTTGGCCTGAGCTATCTCATCTCGCAATTTTGCGACGTCCACCTTATGTTGTGCTTGATTCACCGGGGTTACCTCCATAGTTAGCAAAGTTCCCAATGCCTCCAAGAGTTTGGATAAGACCTGAGTCAGCGGGCGCACAGGGCCACCTGCCCCGGCTGTCGCAGTTGCCGTTGCATCAGAGGTCATAGCTGCAGCAGTTGATGAATTGAAAGCATGTTGCATACCAGCCATGAAGATAGCTACCCTGCTCAGTGGCTCATAGGAGTCCGGAATACTATCACCATCGGAACAGCCCCCAAGCCTGTCGTCTTGCAGTTGATAGATCAGATTGGTCTCGCCGGTTGAAGACTCATCACCTGAATAGATGGCCATCTCTCCACCAGGCACAGAGCCTTCCTCAAAATCTGCTCCATGGATGAAACCAACAAGGGCATGCTTACGGGAAGGTTTAACCTTGGCGGGCCTTGCATGCCGAGCCGTTTCAACGGTGTCAGAACCAGCGACCGGCTCAGGATCTGATTCGCCTATCTTGCCGATGAAGACTTGAATTCCGCCAAAGGGGACCAGGTAGCCATACTCTATTGAATCGGCCTCTGGGCCCCACCCAGAGTCGTCGATGTAGATCTTGCCACAGCAGCTCTTGGTCATCCGGCCCATGAAGTATCCCTTAATCCCTAAGAAGCTGCCCTTCAAGAACTCAAAACCACCATACAGCGGCCCCATGGTGGGCGCCAACTGCCGTGGTTTTGTCACGGCAGATGTCCTAGCGAAAGGACTTAGGTGTGGAGCCATCACACTTAGGTTAGCTTGGAGGGGTTGAACGGGACAAAGGACACAAGAGTTACCCAGGTTTGGCCCCTCACGGTGGAGGTAAAAGCCTACTCCTGCTTAGGTTGTATTGCTTGAGGTTTTGATTACCAGGGAGTGAATACGCTTGACCTAGCTTTCGATTGCTTGTTTCTTCCCCTAACCCACCGCCAGGTCTCACCTTTATATACACAGGTAGAGGCCAAGCAGCTTACAGAGTCCCGGCCAGCTCATACATCATGACCGGCTCGGTTTTTAACTAATCATTATCTTACAATTCAAGTTACCAGATAGCGGTTGATTGGCCCCTGTTGTGGGCCTTATCCAGGCCTGCCTCCGTGAGTCGCCATCTTCACGCCTTGGGCTTCCATGGACTTCTTCATAATGAAGCCGTCAAAGGCATGACCCGGCCCCTCCTGGGCGGGTCATTCCTAGGATTTATATCCCCAATAGTTTTCATTATCTCTCACGTCTCTATCGTTCTATGGTATCACTAGGTACCTAGGCTTTCTTTTCCACCGCCACACACACACTCTCACTCATCTTTCACTTTGACTTTCTCTCTAGGGTTCTCTCATGCACCCTATATCTCTCTAGATATGACTCCTACCACTAAGACTACTCTCTCCCGCACACACAACATTTGTTTTGGTCTCCTTTTCGTCTTCATCTCAGTTATAAAGCTGACATTATTCATTTGCTTACCGTCAGACAAACTTAGCCCCCCTTTCTCTCTCTCTCTCTCTCACACACACACACACACACAACTCCGACTTCCACTCCCCTTCACGACTACCATCTCTCTCTCACACACAAAACTCTCGCTTTCGCACCCCTGACCCGTATTTCTCTCACAAACATTGATCAACTAGCCTTCAGATAGGTTTATACACCCGCACACTCTTGCTTCCACTATCTTGTACATGTCTCTCTCGTGCTCCTTGTATCTATGTCGATTTTTCGTCCCTTCTTGAGACACACCCTGTCGATCGTGCACACACACACACACACTATCACCTCATTTTATGGTAATACCTCCCGCACACACACTCTTTCTGTCTTTGTCACACATGCACTCCATCCTCCTCCTCTCTCCCTCTCTCTCTCACACACACCACACAAACACATGGGCTGTTTGCAACAACTAGCAAGATTCCCATGCGTTGCACGGAACATCAAGATGCATTTTTATGAGTAGTTTATCTTGTGGGAGAATAGGATGAACGAGGGAAGGCCTTATTTGCAAATGTGGAGAGGGGTGTGGGTATCTTTTTGCAAAATTGCCATAGTTTCCTTCTTATCCGTTAGATATAAATCGGACGGCCTATATTGCAGGATGCGAGGCACACAATCATCACCAACTCTGTTTTTTATAAGAGTAGATAGAGATATACCACTTCTAAAATCTTGAAACCAACCACATTCCTCCCTTATCTCATCGAAACCGCCAAAGGAATATATTTTGAGTGAAACATAACATATTTTTAGTGATATACGTATTTCAAAACTAGACTTTTTTCTATCAAATCGGTGAATATGTATTAATCTACTTTGATCATGTGGCAACGCATTGGCACAGTGCCAATTATTACTACTGTATAATTTTTTGGACACTAGACAAATGGTGGAGTACATATACGAAGAGAAGAGGCGCACGCACGCAGTCGGTCTCTCGCTGTCTTGCACACATGAGAGTTACGTAAAGGCACCATAAACAAATAAACCCTAAAACCCTAGGTGCACGATTGTTGCATATGCGGGTACTGGGTACGTGGTGCAGCGCACCTTTGTAGGAATAGTGTGCTCGCGTGGTAATTTCATCCATAGGAGTTGATGGTCGGGACCACAGGTGAATGACCTATAGGCGGTAGCTCGCCAATCGCCACTGATCGAGTATCCACATTTAAAATATCAATTTTTAGCGGGGTAAGAGTTCTTATTTTCAACGGCGCGTTATAAGTACTAGCTTTTAGAATGAATGGTATGGAGCAAAAATGGAATTCATAACTACTACCTCCGTCCTGGTTTACTAGTCCCCATCGTATTTTGGGTCAAAGTTTGTCCACGAATTTTACTTGTAAAATGTGAATGGAAAACGAGATTTTGTAAAGTTTGTCCATGTAGTTTGGGTCAAAGTTTGTCCCCATCGTATTTTAGATCAAAAAAGGATTAGAGGGAGTGATTTGTCTGACACGAACGCGACCTCTCATAGCGCAGGCATCGAACCGACGCGCCGGCCAAGAGGGCCCCACTCATTGTAGGCCAGGCTGAACACGCCTCCTTGCCGCATGCAACCGGCTTCAGACTGCCCCGCCTGCCTCCATTATAGGAACTAGAGATTTTTCTTGTTATAAATGTAGGAAACAGAGATTTTTATTTCTTTATAACTCTCCTCAAAAAAATTTGGCTTTGTAGTGAATCATGGTTGTGGACATTATCTATGAATGAGCAGATATCTGTGAACATGAGTTTGATGTGGAAGTTGAACTTGGAATGTTGGGCTTGCACATGAACTATACCATGTCTAACTCTTCTCCTGTTATTGTTTGGAAAGTAATTTCTATTATTACATGACCCAAAAAAAATTATTTTGTGCCACATCAGTAGATGCACGGACATCACAACATGAATGTTGACTGGATAAACATTTGAACCTAGCTCTTCTGAAGGCAGATTTGTATTGACAACAGTTTTAGATAGTAGGAGACGCCAAGCCTGCTCTGCCTCTGCTAGCTTCTTTCTGGCTTCTTCCATCTCTTCTTTGGCTTGGGTGAAGAAAGCATCTGATTGCTCTTTTCGATTCTTCAGGAACTCAGCTACATTCTCAAGGGTTGCTGCACGCTTTTTTCTGCCTTTACTAGAGCCATGAGGACACGAATAGTTAATGACTCCACCTGGCTTGTGTGTAATCCAGCATTATCTGGGAATTTGCACCTTGTGTCTAATCCAGCATCATTAGGGAACGGGCACCTTGTGTGTCATCCATCCTCATTTTGGAAACATGATCTCGAGGTTGACCATACTTCCCTCCTCGCAGGAACTGCATCCTGACATGAAGTTACTTCCTTTTTAGATCAATACTCAGAGCAACCCAGATCCATTTAGTAGAAGGCAGATAAACAGGACTCGGAGAAGTGAATTCAAAAGGAGAAATATAAAAACAGACACCAACGTGAGAGCACCCACTTCCTACATCAAGCTAAAAACAAAAGCATTAGGATGATTAAGACTCTTCTTATTACATATCGAAGAAGACAAGGCTAAGAGAAACAGAAACTACAACATATACACATCGAAGAACACGAGGCTAAATGAATGTAATTGAAAAGGTGTTATTTACAAAATCTCGTTTTACAGGTTCGGTGCAGCTCCTCTTTGACTTGCCATGTTCCTTGAAGATGTCTCCAATATCCCGTGTTTGGTCATCATTGCTCCTCTGCATGTTCGGACTCGTGGTTTTAAAATCTCAACATGGCAAGAAAAATATAATACTCATGCATCTTGTGGAAAACATTAAAGCACTCATCTACCATGTTAGAGAATCTCCATCAGAAGTGCAATGCACGGTGCATTAAAAAAGCGTTTACAGCGTCAGAATAGCCAGTTTTTGTGGGCCGCGGAGTGTTGGATACAGGGGCCGCTGTAAAAATATTGCGCGCGTGCGCCGCTCCAGCAGACGTGCTATATTTTTTCTCCTTTATACTCTGACTCGATACACATTCGACTACGAGTCGATACTAGCATAGATAGATACAAGCAATATGCCCATGCGTTGCACATAACATCAAGATGCATTCGTTTGAGTAGTTTATCTTGTGAGAGAAAAGGATGAATGAGGGAAGGCCTTATTTGCAAATGTGGAGAGTAGAGAATAGAGACATAGATAGTTCTCAGCATAGATATAGCATAGATAGATAAAAATAGATAGTTCAACTACTCCTTGCCGTCAGACTCCTCCTCGGTGATGTCCTCCTCCGACGTCTCAATGTGGGCGTGAAGATACCAATCGTCGTCGGAGTCCCAGGGTGACGCTGCTCCTAGCTTGATGTTGAATTGAGCGGCCGCCCTCCGCGTACGCTTGTCCTCGCGATAGGCGGCTCATTCCGCCCTCCTCTCCTCACTCTCCGCCCTCCTTTGCACGTAGAAATCACGCTCGATGATATTGTCCTGCAGGAAGCGTTGGCGCCACAGCGCCATGGATTCCTCGTCAATCTCGGCGATGCCGAGACGGTGCTCCTGCCTCTAGTTATCGCGATGATCCTCGTTGGTGATAACCCGCAGTGGAGGCGCGAGCTCCTGCGCCCGCTCCCACGTTGGCGCGTCGGGGAAGTTCAATGCTCTATGAGGCCAACGGAGGCACCACGCCACCGCATCGTATGCGTGGGTGGCCTCGTGTGTGGTGTCGAGAGTGCCGAGGCCGAGGTGCATCCCGTGGAGCTGGATCTTGGCGACGAAGACGCCAGAGGGGCGCACGCGGACGCCGCGGTATCCCCAAGTTTCCCGACGATGCGGCGGCATGGTGGCGCGGCGGCGGCCATGCGAGAAAGAGCAGGGAGAGAGCGGCGGCGAGGCATAGAGCAGGGAGAGAGCGGTGGAAAGGCACAAAGCGGTGGGAGGGCATTGGATTTTATAAAGCGCGCCGGACGCCGTGCGCCAAAACTAGCGCACGCCCGGCCGCTTTTTCCCACGCGCGTGATCCTTTCCCTACGTCCCTGCTATCTCTACTCGCTTCTCTACTCTTATATATATATATATTACAGTATATATATTTTATATATAAATATATAAATATATATATATATATATTATATTATATATTTGTTTTATATTTATCACTACTTCTTATATCTCATATATCTCTTATATTATTATATATATCTACTATCTACTATCTCTACTACTCTTAAGAATTATAAAATACTCTTATTATATATATATAATCTTATAAAAAACAGAGTTGGTGATGATGGTGTACCTGCCATCCTGCAATATAGGCCTCCAATTTATATCTGACGGATAGGAAGGAAACTTTGGCAATTTTGCAAAAAGATAACACACCCCTCTCCACATTTGCAAATAAGGCCTTCCCTCATTCATCCTTATCTCCCACAAGATAAACTACTCATACAAATGCATCATGATGTTCCGTGCCACGCATGGGCATCTTGCTAGTTCTAAAACAAATTCCATCATTTGCCACACTACTGGTTGCAGATGAAGAACCTACCCAAGCACAACGCAATACATGAGCGACTCACAGTTACAATGTGATATTCTGTTGGACAATGCAAGCTATAACCAATTACTTTTACGGGAACAATAGCAACCAGAAAATTTGAAGGGTAGGTATGAACAAAATTGGAACTGCGCATGTACTTCTAAGAGATTCAATACACACATTACCAATCGAGGAGGAGTATGATGGTCGCGGCGGCCTCTGTGCATCATGGTCGGCAATGGGAGTCAGTTCATTGTCCACGACGATGGTGCTTCTGCTCTTGGCTTTGGCTTCCAGGAAGCAGATCCGAGACTGTGGAAGGCGGTGCTGGGAAGAGGCTCCGTGTACGACGATGACGATGGACCGGCTCAAGTGTGGCGTACGGCATCGTCGATGAGGAAGATGCACTGCAGTGGACGAGTGCGCCAATGTAGAAAGGGAGGAGCACAAAGGCCATGGTGCCGTGGAGAAGTCTATTTTGCGGTGGGATAGAAAATGGGGAGTATTCAGGTGTACTACTCTAGGTGCCGGGGTTGGGTTTGCTGGGTAGGATCACTACAATAAAAATACACTTCCGTGATGATACGTGTTTGTCACACTAGGTCGCGTTTTTTGTCATGCATGTACATCCATGACGATTTTATGACAGAATCAAGATAGTCATACTTGTGCTGTCGTAGAAGTGTTCCATGACATTACCAAAATTATCATCACGGAAGTGTCCACTTCCATGACGATAAATCACGCGTCACAGAAGTGCTTTCGTCAAGGGTGACCGACACGTGGCATCCACCGTAACGGAACGCCGTTAAGCTATTGGGTCGGGTTTTAGATCCGATAACCCGTTAACAGCCCCGACCAATGGGGATTTTCCACATGTAAAATCATCATTGGCTGGAGGAAACACGTGTCGGCTCATCGTTGGGACAGATGTCATCCACTCATTGGACGGAAGGCGCCTATGATACGTCAACATGTGGCACGGCCCAAAAGAGGCCCATTCCTGTGAAAAGGCTGGCCCGTTTGACTTGGTCAAAAGGTGGCGGGCCGGCCCATGGAAAGCCTGTTAACGGCCTGTTCGCATATAGCCCATTTACAGCCTGCTAACCCAAGGCCCATTACGCCCTATCTGAATTAGGCCCAGTAGCGTCATGTGGGCCATCCAATATGATTCCAGCCCGTTTTCACTTCTAGCGCATGTATGGCCCATGACGTCTTTCGGCCCATATGAGGCCCTATGTAAAATTTGGCCTATTAACGGCCCGTGGTGAAACTGGCCCGTAATGAACAGTGTATCACTTTACACCCATTAATGGCCCATGGTGAAACTGGCCCATAATGAACAGTGTATCACTTTATACCCATTAACGGCCCGTTATTTCGTTGGGCCGTTTCCAGCCCATGTTATCTTTCGGCCTTCTCAGAGCCCATTTATTCTTGGGCTCATTTCCAGCATTCGTTTACTTATGGCCCGTTACTGTCATTTTTTGCTTGTGGGCCAAATACAACCCGTGGTTACAGTCGGCCCGTTTTGGTCCATTAATACGTTGGGCAGTTTTCATAGCATCATCAAATATGGCCTATTAACGATGGCCCATTATGGTCGGCCCATGAACAGACGATTCCAACTCTAGCCCGTTTACGGCCATAATGCGGTCTGTTTGGCCCATGTTTGGCCAATCGATCATACGGCTCGTATAAGGCCCATTGATGATACGACCTGCAGAAGGCCCATTGTTTCTACGGCCCGTAGAAGGCCCACTGTTTTTACGGACAATAGGAGGCCCAGTGTAACTACAGTAAATATTAGTCCATGATTATTGTGGCCTAGTTTTAAAAAATAGGTTATTGCAGCCACTAGCTAACCGCGGAAAAAGAACTGCAATGACTACAAGCAAACAAATAAACAAGACAACAAGGAAATAAATAAGCAAGCAACTAGCGCTAGGCTATCACGGCTATTACACATATTACATCCACTGTGCATCAAAGTTCGCCACCAGTAAAAATATAGGGAACAAAGCAGCATATCATATACACTGTTGTCAAAGTTGGCGACCAGCGCAAATAAACGCCGCAACAAAACAAATCCAGAACTGAAACCACTTCAGAAGATCTCAAGAAACAATATCCTGGGTACCCATAATGCTGGCAAGATGCTTAGCAAGCTAATTAACTTTCTCTTGTTTGGCACTTAAATCCTCCAACACTTGCTGTTGCACCAGAAAATATGCACCTAAATTCTGCAGGGACTTCCTTAGTGCTTCAGCTTCCTGTCGCAGCACATCTGATCGATGCCTTTCAACTTGAAGTTGAGACTCAAAAAGACGAACTGACTCAGGCAGCGAGTTCGAAGAGCTTGTGCCAGCAGTAGTGGCCAGTAACTCGAACACTACATCAAGACAGGACTTTTGGGTTCCCTCACTGTCGTCAAGATAGTTTTTATCAGCTTTCTTGGAGACCAACAGGGATGTCTCACTATCTTGAACCTTATCTGCATTACTTCCTTTACCATTGGATAACGCGGTACTGTTCTCCAATATTTTGTCCGCATTCTAAAAGAGAAACAAGCAGACACATCACATGTTTACCATGTTGTATATGAAACTCATTTTGGTAAATGAGTTCAGTAGTAAAGTGGACAGGATAACAGCATGAAACAAACATATATCTATGTACCATGGTCACTTTATGGTCTATATCATTCTAGTTTTTGTTGCCAAATCAAGATAGAGACACAGTTCAAATAATATTTGTTCAAGACAAAGCAGAATAGACAGAATATAAGTGTGGGTAACTATAGAGCAATAACAACACTTGTAATGTGCATGACATGAGAACATAACTGTTTATTCAATTGAAACTGAAATCAACATAGAGCAGGTTACAACAGCAAACCAGTTAAAGAAACAGGTTTAAAACATACCTGTTGCGCCATTGGAGTTTCAATTCCATCCTTCAAATTTGAAAATAGTTGGTATGAGTAAATACAGTAATGCAAGAGCAAAGGAGTATGAACCATAGCTACAGAACCTGACCTGAGAACAAATCTTCTTCTCCTTTAAGCGTTGAGTTGGGATTCGGAGTGGTGGTCCTCGTGCTTTGGGCACTGCAGTTCCCTTACTAACTGCTCGTGTTTGGGTGCTCTGTGGTGGAGACGGTGCTGTGTCAACTGGAACTGGGTTACTATCTGCCGGGGTTGGGGTTAGAAGGGGTGTAGCTGGTTCTCTGTCCAACTGGGTAGGGGTACAATCTGCGAGAGTCTGGGTTATGTGTGGTGGATCTGGTCCTTGGGCAAGTACAACCGTGGTTCTATCTGCATCAACTGGTAGCACTATCTTTTCTGAAGACCGTGTTGTTACTCCCTTAGATACTGCCATCACGCTCTCCAATTCAAATGGCTGATAAACAAGAAAAGTAATTGAAAGTATAGACATTGTATGATAGACAGGTGCAATGGATAGTGGGGAATAAAAGAGGGCATGAAATAATTCATATTTATGTTGTCTAACCAAACAGGATAGCATGACACAATTTCACATATATGATGGCTAACTAAACAGGATAGCATGACACAATTTCACATTATGATGGCTAACTAAAAAAGATGGAAAGACATAGTTCAAAATATGAGACTATGTAAACAGGATGACATGACATAACTATATAATGTGTTTATTAAATAGGTTGGCATGCCATAATTCACATACATTCACGGATAGAATGCCATAATTCAAAATATGATGACTGTAAACACTAAACAGGATGAGATGATATAACTATATGATGTCTTTATTAAATGGGTTGCCATGCCATAATTCAGATAGATGATGTGTATGTACTATGTAAACATGATGGCATGATATAATTCAAATATATGATTTATATAGTAAGCAAGTAAGCAGATGGCAATCCATATATGATGTAAAAACTAAGCAATGCAAGACAACATGCATGACATGGGTAATATAACCCTGCCAAGTTTGAGCATAGACCTCAGGGGGGAAATAGGACTGGTCATCAGTCTCTGAATCCTCCTCTGAGGAGCTCTCTGTAACCAGCAAGATGTCTGCTTCAGCAGGTAGCATTGTCTGCTCTGAATACCTTGTTTTCACTCCAGATACTTCCATCACCGCTTCAAATGGCTGATGCACAGGAAGAGTAGTTGAATATACAAACGTTGTCGACAAATGGAACACGTAATACAAAAAAATGATAGCATGATATAATTCACATACATGATGATTGGCTAAACAGCATGGCATTGCATAATTCACATATATAATGCCTTTGCAACAAGATAGCATTGTATAATTCACATATATAATGTCTTGCAACAAGATGGCAATGCATAATTCACATATATGGTAATTAGACACTGAACAGGTGGCATTCACACAAAGCATGTCTAAACTAATCAAATGACATAGCAATGCGAGACACCATACGCACGATATGAGCAACATAACCCTGCCAAGTTAGAGCATACACCTCGGGGGGGGGGGAATAGGACTGGTCATCTGTCTCTGAATCCTCCTCTGAGGAGCTATCCGTAACCAGCGAGATATGCGCTTCGTCAGATAGCATAGTCTGCTCTGAAGACCTTGTTTTCACTCCAGAATTTGCCATCACCGTGTCAAATGGCTGATGCACACGAAGAGCAGTTGAATGTACTAACATTGTTGACAAATGTAATATGTAACAAAAAAAGGATGGCCTGATATAATTTACATATAAGATGACTGGATAAGCAGGATGGCATTGCAAAATTCACATATATGATGCCTGGCTAAACAAGATGGCGTTGCATAATTCACATAAACGATGAATAAACTAAACAGATGGCATTCGCACAAAGGATGTCTAAACTAAGCAGATGACATATTTGATGTATAAAGTAAGCAATGCAAGACACCATATGCATGATATAACCAACATCAGCATGCCAAGTTAGAGCGAAGACCTCAGGGGGTAAATAGGAGTTGTCTTCTCCTTCTGAATCCCCCTCAGAACAGATATCTTCCTCTCGATTACAATCCGAAATGCGTGGAGGGGGGCTGCCTTTGCGCCTACCATGGAGCGACGTCTGCATGAAATTTTATTGCCACGCAAGGCTCGTCTCTTTTGCTCTACATGTTCAGTTCCATTGTTTACAATAACTGTCATGCATAGGAATAAAACATAGTGAGATTATGTAAGGAGTGCATGCAGAAATCCAGAGTGATGGTAGCAACCTGTGGATAGACCCAAAACCAATAATAGCAGGCAGATAATGGCTTCAGTTAAAAAATACAGATAATGGCTTCTTTACTGTTTGTTTCCCACCCAACATGAAACTCATAGTAGACACCGGAGATTAACCAGATAGTAGATAGATACTATTGATAGCGGCCCCGATATGTACCCCACAACCATTTAAAAACTCAAGTTTGACCATTAGTTTGGAGCTGACTCAGAGTCTAATCGGTGAACAGGACGATAAAGTAGCATGTAATATTAAGCGATGCATAACGTAAGCAGACACGAAAGAGTGCGACCTCTCTTGCGGACCCGTGTAGTCCTCGAGGTCATCTGCTCGGTTGATGATGGTAATGCAGTTTTCATGGCTGCCAGCGGCGGGGAAGAAGATCTGAGGCGGCGAAAGACAGTCTGGAGGCCGGATCCCTGCTGTGCTGGACCCTTCTGTCGTTGGAGCAGCTGAGCTGGGGTGGACGACGGCGCAGCAGGAGCGGGACAAACCACGCAAGGTTTTCTTTGACAACTATCTGTAAGAGAAGTAATTCTGTAAGGGCTCGTTTGAATTGGAGGATTCCAACAATGCAGGGATAGGAAATAGACAGGAATAGGATAGGAATGCACGTGCAAAACAGAGAATTTAAAAACACAGGATTTCTGCCAATCTGGGTGTTTGATTCACAACAATTGGAAGATCACAGGATGCAAAGAAGCATGGTGAGATTAAGTCAAACCACAAGAAAATGTACGGTTATAATGCTATTATGCTACTATCTCTTAGTCTTGTGCTTCATGAATAGGAATTTGAAAAGGAGGACAAGTGAAAATTAAAATTCCTACGTTTTTTATTTCAAGGAGACACTAAAGGAACAAATCCGTGTGCTCAGTGGACAATATATATAACATGTAGAGTAAAAAAGAGATGCAACAAGTGTACAACCTCTTTGGCGAAGCCATGTTGATCCAAGCGTGATTGGGTTGGCCGGTGAGGATGCTCCGGCTGGCTTTGCTGTCGGAGGAGGGGAAGAAGATCTTAGGTGTCTGGAGATGGAGCCCGAGGTACTGCTCCGCTGTGATGGAGGGTTTCGTCGTTGGAGCAGCTCCGGTGAGTTGTACGACGTCGAGGCTGAAGCAGGACAAGAGAGACAACGAACAACATTAACCGGAGTGGAATTCTAATAGCATATCCAATACATGACGTAAAATACATAACCACAAAGTGCTAGATGTAAAATACATCAGCCGCTCATCTCTGAACTTAACTGTCGAAACTAAACTTAACTGTCGAAACTGAACTTAACTACCGAAACTGAATTTTGTTGTCGAAACTGAATTTTGCTGTCGAAACTCAACGCACTAGCAAGGTGAGGCCACACGTCGGCCGATTGACTTTTTCATCTATGCTCAGTCGATTTTGCAGCCGTTGGATATGAAATCAAGGGCCTGTGGTTCATCTTCAACCTCCACCCCTCCCCCCTGAGCCGCCAGCCACCACCGGCCAAACGGCAGCCCCCCGCCGCCCGCGGCCGGTGGTGCGCCGCCCCGATCGCCCCCAAAACACTCCCCACCACCGGTCCGCCGCCGCCCCGGCCATCCCTCTAGGCCCCCCCGTGCCGAGCTTTTTCTCCGGCTATCCCCACGCCACCACCCCGCCAACGCCCCACCACCGCCGGCGACCACCGCCCCCATCCTAAACCCTAAGATAGATAGTGGGGTACCTCTCCGGCGAGCCCCCCTCCCCGCTGCGGCTGGTTCTTCCTTCACCCCGGCGAGCCCCCCCCCCCCCACCCCCTGAAAATCGACTGACCCAAAAGTCGATTCAGTCGACTGAAGTGTAGCTAAATCGGAGCAGCATCGCAAGCAAGAGCAAGAGCGAGAGCAGCAGCGCGAGCAAGAGCAATAGCAAGAGCAGACCAGGCAGGGGACCGAGAGCAAGAGCAGAGCAGCAGCGCGAGCGAGAGCTAAAGCAGCAGCAGCTCCTACTGATGTGGACGTCGCCGCCGAGGGAGCGACGCCGTGGAGGAAGTGGCCGGCGACGCCGCGTGGATGGAGCCGCGCCGTGTCGGCTCGGGACCGAGCGCCGGCAGCACCGTGAGATCGAATCAAGAAGAAAATGCGGCGATTAGTGTACAACCTCTTTGGTGGCGCCGATTAGGCCGCAGCTTCATCCGAGGAAACGGTGATGATGATGCTCTTCCGGTGGTGCAGGTGAAGACGGCGGTGTGGGAATGGAGGTGGCGCGAAAGACGAGGGGAACGTCGGGGCAGCTCCTTGGAGGTGGAGGACGGGGTGGCTGAACCGGCGGGACGATGAGATCGACGACGGATCCTCATCCGGTACGGTGGATGAGGGACGTCGAGGTGTTGCTGTGGACGACGTCGTCGGGGAAGAGGCTCCGGCTGGGTGGCGGACGGAGCAGGGTGTGGGGTTTCGTCGCGGGTTTTCGCGGCCTCGGTGTACGAATGGGTGGGCGGATGGGATGGCAGTGGGGAACCATGGCTTAGAGACGCGCTTGTCCGAAATGTGGGGTAAGTTACGAAAGTACCCCCACCGATTTGAGGCGGTTCTTTCGGTTCAGGGGTACCACGGGCATTTCGCGTGTCGGGATTTCACAGGAGGTGGGAGTTTTCGCGCGCGTTGTAATTTCGGAATAGCAAGGCGCGGGTTGAGATGGAGGGAGTTGTCGGAGCACAACGAGACAAAGATATATCTTAAATATTTCGGGCTAACAAGGCGCGGGTTGAAATTTCCGGACAAGCCTAACGTGTACTGTACCAAATCAATGCGCACTACAAATGTCATTCAAAACTTTGAATTCATGTTATGTTCAATTAAAATATTTCGCTACGTGTATAATGCATGCAACCTACTACTCAAATGAACGTTTTAGTGCATTCCAAACGTATATACTACCGCTTCAATATGAACTAAATTTGAATTCGTTTCTCTATTTGAATAAGATCTACAGTAATGATTGTTGTGAAGTCAAAGCATTTGAATTCGTTTCTCTGTTTTAATAAGATCTACAATCATCATTATTGTCAAGTTAAACCATCGTTTGTGTATTATCTTCACAGCACACCACATGATTAGTCTCGAGTTACATATGAACTATGTGTACTATATGAACTCGAACTAGATTTTTTGAATCCACTTTATTTTGATTTCAAATCACATTACATTTCTAGCTCTAGCTAGATCTTCATAATCTAAACCATGTCTCATATGTATAATGTGTTTATCACATTATGTATGGTGCCCCGCCCCCTACGCCTACAAGTATTTAGATGTGAGTTGCAAACACCACACATTACCACAAATTCAAATAAAATGTGAGAATGTTCGATATATAGTATTGTTTAGATTGTTCGATATTTAGTTGTAAGCTGCAAACGCCACACATTATCACAAATTCAAATAAAATGTGAGATTGTTTGATGTATAGTATGGTTTAGATTGTTCGGCATTTAGCTGTGAGTTGCAAACGCCATGCATTATCACATTATGGTATAACATGTGCACATCACGTGTATCACCGCTATATTCATGCATGCAATGTTTAAAACACTATGATCTCCTATTCAAATATATGAATCCGCTTTCATATCAAATTATGATCTTTGTTAGTCTCTTACACCCAGACAATCCTCTAAACTTTGTAGCTACCACTAACTTTCTCTCGTGCATGCACACGCCCTCCTCGCCCTCCCCCTCCCTCGACATTCTATCCACCGGGCACATTCATTTTTTTCTTTAGGTCGCTCTCCCAGAGTCTCCACAACCTCTCCAGCGACGCCTTCCTACAACATACACACACACACACACACCTTCAATCTCCTCCTTTATGCGTCCTTGCCTCGTGTCTCTCATACGGTCAGACACACGTGTAAACTCTTGCCCCTCTTTTCATCGATCTCACAACCGCACACTCCTCCCCCTATCTAGCAAGTAGTTGGGCCTCTCGCACCACCTCCTAGCTCATTCTCTTTGTCTATCCAACTCGCTGGGCCTTATTTGCCTCTAACAAATGGACATACACCGACCGATCTCTCGCTATAACTATAGCTAGCTAGGTCCTTATAACTCGTTTTTACCCACACGTCGATCGATCTACCTCATTAGTTGTGTCTCTCCCTTCCCCCGACAAACAACAATTGATCTACCGATCTAGTTAGGTTTGCTTACCAAACACATGGTTCCACTTCATCATCCATGGATGCGTCCCGACAGATCTATCACGCACAGGCACACACAGAAACACATCCCCACTCTTATTGATAACATTGCAGTTCCACCCTCAGTTTGTCTAGTAGGCCTCTCCCACCATCTTCGAGAAGCAACTCCATCACCCATCCGGCACTCTACCCCTCTCCCTCCCTCTCCCTCCTTTTCTCTCTCCTCTCTCTCTCTGTCCCATCATATTTCCCGTCCTTCAGTTATGTATGGATGTCGACCGTCTCCCTCAAGACATAGCTGGGTCTCTCCTTCTCAACACATATACGAGTCGTTCTACCTCTATAGTTAGGCCTCTGCCTACCCCTCCCCCACCCCCTCCCCCCCACACACACCGATACATCGAGCGCTCTAGTCATGTCTCCCTGCCACACACAAACTTGACATGTGCCCTCTAACGTTCCGGTAGGCCAGTCGCCCTATATCTTTGACTTGCACACACACACAATTTCGATGGCTCTCTTCATCGATCTCGCACCCACCCACTTGATCCTCTCTTCGACTCTATCGATAGCTATGACCGCTCCCTCTCTTCTCGTGGATTGCCCGACCCTCTATGTATGATATGGATAGGCCTCCATTTCACACACATTGCATGCAAAATTTTGTTTGAGATGTCATCGACACATATTCCCACAAATAATTCACGAAATCAACCCCCACCCCACCCCCACCCCAAAACAAAAAACACTCACGAACGCGGTTTGTATCTCTCACACACACCCACGTAGGTGGGGGACGTGCACGAAGAGAAGAGGTGCATGCACGGCGCACGTACTCCCGTCTCTTTCCCAACCACACCCGCGCGGGTACACGGTGGAGCTCATTTCTGTACGAAAAAGGCAGCCCACGTGGTAATTTGGCACGTGTACTGGTTGTCCACTTGGTGGAGGGAGGATCGTCTACCACGGGTGAACAAACAAATTGCGACTTGACGTGTTATGTTAAAAAAAGAGGCAAACCATGTGGGGCCTACCTTAGAGGCAAGGCTCTATACACTGGAGTACTTTTGATGTGTCCCGTCAACTCGCAGAACGAGGAGAAGCTTGCTTAGTACGCCGTCTCCCCCGCCCACGGGCGCGGTGGCTCGCAGGATGAGGTGAAGCTTGCTCCGCCTTACGCCCGCTCCCTCGCCCATGCGCGCGGTGGCTCGCAGGACGAGGAGAAAAATTTACTACTCCCTCCGTTTACTCCTCGTCCCTACTACCTTGGTTATAGAGATTATATCATATTGTTTGGAATATATATGTCCTTTAGTAGATTTCAATATGAACTACTAGTACATACTCCAAACACTGATGTATATAGACGTATTTTAGAGTGTAGATTCACTCATTTTGCTCCGTATGTAGCACTCTCCCTCGCCCCTCGACCCTCGCCCACGTGGTGGACGTGCAGCAATTCATTCGGTCTCATATAGCCAGAACGATATATACTGCACTACCATTATTGCTCGACTTCCCGAAGAGGCGAAGAGCCAATCGCAAGGTTAATATTTTGGAGATGCCAAGCGCAAGGTTATAGGAGAACGAGTAGTAGGTGCCGCGTCATTTATAAATAAAGTTTTTTTTCTTCAGTGGCACGTACGCAATATGATAGGTTCATATGGAGAGAAAAGGAAACCGCTCCACTATATACATAGTCAGGACGGGCCAGCCTACACGGTTGCTTGCTGGGGTTGCTCTCTTCACACTCTCTCGCACAAAACGACTGTGGCCACATCTCTAACATCCCGGCGGATCACGTCCGCTTGGGGAAGGGGTGGATGCTTAGTGTAGATGCGGTGGCCGTCGCCGACGGCGAAAACCCACTGTCGGCACGTCCCGATCAGGGGTCCCCGCCGTTCTCTCTCACAAAGCCGGTGAGGTTGCCTTCGTCCCTTGCTCACTGCCGCGACGTGGGCAGTTGCCGCCTCCCGCCGCCCTCCTCAAGGTTGAGCTACGTCCCTCAGGTACAACTCCCTTTACAGCCGGCTTGCACCACTGCTCCAGCTGCCCACATCACTCCCTGTGGATATTTCTCTACTTCTTTGCCCCGCACATACCTCTACTGGCTTCTACGTACTGTATTTGTGATGAGTTTATGTCTCATCAACTAGTCCCAGTAATCTTATTCTAATCACGCTTCTTCAATTTCTTTGCCACAGGGATGCTCATCTCGATTTTGGTGAAACTGCACAAAATGATCCGATGGTCAAAAGGTTGCAAACTTCATTTATTAGGAAGCTCGAACGTTGCCAGCAAATTGAAGCCTGGTCAGGGTTCACGGTTCAAGGGCTAGGGACTGCATGGATCGTTTTTTTCTTTAGCTGCCTCTGTTCCAAAATAAGTGTCAACTTTAGTAGTAGTACAACTTTGTACTAAAGTTTGCACAAAGTTGAGACACTTATTTTGGAACGGAGGGAGTACATATTTGCTATGATCTGTCAATCATTGAGATGCAATAGCATGCATGTTAGTCTCCTTTGTATTTGATGAAATGTTGCAACGGGCAACCTTGGACGCAAGATACATGTAACAGAAGCTGGAAGCTTCATAGCATTGTACAAATTTATCTCGCTGATAAATTACAGTACGTACTATACTAGTACTTCCTCCGTTCCTAAATATAAGTCTTTGTAGAGATTTCACCATGAACCACATGCGGATGTATATAGATGCATTTTAAGTGTAGATTCATTCATTTTGTTCCGTATGTAGTGGAATCTCTACAAAGACTTATCTACTAGTAATAGCTAGCCCCCACTACTAGGAATTCTCTATCCTCTCCTTGAGCCACATCATCAAAATTGATGTAGCCGTTAGATGAAGTAAATCAGTCCATAATAGCCGTCTGATCTAGACGTTGAGAGGCTCCGCACTAAGCCACATGCAAGCATGCAGAAATACCGTGGCACATGCATGTGAGTGGGTTTTAAATCACATCAACATGTCTGCATGCAAGCATGCACCGGTAGCATGCATGTAAGTGAGCTTTTAAGTCCCATTAACATGTCAAAAAGAAAAATATAATCCCATTATGCAGTAGGAGTTGGCTGATCTTTTTTCCTTACGTGGGATGATCTAAATGATGATGGGAGTTTATTTAGTTTGGCTACCACATTTGTCATGCGGTTATAGAGTTTTTTTAGTTCTATGAAATCGATAATTTTGCGCAGAGAGATATACCGCTGTTCCGCGGCAACGCGCGGGGACTCATCTAGTAATATTTAGGAACGGAGGGAGTACTATGTAAAGAGTTAGGTGTCGCACGGTGATAGTGTGAGGTGGGCCATGTAATCACTGAGCCTGCGTGTTTTCACTGCTCTTGCACGCCTCCGCTGTAAGAATGGAGAAAATTGTAATCTAGTAGTAGTACCTCCTTTCGCCGAAAGCGTGGGACATCCAGCAGTCCTACCACCTCAGTAATAAAGACCAATGAGCCGTCAAATCACATAGACCCAGCAGTAAGTTGGACGGACGAAGCAACCATCACTCTTGCGCCAGTGAGAGGTCGCGTCCGCTCTGCCCGGGCATGAATGCGGCACCGATTCTTTGGAGCGGCGCTGACCGTTTCGGGCGGGAAGCGCGCGCGGGCGATGGAGGGGCTTTGGGTGGGCCAGGCTGGTCAGGAGCGGGCGTGGCAGCTGTCCGCATGTCCCTACCGGACACGCCCGGAAACGAGAGGATGCACCGACTCTCGCGGCTAAAATCGTACACTACACAACATCTCTCTGTAGGAGTAGGTCGATCTGTCGCTCTCTCTAACACACACATGCTGTTAAACACACACACACACACACGCACGCACCTTGGTCCCGTTGCACCTTCTAACGTGACTTATTACACCTAGACGGAGGGAGTAGTAAGTATACGAGATACGGTGGCACACTGACTTAAGTCGAATACAAGTGCCCAAAATTTGTGTGCATGTTATAATAAGGATTCACTTAAAATAGTACGTGAGCGAACAGAGGGATCAATTGGACAGTGTTCCCGAGCAGTAGCGAGATGTGTGAGGTAAGATACACCGCTGGCGCTTTTAATTTTTCTTATTAATTTGTTTGTTTCACCCTCTGACTGGTGGGACCCAACGTACTACGTGGAGAGAGGTAAGGTGACTAAGGCTGCATTATTTCTGCACCACTGTGGATAGTCTTACCACCAAAGCCACATGACACGATTATGATTGAAATCCCAATGACTCCCACACACACAAAAAAACACGGCATGCTTGTCACACGAATGCAGGAATGTATAAAAGGTTATTTCCCTCTCGTTGAACATAACGGGAGGGTTGTGTAGCTGGTTAGCCTGTTCGCTCATCAAACTTGAGGTCTCGGGTTCGATAACTACACTTGAGCATAATTTGTGCCAGGAGGATTCTTTGACTGGTCAAAATGTTTTCTAGGGTTTGCACGCTTCACACTCTCTCTCCAGTATATATATACACGCTGGAGCCTCAGCGCTTGTAGTTGCTCTCTTCACACTCTCTCGCCCTCTCCCGCTGGAGCCTCAGCGCTTGTAGTTGCTCTCTTCACACTCTCTCGCCCTCTCCAGATCTAAACAAGACTTCGTTGGCCTCTCTCTCCCCTCACTGCTGCTCAAAGAGCCGGCAGGATCCGTCCGCCGGGAAGGGAAGGAGGCTTAACGCTGTCGCCGTCGGCGAGGGACTACCGGCGCAGCTGTTCACTTTCCACCCAGCGGCGGCGCGGGAGGGCCTCCGACCCCTTCTTCTTCGCCGCCGTCCCGTCGCCCACCGAACCACGCCCCAAGAACCTTAAGGTATAATTTACTTACTCCACATGCATTGCTCTAGCTGCATGTAGACCATGAATATAGGACGTGGTTCAAAGAGGAAAGGAGTGGGGGAAAGTAGTGGGAAAAGTTGTATATAGCATGAATCTAGGATGTAGTTCAAAGAGGAAATGAAGGGGGAAAGTTGTATAGCATGAATCTAGGACGTGGTTCAAAGAGGAAAGGAATGGGGGAAAGTAGTGGGGAAAGTTGTATCGCATAAATCTAGGACATGGTTCAAAGAGGAAAGCAAGGGGCTAAAGTACTAGTTCAAAAAGGAAAGGAAGGAACAAGGCTGTAGAGTTTGAGCAGGACTAGATTTGCTGCGCTCACATAGGAAAAGGTGTCTAAAGATAACAAAACTGGGACCAACACAAATATGCTCCTTGGTTGTTTGTTCTTTGTTGCAACAGACTGTGCATGACCACAGTACATCGTTAGATGCACATGGTGCTGGTGCGTCCACTGTCCCGTGCAACTGATTAGCTGTTGTTAATCTAAGGCCCTATTTGGTTAAAAACTCCCTAGTCCCTGCCTGCTTGGTTCCAGGGACTAAACATGGACTAGAGGTTATTAAATGACATGCTAAAATACCATGTTACCCCTAGTAATGAACTAATAGAGACAAGGTGCGATGTGTGGTAGGGGCAACTATTGGAAAAAGTCCCAATAAGACTCCCTCGGGGTCTTCTTTCTTTAGTCCCAAATGCACACTTTTAGTTCCTAAAAGACCCTCCTGTTTGGTTTAGATGGGACTGACACGGAGTTTTTTTAGTCCCTACACCAAAATGTCCCTGTAAACAAACACCCTCTAATAATGCCACTGGAAAATTGATGCAATGCCACAGTTAAAAGAAAATTACATGTTTAACGAATTTTATTGTTAATATAATCTCTATGTCAATGTTAATCAATGCCACCATTTGGGAAATGCTACAGTCTTGCTTTCTTTCCCATTTAGATAAGGTAGATGCTTCTTTTTGTTGGCTTCTGTGTCATCCACCGTTATTGACCACTAATTGTTTCCTTTGCACCTCTATGTAAACAGGGTTATCTACTTCACCTCGTTGCCATTGTGACCTTTTGTTGCACTGCACAAAACACTTTTGTTTTAAGAGTGTTTTGTGAAGTTCAACCAAAATGTCACACCGACAACGTTGCTTGATTGCTTGATCTTAGTGGAACTGCACAAGAGCAGATCTTACTTCCTATCCATTAAGGCGAATTTGGTTCAGATCTTCTTCTTGTGAGTTCTTTGAATTCCGCATCATGAGAGGTCAATACTAGCCTTCTTTCACATGATTCTGCAGTGTGCTTTCATCTGTTGTGCTACTTGTACGATAATGTTGCTTGATTTTAGTGAACTGGACAAATGGAGACAAGACTTCCAATCTGTATGTGCACCGTAATATCCCATTGAGGTAAGATAAGGATATTTCACAACTGCTGGCCTGTATTTTGCCACTTTCATCAGAAAATTAAGTTTAGTACTATACTTGTTCTCCCTAATTGACATGCCAAATCTTACATTGAAGGCGAACCTTGTCTGTTATTGAACCAAGCAATGAAGGGGAAGAACAAGCAGAAGAAAAACAAAAATCAACTCCCGGTGCTGTAATCAAGCACTAAACTATGATGACACAAGTAATAATATAGTTTTGCATCTTAATTTATTGCTATGGCTGGAACGAGCAATTGTTTTGCCACTGATTTGATGCCACTCTTAATGTAATACGTAATTATCTCTACTTGTGCAAACAGGGATCTTCTTTGAAGATACCATATATTTTAGTGGAACTGCACAAGAAGATGTTGGAAACATTAAACTAATCGAGGAGTATATAGTAAGCATGGCCACCACTATAGATAGCAATAGATGGTTCTGGAGAAGTGCTTCATCTGTATGCTCTACACAATGACAAAGGTTGGTACTCGCCCACTAATTTCATCCGTATGATTGAGCTTTGTCATCTCTATTGGTGTTGTGCTACTATTTAGATACTGTCATAAAAAAGTGGTATTGTCCTTGAGAAGTGCTTCATCTGTGTTGTTTCAAATATTTCCTTTCCTTTTTCGAGCAAACAAGGATGCTAGCATTTAGTAGTCCTCTTGTCTTTGCAAAACAGGATCATCTTCCTCTGAAGAAGAATATGGAGTACGTGAACTGACTAGTTCCGATTATGCCAGGATGAAGAAGCCCTGTCTATCTTCTCATCAAAAGGAGCAGTTGAAGGATGGTTACATTACTCCCCACAAGACCAAACTAACTTCAGCTCAGAAGGACTGACAAATCTCCATTTTTTTGTTGTGATGCGCGAGAACAATGTTGTTCTAGGATTCTTTCTGATGAGTTCCATTTTTCTAAAAGTGTGCTCTACATGGACCATGTATGTGCCTATTGAAACTGTCAATTCATAGTATAGTTTGCTTTATACTAATCACTTTTTTGTATTTGTGCAAATAGGGGTTCTCAGCTTGATTTCAATGGGAACTGCACAAAATGTTCATGAAGACATCGAATCATTCATTTCCACCACAAGAAAGGAGGTGCCAATAAGTTCAAGGCGTTGCAACATATAAGGGCGAAATCGTACAAGCTACGCGTGAATTTGGTTGATTTTGGTGGAACTGCACAAAAAGAACAACTGGTTTATTTAGCACGAGGTGCCATGTCAATGTCCGAACTGATGGCAAACCCTGCCCATTCCACAATCGTAGGCATTTGATATTTTGGAATGGGACAATCTTGTCAAATTTTGCTCATTGATTTTAGTAAGATATGTATTTGATATTTTCGAATGGGACGCCCTTTGGTGTCAGCATCGTCGATCAATTTTTTCTTTATTCTTTAGTTGTGAAGTAAATATTGCCTCTGACATGTGAGTCGCTGAGATGCATAATCATCGATTGTTTTGAATGTTCTCTATGAATTGCCAGGCCTGTGTGTTTGATTGCAATGTACAGAAACACTAAAAAGCTGCTCAAACTCTTTGTACTCCTTCTGTTCCTTTTTAATTCGCACATTGTGAAAGTGCATACTTTTTTCTATAAGATCGGTCAAAGTAGAGATACTTTGACTGCAGACAACACTTGTATGCAGACTAGAAAGGACCGGAGGGAGTACATGTGAAACTGCTGCAAACGAGGTGATCACCCTGGGAATAATGCTAGTACGTATTGTTCTGCATGTTCATCCAATGCCAGTGATACAGGAATTTGAACTAATCGAAATAAATTCATTCATACACGGTCGGATTTCATATAAACATGCCGGATTTCGTTACATTTCATATATTCTTCAACTAAAAAGGGGTGCGTTGGAGGTATAATTAATTAACTTAAGCTACCCACCTGTGTCCCGCTGACCCGAACAGAAGCTTCAGTGACTTAACTGCAGGTGCAGTTGCATAATTGACATGTGGCCTGTTGGGCCCACGTGTCAGTCAGCCAACTGCACCAGCAGTTAAGTAGAAGCAGCGTTCTTCTCCAGCGCAGCTCTCCGACTCCACGTCGCTGCTAAGAAGCTAATCGGCCGTCAATGGTCAACCCGCCTAGCTTGGCTTCAACCGGAGGGTAGCAGCGGTGGCCTTACTTGGACCTGAGCGGCGGCGACCTACCGTGTTCCACTCTTCCTTGTTTTCTGGGTGGCGCGGCCTCGTTGGCAGCGGGGCGGGGCCTCGGCGGAGCCAGCGATGTCCTCTTTCTCATTGTCGGTGGGAGGCGCCTCAATGGAGTGGTGGAAATCCTCCCCCACGTTGCCGGCAGGGTGGGGCCTCGCCTGAGCCGGTGATGTCCTCTGCCTCGTTGTTGGCGGGGCGGGGCCTCGGCAGAGCCGGGGGTGTCCTCTGCCTCGTTGTTGGCGCCGCAGGTCCTCGGCGGAGCAAGGCCTCGTTGACGCCAGCGGAGCGGGGACTCGGCGGAGCCGGCATTGTCCTCTGCATTGTCCTCGGTCTCGCCAAACAGTGCATCGCCCGCTTCATCACCCTCTTTGCTAGCTTCTTTGTAGGCAGCCGCGCGCCTCCGCCACCCGCATGCGGTACCGCTAGCGCTCGAGGCGGCCCTTGCGGGTGGAGCGGTACGAGTCGAGCAGCACCTCCTTGTCCACCCGCTCCGCAGCGATCTGCTACTCCGCCTGCATGTGCTCCTGGAGGAGATGGTGGTTGTAGGCGGCGTCAGCCTGTGCCTCCCGGAACTGCTCCTCACGCATCTGCCTCACCCTGTCCATATATTGGGCACGGTCCTCGCCGATGGTCATGGTGCAATGCACCGGCAAGGATGGCATGGAGGAGGGGGTTGGCGCCGGATCGTCGACTACCATGTTCTCCATTGGGACGTCGTCGTCCTCCGGCTGCCTGCCGGCCAGCCGGTCAGCAGCAATGGCTGCCATCTCCTTGTGTTCCGTTGTCCGCCCGTCCCGAAGAGCGCTGGAGAGCGAGGAAGCCATGGTTGGTAGTAGTGGTGTGGATAGGAGAAAGGGAATGGATGCGGATGACTGCGGCTATGGCCGGCGCAGCAGTTTTTATAGCAATGGTGGGCGGGCGGAGGGACGGACGTGCGGCGCTGGAGTAGGCGCCTCGGCAACCGCATATCATTAATGTGGGCGGCATATGGACGGATGGACGACACTTGTGTCGTTTGAAGGCGGAGCAATCGCCTGCACCGGGAAGCGGGGCGGGCGGCGCTGATTGTTTTGGGCGAAAAGCGCGCGCGGGCGAGGAGTTGACTTTACTTGGAGAGGATGACAATGGGGACCCACCAGGTCCATAGCCTCACGTACGCAAGTGCTTCCTTATTATATATATATATAACTATAACTTATTTTGCTTCCTCCTGGTTTGCTGACATCACGGTCCCACACCATTGTCAACCTATGTACTCACTCCTTTCCGGTTTATAGGGCTTATCTCAAAATTTTAGTTTTTCCATTATATAAGGCTCAATTTGGTTGTTTTCCATCACATGTTCAGATTCCAAGGTGCATTAAATCATTGCATGCAAGTATTAAGAAAAAATTGACCAATGCATGTACTTTATGCATGCATGCATTGCAATTAATGCATTGATAAACATAATTTTTTGAGGATAACAAGAGCACTAATTAGGTGCTTTTGCAAAACTCAAAAAGTATTCCACCACTCGCCATCTACCTTGATTGGTGAGATTTTTGAATTGAGCACTATAAACCGGAAAGGAGGGAGTAGTCAATAAATGAGAGAATTGCACAAGAAGCGGCCGACAGCTGGGACCAAGCAGCTCGAGCAGTATTTTTGTTTTTGAGGTGTGAGCACTGCAGAGTTTTTTGATATCTAGCCCAGATATTATTTTTTCTCCTCTGAACAACAACGAAAACATCACTGCAGGTATTAACTGGGCGGGATGTGGCCCGTCTAGCCCAGGCCAGATATCCACCCCAGATATTAATTTTTTCCAAGCTGAAAATGGCTAGCCCAGCTATACTTTTTTTAGGAATACCCAGGCAAGGTCAAGTTGTTATTCTCCGCCCCGCTGGGCTGCAAATGTTTCCTAGGAGGGATGCATTAGGCTTAACAAGAAAATGGGCTTTAAGAAATAATAAATGGGATGTAATTATAAAAACTGGGCAGTAACTATAAAAAATGCACCAAACACGTGATTACTTTATAAAATATTATTTTTGGATATTGAAAATTTTAATTTCATTAATTGTTGCGAGCGCAATGTTTTGTTGGAATTTTACGTAATATAAATTTATATTGAAATTGTATTTAATCTGACTAGAAATTTCGGGATAAAAATATTTCAGATCCCATCAAAATGTGGGAAATTTTATTGAATTCTGTTTTGAACGGTTGGTTGAAATGGGTTGTACTTTTAACAAACTCTAAATGGGCTGTAGTAAATTCCATTAGAATTCAAAAATGGGCTACATATTCTTACAAATCTCAAATGGGCTATAAGTTCTCTACCACACACTTCTGGCCTTACTAAATTGATGCGTCCCCTAAAAAAACAGAGTTGACACGTATGCAAGGCCTTGTCAACTTATAGTCAACACACGGTTCTAGCAGTAGTGGCCGTTGGATGTCCATCCAATGGATGTCCATCCAATGGATGTCGTGCTTCTTCTTCAATCTCGGATATTCTAGCTTCACCCACCCAAAAAATGATTCCTCCCCCTGACATCTGGGGTGCACCGTTTCGGAAGCTGACCTGTGGGCCTACTAAGTTGACGTACCAAGGGCTTTGTCAACTTAGTCAATATAAATGATTCTAGCTGCAGTGACCATACGAAGTCCATCCAACGGCCATCGTGCTTCTTCAACCTCTGGTCATCTTGCTCCAGCCGCCCAAAGCAGCGCCGGTCGTGCCGCCAGCTCCTGCCTCCCATGGCCGGCTGTGCTACCGCGGAGGCCTCACCGCCCCCTACTACTCCCACCGCTGGCCAGGCCATCCCTCCACTCACCCACACCCCCTGTTATTCTGCGGCAACGGCGGCACAGCCGAACCAGTGAACCCTCATACTCCTCTCTGCGTGTGCATCCACTGTCGTGTCTTCCCCGGCTCCGCGTCGTCCCCTTCCTAGGCCTCGCCGTCGTCCACCGCCATGGTGCTCTCGGTGCAGCGTGGTCAACGTGGTCAAGGAACAACTTCCATCGGACGTGGACTGTACGTGGAGAGGCTGACAGCTGGGTCCACGGCAGCCGCCAGGAAGTGCCTCCTTATTACGCGCAAAATAATTATTCCTCCGCCTGACAGCAGGGACCCACCAGACGGGCCACCGTATTTTGCAAAAAAATGATTCGCCCCCTGACTACTCGGACCCATGAGCTACATCTTCGCACGCAAGGAAGTGTGTCCGGGAAAAACGATTCGCCCTCCTGACAGCTGGGACCCACCAGCTACATCTTCGCACGCAAGGAAGTGCGTCCGAAAAAAATGATTCGCCCCTTGACTGCTGGGACCCAGCAGCTACACCTTCGCACGCAAGGAAGTGCGTCCAGGCAAAAAAAACCAAAAGGATTCGCCCCCCTGACTGCTGGGACCCACCAGCTACATCTTCGCAGGCAAGGAAGTGCCTGACAGTCGGGACCCACCTGGTCGAAGCGTAATTAGCATTGTCATTCTGGTCGCGAATGTGTACGTACATACTGGTCGTTGTAGAGGCGCGGACGTGTCATAGTAGAGGCGCGCACGTAGCATGTACATGTACGTATAGCGGCCAGGGTGCAAGAAAGAAAATACGGCCAAATACGTACATACGGGCAGGGTCTCGAACTCCTACTCGCGCATACGTATGGACAGGGCTCGTGTACATGGCTGGGTCGGAACAGAGAAACAACGTCGTCGTCGTGTTCAAGGGGAGGCAACGGAATGTGTCGTGTTCATCGGGAGGCAACAAATTGCGTCCTGTTCATGGGGAGGCAACGGAATGCGTCGTGTTCATGGGGAGGCAACGGAATGCGTCATGTTCATTGGGAGGCAACGGAATGTGTGGGAGCCAACCGGCTGGGTCGGAATGCAATGCGTGGTCATGTTCATCGGGAGGGCTTGGACGGAACAGGCGATGGAGACGAGGCCTGGCGTACCGCAGAACAGAGGAAACAGACCTCCTACATTCGGAACGGGGTCCTGTTGATCGGGAGGGGTGTGGCGTACCGCAAAACGGAGGAAACGGACCTCCTACGGTCGAAACAGGGGTCCTATTGATCGGGAGGGGTGTGGCGTACCGCAAAACGGAAGAAACGGACCTCCTACGATCGAAACGGGGGTCCTGTTGATCGGGAGGGGTGTGGCGTACCGCAAAACGGACGAAACGGACTTGTGTTGGAGAGCTACGGTCGAAACGGGGGTCCTGTTCATCAGGAGGGGTGTGGCGTACCGCAAAACGAAACTCCACGAGATACTGTTCATCTCCACCGTCGACCTCCTCCAGCCTCCACGGGCGACCATCGACCTCCTCCAGCCTCGACGGGCTCCTGTTCATCTAGCCTCCACTACGCGCTACTCCACCAGCTACTGTTCAACCACCCCTCCACGGGCACCCCTCCACCGTCTACTGTCATCCAGCCCTCCACACCACGGGATCCTGTTCAACCACCCCTCCACGGGCACCCCTCCACCGTCTACTGTTCATCCAGCCCTCCACACCACGGGGTCCTGTTCATCCAGAGGCAATGCCACCGCTCACTGTTCATCCACCCCCCCCCCCCCCCCGCCCGCAATGCTAACTGTTCATCCTAGAGGCAGCATTGATTGGCTTGAGTTAGCAGCAGTAGCGAAGGAATCGCTCGATCGGGTTCAGTTAACAGCCATCGATCGATCACTCAGGTTCAGCAATGCGTAGCCTGCAATGCAATTGCTTGGGTTCAGTTAGAGCCCAACGCCTCGGTCGGGTTCAGTTAGAGCCAATGCCTCGCACACACGCGCGTACGTGTACGAGAGAAACACGCATTGCTCGGCCCCCGACCTCCCACCATAACCGGGAACTCCCTGAAATTTTCCTCGCCCTCGTTTCTACCACGGTTTTTTCCGTCATGGACGGCCGAAAGAATGTCATGCAGCTGCGTCTCCGGCCCGCCCAGGATGAAAAGCCCATTTTCTGTCATGATTTTTGTCGTAGAAGTAGGAGCCCACCACATCTATGATGATACCGGGTTTTGTCAAAATTATCGTCATAGAAGTGTCATATGTATTACAGAAAAAAAATTCGTTCGGCCTAAAATGTCACGGATGTGTCTTTTTTTTTGTAGTGGGTGAACCTGAAGTTACAAAAACAGCCCCCTACCAACCATCATTCATAGGCCTGTTCTGAAGGGTATGATGGTAGCTCGCACTACTCGAATCAAGGTCGCGGGAGATTTCCCTGCCGACCTCAAAATTATGTAACATTGAACTCCCCGTTTGCCGTGTTGGGTGATTGGGCTAAGCAACTAGCGAGTAGTACTAGTAGCTAGTAGTACTAGTAACTACTAGTACTCCCTCCATTTTTATTAACTCTTCATATTAGGTTTGACCGAAGTCAAACTTACTAAAGTTTGATCAATTTTATAGAAAAATATAAACATTTACCATAACAAATATGTATGATGTGAAAGTACATTCAATAATGAATCTAATGGTATTTATTTGTTATTGTATATGTTAATATTTTTGTTATGAACTTTGTGAGAGTTTACAAAACTTGACTTTGACCAATGCTAATACGCAGACTTAAATAAAAATGGAGGGAGTACACATTTGTTTTCTTAGTTTGTAGTGGAATTAATCATTTGTTGTAATTGTAAAATAAATATATTAGGCTACTGACTTCGAATGTAATGGTTTATACAAATCAATAGTTGGAATCATTGTTGAATTCCAAGATGTATACGAGGTCTATTGTACTTCACAATATGCTCAAACTCACATAATCCCAGTCAAATGAAGACCTAAATGCATTTCATAGTTATTGCTTTGTAGGATCCAAGAAAACCAACCATAACTCTACATGATCCATTATAAAAGCAACATTTTGAACACATCTCAATGTGTGAATGAAACATGTAGAGAGAGCTTGCGAAGATGGAGCAAATAGGGCGGGAAAGATTGTATGTATGTGGGCGACAGAGTAGGAGACAAATCTAATGAGAGAGAGAGAGAGAGACACACACAGAGAGAGAGAGAGAGAAAGAGAGAGGAATAAGTTGGGTCTATGAGAAAGATGGAGACATGTAATATACGTGAGATGCGTGTGCATTCGGATTTTGAACACGTGGAAGGAGAAGAGACAACGGGTTTGATGAGAGAACTGGAAGAACATGGACGAGAGGGAAAGGATCTCGTGGGTTGAGGGATTGATAATTTTGTGCAGGGGAGAGAGGGGGAGGATTCAGTCAGCCGTCGTCACATCATCCTGCTTCAATATGGCCCTACATTCTCTAGTGCAATGTGTTCACCGTGTTCGATCTCCTCAATGCTCTCTTTGAAGATTGAGGTGGTGTGCATGCTGGGGTGCAGAGAAGCACAAGTGAGAGTGGTCGCCATATAACCTTGGATGGGGATGAATTGTGTGCTCGGGGGAGGGGTGTGTGTGTGTGTGTTTTGTGTGTGTGTGTGTGTGTGTCAGATATTGAGAGAAATCAAACCTATGGAGAGAATATGTGTGTATGTGATGGAAAGATACATGCTAAATAGGGTTTTCACACAGAGATTGTGCGTGCGAAATAGAGAGCGACATGCGGGCCCTGAGGTGGGCAGGGGCCGGGTGAGGGTGTCTAATTGTGTGTGTTGATGCATGTGTTACATGCGATCTTGCGAGGGACGGACGAATCAAGAGAGATGGTTGTTGTATTACGGATGCTTCTCTCTCTCTCTCTATCTATCTATCTATCTATCTGAAAGTGCTAGTATCGACTAGAGAGGGGGTGAATAGGCGATTTTTATGAAAGTCTTCAAAACTTGGAAGTTTCGAAGACAAACAATAGAAATGACCTAATTGATATGCAGCGGAAGATAAACTACAATAAGCAAACCATAGTCAAGTATGCAATGATGTGAAAGTACAAGACTAATGGCAGCTAAGTAGTAAGGATCAGGATGGAAGATAGTATGAAGCCAATCAACGATAGTAGTCAAGCAATGAAGTCAAACAGGTACAATAGACAGGCAATGACTTCACGAAGACAAACTCTAAGTAAAGGATGGGAAGGGATAGAACCAGTCACTTGTTGAGGACTCAGGATTTGTTGGACCAGTTCCAGTTGCTGTGACAACTGTACTTCTGGTTAGGGAGGCTGAGATTCAACTCAGAAGACCGTGTCTTCACCTTATTCCCCTTGAGCTAAGGACACACAGTCCTCGCCCAATCACTCTGGTAAGTCTTCATGGTAGACTTCTGAACCTTCACAGACTTCGTTCACTGGCAATCCACAATGACTCTTGGATGCTCAGAACGCGACGCCTAACCGGCTGGAGGATTCACATTCCTCAAGTGTAATAAGTCTTCAGGTGACACAGACAGAAAGACTTCAGTGATGCCTAACACTCTTTGGCTCTGGGTGTTTGGGCTTTGTTCCTCGCAAGGATTTCTCTCTCTCAAAGGCTTCGAGGTGGGTTGCTCTCAAACGACAAAAGCCATGCACTAACTCTGAGCAGCCACCAATTTATGGTGTAGGGGGTGGGCTATTTATAGCCACTTGGCAACCCGACCTGATTTGTCCGAAATGACCCTGGGTCACTAAGGAACTGACACGTGTTCCAACGGTCAGATTTCAAACACACATGACAACTTTACTTGGGCTACAAGCAAAGCTGACTCATCCAGCTCTGGATAAGATTTGCTCTCATTGTCTTCGCTCGAAGACATAGGATTTGGGTTGAGCATCACTTCAGTCATTCTGACTTAGTTCACTTGGACCCCACTTAACAGTACGGTGGTTCCTATGACTCAACAAAGAAGAAAAGGAAACAACGAAATCACACAGTCTTCGCGCTCCATAATCTTCACTCAATGTCTTCTCATGTCATAGTCTTCAATATGAATATCTTCACATACCGCCATTGTCTTCAATGTCTTCATACATTTTTAGGGGTCATCTCTGGTAGATAAACCGAATCAATGAGGGACACTACTTGCGTTATCCTGCAATTCTCACAAACGCATTAGTCCTTCAACCAACTTTGTCGTCAATACTCCAAAACCAACTAGGGGTGGAACTAGATGCACTTACAATCTCCCCCTTTTTGGTGATTGATGACAAACTAGTTGAAGTTTTCAACGGGGATAAAGTATGTGAAGTTGTAAATGATTAGGTATTGTCTTCATAAGTAGCAAGGGCTCCCCCTGAAGATGTGCATATAAGTAATTTGCGTTTGGAATGCAAATGCACATGGCAGTTTGTATTTGTGGAGATCCACTTCAACTTATGAAGATAATTCATCATGCATGAAATGATATAGCAAATAGAATGACATGCATAATGAAAAATGGACGTCTGTAGAATGATCTAAGTGAGGAAGTTATCATCGCATCACAGTAAAGCAAATAAGTAGCAGACGACCATCGAGTTTAAGTGTTACAACTCAAAGAACCAAATGTTTCAAAAGCGAGAGTTGTAAACATGAGGCAAAATATAAAGCAACCACCCATATGAACCTGCTTGAAGACTATCAAACTCATATGCTTCTCCCCCTTTTGTTAGTAAGGACCAAAAAGGTTTGAAGACATAGAGCATCTACTCGTCCTCATGAGTAGGTGAAGCAGCAGGGTTGTCGATGTTGTTTGGCGGTGGGGACGTACTCGGTGCAGTGTCGATGCATGCAGAAGTAGGGGGCGGTGAAGTAGCATCATCTTCATCATCGATCGCTCTGGCATTCACAATTGCCGCGGAGGAAGAATAGTCAGAGTCTTCAAGAGATGGAGTTCGACGTAGGACTGGAGTCCGTGGAGGAGTGGAGTCAAACTTGAATCTTTCAGTGAAGCCATCGTCTTGAAGATCTGCTTCAGCACTAAGCAGCATCAAACTCTTCCATGATCGCCGACAAGTCTCGTGGGCAACAAATGAATTTTTGGTGGCAAGATTTTGAATGCGATTGACGTCCACCAAGAGGCTTTGCATCTGTCTCTCGAGCCAATAGTGATGCTTATCTTGTTTCTGATGAAGGGCCACAAGAAGTTCTCGGTCATTGAGAACGCGAGAGCGCTTCTGAGGCCTTTGGGCAATGGTGCTTTCAGTGGCTTCAATATGCGCACGATGAGGCAGACGAGTATTTCCAGCCATTGGATAGATACGTGTTACTTCTTGGACGCCTTCAATGGGTTGAGTGAAGCTTTGGTGCTTGACATTTTGAAGACAAAGAGGATTCTTGGCAGGGTCAGAGTATATGGCTTCAACTGACATATCAACCTCTGGTAGAAAGATCAAATGATTGCGAGCAGAGGGCTGATAATTGACAGAAGAGTGTCGCTTGATGAGGCGCATGAACCATGGAGCATAGAACTTCAGACCAAAAAGGTCAGATCCAGACACAGCAAGTTGCCGCATGAAGAATTCCTGGGAATTGAAGCTGATGCCATTGAGGATGTAAAAGACCAATGTCTTCATGGCTCCTTCAAGCTTGGCCGCTGATGAATGTCCTTGATAGGCCATAGAGTTCGCCTGATGATGTGATATATTGTGCGAGGCAGATACTCAAGGTCATCAACAAAGAACGCAGTTGGGTATTCAGCATGGGATGGCAAAGGCTTCATCATGCTCAACATCTGGCTCATGTTGGGTTCAGGCTTATGGAAGATGCTCTCCAGTGCATTGCGGTGTAGTTGACAATCAGGTTCATATAGCTCTCCGGGAGTGGGTAGGCCTGTGAGCTCAATGACATCTAGAGCTTTGGCTTCATGATGAACATTTCCTGTCATCCACTCGAGAACCCATGTCTTGATGTCCCTGTTGTAGCCGCGAATGTGGAGGGTAGCATAGAATTGAAGCAATAGTTCCTCATTCCAATGTTCTTTGTCTGTCACAAAGCTGAGCTGACCTGCATCACGAAAGCAGTCAAGTGCTTCTTCTAAGCACGGCAGTCCAGCAATGGCTTCAGTGTCGAGGCGCATATGAGGGAAAATGTGCCCTTGATCATACAGAACGCAGGAGTAATAGCTTCGCTGTTGATAGCTCCAGAAACGATCTGATGATATCCTTGGCTTTGAGTAGGGGTTCTTGGCGCTGTCAAAGAAGGTATTGTGGCTTTTGAAGCCATTTGCATTGAAGGACCCTGTAGAGTTGGCAGTGCCTGGGAACCTTGGCAGTCTTGCCTTTGGTTTCTGGACCTGAGGCCTATGCTCAACATGATAATCAAATTGAGGTCAAGAGGCAGTAAGCGGAGGGACCAAAATGGGCCATCGGATAGTGGTTAGCTGACCATGATTGTATGCTTGCTCAATTGTATAGGGCCTTGGTGGCGGAACAGGAGCAGTGGCAACAGCCGAGGCTTCAGGCTGCACAACAGGTGCTTCGGGAGCAGTTGCCTCATTGGCTTCGGGCACACTGGTTGGTGCAAGCTCCACATTAGCTTCAGCCATGACAATGTCATTGGCTTCATTGGTGTTGGTGGTGGCAGCTTCAACATTTTCAACCTCCACTTGACAAGCTAGAGGGTCGGGCCCTAGCACGTTCACATCTGGAACAACTTCTTCAGTATTGGGGGGAGTAGGAACACGTAAGTCTTCTTGTCTTTCATCGGCTGATGCAGCTGGATTGTCTTCAGCAGCTTGGGCTTCAGACACGGAAACATTCACAGTTGGAGTGGCTTCAGGAAACACTTGACGTGCAATAGGTTGGTGATGCACTTCTCCTTCTGGAACGCTCGAAATGCTGGCAACGCCTTTGGAGATGGAGTTGGCTGGGCCTCAAAGTCTTCTTCTTCTTCTTGCACAGGTGGTGTGACTTGTTGTTGTTGTTGGGGAGTACTTAGGGAGTCTTGTTGTTGTGGGTGATTAGCCCACGATGCATCCTGAGCAATTGGCGTCAGAGGACAACCAATGCTGATGAGTTCTTTGTTCGTAAGAACAGGCGATGATACCAGGTTGTGTTCGATCTGAGGAAGAACTTCATCATTGTCAACATTGTCATGGTGACCAATGTGTTCAGTAGCGGTGGGTTCAGCTGCTGGAATGTCTTCAGCTTCATGAGCCTCTATGGAAGCAGGCTCATGAACTATCATCTGTCGTTCTTGGTGTTCAGATGCAGGGCGAACCACTGAAATAGGTTCAACAACTAAGTGCTCTGTGGGAGCATCCCTATTCTTCTTGGTTTTGCGCTTCTTCTTGGAGGGAGCAACATCAGGGGCTTCAGTATTCTTCCTTTTTCTGGCTTCAGCCTCGGCAGCCCTCGTCTTCTTCTGTCCTAAAGCGGTTTACGTGACCTTTGGCTTCGACCCAGTCATGCTGCTTGGGAAGATAATGCGAGGTGCTTCCTACCCTGAAGGTGCAGATTGAGCAGTTGATAGCTTCTTCTTCTTTGCAGCCATTCTGGGGTCAATGCCAGGATGACCAAGAGACTTGCGCTTCTCAGCCTCATTGTAGGCCAGCACACACTTGTCAGCCAAACTCTTCATACGCTCACGAGAGCCTTGAGCTTCTTCACGTTTCTTGAGAAAGGCTTCCTTGAGCTCGTGCAGCATGACCTTGAAGTTTCTGACATCTTGCACGCTGAGCTTGGCCAGATGCTTCTTGAACTGAGCCTTCTCATAATCAATTTTGTTCTTCAGCTCAACAATGCGCTGAGCGAGAGCTAGCTCAGAAGCAATGGCTCCATTGAAGGAGACGCTGAGGCCAATGGGAAGCTGCGATTTGGGGTGTCAAACCACTCATCAATGAAGTTATGGATGATTGCCACATCCAAAAGAGGCAAGTTGTTGAAGATCTCTGCTTCTTACTTTCTCTTGATCAGTTGCTCAAGGGCATCATCTGCAAGATCTTCATCGCTGGACAGATCAATGGGTTCTTCACGCAGAATAGTATCAGGAGTCAAGGTTTGATCAGTATGCCTGACGATTTGCTTTTTCTTCTCCGTCTTCTTGGAGATACGTGATTGATCTTCAGACTGCACACTGTCTTCAGGAGGTGCAGTGGCCAGTGGCTTCGCACGTGAAGCTTTTGGAGGTGCAGCTGTTCTTGAAACCTTTGGCTTCTTTTGCTTCTGCAGCTTTGGAGGAGGAGCTGGGGCTTCATCAGTGTCAGCATCATTATCAGAATGATCCACTCTGGCACCTTGGACCAAGATGTAAGTGATGAGGCCATCAAGGTTGGAGAAGGGGCTGATGACATTTGGATCAGCATCACGTGAACCGTCAGCACGGGGAGTAGAGGGACCAGGGTTGAAGTCTAATCCCAATGACTTCTTGTTTTCCTTGGACGATGCCTTGGCGTGCTGGAAGTTGCGCTTGAAGAGAGTATCGTCACGACACCAGAGTAATGAGGAGGGATCGGCGTTCTCAGGCTGAGGTCCACGGACCATGCAGGGATAGAAGCCCTATGCAATAGCTTCACTCTGTTCTTTGGTTGAAGGCCTCGATAGAGAATATCACCCCAAGGACTTTTGATAGCATTCTTCTCTGCATATTCCTGGTCACGAACTTGTACTTGAACCATTCTTCAGCCCAATAGCGTCGAATCCATTGGATTCGTGTCTTGCGCTGATGATAATTCTCTTCAGGATCTGTCTTGCAAAGTTTTGCGAGGTCATCAGGCAGATCTTTGGATGTTCCCCCTCGATGTTGTCTGCCACCCTTCCTTACTGATTTCTCTGCAGCCATGAACTTCAAACTGAATGGCTTCAATACGTTCAAAGGCTTCAGAGACTTACGCTTGCTGGTCAAGCAGGAACTGGCTTCGGGAGAGTTAATGTGATGCTATAAGTATTCTGCAAACGAATGCAGACTATGAGAACCAAGGGATTCTCCCACGGACATGTACCTGTGACAACATTAGAGATGCGAGGGAAGGGGAAGAGGTCATATGCATTCTCAGAAGATTTTGAAGATAAATCAGTTTGAAGACATTGACCTCATGATGCGAAGACATTCACTTATATGTTGTGAGTTGATTCCAGATTTGTACGAATCCGTGAGTAAGTACATGTGAGGAATCAAACTAGATATGAAATTTAAGTGAATAGACTAGGCAGTATGACATGCAGACAGAATAGATCTAGCACTGTGTAGGCAGAAACCACTTTTGGTAAATAGGATGAATCTTGAAGATCAAAAAGGTGGTAAAAATAGAGTTATAATTACCGCACGAAGAACTGCTTGATGGGATGAATAGGAGACCGAGCAGTTCAGTCCACCGTGCCCTAACTTGGCGATAGAGGACACCTACGGCGACGGCGGAGAGGACGATGTCCGCGGCCGGCGTGAGGACGGCATCGAAGAAGTTGCGGCAGCTAAGCGCTTCGTCGCCGGCGTCGTCGAGAGCTAGCGGTGGCGCTAGGGTTTTGACGAGGTGGAGAGGTGGAAGAAGGATTTCTTTACCGCAGGGGACAATTATTTATAAGGAGGTGTGCAGCACAGCGCAATTACGCAGGTGCCCCTGGCGGTTCACATCTGAGGGGCACGTGGCAAGCATGCAACATACTCAGAGTTGTCCCACGTTCCCACGGCCGCCAGGTATGTCGGATGGTTGTTCCGGCTTCTCCGGATTTCAACAATAAAGATGAGTTATTTAAAATAGACTTAATGTTTGTCTCTATGCCTTCTGCTGACTAGGACGCAGAGAAGACATTCGATAGTTTCAACAGAATGCATATGATTTGGACAGATAGAGTTTGAGATAGGGAGCATAGAGAGATGAGGGTCCGATCACATTCACTTAGTTCAAAAGATTCAAATAGGAAGACATAGCTATAAGTGAATGTTGTAGAGGACAGAACACTAGTATATATATCAGAAAGCAATCAAATCATCATAGTGCAGAAAATTATGAAGATTAATTGAAACTGAAGACAAACCAAATGCGAAGTCATTGCAAAAATAACACCATGATTGAAACACTTCAAACAAAGAAATTTGGTGGTGGCGTTACCCACCGTATAGGAAGTATTAGGCCCAGACACGGCGCACAATTATCGTGGCGCTCCGAAATCACATTCCATGTTAATGTATTCACACTCAAAGTGTAAGTCTTCATTGATTGAAGATATACATTACTTCGTGTGTTGCACATCTAAGTCATCAACATGCATAGGTGTTATGATGTGTGCCTGATCACAGGACATTAGAGGATTCCAAGATATTTAGCTCACACCGTAACTTGTAAAACCTTTTCTCATCCAAGGGCTTTGTGAAGATATCTGCCAGTTGCTCTTCAGTGTTGACATGAATGATGTCGATATCTTTCTTCATGACATGATCTCTGAGAAAGTGATGACGAATTTCAATGTGCTTTGTCTTCGAGTGCTGGACTGGATTGTTGGCTATTTTGATGGCACATTCGTTGTCGCAGAAGAGAGGTACTTGTTTCAGATTGATGCCATAATCCTTGAGAGTTTGCTTCATCCACAGAAGCTGAGCGCAACATGATCCAGCAGCAATGTATTCAGATTCAGCAGTTGAGAGTGATACACAGTCCTGCTTCTTTGAAGACCAACAAACAAGTGATCGACCTAAAAGTGACATGTGCCTGATGTAGACTTGCGATCCACCTTGTCACCAGCATAATCAGCATCCGAGAATCCAACCAAATCAAACTTTGAGCCCTTTGGATACCATAATCCGAGTGTTGGGGTGTAAGCCAAATATCGAAGAATTTGCTTCACAGCTAAGTGATGCGATTCCTTTGGTGCCGCTTGGAATCGAGCACACATGCAAACACTAAGCATAATATCTGGCCTAGATGCACATAGATAAAGTAAAGAACCAATCATGGAGCGGTATACCTTTTGATCAAACTCTTTACCATTATCGTCGGGACCAAGATGGTGTTTGGCTGGCATTGGCGTCGTGTAGCCTCTGCGGTCTTCCATTCCAAACTTCTTTAGGCAATCTTTGAGGTATTTTTCTTGAGATATGAAGATGCCATTCCTTTGCTGACGAATTTGAAGACCAAGGAAGAATTTCAGCTCACCCATCATGGACATCTGATATTGCTCTTGCATCATGTATCCAAACTCATCACTGTACTTCTGGTTGGTGCAGCCGAAGATAATGTCATCCACATATATTTGGCACACAAACAGTTCGCAATCATATGTCTTCGTGAAGAGTGTAGGATCGAGGGATCCAGGTTTGAAGCCTTTGCTCTTCAGGAAGTCTTTAATCATATCATACCATGCGCGAGGTGCTTGTTTGAGGCCATAGAGTGCTTTGTTTAGCTTGTACACCATATCAGGATGTTTTGGATCTTCAAAGCCAGGTGGTTGAGCGACATATACTTCTTCTTCAATCTTGCCGTTGAGAAATGCACTCTTCACATCCATTTGATATAGCAAGATGTTGTGATGGTTAGCATAGGCTAGCAGTATGCGAATAGCTTCAAGCCTAGCAACAGGAGCAAATGTTTCATCGAAGTCAATTCCTTCAACTTGAGTATATCCTTGAGCCACAAGATGTGCTTTGTTTCTGACGACTTGACCATGCTCATCTTGCTTGTTACGATATATCCATTTTGTTCCAATGATGTTATGCTTGCGAGGGTCAGGTCGCTTGACAAGTTCCCAAACATTGTTCAGCTTGAATTGTTGAAGTTCTTCTTGCATAGCTTGAATCCATTCAGGTTCCATAAAGGCTTCAACAACTTTCTTGGGTTCTGATATTGACACGAATGAAAAATGCCCACAAAAATTTGCTAACTGTGTTGCTCTTGAGCGAGTGAGTGGACCAGGTGCATTGATGCTATAAATTATCTTCTCAATTTGTACTTCATCCACAACACGAGGTTGAACTGGACGAAGACTTTGATCTTGCTGATCATTGTCATCATTGGGAGGATTGTCTTCGGTCTGAGCATTGTCTTCAGGTTGGTTAGGTGCAGAAATGATAAGTTCCTCTTCAGGATGTGCTTCAGAAGGCATGATTTCACCAGTTCCCATCAGCTTGATAGATTCGCTGGGCGGAGCTTCGTCTAGTGTACTTGGCAGGATCTCTCTCTGTGAACCATTGGTTTCATCAAATCTCACGTCCACAGTTTCGACGATTTTGTAGTGATAGAGGTTGAAGACTCTGTAGGAGTGCGAGTCCTTTCCATAGCCAAGCATGAAGCCTTCGTGAGCCTTAAGTGCAAATTTTGACTTGTGATGGGGATCCTTCATCCAGCACCTAGCTCCAAATACTCTGAAGTAACTAACATTTGGCTTCTTGCTAGTAAGGAGCTCATAGGATGTTTTGTTCAGAAGCTTATGGATGTAGACACGATTGATGATGTGACATGCTGTATCAATAGCTTCAGGCCAGAACTTTCTTGGTGTCTTGTATTCGTCGAGCATTGTTCGAGACATCACAATGAGGCTTCTGTTCTTGCGCTCAACGATGCCATTTTGCTGAGGTGTGTATGGAGCAGAGAACTCATGAGTGATTCCCATTGTATCCAGATAAAGATCAAGTCCGGTGTTCTTGAATTCAGTGCCATTGTCACTTCTAATATGCTTGATCTTCACGCCATAATTGTTCATTTCTCGATTGGCGAAGCGTCTGAAGACATCTTGCACTTCAGTCTTGTAGAGAATTATGTGCACCCATGTGTATCTTGAGTAGTCATCAACAATGACGAAGCCATAGAGACATGCAGTTGTTGTGAGGGTGGAGTAATGAGTAGGTCCAAATAAGTCCATGTGTAACAACTCGAAGGGTTGAGATGTTGTCATGATTGTCTTCGAGGGGTGCTTTGCCCTAGTCATCTTTCCAGCTTCGCAGGCACCACATAGGTGATCCTTCTTGAACTTGACACCCTCGATGCCTATGACATGCTTATTCTTGACGAGTGTGTGTAAGTTCCTCATGCCAGCATGCCCTAGCCTCCGATGCCAGAGCCAGCATTCTGAAGCTTTTGCGAGAAGACATACGGCAAGCTGTGGACCTGCTGAGAAATCTACCATGTATAGATCATCTTTTCGATACCCTTCAAAGACTAGAGACTTGTCAAATTCCATTAGTACAAGACAATGATATTTTCCGAATAGCACAATCATGTTCAAGTCACAAAGCATTGAGACAGACATTAAGTTGAAACCAAGGGATTCAACAAGCATCACTTTATCCATGTGTTGATCCTTTGAGATTGCAACTCTACCTAGACCCAATACCTTGCTTTTACCAGTGTCAGCAAATGTGATGTGACTCTTGTCAGATGGACGTAAGGTTGGGTCCATGAGAAGACTTCGATCACCAGTCATATGATTTGTGCATCCGCTGTCCATAATCCATTCTGAAGCTTTTGGTGACATACCCTACAGTGCAGTTAGGAGGATTGGCTTCACAAAGAGTGTTGTGAAGCATAAGCATTTGACACACACAAGGACTGTCACAACATAGATCAAGGTTAGGACTCATAGTATGACTAGTAAGCGATTCAAATCTGAAGTATACAGAAAGACATTTTATCATGCGTCCTTAATGTGTTTTAGGTCCCTAGCAATAGCATCGGACGCCTTTGATTGCAGGCTGGAGACCTTTCTCTGCAAAAGAAAGTTAATTCTTCTTCGCCACCCACATTTTCAGGGGTGGCTTAGAAGCAATGAGTCTAAGTGCAGCATCTGAGAATTTTGGCTTTGGAGCCCTAGCAAATAGCCTTGTAGGAGATGAATGATACTCATATGAATAAGCAGAAAAGTTCTTAGTTCTATGAACATAGCGGTTTGAAGACACACGCTCATATTCATAAGTCTGAGTATGATTTCCCTGCAAAACATTGGCGTTAGGGTGACTCAGGTGAGTCCTGTATCTGTATGAAACCTTTGGGCCATATGAAGCCATAGGTCTGGGGTTTGTCTTCTTCCTTAGTGGTGTCATGACGACATTCACAGGAAGATTCTCAATGTACTATTTAGGTACCCAGATCTTCTTCATAGGTGGTCCATTCCTGCAGTAAGTACCAATATACTTGGCAAACACTTCACCATTTTGATTCTTGAACAGCTTATAGTTTGCATCAAAGGATTCATCAATGATAATAGGATTAGCACAGGTAAAGCCAGATAAGGTGGATGGATCCACTGAAGGTTCCTTTGCAGCAACCCATGTGGTTTTGGGATACTGGTCAGGCTTCCAGTAGGAGCCATCAACATTCATTTTCCTCTCGAACCCAACACCCTCTTTCCTAGGGTTTCGGTTTAGAATATGCTTTTTGAGGACATCGCAAAGTGTCTGATGCCCTTTCAGACTTTTATACATCCCCGTTTCAAGCAATATCTTCAACCTAGCATTTTCATCAGCAATAGTAGTGGTATCCTCCGCAGAGGGGTTAGTTACCACATTAGTAGTTGAAGACAATGTAACAGTAGCAGCAGTGGAACGTTCAACAACAGATGTAGCGTTATCATGCTCAATGCATTTTAAACATGGTGGTTCAAATCCATCCTGAGCGGGACTGATCTATTGAGCGCGAAGTGACTCATTCACTTTTTGAAGATCTTCATGAGCCGCTCTCAATTTCTCAAGCTCTTGCTTCCTTTGAAGATAATCATAGGAGAGCCTTTCATAAGTAGTTGAGAGCGTTTCATGACAACTTTCAAGTTCTTGGTACTTAGCATGAAGATTTTTTATATCTTCAACTAAGGATTGTGAACGTGTCATTTCCGCGTCCAACAGGTCATCGCTTTTGTCTAACAGTTTTTGAGTATGTTCCATAGCCTTTTGTTGTTCAGTTGCAATTTTAGCAAGTGTTTTGTAGCTGGGTTTGGATTCACAATCAGAGTCATCTTCACTTGATGTTTGAAAGTAAGCATCATGTGATTTTACCTTGGCACCACGTGCCATGAAGCAGTAGGTGGGAGTAGGATCGTCTTCGTCATCAGCTTCAGCGTTGGTGTGGAAGTCATTGTCTTCAGTGTTGAAGATGGACTTGGCAACATAGGCTGTGGCTAGAGCCAGACTTGCAATGCTAGGGTCGGACTCCTCTCCAGACTCCACCTCCGCCTCCTCAGAAGCAGACTCCTCTTCTGAATCCATTTCCTTGCCAACAAAAGCACGAGCCTTGCCAGATGAACTCTTCTTATATGATGAAGACCTTGATGAGGACTTGGAAGAAGACTTTGAAGATTTCTTCTTCTTCTTGTCATCAGAATCATATTACTTGCTCTTCTTCTTATTATTATCATTGTCCCACTGTGGACACTTAGAGATATAGTGTCCGGGTTTCTTGCACTTGTGACATGTTCTCTTCTTGTGGTCATGAGTGGAAGCTTCATCATTTCTTGAGCTGGATCGTGAAGACTTTCTGAAGCCTTTCTTCTTAGTGAACTTCTGGAACTTCTTCATAAGCATAGCAAGTTCCTTTCCAATGTCTTCAGGATCATCAGAACTGCAGTCAGATTCTTCTTCAGATGAGGAAACAACTTTTGCCTTCAAAGCGCGAGTTCGGCCATAGTTGGGACCATAAATATCTCTTTTCTCAGAAAGCTGGAACTCATGTGTGTTGAGCCTCTCAAGTATATCAGACGGATCGAGTGTCTTGAAGTCAAGACGTTCTTGTATCATGAGGGCAAGGGTGTCAAAGGAGCTGTCAAGTGATCTCAGTAGTGTCTTGACGATTTCATGCTTGGTAATCTCAGTTGCGCCAAGAGCTTGAAGCTCATTTGTGATGTCAGTGAGGCGATCGAATGTGAGCTGGACATTTTCATTGTCGTTTCTCTTGAAGCGATTGAAGAGGTTGCGAAGAACACTGATCCTTTGATCTCTCTGGGTTGAGATGCCTTCGTTGACCTTGGACAGCCAGTCCTAGACTAGCTTCGACGTTTCCAGAGCACTCATACGACCATACTGTCCTTTGGTCAGATGACCACAGATAATGTTCTTGGTAGTAGAGTCCAATTGAATGAACTTGTTGACATCAGTAGGGGTGACACCTTCACCAGTTTTGGGAACGCCATTCTTGACAACATACCAGACGTCGACATCAATGGCTTCAAGATGCATACGCATCTTATTCTTCCAGTAGGGATATTCAGTTCCATCGAACACGGGGCAAGCAGCGGAGACTTTGATTATCCCTGCAGTCGACATAGCTAAAACTCCAGGTGGTTAAACTGAATCACACAGAACAAGGGAGTACCTTGCTCTGATACCAATTGAAAGTGCTAGTATCAAATAGAGGGGGGAGGGTGAATAGGCGATTTTTATGAAAGTCTTCAAAACTTGGAAGTTTCGAAGACAAACAATAGAAATGACCTAATTGATATGCAGCGGAAGATAAACTACAATAAGCAAACCATAGTCAAGTATGCAATGATGTGAAAGTACAAGACTAATGGCAGCTAAGTAGTAAGGATCAGGATGGAAGATAGTATGAAGCCAATCAGCGATAGTAGTCGAGCAATGAAGTGAAACAGGTATAATAGACAGGCAATGACTTCACGAAGACAAACTCTAAGTAAAGGATGGGAAGGGATAGAACCAGTCACTTGTTGAGGACTCAGGATTTGTTGGACCAGTTCCAGTTGCTGTGATAACTGTACGTCTGGTTAGGGAGGCTGAGATTCAACTCAGAAGACCGTGTCTTCACCTTATTCCCCTTGAGCTAAGGACACACAGTCCTCGCCCAATCACTCTGGTAAGTCTTCAAGGTAGACTTCCGAACCTTCACAGACTTTGTTCACCGGCGATCCACAATGACTCTTGGATGCTCAGAACGCGATGCCTAACCGGCTGGAGGATTCACAGTCCTCAAGTGTAATAAGTCTTCAGGTCACACATACAGAAAGACTTCAGTGATGCCTAACACTCTTTGGCTCTAGGTGTTTGGGCTTTGTTCCTCGCAAGGATTTCTCTCTCTCAAAGGCTTTGAGGTGGGTTGCTCTCAAACGACAAAAGCCGTGCACTAACTCTGAGCAGCCACCAATTTATGGTGTAGGGGGTGGGCTATTTATAGCCACTTGGCAACCCGACCTGATTTGTCCAAAATGACCCTGGGTCACTAAGGAACTGACACATGTTCCAATGGTCAGATTTCAAACACACACGGCAACTTTACTTGGGCTACAAGCAAAGCTGACTCATCCAGCTCTGGATAAGATTTGCTCTCATTGTCTTCGCTCGAAGACATAGGATTTGGGTGGAGCATCACTTCAGTCATTTTGACTTAGTTCACTTGGACCCCACTTAACAGTACGGTGGTTCCTATGACTCAACAAAGAAGAAAAGGAAACAACGAAATCACATAGTCTCCGCGCTCCATAATCTTCACTCAATGTCTTCTCATGTCATAGTCTTCAATATGAATATCTTCACATACCACCATTGTCTTCAATGTCTTCATACATTTTTAGGGGTCATCTCCGGTAGGTAAACCGAATCAATGAGGGACACTACTTGCCTTATCCTGCAATTCTCACAAACGCATTAGTCCCTCAACCAACTTTGTCGTCAATACTCCAAAACCAACTAGGGGTGGCACTAGATGCACTTACACTATCTATCTATTGATCTATCTCTCTCTCTCTCTCTCTCTCTCTCTCTCTCTCGCACACACACAAGTACAAATAGAAGATCGTTCTCTCATGTATACACAATGTATCGGCATCTCTTTATGTCTCACTCATGCATGATCATTTGCACATTCACACATCTCTATGTGTGTATCACACGCACACAGTTCCACATTGCCCTTCCGCCACAACACACATATGGACACATACACGCGTTCTCTCTCAGTCACACACACAAAATCAGTATTAAAAAAACTAGGGGGCACGTCAAACGTCCAAATCCTAAAAAGCACGAACTTAAGCTAAATTCAAATATATGGAAATATTGTTGCATGAAGAACTTTTCCAGGAAAAAAAGTAGAGTAATATTCTGGGATTGTTTTCACACACAAACAAAAAGGTTTGGTGGATGTCCTTCGAGCGCGACACAGTGACACACCGTTCGATCGACCATGCGGCCGCGGTGCATGCGCTTGCACAGGATTCCGTATCGATGTTGTGCTAACTAATATGGTAGTATAAGCGCTGCATCAGTCTAATGTTTACGTGTACTAGTATGGTGTTCTTTTATGTTTGACCAACCCTATATAAAACTAAGCTAAGCTCCCATACACGCGCTCATCAATAGGCTGCCTCCGTAGTTGCGCATGTTGACACCTGCCTGCTCCGGCCAACCATCTCTCGTCCATCACTGCCGTGTCCCGGCCATCCCTGTGCCATGAAGCTGAAGGCTTGCCCGCTCACATTGTTTGTAGTCCCTCCTCATGATGCCACCGCGCTGCCAAGCATGCGAGCAACTGGTGGAGCCGCGTCTATGCCCACAACATACAAAGAGGAGGATGAGCGTGTGCTCCAGCACACCGGCGAGGAGGAGCTAGCGTGTCATTGTCGTCTCCGCCCACGCGAGGAAGCACACATGGTGGCTGTCACGGCGGAAGCGGGTCGCGCCCGTGCCGAGCCTGCAAACCGGGTGCGGACGCGGAATCTACCTTTGATACCTTGAATGCCTTGTGGATCCTCCAATCTGAAGGAACAATTTGGTTCTGTCGATTCTCGTGAGCTATTGGATGCAACATGGATGCCCAGAAGGGCTTCTTAAACCTTTGTAATTGATGCATCTTCTCTCTCAGGCATCAAGCCGCCAGCCTGCCACATGTCTAACCGCTTGCCGCCGCCGCCCCACCCTCCCCTGAACCGCCTAACACCGCCATGCTCCCCCACCCCCGCCATCCGTTTAACCCCAGGCAAGATCCATTTTTCCGGGGAACTGCATTCCACACCCAACAATCATAAGATAGATCATGGTCACCCTGCCACCCTAATATAGATACTGGGGTAGCTTCTCTACCATCTTCTTCCTTCGCTCCACCGAACTTCTTCCAAAAATCGACTAACCCAAATTATACTACTAGTACGTATTAATTACAGTAGGAACGCGGAGATACGAGCAGTAGTACCAACTACAAGAAGAACAGTAGTAGACATACTAGTACTACTGTGCGTACTAAAGAGTTCAAATAACGAGAAAGAACATAAACATAGTTCTGCTGGGGGCTCAACACAACACACCCTTGAAATAAAAATAAGCGACTAGTCCGCTTAACACTACAGTAGAACCAGCATGAACGATGGCACTGCCACCTTACTCGGAGTCCGAGTCCACGTCCTCGACTTTGTCCTCGTCCCTCTTCCTCTTCCTCTTCCCTGACAATTCGTTGCTTGAACTGGACACTGGACTCTGCTTCTTCATCCAAACCTTGTAGATATTTAAACAAAGGTAGCCATCCATTGCTGCGTACAGGATGTGATCTTCATCTATTGTCTTCGACTCCCATGCATGATGAAACTCCTAGTGAGGTTTCATTAGTTGAGCGTACGAAGGATCAATCATGGCTGCCTCCAGGGTCAGCATTGAAGGCGGAGAGGAGGACACCAGGCTTGCCTTCTGGAGATCAAAGGGCTGGCCTACAATTAGGCCTATCCGACCCAGGACTATCCCGTCGTTCGTAAAGTCTATAGTAACAAATTTCACTCTTTTGTCCTTGAGGAAGAACTCAAATTCCTGGCACCTAACGTTGGCATGGCATATGTGGTAGACCAAGCACATGTTATGTACACAAACATGGATCAAAACGGGCTTCTTCTTCTCTACCTCCTTTAGAAGCTTCTCGCTTTCCAGCACTGTGGTATACTCAAGCACAGGCGACCCACTCATCCTTTGAACTTTGGAACATGAGTAGGAAGCGAGCAAGGCATGCTTCTATCGTCGCGGATCTATGGGTGTAGATGACGATGAACTCATTGCCGGTGATGGTTCTAACCTGGTACTCAGCGACAATCATGGAGAATTTGGAGGCCATGGATTTTGGAGGCGGGTTAGGAGAAGTTGAACTGGTATAATGTGAAAGGACAGGACGATTGGGAGCAAACTGTTGTAAGGTAGAAGACGAGGACGATTAGGGCGTGCAAACGGCATGGGGTGGTTGGCTTGACCAGTGGATTAATGGTTGCATGCCCCCAAAGAGTTCTCAAGTACTATGCAGGACCCACTAGATGTCATGTCTACTAGACCCATATCGTAGGCCTGACGGTATAGCTTCTGCGTGTTTGCATGCCATGCCGGCGCGTGGATGTAACTTCACTTAATTCCATCAACCGTCGCGCCCCCCACGACCTTCGCCTCCCTCGCGCGGTCGTACCCTTTGAGACTTCAGACGGCTATAAATGAGCAATTTGTTTTGCCTACTCCGCATGCATGATACTCCCTCTAGTCTTTTTTACTCCGGGTAAGATTTGTGTCATGTCAAAGTTTGCAATGTTTTTGACCAATTTTATACTAAAAATATCAATATCTACAATACCAAATATATATTTTATGAAACTACTTTTCATAATGAGTATAAAAAAATTGATTTGACATTGTGAATGTTGATACTTTTTTCTACAAGTTTGGTCAAAGTAGAGGTACATTGACTTCAGACAACACTTACATGCACGATGTATACTAGTTCCTTCGTCCAGGTGTGTGCCATGTCTTAAATAGTCATCACAACAAGGTTAGCTATTAGAGTACTACTACTAACTCCCTTCTAGTTTAAAAGTCTCGATTCAAAAATTACACCTGCTCTTACCAAGATAGAGGCGGTGGAATAGTTTTTGTAGTCTGCAAAAGTACTCAACTAATACTCTTGTTCTTCACAAAAAAATGTGTTTACCAATGCATTATCGCATTGCATGCATGCATGAACACTAGCAAATGACAAAGATTTTTACATGCACTAGCAAGATGCCCGTGCATTGCACGGAACATCAAGATGCATTTGTATGAGTAGTTTATCTTGTGGAGAAAAGGATGAATGAGGGAAGGCCTTATCTACCAATGTGGAGAGGAGTGCAGGTAAATTGTCATAGTTTCCTTCCTATGCGTTAGATATACATCGGACGGCCTATATTGTAGCATGGCAGGCACACCATCATCACCAACTCTGCTTTTTATAAGAGTAGAGAGTAGAGATTAGTTAATATTCTCTTTAGGCTACTCATAGTGGAAAGTATCATGTACTAGTATCATGTGCATGATACTAGTCTATGATACGGGACTACCTTTTTAGTGCCATGCATGACACAAAGTAGCATAATATTTTAACATCATACAGTATCTATCTATGTTACTCTAACCCCCCTCTCTTCTTTAATTCATTGCCACATCAACATGTTTGCTATTCCCGTGTGCATGATACCAGTTAACATACCACATTATATCACCACTATGGCCATCCTTAATCATCACATGCAATAATTTAGTGCACCTTGAAATCTGAACATGTGTGGGGAGTGTATGTTTTTGATGACTTGAGACTATACCTAACCCGGCATGCAAGATGACTTGTTATGCACCGTTCCCCATACCTGCCGGAAGCCCGTTCGTCTCCAAATCTTTTCCTCTCCATGTGTGAAAACAATCAGCCTGCTTGACTCTCCTTCTCCCGCCAGCAGTCCCACCACTCCATCCCGTGCGGGAAAAATCTGCATGCATGACTCTCCTCCCCCCGCGGTCATCCAATCTGTTGTGACCAGCAATATTTCCACCCCTTCCCTCCCCCGTAATTTACTCCAACAAATATGCCCACATAGCTGTTACATTAATCACGCAACATATCTTACCGGACACTGCTTCAGTTACTTAACTGTAGGTGCATTGGGTCACTAACATGTGGGCCCAATAGGCATCTGGCCCACATGTCAGTGATGCAACTGCACCTATAGTTGCATCACTGAAGCTTAGTCCATATCTGAGGTAGGCGTGCCATTGCACGCTATAAATACTACGCCTCCCACGACATTCGGAAGAATGCTCACGTTCATCGCTATCTCCTCCCCCTCCCTCTCATGTCGACCACCATGGCATCGCCCCTCCCAGGCCCTAGGCAGCCCTCGCTGCATCGTGCAAACAGTCACGCGTCGTTGTTTCATTCCTCGCCGCCACTAGTCGAGGAGGACGTGTCGGTGTTCCCAGTCTCGCCAGCACGAGCATCAGAGGACGCGTCGGCTCCCTGCTACGAGGAGAACATCATGCTGCCCGCCGAGCCCCCCAGCCTTGCAGAGCTTTGGAAAGAAATGGATGTCGCCTTGTGGGAGGCTTTGCCTCCGGCAGAGCGCGCCAGAATATAGGCGGAGAAAAAGACTGACGAAGAGAAGCGTGCTGCAAGGCATGCTGCCTGGCAGGCCTATGTCGCGTCCGAGAGAGTCAGACAATTGTATCTTTGGCAGAAGGCTCGTGCGAGGGCCGTGAGGGCGGCGGAGGACGCCCATGCCAATGCCCTGAGCGCAGTCGGGCCCAAGCGCCTCATCTACGCTTGGTAGTACGTGGACCGAGTGCATGCTTCCAGCGAGGAGAAGTACCCGTTGGCACCAGATCACCATACCAGTGAGATCACGCTCGCCCTCCGGCTAGCCGCCAATCAGCACCTGACGAGTTGCGAGGCTGAGGAAGAGGCGTTGTGTTGGCGCGCTGGGAAACGGCTGCGCACCAGGGCACTCATGGCACGCCGCAAGCGCTCCTACGAGCGTCGTGGCTTTTATTAGGAATAATTTAGTTCCGTAAGGCGATCTCATTAGTTTTGGGATGCAAATGAATCCGAAACATTCAGGAATTATTTGCGTCCTTAATTAAGTATGTAAAAGGAAATGTTTTGAAACCTTGTATATTCATACGCATTTTGTAGGTACGTGCATATAGCACAAACTTTACTATATATAGCACTACACGTCTCTCTCTGTATATACTTGCAGACTGTGCTACTACTATTACTTATGTACGTGCAAATGCATGTTTTAACATTACGCTGTGGTTTTTGTAAAAGTAGAAAACAACACTACTCAAGCTTGTGAAACGATTCAATGCAAAAGAAATGCAAAAATGCTCGTTTGATTGTTTACTTTTAGCTTCCTTCTCTGTGGTTATATAACTTTGCATGGAGTATCTCACTGGTCGGGAAGGCATGCAAATTCCCGAACCGCTTCCTACACCTTGTATCGAATTTTTTGCCTAACAAGTTGTGCCGTGCAATTGGGATTCCAACTTGAGTACTACTACTAGGAGTACTAGGGGCCAGTTCTTTTAGGCTTCTAGATTAGTAATCCCATAACTACTACCTCCGTCCTGGTTTATTGGTCCCCATTTTAACCTGTGTTAAATTTTGACCATAAATTTAACTAATGAAATGTTTATGCATGTCACCCAAAATTATATAACTTTTGTTGACATGCACTAACATTTTATCAGTTAAATCTTTGGTCAAAATTTATCACAAATTACAATGTTGACTAATAAACCAGGACAGAGGAAGTAGTTTAGAAGCCCAAATAAATGAGTGAGGCACCTTATGTTACTCTCCATTGTGACTAGTCCTATGGGAAAAGCTGGGGAAGAGACGGCTTATTTTTTATGCCGCCAAAAGAACTGGCCCTGGGAGGAGGAGTAGCTAGGGATACTAGGAGTAGTAGCTAGGGATACTAGGAGTAGTAGCTAGGGATCGAGTGTGCGAGATGAACTGGACAAAGTAAATGCAGAGAGATGAAATGCAAAAAGACGGGGGGATGTGATGGTTGCTTGTCCGTTTATTTTATCAGGCCACTTATTACTGGGAGTGGTGGGGTTTTGTGATATAACGGCTTTACTGGCACACCACGAGCAGGATGAGACTCCCGTGCAGGGCCTCCCTCTACACTAGTACTACCTCGGTCGTGGTTTATTAGTCCCCCATTGAATTTGGCTGAAGATTTAACTGACAAAATGTTAGTGCATGTCAACAAAAACTATATGGTTGGATTTGTATTTGAACAAAGTTTTCAAGGATATAATTTCTGGTGACATGCATTAGCATTTATCGTACTATATATAATGTTAGTTAAATTATGGTCGTACTAATATATAGTAAGGTGGTCATGTGTTGCACGGAATAGTCAAATGCATTGATCGGGGAGTTGTTTATTTTGACAAAGTATGTGGGGGTCATCTCATGTGTAACGAGTATCGATAGGTTTCTTCGGATATTATTTCTTCTCTAGAGCTCACAAATATCTGGGTGAAATAGATAAAAAGGTATCTTTTGCAAACAAAATCGTTCAACTATTCAACCTGCATCCAAAACTTGTGAAGAAATAACACTTATTGTGCTTTGCAAGAAATAATCTTTAAGAATTAGTTTTTGAGTATGGATTTTGTTTGTTTTTTCTAGACCACCATGAATGTAGTCCCTCCGTCTAGGTGAATAAGTCATCTTAAGTTGTGCACTGTGACCAAGAATGAGGGGAAAACGAGAGAACTTAATGTTTATTTGCTAAATAATAGCATTGCATGCAATGAACTAAAAAAACCACTACATGTCGTGTTTGGTAGTCTTGAGTCATTGAAAACATGCATGCCCCACATCTCTTATTGGTTGGTATGTCAAGAAACAAGAAACAAGGTGGGAGTTAATGCACCGTGCCCAAGTGTTTTGGGATTATTTGGTTTTCGTAAGGTCACTTAGAGCAAGTACAATAAGGTATAGTCAGCAGGATGTAAGAAGTAAAGTAATATTTCTAATGCTTAGTTGGAGGAGAGAGGATAGGAGAGAGAATGTAAGCGGGCTCTCATGCAAGAGCCAGCTGCAACACGTGCTCCTAGGCACTATGTGAGAGTGGAAAGTGGGCCATGTATTAATAAAGTAGCACATACTTGTAACTAATTGTTATACATGTTGGCTACAGACGATGTGGCACTTTCTTATAGTCAACAATTGGCTATACTATTAAGTATTAACCATGCTCTTATACACCTAGACGGAGGGATTAAATCAGGAAGACTTGAAATGGGGCAGAGGAGATGTAAGAAATGGTTCATCATAAGTGTTTCGCCAGTACTATAGTAAAAATTATCAATTAATCTCATAAATGGCAAGCGAGAACTCTAATGGAGCAAAAGCATATATACATGGAAGATTCTAGACTAAACCATAAATGGATGCACTTTTATTCAAGCGCAATACATTAATAGAGCAAGATCATGCATGGAAGGTTCTATACTATATAAATAAGAAGTTTCCACATGCTTAGACAGCGGATTACATTGAGCGAAGACTAATGATCAACATTTAACTTGGTAATGCATATGTCCAGGTGAACCTCCTTGGAGTCCCCGTGCACCATCTTGGGGTGAAAATCATACCATGTGTTTTCCATGTCCACATCGCCGGGAACGAAGCAGCTTGGCACAGTCCTAGTCAGCGTGATGGAGGCGGTGTGGGCGCCCACGTACCTCTGAGGGGCAGTAACAATGAGCATGCACCCATACACCGGCCTCGTGTCAGCATCAGCGGTGTTGTCCCTGACGCACACTACAGAGATGGGGCGGTGGCCTGTGTGGGCCTTGCCGGTGTCCATGGCCAAGAGGAAGACGTTGTCATGCTCCTCCGCAAATAGCAGGCGGCGGTGATCCTCCAGCAACTCCGGCACGGCGAACGAGTAGCATGTCTCGTACTTGATGTTCACCGCCGCGGGCCAGTAGTGATCAATGGACGGTGTCGTGAGGTGATGCACGAGGCTCACCGACGAGCCCTAAAATGGCGGCGTGCCCTCATAGCAGTAGCAGGGTGCGTGCGCACATCTGGAACTATGCTCCACCAGCAAGTGCTGGTCGACGTACCTCTCGCAGCCAAAAATCTTGTAGACGTAGGGCACCTTGGAGGCATCGACCAGGCCATCCATGAAATGGGAGTGGTTGTAGGGGACGTTGCGCCTGTTGAACATATGAGCAAGTTACTACGAGATTTAATCTGAATAAGCACAAAATAAATCATGACGGCTATAACAGAGATTAAACTAATCATGTGGACTAGCATAGTAGATGAACAGATTGAATCTAGGACACAAACTAGAAACATTAATTCTACCACGATTTTGAATAGGAAGGACATAAACACATACGATGCAAAGGGAGCAGCACTGTTGGCGTTGCGGTTGTCACTCATGTCATTGGGGAAGAGGTTGTTGAGGTCGGGGAAGAAGTCGTCGTCGGTGAAGTCGTCGCTGCCAGGAGTCGCACGAGTTTGCTCCTTAAATTCCAACAGCGTCCGTTGAAGGAAGTGGTTGTAGGGGATGTTGTGGCTGCCGAATGGAGCGCAGGAGTAGCATACGAAGCAGTAGATGATGCTCCTCCCTAGTCTCTATCTCTATCTACTCTTATAAAAAACTGAGTTGGTGATGATGGTGTGCCTGCCATCTTGTAATATAGACCATCCGATCTATATCTGACAGATAGAAAGAAAAATATGACAATTTTTCAAAAGATACCCGCACCCCTCTTCACATTTACAGATAAGGCCTTGCCTCGTTCATCCTTATCTCCCACAACCTCATTGCTGAGCAATTAAAAAAGGAAGTCTCTGGAACAATCTGGCATGGTGACCGCTGCCGGCGCTGTCCATCCCCATGCCTCCGCCCAGTCTGATCACCAGTCACCACCACGCCCCACTCCTCCTCACCTTATCTCTCATCTTTCTCGAGATATCATTTTTTCGATGAAATTCTCGAGATACCATTTTTTCAATAAAATTCTCGAGATATCATTAGTTTTTACACATGGGATTACTCCTGCATGGGTCAATCACAACAAGTGTTTTGTAAAAAAAATGCATCTTGATGTTTCGTGCAATGCACAGGCATCTTGCTAGTTTGCATATAATTCCAAACACCACATAGACACGGTCTTTGACCATTTTACAACTATGTTAGTATCATTTTTAGTGGTCAGCCGGTGCAAATTATAGCCCTGGGTGTTTTAACCTTTTTTAGTAATGATATCTGGCGATTGTTCTCCACGAGCTCAATCGTGGTGAATCCCACTTAACCATCAGATTTCCATCCGAGGTGGCCTGTTTTTAAGCCATAGTATTTGACAAAACCGCCACCCTTACACACGTACTATAACTACATCGCGGGCGTTTGGAACTGCCATGTCTCCCAGCGAACGTTTGCTGGGGATTGGAGTTAGCACCGATGGCGGTTCATAGTCAGTCCACACTCGGGCATTGAAGTTTGTAACTATTTTAGATTAGAATATACAACTCCTCTGTTGCTAGTAGTAGAGTAGAGTCCTACTCCACTATATGCAAACTAGGGCATAGTAGTAGGTACTATAGGGAGTACTAGTACAGTGGCCAGTCAAGCAAGTTGGTTGGCATCGATATGACCCTACGCTGCTGGTATGTGTCTCGTAAGTCAAGCGGCATGTTGTATTCATCATCACCTGTCCACTTCCTACAGCACATATTCGCTTCTCCATCTTTATCCGCACATAGATGCCGCCTGATCTTCAGAAATAGCGTGTCACGTAGCATAACGATTGTAGAGTGGCGAGCATCAACCCCCTTGACTGCGATCCGATCCCCATCACCCTCAACTACATTAACGGTATGTACTGGGTCGGCATGAACACGTCTTGGATGGTGCTCATCGACGATCACGGCAGCTGGATGCTCGTGGAGGTCTACACACGGCGATTGATCACCCTTCCTTCGATTAACACTGCACAGCTTTGGCACCGCAGCCCAGAATACTCGAAATCTTACAGTAACCAACATGATACCAAGTTTGATTTGCTCAAGGTTGTAATCTTCCAAGTGCCCACAAGATCTGCGAATTATAAAGACTTCAGGCTAATTGCATTCTTCAACCGCGGTCTCGCCTATCTGACAGGTCACTTCGGTAGGTGGATAAATCTGCATGTCCATCACAGGATCATACATCCTCCATGGTTCTCTAATGCCATTGAACACAAGGGCTTCATTTACGCTGTTGACTCCTTCTGTGCCTGGACGTATTGCTGGCCTACTCCACTCATCGCTACAAATGGCTGTTAAAGCAGTATGTTACTTTCCTATGATATCATGATGGCTTGCTTATATTACTGTCAACATTTACTGAAAAAATATTCATGCTCATAACATGATGTTCTTAAGATTGACTACAGTACGAGCCCTTTTTTATTTGACTCCAACTTTATATGATGTTGTAGGTCGCCTGGTGTCCCTACCCTTCCTAATCCCAGAACCTTTTAAAGAAAAGTGGCATGGTAGTTGCAGGTGGTTTCTGGCTCAATCAGACGATCGTTCGCACGTACTGGATGTATTGTTTAGCGGAATACAATCACAGTCACTGCAAGGTCTTTGAGCAGGATCCCAGCTTCTCTGGGCCTTCAGAATTTTTGAATGGAGGCTGATAAGTATCCTTGGTACATGCTCTCTATTTCTCGGGTTGAATTATCCGATTAACCAGGAGATAACCGATGGCAAGGATCATGATGGTAGTGCAGTTTCATTCATTAGGCAAACTGTGTTTACACAGCGTACCATGCGTCTCTCCATTCACCATATCCAGATATGTACCGCCACACTCTGCAGCCCAAAGTAGGAGAGAGGGTCGCAAGTATCAGACTTCGACCTGCTGGCTGGAGTTTCCCCCGTCAGGCACCCATGGTTCAAGCCATTAGCCAATCTCCGCAGCTTAATAAATAGTAACGTCTAACTGAGCCAATTAGTTAGATGCGTACACTTGATGTAGTAGGATCTTTATTTAGTTTGATGCATACACTTGTTCTTTTTTGGTAGCCCTTTTGTAATGATGGCCGATGTTTGGTTCGGAAGAGAGAGTTGCGTCTTTACTCTTCTGGCCTGCTTACTGCTTCTATAGCACCCCCAGCCCTGGTTGTTGTTGCTGCTGTTTTCAATGTACAATCAGTAGTATATTTTGTATGTTGGTTGAATAAATGTGTTGTTAGAACGAGAAACACAATGTTTCAGAAGTCATTGCACGGTCTGATCCTTTAGTGCCCCGTACCGTACGTAGCACATACTATTTTTAGTATGGAACACATTTTCCACTTGTCGATAACATGCAGCCCACTGATGAAGGCCCAATAGAGGAGCCCATAATTAACTGGAAGGGAGGCTCTCACATGAATCAAGCCCAGGTACATGCTCATGGTCCCCTAAACATAAATAAGTAAATAAATAAAGCTAAATGCTCATGCACCAGTTCTTTAAACTCATGATTTGAAAAGTCAAATTTTAACAGGAGGATATTATTTCCTATGATAGTGCCATTACATTCAGTCGATATTATTCTTAGGAAAAGATAGCAACCAGTCTTCTTTCTCCCACCATTTTCTTCCTACAACCAGCGGACCCATGCAAATCATAGTCAACGTCGTAAATAGTTACGGTCCATTATTATTTTTCGTTAAGAATGCCCAACACATTGGCGACACTAGTTTATCCTCCACCTTGGTGCGCTCGCCACGGCGCCGCCGTCCGGCCCTGTCAACATAGTGAATCGGGAGAGGGCCGTAGTTGTGAGTATGACAGTACAGACCCACCAGGTCCACTCATGAACACAAGCAAGTGCCTCTTTTAATACTCAGATGCACCCCTTGTTTTTTTTACTATAATCCACCCTGCTGATATCGGGGACCCACATCATTGTCAACGTATAGTCAATTAACAACAGAATTGCACAACTTTTTTTTGAGGATTTGTTTGGAGGAGCAGGCTATAAAGTGGGTTGTGCGGTCTCTGTGGCCCGTCTAACAACATGACGAGCCCAGCAATTTTTTCTTTGGAAAATAGGTAACCCGCTATTTCTTTTTGAAGAAGACCCAAGCTAGGCCTATTTGTTTTCGCCGACTTACTGGGCTGAAAATCTTTCAAGACCAAGAGGGATGCATTCCGTCCTGGCCAAAGAGTATGGTCAGTATATATATCTTAAAAGTAATGTCAAAGGGGTTGCGAATTCCAAAAAAAAGCAAATGGGCAATTAGTTTCGTTTTTTGTTTTTCTTCTTTACTGATATTTTATATTTCATTGGATTTTAACATGACATAGTACTAATTTAATTTTAAATTTGTTTTAGTATGCCTACTAATTCTTGGATTAAGAATATTTTGTTCCCTAGCAAAATTTTGTGAATTTCTAAATTTTCGCACATTTTTTAGTTCAATTTTTTAACCCTGGCACTGACCAGAAAATGGGAAGCAATTCTAAAAATGGAAAATGGGCTGCAATAAATTCCATATGAATTAGCAAATGAGTAAAAAAATAAAAAAAATAGCAAATGTGTTGTACATGCCACAGATTTCGAGGTTGACTTGTTTACACAAGGCTTTGTCAGTCAACACACGATTCTAGCAGTAGTGACTGTTGGATTGTTGGGGAACACGGTAATTTCAAAAAAATTCCTACGATCACGCAAGATCTATCTAGGAGATGCATAGCAACGAGAGGGGAGAGTGTGTCCATGTACCCTCGTAGACTGAAAGCGGAAGCGTTTAGTAATGAGGTTGATGTAGTCGAACGTCTTCGCGATCCAACTGAACCAAGTACTGAACGTACGACACCTCCGCATTCAGCACATGTTCAGCTCAGTGACGTACCTCGTACTCTGGATCCAGTTGAGGACGAGGGTGAGTTCCGTCAGCAGGACAGCATGGCAACGGTGATGATGATGTTACCGGCATAGGGCTTCGCCTAAGCAATCTGACGGTATGACCGAGGTGTGTTATTGTGGAGGGGGGCACCGCACACGGCTAAGAGAACACTTGGTGTGTTCTAGGGTGCCCCCTTTCCCCCGTATATAAAGGAGGGAGGGGGAGGCCGGCTGGCCCTAGGGGCGCGCCAAGGAGAGGGAGTCCTACTAGGACTACTAGTCCTAGTAGGATTCCTCCACAAGGAAGAGAGGGGGAAGGAAGGAGAGGGAGAGGGAGTAGCAAAGGGGGCGCCACCCCCCCTTCCCTTGACCAATTCAGACTACTAAGGGGGGGGCAGCCCTAGCCGCCCTCCTCTCCCTCCACTAAGGCCCATGGTGGCCCATTAGTTCCCCCGGGGGTTCCGATAACTCCTCCGATAGTCCGTTTTTACCCGAAACTACCCGGAACACTTCCGGTGTCTGAATAACATGGTCCAATATATCAATATTTATGTCTCGAACACTTTGAGACTCCTCGTCACGTGCGTGATCTCATCCAGGACTCTCAACAAACTTCGCTCATCAAAACACATAACTCATAATACAAATCGTCATCGAACGTTAAGCGTGCGGACCCTACAGGTTCGAGAACTATATAGACATGATCAAGACACATCTCCGATCAATAACCAATAGCGGAACCTAGATGCTCATATTGGCTCCTACATATTCTTCGAAGATCTTTATCGGCCAAACCACATCACAACATACGTTGTTCCCTTTGTCATCGGTATGTTACTGATGTCTACTACGTAACCTTCTTCTTATAGACGTTGTTGGGCGTCCAAGTGCAGAGGTTTGTAGGACAGTAGCAATTTTTCCTCAAATGGATGACCTAAGGTTTATCAATCCATGGGAGGCGTAGGGTGAAGATGGTCTCTCTCAAACAACCCTGCAACCAAATAACAAAGAGTCTCTTGTGTCCCCAACACACCCAATACAATGGTAAGTTGTATAGGTGCACTAGTTTGGCGAAGAGATGGTAATACAAGTGCAATATGGATAGTAGATAAAGGTTTTTGTAATATGAAAATATAAAACAACAAGGTAGCAAATAACAGAAGTGAGCAAAAACGGTATTGCAATGCTTCGAAACAAGTCCTAGGGTTCATACTTTCACTAGTGTAAGTTCTCTCAACAATAATAACATAATTGGATCATATAACTATCCCTTAACGTCCAACAAAGAGTCACTCCAAAGTCAGTAATAGCAGCGAACAAACGAAGAGATTATTGTAGGGTACGAAACCACCCCACATGTATTCTTTCCGATCAATCCATTGGGCTATTCCTATAAATATCACAAACAGCCCTAGAGTTCATAGTAAAATAACACCTTAAGACACACATCAACCAAAACCCTAATGTCACCTAGATACTCCAATGTCACCTCAAGTATCCGCGGGTATGATTATACGATATCCATCACACAATCTCAGATTCATCTATTCAAACCAACACAAATTACTTCATAGAGTGCCCCAAAGTTTCTACCGAAGAGTCAAGACGAAAACGTGTGCCAACCCCTATGCATAAGTTCACAAGGTCACTGAACCCGCAAGTTAATCACCAAAACATACATCAAGTGAATCACGTGATATCCCATTGTCACCACAGATAAGCCCATGCAAGACATACATCAAGTGTTCTCAAATCCTTAAAGACTCAATCCAATAAGATAACTTCAAAGGGAAAACTCAATACATTACAAAGAGGGTAGAGGGGGAGAACATCATAAGATCCAACAATGATAGCAAAGCTCGTGGTACATCAAGATCGTGCCAAATCAAGAACAAGAGAGAGAGAGAGAGAGCGAGAGATCAAACACATAGCTACTGGTACATACCCTCAGCCCCGAGGGTGAACTACTCCCTCCTCGTCATGGAGAGCGCCGGGATGATGAAGATGGACACCGTCGATGATTTCCCCCTTCGGCAGGGTGCCGGAACGGGCTCCCGAGAGGTTTTTGGTGGCTACAGAGGCTTGCGGCGGTGGAACTCCCGATCTAGGTTTATTTCTGGGGGTTTCTGTATTTATAGGAATTTTTGGCATCGGTCTCATGTCAGGGGGGTCTCCGAGTCGTCCACGAGATAGGTGGGCGCGCCCAGGGGGTAGGGCGCACCATCCGCCCTCGTGGACGGCTTGGGACACTTCTGGCCCAACTCTTTTACTTCGGGGGCTTCTTTTGGTCCATAAAAAATCATCAAAAATTGGCACGTCAATTGGACTCCGTTTGGTATTCCTTTTCTGTAAAACTCAAAAATAAGGGAAAAACAGAATCTGGCACTGGGCTCTAGGTTAATAGGTTAGTCCCAAAAATCATATAAATGCATATAAAACATCCTAGATGGATAATATAATAGCATGGAACAATCAAAAGTTATAGATACGTTGGAGACGTATCAGTTACTCTCCCGAGATTCAATCGCGGTATCATCATACCTAGTTCAATGTCGTTACCGGCAAGTCTCTTTACTCGTTTCGTAATGCTTCATTAGTCACGTGCTTGCAAGGCTTATAGTGATGAGCATTACTGAGAGGGCCCAGAGATACCTCTCCGATACACGGAGTGACAAATCCTAATCTCGATCTATGCCAACCCAACAAACACCTTCGGAGACACCTCTAGAGCATCTTTATAATCATCCTTTTACGTTGTGATGTTTGATAGCACACAAGGTGTTCCTCCAGTATTTGGGAGTTTCATAATCTCATAGTCTGAGGAACATGTATAAGTCATAAAGAAAGCAGTAGCAATGAAACTGTAACGATCATAATGCTAAGCTAACGGATGGGTCATGTCCATCACAGAATTCTCCTAATGATGTGATCCTGTTCATCAAATGATAACACATGTCTATGGTTAGGAAACTTAACCATCTTTGATTAACGAGCTAGTCAAGTAGAGGCATACTAGGGACACTATGTTTTGTCTATGTACTCACACATGTACTATGTTTCCGATTAATACAATTATAGCATGAATAATAAACATTTATCATGGAATAAGGAAATAAATAATAACTTTATTATTGCCTCTAGGGCATATTTCCTTCAGTCTCCCACTTGCACTAGAGTCAATAATCTAGATTACAAAGTAATAATTGTAAGACCCATGGAGTTTTGGTGTTGATCATGTTTTGCTCGTGGAAGAGGCTTAGTCAATGGGTCTGCAACATTCAGATCCGTATGTATCTTGCAAACCTCTATGTCTCCCTCCGACACTTGATGACGGATGGAATTGAAGCGTCACTTGATGTGCTTGGTTATTTTGTGAAATCTGGATTCCTTCGCCAAGGCAATTGCACCAGTATTGTCACAAAAGATTTTCATTGGACCCGATGCACTAGGTATGACACCTAGATCGGATATGAACTCCTTCATCCAGACTCCTTCATTTGCTGCTTCCGAAGCAGATATGTACTCTATTTCACACGTAGATCCCGCCACGACGCTTTGCTTGGAACTGCATCAACTGACAACTCCACCATTCAATAAAAATACGTATCTGGATTGCGACTTAGAGTCATCCGAATCAGTGTCAAAGCTTGCATCAACGTAACCATTTATGATGAGCTCTTTGTCACCTCCATAAACGAGAAACATATCCTTAGTCCTTTTCAGGTATTTCAGGATGTTCTTGACCGCTGTCCAGTGCTCCACTCTGGGATTACTTTGGTACCTCCCTGCTATACTTATAGCAAGGCACACATCAGGTCTGATACACAGCATTGCATACATGATAGAACCTATGGCTGAAGCATAGGGAATGACTTTCATTTTCTCTCTATGTTTTGCAGTGGTCGGGCATTGAGTCTAACTCAACTTCACACCTTGTAACACAGGCAAGAACCCTTTCTTTGACTGATCCATTTTGAATTTCTTCAAAACTTTATCAAGGTATATGCTTTGTGAAAGTCCAATTAACACTACTAGCAAAAAAGGCTATAGCTAATATGGACATTAATGGCGCACCACGTATGTGGTGCGCCACTGCTATATAGCAGTGGTGCACCATGTATAGGTACGCCATTAGTGTCCATATCACTAATGGCGCACCAAGCCCATGGTGCGCCACTACTAACATTTTTTTTTATTTTTTTATTTTTCCAAAACTAGTAATGGCGCACCAGGGACTAGTAATGGCCCACCACACACTCTGTGCGCCACTACTAACAAGCTTTTTTACTCTTTTTTTCGAAACTAGTAATGGCGCAATGGCGCACCACAACCACGGTGCGCCACTACTAACAATTTTTTTTCAAAACTAGTAATGGCGCACCACATACGAGGTGCGCGATTAGTAACCAGGGTTACTAATGGCGCATTCTTAGGTGGTGCACCATTGGTAACCAAAGAGCAGCTAGATATTTTGGACAGCCACCTACCACACTCACTTTCCCCTCTTCATTCTCTCCACCTCCTCCTCCAAGCTTGTCTCGGCTGCCTCCTCCTCCTCACCTCATTTGCACCATAGATTCACCCAAATTAAGTGGTTAAATTTCCTTTTTTTGATAGGTAAGTAATGGGAAAGCTTTCTTTATGTTCTAGATCTACTTTTCTCTCCCTCCAACAACGTGCACATGCACTTTTTATGGCCTAGATCTACGTATCTTTGTGGTGTTGCATATGTTTGTGGTGTTGCATATGTTTGTGTTTGCAGGTACCGGTATTTGAAATGCGATAGTTGCCAAAATTTTGCCGGAATGTTGATTCATTTCCGTTTCGGCGAGAATTTGGCACTATGCATTCTTTCTGGTCCTATTTTTAGGCAAAGTCATGCCAATTTTTTTTGGTCTAATATAACATTTTGCTCTACCCCGCAGGCGACTATGGTCCGCACGATGACCGAAGGCATCGTGAATAGGTTTTTGAGCTCCACGAAGGCCGAGATGCTTCAAAAGAACGAGACGGAAATAAGATGTTCGTGTCGAAGATGCAAGCTGAAGAGCCTTATGGACCCGGATTCCGTACAGGTGCTGGACCACCTACTCTTGCGTGGTTTCATGGATGGCTATCGGTGGCAAGGTGATGAAGATGATAATGAAGTCATCCATGGGGGCCGGGCAAGAAATGAGAAAGGGCAGCAAGACTACCGCGGCAAGGGCGGGCGAGTAGACTAAGAATCTCTAGGACATGATCACGAAGTAGATGCAGTACACAGTCATCATGTAGAAGATGCCAGACATGATGATGAGGAAGATCAAGACAAAGGGCATGATCATGAAGATGAAGATGACGGAGCATACGATGATGGACCATCGATGGGCTGGGTGCAGGACCCTCATATTCAAGAGCTGCTTCTCAAGCAGACGGATAACGCAAGAGCTGCCGCCCGAGAGAAAACCAAGCTGGATCAACTGTAGATAGACGCGGTTACTCCATTGTATGAAGGATGCAGGCCCAAGGATACCCACCTGAAAGTAACGCTCATGGCTCTGGAGATGAAGGTAAAACACAAAATGACTGACGCATGCTTCGATGAGAACATGTCATTCTGGCACGAACATCTTCCCAAGGGGAACAACTGCCCAACCAGTTTCGAGGAGGCAAAGAAAATCGTGTGTCCTTGATGACCCACAAGTGTAGGGGATCTATCGTAGTCCTTTTAATAAGTAAGAGTGTCGAACCCAACGAGGAGCAGAAGGAAATGGTAAGCGGTTTTCAGTAAGGTTTTCTCTGCAAGCACTGAAATTGTAGGTAATAGATAGTTTTGTGATAAGATAATTAGTAACGAGTAAGAAGTAAATAAAGTAAATAAAGTTCAGAAAGGTGGCCCAATCCTTTATGTAGCAAAGGGTAAGCCTGGACAAATTCTAATAATGAAGAAGGAGCTCCCGAGGACACATTTGGAATTATCGTCAAGCTAGTTTTCATCACGGTCATAAGATTCGCGTTCGGTACTTTGGTAATTTGATATGTGGGTGGACCGGTACTTGGGTACTGCCCTAACTTGGACAAGTATCCCACTTATGATTAACCCCTATTGCAAGCATCCACAACTACAAAAGAAGTATTAAGGTAAACCTAACCACAGCATTAAGAGTATGGATCCATATCAGCCCCTAATGAAGCAACGCATAAACTAGGGTTTAAGCTTCTGTCACTCTAGAAACCCATCATCTACTTATTACTTCCCCATGCCTTCCTATAGGCCCAAATAATGGTGAAGTGTCATGTAGTCAACGTTCATATAACACCACTAGAGGAAAAGACAACATACATCTCATCAAAATATCAAACGAATACCAAATTCACATGACTACTAATAGCAAGATTTCACCCATGTCCTTAGGAACATACATAACTACTCACAAAGCATATTCATGTTCATAATCAGAGGGGTAATAATATGCATAAAGGATCTGAACATATGATCTTCCACCAAGTAAACCAATTAGCATCAAGTACAAGGAGTAATCAACACTACTAGCATCCCACAGGTACCAATTTGTGGTTTTGATACAAGATTGGATACAAGAGATGAACTAGGGTTTTGAGAGGAGATGGTGCTGGTGAAGATGTTGATGGAGATTGACCCCCTCCTGATGAGAGGATCGTTGGTGATGACGTTGGTGACGATTTCCCCCTCCCGGAGGGAAGTGTCCCCGGCAGAACAGCTCTGCCAGAGCCCTAGATTGATTCCACCAAGGTTCCGCCTCGTGGCGGCGGAGTTTCGTCCTGTAAGCTTGCCCACGATTTTTTCCAGGGTAAAAGTGATGATATAGCAGAAGGACGCTGAAGGCCCACCAGAGGGCCTAGGAGATAGGGGGCGTGCCCTCTAGGGGGGCGCCCCATGTCTCCTGCATAGGGTGTGGGCCCCCTGGCCTATTTCTTTCGCTCATAAATTCTTATTAAATCCAAAAAGTTGTTTCGTGGAGTCTCGGGACTTTTGGAGCTGTCCAGAATAGGTTTCCAACGTTTGCTCCTTTTCCAGCCAGAATTCCAACTGCTGGCATCCCCCCTGTTCATGGTAAACCTTGTAAAATAAGATAGAATAGCCATAAGTATTGAGATATAAAGTGTAATAACAGCCCATAATGCAATAAATATTGATATAAAAGCATGATGCAAAATGGACGTATAAACTCCCCCAAGCTTAGACCTCGCTTGTCCTCAAGCGGAAGCCAAAATTGAAAATATGTCCACATGTTTCGAGATAGAGGTGTCGATAAAAATAAAATACGGACATGAGGGCATCATGATCATTCTAATAACAGCAACATATATAGATTTTGTCATATGATTTCCTATGCTTAAGTAATAAGCAATTCACAATGTCAAGTATGGTTCAAAAACTTCCTTGGGAACTAACAAACTATAATCTCAGTCATTGAAGCAATTGCAATTTATCGTAATATCAGAAAGAGTCAATAATAGAGCTTTTCAGCAAGCTCACATACTCAACTATCTCGTAGTATCCTATAATAGTTAACGCTCATGCAATACTTGTGGTTATAGAGTTTCAGCCGGACACTGAGAAAGATAGGGGCTTATTGTGTTGCCTCCCAACGTACTCACCTTTAGGTGATGTCAACAATAATGGCCCATGCTAACTTACATCCAATTGGATATATATATCATGATCTTTCAAACACGAGGAGCTTGACAAAGGATAAAATGAAAAAGGGAAAGGTGAGGATCACCTTGACTCAAGCATAAAGTAAAAACATAAAGTAAAAGATAGTCCCTTCGCAGAGGGAAGCAGAGGTTGTCATGCGCGTTTAGGGTTGATGCACAAAATCTTATTGCAAAAGAACGTCACTTTATATTGCCCCTTGTATGTGGACCTTTATTATGCAGTCAGTCGCTTTTATTACTTCCACAACAAGTTCGTACAAAGCTTATTTTCTCTGCACTAATAAGTCATACATATCTAGATAGCAATTTTTATTGCTTGCACCGATGACAACTTACTTGAAGGATCTTACTCAATCCATAGGTAGGTATGGTGGACTCTCATGGCAAAACTGGGTTTAAGGATATTTGGAAGCACAAGTAGTATCTCTACTTGGTGCGAGGAATTTGGCTAGCATGAGAGGGAAAGGCAAGCTCAACATGTTTGGAAGGTCAATGACAATATACTTTAACTGATATGTCGGAAAACATAAACCATTACGTTGTCTTCCTTGTCCAACATCAACTCTTTTAGCATGTCATACTTAATGCGTGCTTCACAATCATAAAAGATGTCCAAGATAATATATTTATATGTGAACCGCTCTTTCCTTATCACTTCCTATTAATTGCAATGATGACCAAGTCTACCTTCATCAACTCTGAACAATTTTTATGCCTCATACTTTCTATGTATGAAGTTATCACTATCCATAAGATCAATATGAACTCTTTTATTCTTTCTACTTTCTCAAGAACATAGCAACATAGCAAAGCCCTTGACTCAACACTAATCTTTCTTATAGATGGCACACAGACTCGATTACATAAACAGATCACAAAGTAAAACTCGAAACTACTTGATATCAAAACTTGAATCTACTAGATCAAGATACTACTAAAATAATCGAACTAAATAAAGCGGTAAAGATAGGAGTGTGATGGTGATACGATACCGGGGAGCCTCCCCCAAGCTTAGCAGTTGCCAAGTGGAGTGCCCATACCCATGTGATTATTTCCTCGGAGGTGATGGAGGTGGAATTGTTGCATTTTTCTTCTCTAGCTTGCGTCTGAGGCTAAAATTTTCCTTCCTCAGATCCTCATTCTCGAGCTCAAGTTTCATTATCTTTTTGCATAATGCTGCCTTGCTGTCCTGCAAAAAACGAGGTGGGATAGATTGGACCTTAGGGAGGCTTGACTTCTTGAACTCCACATGCATATCACCAGGTTGGGGTAGTGGATCGTCCTCTTCATCAGAGCTTGTCTCCTCCTTCCCCTTTGGATCATAGTCTTCTTCTTCCTCCATGGTCCAGCCATAATGTTCCACATCCGCATATACTTTTGGGTGTGCGATATAATCAGCCATGTAGCTCTCCCCCTCCGAATCTTGGGACGACATCTTGCTCTATTCTGCAATAGGAACAACTCGAGACGAAAACAGAGGATATTTGCGTGATACGGTGGTCAAAACCTTCGAGAGTATACATAAAATACGTAACATGCAAGAAAACAGAGTTCGGGAGGCACACGAGGTGCGCACGAGACAGGGGGCGCGCCCTACAGGGGGGGCGCGCCCTCCACTCTCGTGGGGGCCTCGTGTCCCTTTCGGACTACTTCTTTCTTCCTAAAATTCTTAAATAATCCAAAACTGATAAAAATTGCCATTGGAGTTGTTTTGGAGTCGGTTTACTTACTGTACCACATACCTATACCTTTCCGGAGTCTGGAACATTCTGGAAAGTGTCCCTTATGTATTCCTTAGGGGTTACAGTTTCAATAATATTAGTTTCAACATTGATAGGATTACCAGAAATATAGTGTTTAATTCTTTGACCATTTACCACCCTCAGATTTGTGCCTTCGAAGTTGTTGATTTTTATAGCACCAGAACGATAGACCTCCTCGATACCGTAGGGACCTTCCATTTTGAAAGAAGTTTTCCTGCAAAAAATCTTAAAACCGAGTTGAATAACAACACATAATCTCCTATGTTAAACTCACGCTTTTGTATCCTCTTATCATGCCAGCGTTTCACTTTTTCCTTGAATAGCTTCGCATTCTCATATGCTTGGGTTCTCCATTCATCAAGTGAGCTAATATCAAACAACCTCTTCTCACCGGCAAGTTTGAAGTCATAATTGAGCTCTTTAATTGCCCAATATGCCTTATGTTCAAGTTCAAGAGGTAAATGACACGCTTTTCCATAAACCATCTTGTATGGAGACATACCCATAGGATTTTTTATGCAGTTCTATAGGCCCATAATGCATCAACAAGTTTTTTGGACCAATTCTTTCTAGATCTATTCATAGTCTTTTGCAAAATTAATTTGAGCTCTCTATTGCTCAAATCTACTTGACCACTAGACTGCGGATGATAGGGAGATGCTATTCTATGATTGACATCATACTTAGCGAGCATCTTACGGAAAGCACCATGAATAAAATGTGAACCACCATCAGTCATAAGATATCTAGGGACTCCAAACCTCGGAAAAATAACTTCTTTAAGCATTTTAATAGAAGTGTTATGATCAGCACTACTAGTTGGAATAGCTTCTACCCACTTAGTAACGTAATCAACAACAACTAAGATATGTGTATAACCATTAGAGGCAGGAAAAGGTCCCATATAATCAAAGCCCCAAACATCAAATGGTTCAATAACAAGAGACTAATCATAGGAATTTCTTGACGTCTACTAATGTTACCTATTCTTTGACATTCATCACAAGATAAGACAAACTTACGAGCATCTCTGAAGAGAGTAGGCCAATAAAACCCAGATTGTAGTACCTTGTGTGCAGTTCTATCTCCAGCGTGGTGTCCTCCATAGGATTCAGAGTGACACTTGCGTAGGATCTGTTCCTGTTCATGCTCAGGCACACAACATCTAATAACACCATCTACTCCTTTATAAAGATGTGGATCGTCCCAGAAGTAATGTCTTAAATCATAAAAGAACTTTTTCTTTTGCTGGTATGTGAAACTAGGCGTTATATATTTAGCAACAATGTAATTAGCATAATCAGCATACCAAGGAGCAGTACGAGAAGCATTGACGACCGCTAATTGTTCATCAGGAAAGCTATCATTAATAGGCAGTGGGTCATTGAGAACATTCTCTAACCTAGACAAGTTATCTGCAACGGGGTTCTCAGCTCCTTTCTATCAATAATATGCAAATCGAATTCCTGGAGCAAGAGAACCCATCTAATAAGTCTAGGCTTAGCATCTTTCTTTTCCATAAGATATTTAATAGCAGCATGATCAGTGTGAATAGTAACTTTGGAATCAACAATATAAGGTCTAAACTTATCACATGCAAACACAACTGCTAAGAACTCTTTTTCAGTAGTAGCATAATTTCTTCGGGCAGTATCAACAGTCTTACTAGCATACTGGATAACATTCAATTTCTTATCGACTCTTTGCCCTAAAACAGCACCTACAACATAATCACTAGCATCTCACATAATTTCAAAAGGTAAATTCCAATCAGGCGGCTGAACAATAGGTGCAGTGATCAAAGCTTTCTTAAGTACTTCAAATTCTTCTACACAATCATCATCAAAGACAAAAGGAATACCTTTTTGCAATAAATTAGTCAGAGGCCTAGAGATTTTAGAAAAGTCCTTAATGAACCTCCTATAAAAACCGGCGTGACCAAGGAAACTTCTTATACCTTTTATGACCTTGGGACATGGCATCTTTTCAATAGCATCAACTTTGGCTTTATCAACTTCAATACCTCTCTCGGAGATCTTGTGCCCCAAGACAATGCCTTCATTAACCATAAAGTGACACTTTTCCCAATTCAAGACGAGACTAGTGTCTTCGCATCTCTGCAAAACTCGATCAAGGTTGCTCAAACAATCATCAAAAGTGGATCCATAGACGGAGAAGTCATCCATGAATACCTCACAAATCTTTTCACAAAAATCAGAGAATATAACCATCATGCATCTTTGAAAGGTAGCAGGTGCATTACATAAACCAAAAGGCATACGTCTATAAGCAAAAGTACCAAAAGGGCAAGTAAAAGTAGTTTTAGATTGATCCTTCGCTGACACAGGTATTTGAGAGAAACCAGAATAACCATCTACAAAGCAGAAATCTATGTGTTTGGATAGTCTTTCTAGCATTTGATCAATAAAAGGTAAAGGGTAATGATCTTTCTTAGTAGCTTTATTTAACTTACGGAAATCAATTACCATCCTATAACCTGTAATAATTCTTTGCGGGATCAATTCATCTTTATCACTAGGAACAACAGTAATACCTCCCTTTTTAGGAACACAATGGACAGGGCTTACCCATTCACTATCAGCAATGGGATAAATAATACCTGCCTCGAGGAGCTTCAGTATCTCCTTTCTTACCACTTCTTTCATCTTGGGATTTAGTCGTCGTTGAGGATCTCTAACTGGTTTGGCATCGTCCTCCAATGTAATTTTGTGTTGGCATAACGTGGGACTAACACCCTTAAGATCATCCATAGTATATCCAATAGCTGCTCGGTGCTTCTTCAGAGTTTTCAATAATCTTTCTTCTTCTTGCTCTAAAAGGTTAGCACTAATAATAACAGGATATATTTTCTTTTCATTAAGATAAGCATACTTAAGATTATCAGGTAATGGTTTGAGTTCAAACACGGGATCACCCTTGGGTTGAGGGGCATCCCCAAGAATTTCAATCGGAAGGTTATGTTTCAGCATAGGTTCTTGTTTAAGGAATAGCTCATCTATTTCCTCTCTTTCCTTCATAAACATATCATTTTCATGGTCTAGCAAATATTGTTCTAACGGATCAGTTGGAGGAACATCAATGGAAGCAAGACCAATAATCTCATCCTTACTAGGTGGTTCCCTATCATGAGGTTGTCTACTAAACTTAGTGAAATTAAACTCATGAGACATACCATCAATGCCAACAGTGACAATATTCTTTTCACAATTAATCTTAGCACTAGTCGTATTCAAGAAGGGTCTACCAAAAATAATGGGACAAAAATCATCTTGTGGGGAACCAAGAACAAGAAAATCAGCAGGGTATTTAACCTTCCCACACAAAACTTCAACATCTCTAACAATCCCAAAGGGTTTAATGGTATCCCTATTAGCAAGCTTAATAGTAACATCAATGTCTTCTAATTCAATGGGTGCAATGTCATGCATAATTTCTTGATACAAGGTATAAGGTATTGCACTAGCACTAGCACCCATATCACATAAGCCATGATAAAAATGATCTCCTATTTTAACAGAAATAACAGGCATGCCTACGACAGGTCTACATGTCTTGGTATATGGTCTAGCAATATTAGCAGTCTCACCACAGAAAGAAATAACATGCCCATCTAAATCCTCATCCAAGAGATCTTTAACAATAGAAATACTAGGTTCAACATTAATTTGCTCAGGAGGTGTATAAGTCCTAGTATTACTCTTACGAACAACAGTCGAAGCTTTAGCATGATCCTTTATCCTAACAGGGAAAGGAGGTTTTTCAACATAAGTAGTAGGAGCAATAGGATCACCATAGGTAATAGTCTTTTCTTCGACTGTAATAGGTGCAACTACTTCCACTTCAACGGGAGGATTATATTTAAACCACTTCTCTTTAGGGAGATCAACATGAGTAGCAAAAGATTCACAGAAAGAAGCTACTATCTCAGAGTCAAGCTCATACTTAGCGCTAAATCCACGAAAAGCATCGGTATCCATAAAAGATTTAACACAATCGAACTTAGGTGTCATACCTGACTCCTTACCATCGTCGGAACCCCAATCTTCAGAGTTGCATATAATTCTTTCCAATAAGTCCCATTTGAAATCAATAGTCTTCAGCATATAAGAACCAGCACAGGAAGTATCGAGCAGGTTGCGATTATCAAGAGAAAGCCGAGCATAAAAGTTCTGAATAATCATTTCCCAAGAGAGCTCATGATTGGGGCATGAATATAACATTGACTTAAGCCTCCCCCAAGCTTGAGCGATGCTTTCTACTTCGTGAGGCCAGAAATTATATATATAATTACGATCACGATGAACAAGATGCATACGATAGAACTTCTGGTGAAATTCCAACTTCAATCGCTTATAATTCCAAGATCTCGTATCATCACATAGCCTATACCATGTCAATGCATCTCCCTTCAAAGATAAAGGGCAGACCTTCCTTTTGACAACATCATCGGGAATGTCGCCAGCCAATACGTGGGACGCCGAGAGAAAGAATATTTGCCTATGAGAGCCGCACTGCTCACGACGGTGCACGACTATCTCGGTTATGGATATGTCGCGGGGCAGGTGGTCCATGGATTTTGGATGCGTCAGGTGCATGGATGACACAATGTATCGCCAGCTAGATAGAGATCTTGGGACTTCGAAAACCGTGTTCATGGGACATCGAAGGTGGCTTCGTGACGATGACTCGTGGAGAAAACGAAAGGATCTGTACGATGGTGAAACCGAACCCCGAAGACGCCCGCGTACGAGGAGTGGCGAGGAAATGGACGAGCTGTTGAAAAATTGGAAAGAGTGCCCACCGCCGGGAAAGAAGCAAAAGGCACCAGAGCCGGGAAAGAAGCAAAAGGCGCCAGAGCCGCTGCTGAAGGTATGGAAAATGAGGTATGTTTTCTTGGACTTGCCGTACTGGAAGATCCTCTGTGTTCCTCACAGCCTTGATGTCATGCATATCACGAAGAATGTGTGCGAGAGTCTGCTTGGTACCCTACTCAACATGCCAGAGAGGACCAAAGATGGGCTGAAAGCAAGGGTAGACTTGAAATCAATGGGCATCAGGGAGGAGCTTCACGCTAATGATGATGATGATGAGGAGGAGGAGGAGGAGGAGGAGGAGGAGGCGAAGGACAGGGAAAGTCGTCGCAAAGGCAAAAAGGCCAAGAAGATTGGAAATGACTGCCCTCCCGCGTGCTTCACTCTAAGTCAAGAGGAGATTGAGCAGTTTTTCACCTGCCTCGTAGGAGAAAAACTTCCTTACGGTTACGCGGGGAAGATAAGTAGATACCTAGACTCAGCGAAGCAGAGGTTCAGCGGGATGAAGTATCATAACTATCACGTGCCGATGACGCAGATACTTCCAGTTGCAATCCGTGGGATCATGGACGCGCACGTCCATGAAATGCTATTTGGCCTATGCAACTTTTTTGACATCATCTATCAGAAGTCGGTTGGCGTGAGGCAACTCAGAAGGCTATAGGAAGAGATCGTGGTGATACTATGTGAGCTTGAGATGTACTGCCCGCCCGCATTCTTTGATGTTATGGTGCATCTGCTGGTCCATATCGTGGAGGATATCATCCAACTCGGACCGACGTTCCTGCACAGCATGATGCCGTTCGAAAGGATGAATGGTGTCATCAAAGGATACATTCGCAACATGTCACGTCCAGAGGGAAGCATAGCCAAGGGCTTTCTGACCAAAGAGTACATCTCCTACTGCACGAATTATCTAGGCATCGAGAACCCCGTTGGTCTGCCCGTCAACAGGCACCTCGGCAGGCTCGCTGGATGGGGTCACCTCGAGGGTCGACGCGAAATGCATGTTGACTTCAAGGGTCGACTCGCCGACTTTGAAAGAGCAAACCTACTCGTGCTACAACACATAGACGTGGTCGATCCTTCGGTTTATTGAGAAGATGTACGATGACCGAGGCCAACAGAGGACGGACGGAGATATAATCAAAGAGCATAACTCATGTTCCATGCGTTGGTTCAAGGAGAAGCTTCTATCGTACCCTTTACATGAGGATTCTTCCGTGGAAGAAAAACTCATATTCACCTTGTCACAGGGCGCCGAGCACAACCTGATGACCTATGAGGCGTACGATATCAACGGGTGCACATTCTACACTGAGGAAAAGGACATGAAGAGCGATGATTATCAGAACTCCGGGGTAATGATGGAATCCTATACCGGTAACGACAAGGACAGATACTACGGAAGGATCGAGGAGATCTGGGAGCTGAGCTACGCTGGAGAGAAGGTCCTGATGTTCCTTAGATGGGCCAAGAGCGTCCTAAAAGAAGACCGGTATTTCACCACCATGGTTATACCCGAAGCCAAATCCAAGACCACGGGCGCAAACGTCACCGCAAAAAATGAGCCATGGGTACTGGCTTCCCAATTGGACAATTCTTCTTCATTACCGACCCGTCAAAGCCCAGTCGTGTTGTCGTGAGGAGAGGCAAAATGAGGATCATTGGAATGGATGGAGTCGCCAATGAGCAAGAGTTCGACAAGTACGGCGACCCGAAGATGGAACATGACGACGACGATGAAGTACCATACACCACAAGAAGAAGCAGGACCACCCTACCTAAAGGACGTCCGTTCAAGAGAAGAACTCCATTTGCAAAAAATAAGGGCAAGAAGATTGTGAAAAGCTAGCTAAGATCGAATCACGACGTGTTGGCAGCGTGTGTGTGTGTCAGTGGCAATCTCAATTGTGTGTGAAAAGATAGCAAAGATTTCAACCATGTCATCGATCTAATTCTAAATCTTTGCACAATGGTTCAAATTGTAGTCTTCATTTCTCAATTGTATTTCGACATATGGAAATGGCATTTCTTCTGTTCTAGTCCTCTATCCAGTAACCTCTTTTGTTCAAAACAGTGGGGATTCATGTTTTCTTATGGTATTTTAATTGCTTTTATTTATGTTTATTCTGGTAAAATAAAAAAAGTTAGTAATGGTACACCAGGCTAAGGTGCGCCATTGCTATCAAGGTATTTATGGCGCACCCCTAGGAGGTGCGCCATTGATATACCAATTTTTATTTATGTTTATTCTGGTATTTTATTTTTCAGTGTTCCTTTTCCTGCTTCAATTTGCAAACATTTTTTGAAAATGCAAACATTTTTCTAACTCACAAAAAGTATTGAATTTGTTAATATTCTTTGAACTCATGAATATTTTCTAATTTCATGGGCACTTTTTGAATTCATGAATATTTTTTCAAATTTTATGATATTTTTTCATATTCATAAATGTTTTACCAATTCACAAATGTTTTGCAACGCAAGTATTTGAAAATTAGTAATATACTTATATCGTAACATTTTAAAATTTATGGTCATTTTCTAAAAAGTTATTACATGCAACTAAAAATCCAAAAAAAAGTTAGTAATGGCGCACCAGGGGAGGGTGCGCCATTGCTATCACGGTGCTTATGGCGCACCACTAGAAGGTGCGCCATTGGTATACGTATGTTTAAGACGCACCCCTAAAAGGTGCTCCATTTCTAACCCTCCCCCCACTCCACTTGCTCCCCTCTCCCTCTGGCCTCTCTCCCTCCCTCGCCAGATCCACCTTGCCCCACACCTAACCCGATGACCCCCACGGGAGCACGCCGCCGTTCGCCCGCGCCCGCTCCACCGCCGCCGCCCTACCTCCTCGGGCCCCCTCCCCACTTGCCCCCTCGCGCTTCCCCTTGCCCTCTCCGCCCTCTCCTCTCCCCCAGAGGCAAGAAAGCCTCGCCGCCGTCGCCCCGTCCCAGACAACCACCTCTGCACATCGGTCGTCGGCGTTGTACGAGCCGGGTAGCCACACCTCCACATCCGCCAGGTGCGTCCCCCCCCCCCCCGCGCCGCTCCTGCCGTCTCACCCTATCGCCCGATCCGATCCGCTGCAGCTCGAGGGCCGGAGGTGCGGCGAGTGCGGCCAGGTCCTCCCGGAGAGCTACGAGCCGCCCGCTGATGAGCCGTGGTCCACCGGGATCTTCGGGTGCACCGACGACCCCGAGAGCTGTACGTGTTCTCCCGACGCCCCTTTCCCCGAGAGCTCCTCATTGTAGAAAACGAACAAGTGAATATGCTATATAATTCCTGTTTGTACTAAATTTTTGTTCTAGAGTATAACTGTTTGTCCTGGCTTCCGACTAAGAAGTGAAGATATCACTCTTCTGTTTTGTCTCTTTTCCTTTCATCTTTAGTGTGACCTAGTCGATGACTGAAATAATCTTGCTTGGTTAATGAAGTATTGACTTGCATTTGTTTGGTTGTGATTCCAAGCATGTAGTTCTAGACATTAGTAGTACTTGTTACTGCAAGCATGTTGTTTCCTATCACACTGAATTTCCACCTGAATATATGTTAGCACGAGCGTGGTATGTTGTGTTGAACTGGAGAAATCGTAGCTGGTGCAGCCCATTCAGAAGTGAGTTACACATTTTTTTCTGCTAAGATACACGAATGTGGAAAGATGGGTTTTTGCTTGCTTAAGTTTTTGCTATGGTCTGCATCTACTCGATGTCTGTATGTTGAGTTTTACTTTGCCGGACCTCATATACAGAGATTTCACTCCTCTAGTTCTGCTTCCCTGTTTTTTACATTTGGTTTGTCACACAAACATACAAGTAGAAATTGCAGCCTTAAAGTTTCCAAAATCAACAGTTAAGTGTGTAAGCTTATGGTCATACTGTTGTATCATATACATACACAAGTCCAGGCCATACATGTGTAAATTCTATTAACCATCAAGCCTTATTTGGTAATGAAATCTTGAATTTTGGATTACTTGTAATAGCATGTTCAAACAACTGAAATCTTGCTGCATCATACACATACAAGTTCAGGTCATACATCTAAACTATGGCTTGGAACAACTTAGCTAGTGCTAATAACAGTTTCATAGTTCAGTTGCATGTGTTTGTTTTGAAGTTTAGAAGAGACACAGGTTCAGAGTTCACAAATTTCTTACACCATGTAGCATTTTGCAGTGGTACTTGCTGCTTATAAACTACCGAGGATACTGGTAATAAATCCCACTAAGCATAGGTAGTAGAGAGGATCAAAATTCAGACATTTAATATTAGTTTTTATTCTTCACATACGGCTAGTATGAAGACAAGGTAACCACATGTTGCAAAACCAAGTAAGGCCTAAGTAGTCACAAACAGTGTTTAGAATTTTCTGATTAATTGATTGGTCTAAATTTTGTGCCTTTGCAGGCCAAGGGTGAGGTTGCGAGCTCCGATATGGGCGGTTGAGTTTTGTGCTATCATCTACTCTGTTTTGTTCACATTAGCAAGGGTGTGATTGTTGTTCTAGGGTCTGTCAGTAGCTGCCCATGTGTATTTGCTTTATTTCTGTGCTCATGTGATGCTCTGGTGGTATGTGATTGCTCTGGATTTGCTAAGTTGGTCAGGAGGAAAGTGCTTAATATGTTCTTTGCTCCTATGTGGCTCTGCTATTCGTGCTAACTGAAGAATTCTTAGTTATGAAGCTACCTGGTGGTCTCCTCTTATTTGTTGCGAGAATGTCATGGCACGACATAGTCTTTGTTGTCACTATAGCAAGTAACCAGCTCTTAAACGTTAGGTTATTTCCTGTTCTAGTTTCCATCGTGTGATCAAGCTGTGAAACCAAAATGCATTGGCAGAAATCATCCAAACTTTTTTACTCTGTCAAGGGCTGTGTTGCATCATTGCTAGTCTGAACTTATTCTGGTGGTCACTACTACTACTATGAAGTTCTGAGCTGCATTGGTTTCCAGCTACTGTGTACTGCTGTGAATGTATTTACTGAATTAACTTAACTTAACTGGAGTAATTTAACTTAACTGGAGTACTGTTGTGAGTTGTTGTGAGCTACTGTGTACTATTGTGAGCTGCATTAATTTAACTATATTCGCTGCTGCTGCTGTACTACTTGTGATGCTGCTCCTGCTGTACTACTTGTGATACTGGTGCTACTTGTGATTATGTCAACTTGTGATGCTACTGCTACTTGTGATCTTTTGAAATGACCCCTTTCTCCTCAAATGTTGATTAATTTCCGTTCCGGTTGAGAATGGGGCACTCCTAGGTCAAGAAAATTAGCAAAGGTCATGCCCAATTTTCTTGACCTAGAAGGTGCCCAATTCTCAACCGAAACAAAAATTAATCAGCATGTATCTTGACATCAACCAACTTTCTGGACACATCCCTCGACAACTAGGTTATCTTGAGAACTTAGAGGAGTTGTGGCTTTGCTACAACACACTAACAGGTTCCATCCCAAACTGCTTAGGAAATTTTACCAAACTCACAACCTTGGATCTTGAGAGCAACCAACTATCTGGACACATCCCTCGAGAACTAGGTTATCTTGAGAACTTAGAGAAGTTGTTTGTTTGCTACAACACACTAACAGGTTCCATCCCAAAACACCTAGGCAATATCACAAACATCTCTCAATTGTTCCTTGACAATAACCAACTTTTTTGCGACATTCCTCGAGAATTAGGTTATTTGGTCAACTTAGAGATCTTGTTCCTTGACAATAACCAACTTTTTGACCAAACTTTTTTCCTATTTAGAGCGAACATGGCCAACAATGATGAGGCCTGCAGTTCGGGCAAGCAATTCTGGGAGCTATCCCAGGAGATGGAGGAAGAACCTCACCGCTATGAGGACACCGCAGAAGACATCGATCCCGACTACACAACCCCTAGTGGCGTCGGGGATGACACCACTGATGGTGCCGCCGAGGATGCCACCACTGATGATGGTAGCGCACGCACAGATGGCAGCCAACTGAAGAGGCAACGGAAGGACGAGCGCCCGAACGTGCTCGGCACCGTCAAGGAGGAATTTACTGAAATGTCCTCCAGTGGGCATCCAACGGCGCCCAAAGAATTAGTCACTGGGTACTCGGGACAACTCGGGTGCATTCTCCGGAGCACCGTCTCGATCAACACCGAGAACTAAGGCATCGTGACCGAGGGAATTTGCGCAACCTCCTCTTCACGAAGCTGCACGAATGATACAAGTTTCCCGGTGACTTCGCAAACACACGCCTCTCAGGGAATAAAGTGAATAGTGCCACCCTCACGAAGATGAGCACGGCCCTGGCTACTTGGAGAGCCGTGGTGAAAAGAAGGATTCTAAGAGGTGATAGTTATGAGAAGATCAAGGAGACAAATCCTTCGATCAGCAAAGCTGACTACTGGGAGTTCAAGATCAAGTGCGAGAGCAAGGCAACCGCGGAATCAAGTCACTAGGGGAAAGATATGCGGGACTTGAACTTAGGGGTCCACAAACTCGGTCCCGGCGGTTAGAGAGTGGCGGAACCTATATGGGACAAGGAGGACGCGGAGCATGCCGAGCAAAGTAGACCAGGAACTATGTCAGGGTCCGGTACAAGGTGGACCCGGTAACAAAGGAGCATACCACGGATCCGAAGACCAAGGCGCTTGAGCTTGTTCTTGTAAGGAATACACCCCCGAATAATTAGCTCCATATGGTTGCATTCTAATTAATGAAGCCAATTTTCTAAATGGTTCACGTTCCTTCTGCAGGACACTGAAAGCGGTAGTGCGGGGTCGTCTTAGAGCTCCCCTTGGGACACCACTTTAAGTAGGGTGTTGAACGTAATGAAACACAAGGATAAGTTCAGTAAGCCGTCGTCAGCTGGTTGTGTGGTTGGCAAAGGCTTGTCCACGAAATGGTCAGAATACTATAACGCTGCGCGAAAGGAGAGAAAGACCAGCTCCGAAAGCCAGGAGCACGAGGTTCAAGAACTCAAGGCACAAGTGGTGCGGATTCTAGAGATAGTCCAAGAGCAAGTGCGAGACCAACTGGGAGCGACGATCATCGCCATTGTGCCTACCTTGATTGAGGGGCTGCAGGCGTGGATTGCGAGCGGCCAACAGGGGCTGCCCCCGATTCCCAGCTTTACGGGCAGCAACTTGCACAACGTGCCGGCGGCGCCATTGGTGTCTCCGGCGGAGGCAGTACTGGTGTCTCCGGCGCCGGCGCCAGCATTGGAGCTTAATGCACTCGGGTGTGGGAAGAATACGCTGACCGGCACCTCGGCAGCAAGTGGCCCCTCCGTCACTTGCACGCCCACCGTTGGCGGTGACTCGACATTAGCCGAGCTCGACGCCATCACGGTAACTAAGCCTTGGCAGATGACTTCATCTCCTTGCCTTTGACCGGGCATCCCTAACGCCCTACATGTTTTCGCAGGGCGCCGCCGATGTTCCATGCACTCTCCTGAACTTCGTGGACGGCGAGTTGATTGATATGTCTCCAACGTATCTATAATTTTTGATTGTTCCATGCTATTATATTACCCCTTTTGGATGTTTATGGGCTTTATTTTACACATTTATATCATTTTTGGGACTAACCTACTAACTGGAGGCCCAGCCCATATTGTTTTTTTTGCCTATTTCAGTATTTTGAAGAAAAGGAATATCAAACGGAGTCCAAACGGAATGAAACCTTCGGGAGCGTTATTTTTGGAACAAGTCTGATCCGGAGAGCTTGGAGTGCAAGTCAAGAAGCCTCCGAGGGCCCCACGAGAGAGGAGGGCGCCCCCCCTGTAGGGCGCGCCCCCTGTCTCGTGGGCCCCTCGGGCGGCCACCGACGTACTTCTTCCTCCTATATATACCTGCGTACCCCGAAAACATCCAGGAGCACCACGAAACACAATTTCCGCTGCCGTAACCTTCTATATCCGCGAGATCCCATCTTGGAGCCCTTGCCGGTACTCTGCCGGAGGGGGAAGCAACCACGGAGGGCCTCTACATCAACATCATTGCCCCTCCGATGAGTTCTGAGTAGTTTACCACAGACCTACGGGTCCATAGTTATTAGCTAAATGGCTTCTTCTCTCTTTTTGGATCTCAATACAATGTTCTCCCCCTCTCTTGTGGAGATCTATTCGATCTAAACTCTTTTTGCGGTGTGTTTGTCGAGATCCGATGAATTGTTGGTTTATGATCAAGTTTATCTATGAATAATATTTGAATCTTCTCTGAATTCTTTTATGTATGATTGAGTTATCTTTGCAAGTCTCTTCGAATTATCAGTTTGGTTTGGCCTACTAGATTGATCTTTCTTGCCATGGGAGAAGTGCTTAGCTTTGGGTTCGATCTTGCGGTGTTCTTACCCAGTGACAGAAAGGGTTGAAAGACACGTATTGTATTATTGCCATCGAGGATAACAAGATGGGGTTTATATCATATTGCATGTGTTTATCCCTCTACATCATGTCATCTTGCTTAATGCATTACTCTGTTCTTATGAACTTAATACTCTAGATGCATGCTGGATAGCGGTCGATGTGTGGAGTAATAGTAGTAGATGCGGGCAGGAGTCGGTCTACTTGTTATGGACATGATGCCTATATACATGATCATGCCTAGATAATCTCATAACTATGCGCTTTTCTATCAATTGCTCGACAGTAATTTTTTCACCCACCATAATACTTATGCTATCTTGAGAGAAGCCTCTAGTGAAACCTATGGCCCCCGGGTCTATCTCTTATCGTATTTGCTTTCAATCTACTTTATTTGCATCTTAACTTTTTGCATCTATATTATAAAATACCAAAAATATATCTATCTTATCATACTATCTTTATTAGATCTCACTTTCGCAAGTGGCCGTGAAGGGATTGACAACCCCTTTATTGCGTTGGTTGCGAGTTCTCAGTTTGTTTGTGTAGGTGCGTGGGACTTTTGAGGAGCCTCCTACTGGATTGATACCTTGGTTCTCAAAACTGAGGGAAATACTTACGCTACACTTTGCTGCATCACCCACTCCTCTTCGAGGAGAACCAACGCAAGCTCAATATGTAGCAAGAAGGATTTCTGGCGCCGTTGCCGGGGAGGCTTCGTAAAGGGTACTCACTCACACCCCGTCAACTAAGCTCTTTTCTGGCGCCGTTGCCGGGGAGGTGACTGCTTGAAGGTATATCTTTAGATCTTGCAATCGAGTCTTTTAGTTTCTTGTTTTATCACTAGTTTAGTTTATAAAAGAAAAACAAAAAAATGATATTGAGTTTGTCTCATACGCTTCATATTTTTAATATCTTTCGTGAGAATGATGAAAAGTAAAATTGTGCTCAAGTGCTAGAAGAAGAATGCATTAGAATGTTTGGTACTAGATCTTTGTATGATGAGCATGATTGGAACGCTGTTAGTATGAATTCCTTGAATATCCATGATGCTAATGGTATGCAAAGTCACAAGCTTTGGGAAGCTATGTTTGATGAATGTGATATATTTTGTCCCCCAAGCTTTGATGAGCAAATTTATTTTGATGATAGCATGCCTCCTATTTATGATAATTATATTGATGAAAGTGGGTTTGGAAGAGTGTCAACTTTGGGAAGTAGTGATCCCACTATTTTGGAGGATGTTAAATCTTATTGTGATGAATATGAAAGTGGATTTGGAAGAGTGTCAACTTTATTTAGTGATTCCACGATCTTGGGAGAGGTTTCAATCGATTATGATGAGAACGAAGTTGCTACTTATGATGATTATTGTGATGAAACTTATGCTATAAAAAGTCGTGATGATTATATTTACAAATCTTGTCATGATTATGATTACCCTTTTTCTGAACATTACTCTTTCAATGTGGAAACATTTTTTAGTGTTCAAGTCTCTTATGATACTCCCACTATTCCGAATAAGAAGAATTTTGCTTATGTGGAGAGTAGTAAATTTTCTATGCTTGTAGATCATGAAAAGAATGCTTTAGGTGCTGGTTATATTGTTGAATTCATTCATGATGCTACTGAAAATTATTATGAGGGAGGAATATATGCTTGTAGGAATTGTAATAATGTCAAGTTTCCTCTCTATGTGTTGAAAATCTTGAAGCTATGTTTGTTTTACCTTCCTATGCTTGTTGATTATTGTTCCCATAAGTCGTTTGCTAACAAAATCCCTATGCATAGGAAGTGGGTTAGACTTAAATGTGCTAGTCATATGCTTCATGATGCTCCCATTATGTTTCAATTCTTATGTTTTATGTGAGCATCATTGTCATCATCATGCCTAGCTAGAAAGGCATTAAAGAAAAGCGCTTGTTGGGAGAAAACCCAATATTTACCCTTACTGTTTTTGTGTGTTCACATGATTATGCTACTGTAGTAATCATGTTTTATAGATTTTGTTTCAATAAAGTGCCAAGTAAGACCTTTAGGATAGCTTACGGTGATAGTTGTGTTGATCCTGCTGAGAATCAGAAACTTTTGCACCCAGTAAATTAGTTTTGTTAATTTTCAGAAACCTGCTTCTGATTTGATTATTTTTGCTCTGGATTGGTACATGAAGTGCTTAGGACTTCCTAATTTGGTAGGAATTTGGGAGTTCCAGAAGTATACGTTTGATACAGATTACTACAGACTGTTCTGTTTTTGACAGATTCTGTTTTCTATGTGTTGTTTACTTATTTTGATGAATCTATGAGTAGTATCGGAGGGTATGAACCATAGATAAGTTGGAATACAGTAGATATTACACCAATATGAATTTAGAATGAGTTCATTACAGTACCGAAGTGGTTGTTTTATTTTCTTATACTAACGCAGCTTACGAGTTTTCTGTTGAGTTTTGTGTTGTGGAGTTTTCAAGTTTTGGGTAAAGATTCGATGGACTATGGAATAAGGAGTGGCAAGAGACTAAGCTTGGGTATGCCCAAGGCACACCAAGGTAATATTAAAGTACAACCAAGAGTCTAAGCTTGGGGATGCCCCGAGAGGCATCCCCTCTTTCGTCTTCGTTCACCGGTAACTTTACTTGCAGCTATATTTTTATTCACCACATGATATGTGTTTTGCTTGGAGCGTCATTTTATTTTGTTAGTATTTGCCTACTGTTATTTATAATAATGTTTTTCATGTTTAGTTTCAATAAAAAAAGTCATGGATAGCCTTTGCCATGCTTATTTTGCTAGTTTACATGTTGCTGTTTGAAACCAGAAAGTTTACCGCTGTTGCAAAAAATCCCTAGAAAAGTCAGAGCATGATATAATGTTGAAACTTTTTGCATAATGAGATCTGATAAATTTACTACAGTGGTAATTTTATTTCTTAATTTTTGGAGTTAGGGAAGTATGATTAATTTTGCATTCTTTATAGACTATACTGTTTTGACAGATTGCTGTTATGGTTGCATTGCATATGTTTGCTTATTTAATGATTCTATTTGAGGATAGGAGCATTAAATATGCAGAGGCATTTAGTATGCAATGTTGAATAATAATTTTAGTCATTTGTTGCAGTACAATATGATAATGTTTTGCATTGGTTTATACTAACCTATCTCACGAGTTCTTGTTGAGTTTGGTGTGGATGAAGCTTTTGATAGAAAGAGAAACCATGATATGAGAGAAATTAAGGAGACACAAAAGTTCAAGCTTGGGGACGCCCAAGGCACCCCAAGATAATATTTCAAGAAGTCTCAAGCATCTAAGCTTGGGGATGCCCTGGTGGGCATCCCACCTTTCTTCTTCAACAACTATCGGTTAGTATCGGTTGAGCCTAAGTTTTTGCTTCTTCACATGAGTTGTGCTATCCTTGCAATGTAATTTTATTTTGTTTTGCTTTCTGCTTGAATACAATACCAAGATCTGAAATTCCTAAATGAGAGAGAGTCTTCACATAGTTACATAATTATTTAGCTACTCATTGATCTTCACTTATATCTTTCGGAGTAGTTTGTCATTTGCTCTAGTGCATCACTTATATCTTTTAGAGCACGGCAGTGGTTGTATTTTGTAGAAATTGCTAGTCTCTCATGCTTCACTTATATTATTTCTAGACCCTTTTAGAACAGCATCGTATTTGCTATGGTTACAAAGTTGGTCCTAGAATGATGAGCATCCAAGTTGGGTATAATAAAAACTATCATAGAAAAAGAATTGGATGCTATGATCAATATGATGCTTGATAATTGTTTTGAGATATGGAGGTAGTGATATTAGAGTCATGCTAGTTGAGGTGATTATGAATTTAAAGAAAACTTGTGTTGGTGTTTGTGATTCCCGTAGCATGCACGTATGGTGAACCGCTTTGTGATGAAGTTGGAGCACAATTTTATTTATTGATTGTCTTCCTTACGAGTGGCGGTCGGGGACGAGCGATGGTCTTTTCCTACCAATCTATCCCCCTAGGAGCATGCGCGTAGTGCTTTGATTTTTGATGACTTCTAGATTTTTGCAACAAGTATATGAGTTCTTTTGATTAATGTTGAGTCCATGGATTATACGCACCCTTTCACGCTTCCATTATTGCTAGCCTCTCTTGTACCGTGCAACTTTCGCCGGTACCATATACCCACTATTTACCTTCCTCAAAACAGCCACCATACCTACCTACTATGGCATTTCCATAGCCATTCCGAGATATATTGCCATGCAACTTTCCACCGTTCCGTTCATATGACACGCATTACTTTTGTCATATTGGTTTTTGCATGATCATGTAGTTGACATTGTATTTCTGGCAAAGCCACCTTCATACTTTTCATACATGTCGCTCTTGATTCATTGCATATCCCGGTACACCGCCGGAGGCATTCATATAGAGTCATATCTTGTTCTAGTTTTGAGTTGTAAATCCATAAAAGTGTGATGATCTTCATTATTAGAGCATTGTCCTAGTGAGGAAAGGATGATGGAGACTATGATTCCCCCACAAGTCGGGATGAGACTTCGGACTTCACAAAAAGAAAAAAAAGAGAAATAAAAGAGAAATAAAAATAATAAAATGAGAGAAAAAGAGAGAAGGGACAATGCTACTATCTCTTTTTCCACACTTGTGCTTCAAAGTAGCACCATGATCTTCATGATAGAGAGTCTCATATGTTGTCACTTTCATATACTAGTGGGTATTTTTCATTATAGAACTTGGCTTGTATATTCCAATGATGGGCTTCCTCAAAATGCCTTAGGTCTTCGTGAGAAAGCAAGTTGGATGCACACCCACTTAGTTTCTTTTGTTGAGCATTCATATATTTATAGCTCTAGTGCATCTGTTGCATGGCAATCCCTACTCACTCACATTGATATCTATTAATGGGCATCTCCATAGCCCGTTGATACGCCTAGTTGATGTGAGACTATCTTCTCCTTTTTGTCTTCTCCACAACCACCATTCTATTCCACATATAGTGCTATGTACATGGCTCACGCTCATGTATTGCATGAAAGTTGAAAAAGTTTGATATTATTAAAGTATGAAACAATTGCTTGGCTTGTCATCGGGGTTGTGCATGATTAAATACTTTGTGTGATGAAGATAGAGCATAGCTAGACTATATGATTTTGTAGGGATAACTTTCTTTAGCCATGTTATTTTGAGAAGACATGATTACTTTGATTAGTATGCTTGAAGTATTACTATTTCTTATGTCAATATGAACTTTTATTTTGCATTCATTTGGATCTGAACATTCATGCCACAATAAAAGAAAATTACATTATGAATTATGCTAGGTAGCATTCCACATCAAAAATTCTCTTTTTTATCATTTACCTACTCGAGGACGAGCAGGAATTAAGCTTGAGGATGCTTGATACGTCTCCAACGTATCTATAACTTTTGATTGTTCCATGCTATTATATTACCCCTTTTGGATGTTTATGGGCTTTATTTTACACATTTATATCATTTTTGGGACTAACCTACTAACCGGAGGCCCAGCCCATATTGCTATTTTTTTTTGCCTATTTCAGTATTTCGAAGAAAAGGAATATCAAACGGAGTCCAAACGGAATGAAACCTTCAGCAGCGTTATTTTTGGAACAAATCTGATCCGGAGAGCTTGGAGTGCAAGTCAAGAAGCCTCCAAGGGCCCCACGAGATAGGAGGGCCGACCCCTGTAGGGCGCGCCCCTGTCTCGTGGGCTCCTCGGGCGGCCACCGACGTACTTCTTCCTCCTATATATACCTACGTACCCCGAAAACATCCAGGAGCACCATGAAACACAATTTCCACCGTCGTAACCTTCTGTATCCGCGAGATCACATCTTGGAGCCCTTGTCGGCACTCTGCCGGAGGGGGAAGCAACCACGGAGGGCCTCTACATCAACATCCTTGCCCCTTCGATGAGTTGTGAGTAGTTTACCATAGACCTACGGGTCCATAGTTATTAGCTAGATGGCTTCTTCTCTCTTTTTGGATCTCAATACAATGTTCTCCCCCTCTCTTGTGGAGATCTATTCGATGTAAACTCTTTTTACGGTGTGTTTGTCGAGATCCGATGAATTGTGGGTTTATGATCAAGTTTATCTATGAATAATATTTGAATCTTCTCTGAATTCTTTTATGTATGATTGAGTTATCTTTGCAAGTCTCTTCGAATTATCTGTTTGGTTTGGCCTACTAGATTGATCTTTCTTGCCATGGGAGAAGTGCTTAGCTTTGGGTTCAATCTTGCGGTGTTCTTACGAACTGACAGAAAGGGTTGCAAGACACGTATTGTATTGTTGCCATCGAGGATAACAAGATGGGGTTTATATCATATTGCATGTGTTTATCCCTCTACATCATGTCATCTTGCTTAATGCGTTACTCTGTTCTTATGAACTTAATACTCTAGATGCATGCTGGATAGCGGTCGATGTGTGGAGTAATAGTAGTAGATGCAGGCAGGAGTCGGTCTACTTGTTATGGACGTGATGCCTATATACATGATCATGCCTAGATAATCTCATAACTATGCGCTTTTCTATCAATTGCTCAACATTAATTTGTTCACCCACCGTAATACTTATGCTATCTTGAGAGAAGCCTCTAGTGAAACCTATGGCCCCCGTGTTTATCTCTTATCATATTTGCTTTCAATCTACTTTATTTGCATCTTTACCTTTTGCATCTATATTAAAAAATACAAAAAATATTTCTATCTTATCATACTATCTTTATTAGATCTCGCTTTCGCAAGTGGCCGTGAAGGGATTGACAACCCCTTTATTACGTTGGTTGTGAGTTCTCAGTTTGTTTGTGTAGGTGCGTGGGACTTTTGAGGAGCCTCCTACTGGATTGATATCTTGGTTCTCAAAACTGAGGGAAATATTTACGCTACACTTTGCTACATCACCCTCTCCTCTTCGAGGAAAACCAACGCAAGCTCAAGACGTAGCATTGATCGATGTCGCCAAGGCCAGGCAACCGCATGTTCCACGGTAATCTGATGCCACCCACCATGTATAGGGTTCAACTGGTTCGGGTGCTGCCGGGCTGCGATGACTTGTTACCTCCGTTTCGACCCCCTGGGGCCGATGAAGATGATGTGATGACCCTCAGTGCCTGCTTAAGCTGGCCCCTACTTTGGCCGAAGAGCCAGATTCATTTGGGGGCGGGGGACACCATGCCACAGACAACACCGCCAGTCGTGCCGGCGCCAAGCCATGGCACCGCAACACTACCGCCGTCAGGTGATCCGGACAAGCATATGGCAAAGGATCCGGACAACGACGATGGTACATTTACCAACGTCGATAAGTACTTCAACAAACATGGGTATGGTGACGAATTCTTGGGGCCTCCTTCTCAAGAACCCAACCCCGCAAAAGACGATCACGATCTAGCTAGTACCGCGGAGAAACCCCATTGCAACAGGCATCGTCTGGCGTTCAGTTCTCAGGAGATGCCTCCAGCTGCCGCCTTCATCGAGCCTCAGATAGCAGAGGTGCAAAATATTATCAGCCCCAACACACTCAAGAAGGCGGTCTCTGAGCAGAACTCGATGCCATTACAGCAGAAGAAGAAGGGACGGAAAAGAAAAAATAACAAGGGTGCGAGCCAGCCGGCACCGAGTATGATCCGTGCTCAGGACGGGCCACCTTCACCTAAGGATATCTCGAGGAGGGTGCATGTGGTGGGTAGGCCGATGCTACCGACTAATCTGCTCAAAGCTGCAATCGGTGCTATGCGGAGTCTACATGACAGTGTTCTTTCTTTGGAGAGGTGGCGTCTCTTCGAGAATGACGTGGCATACCCGATTTTCGTGGCCAAGGTGCCAGAGGGCAAGGGCTTTGTCGATAGCACCATCGAGGGTATGATCGTCCTGCGATTTGATGACATCTTCGCTATGTTTAACCTTCATCCGCTGCACTACACCTTCATTCGGCTATTTTCGCTCAGTATGGAGATGTGGATCATTAGAGACAAGACCCCATACATCGTGATAGTCGACCCCTTCTACATGCATGCCAAGATCTTGGGCAGCGCTGGGGACCGGCAAGTCGCGAGTTCATACCTCGAAGGCGTCATTCTGGCGAAACCAGATAAGGATAACTTCCTCGTGTGTTACTTACCCGAGTAAGTCATCCCCTCACCGCCACGTAACATATGATTTGTTAGATTTTGATCGTTCTTTTTTTTCTAACATTCCATGTTTTGTGCAGTGACACACATTCCACACTCATCCTCCTAATCCCGAAATATTCCATGGCCATGTATTTTGACTCGGACTGTCAGTCGAAGAAAGACTACATAAATATCAAGAAAGTTCTTGATGATGCTCTCCCCGGCTACGCCAAATCTGGAGGCACCTTTAGGAGGCCAATATGTAGGTACAACAAGCACGTGTTCACCCACGTAACGATGTTCCCCTACATCAAGCAGCCGCATGGCGGTCAGAAGGATGCCTACTACGCCCTCCATCACATGCGGGCGATCGTACGGGACCGTAATCACCTTCTGCTACCAACTAATCTCAAAGATTGGGCCGTATGCTTGTTGGCAATCCAGGACACGGACATCAGACAAACATTCTTTCGCATCCAGTCGGAGTTTGCGGAAATCATCCATCAAGATGTCCTTTGTACCTCGGGGCAGTTCTACCTTAGATATCAACCGTCCAATAGTGAAATAGAAACAACGCTACAAATGTAGGCTGACAACGACCGCGATTTCATGACCATCACAATAGACGGTGGCTTCATCCACGCTGCGGTCCCTGAGTCGAGTCGAAAGTAATGATGCTATGTAGTTCCGAAATATTGATTAGCTCATGTTGTAATTAAACTTTAATGAACTTGTATGTCTCTTTAGTTTGGACAGTCATTCAACTTATATGTAATTGATGCTGTTTATTAGTAGGACCATGGATCGTGCTATTAATGTGTTGCTTTTCTCTTCCGATTCTTTTGTTGCATACTTATATATTGCTTATGTATTGTCTGTGAATTGCTACTAATGTTTTGTTTGTCTAGTGCATAGAGATGTCATCGTATGGCGTGTACAAGGGTAAGGTTCCCGGAGTCTACGACGACTGGGAGGAGTGTTGGAGACAGGTTTACCGTTTCAGCGGTAACAGTTACAAAGGGTACACCACTAGGGCGGAGGCGGAAGCTAGATACGCGCGCTATCTAGCGGGAGATAGGAGGGAGCGTTGGAGGAACCGGATGAAGACCGGTTTCATCGCGATGATGCTTATCGTGACCGCAACTCTCTTCTATGTGATGGTAGTTTAGAAGATCGATATCGACTTGTAATGTGAAGACAAACTCACTACTCGCGGTCTCGAGACTTGTAGTGTTCTAACTTTATTCAGTATTTTGAATTCGGAGACTAATATGATGAATTGTATTCGGAGACTAATCTTCTATTGTATTCGATAAATCTGATGTTTATATGTTGTGTTGTTTATATTCTGTGTTGTAATGTATTTTGTAACCTGTGCAAATATCAGAAAAGAAAAAAATAATTCCTAATATTCATAGTAGTGGCGCACCATATTGCACTTTAGTGGCGCACTGAAATAAACACACCAGTGGCACATTATCTAAAAGTGCGCCATTAGTAACCTAGAGCACAAGGTAAATATGGCCCACTGGGAGGCATAGTAATGTCGCACTGGTGGACATAGTAATGGCGCACTACGTGGTGCGCCACTATTATCTAGGATACTAGTGGCGCACCAGTGGTGCGCCATTACTATTTGTTACTAGTGGCGTGTTAATAGTGGCGCACCTGTAGCACGCCATTAATAGCAAAAACATGTGCGCCACTAACAACCCTTTTTCTAGTAGTAAGCGTCTTGATCAATCTCTATAGATCTTGATGCCCAATATGTAAGCAGCTTCACCGAGGTCTTTCATTGAAAAACTCTTATTCAAGTATCCCTTTATGCTATCCAGAAATTCTATATCATTTCCAATCAACAATATGCCATCCACATATAATATTAGAAATACTACAGAGCTCCCATTCACTTTCTTGTAAATATAGGCATCTCCAAAAGTCTGTGTAAAACCATATGCTTTGATCACACTATCAAAGCGTTTATTCCAACTCCGAGAGGCTTGCACCAGCCCAGAAATGGATCGCTGGAGCTTGCACTCTTTGTTAGCACCCTTTGGATCGACAAAACCTTCTGGTTGCATCATATATAACTCTTCTTCCAGAAATCCGTTCAGGAATGCAGTTTTGACATCCATCTGCCAAATTTCATAATCATAAAATTCGGCAATTGCTAACATGATTCAGACAGACTTAAGCATCGCTACGGGTGAGAAAGTCTCATTGTAGTCAACTCCTCGAACTTGTCGAAAATCTTTTGCAACAAGTCGAGCTTTGTAGACAGTAACATTACCGTCAGTGTCGGTCTTCTTCTTGAAGATCCATTAATTTTCTATGGCTTGCCGATCAACGGGAATATCCACCAAAGTCCACACTTTGTTCTCATACATGGATCCCATCTCAGACTTCATGGCTTCAAGCCATTTCGCGGAATCTGGGCTCATCATCGCTTCCTCATAGTTCGTAGGTGCACCATGGTCTAGTAACATGACTTCCATAATAGGATTACCGTACCACTCTGATGCGGACCGTACTCTGGAAGACCTATGAGGTTCTGTAGTAACTTGATCTGAAGTTATTCACGGGAAAACCTTTGTTGAGCGTGTGTGCGAGAGAGAGACAACGTGTGTGTGTGTGATATGTGTAGAGACTGAGGCAATGATAAGAGATTCTTTGTGTCTCTGTGTGTGGAGGATAGAGAGAGACATGTGCATGGGGCTTTTTGTTGTGTAACGTGGAGACACATAGACATAATCAGAGAGTGAGTGTGAGAGATACACATGCGGACATGGGGAGAGATGTGTGAGTTAGAGAGATGGAGAATTTTGGTGTGCATCTGAGCTAGAGAGTGGGGAGGATATTGTTCGACGAGGTTTTGTACCAAAGAAAAAAGAGGATAAATACTTTTCATAGTATTAAAAAATACTGATTGACCTTTTTTTATCTCTCCTACATGACTAACCGTCGTCTAATCAATTTTTCAACGAAAAAGAATTTTCATGAGTGCAGCATACACAGGGGAGAGTATACACATGATGGACTAGTGCATGCACGTACTAGCTAATCTATTAATTGATCTTGTACAGGTGCATGGCCATTTTTCCTATGTGCTAATTAAAATGCAAGTGGCCTTATGTGGTGCATGGCAAAAAAAATCTACCTACACAGATGCATGCATCAAGGCAGCAATATGTGCAGCAATACTATGTATACTAGATAATACCCCGCGCGTTGTTGTGAGAATTTATAGTATTAAATTTCAAAAATAAAATTAGAATATATGTGAATAATGCATCTCCACATTCTTGTCATATATGAATTGTAGTGGATCGGTAGTGGAGCCAACATCCAAACAATGGTGTATATAGTCCTTCAGATTTACAATTTTACTCATGTTTCCTGATTTCTTGATGTATATTGTTCTATATACATGAATCATGCAAAGGTATTCAGAAGTTTTGAAAAAATAATAGGTGTATTTTTGTACACCCAAATCCATAGGTAGCTTTGCCCATAAATGTACACCCAAGTCTGTATGTAGTTTTACCCATGTAGGGAATCTAGTAGTAAATGGGGAGGGGCTGGATGGTATAGTGCCTTTCGGCCTTCTGAATACTTTGTAATAATTTGTTGCTTAAACATAAAAAAATAAATTCATAATAAACAAAAAAATGCAAATTACCAAAACGAAATACTTTCTATTCATGCGGATACATGCGTTGGATCATCACGGATTGGGAGTGCTATTTTTTACTACAATTGAAGTTGAACAACCTAGTGATCACTTATTCATGTTTTAAGCAACAGTACTCTTAATTCTTGGAGCAAAGCAGAGTAGTTCTTGAGATTCCTGCATGCATGGATGACACTGTCATACATATGGTGGAAAAATGACATTATTGCAAAGGTTAAACTTGTACATTTAGCTTAACGAAAAAAGAAATATTATACTGGATGAATCAGTGATACCTAAGAAACAATGAATCAGTGGTGCCTGTCGGTGTCAAAACTGGTGGATCTCGGGTAGGGGGTCCCGATCTGTGCGTCAAGGCTGATGGTAACAAGAAGTAAGGGACACAGATGTTTACCCAGGTTCGGGCCCTCTCGATGGAGGTAAAACCCTACTTCCTCATTGATTAATATTGATGATATGGGTAGTACAAGAGTAGATCTACCACGAGATTGTAGAGGCTAAACCCTAGGAGTTAGCCTATGATGGTATGATTGTAATTGTGATCGGCCTTCTAAGGACCAACCTCTCCGGTTTATATAGACACCGGAGAGGGCTAGGGTTTACGTGGAGTCGGTTACAAGGAAGGAAATATAATATCCGGATCGCCAAGCTTGCCTTCCACGCCAAGGAAAGTCCCATCCGGACACGGGCCGAAGTCTTGAGTCTTGTATCTTCACGCTTCAATAGTCCGGACGTTGTACACAGTCCGGCTGTCCGGATACCCCCTTATCTAGGACTCCCACAGTAGCCCCTGAACCAGGCTTCAATGACGATGAGTCCGGCGCGCAATATTGTCTTCGGCATTGCAAGGCGGGTTCCTTCTCCAAATACTCCAAAGAACCTGTTACGATGAATAGTGTCCGGTCTTTGATCAACGATGTGCTCCTCGGCTTCAGCGCCTTAGTAATGACCATCTCCACGTGTCGAGCGAATGCGAGGAGTCAAGGTATTTTTGCATTTGCCACCCTCGATCCTCCGGGCCAACCGTCTATTTGAAGGGACAGGGATCCTCAGATCCAAACCTCATTCTCCTCCCTTGAGCTAGCATCCCAGAACGCTTCGCAAAAAGCCATTCCAACATGGCCGACCGTCGCAACTCTTCTGCTTGCCCTCCTCGCTCTAAGTCGGGGGATTGGGGAGAGTTCTCAGTTCCTCAGCCGTTTGGTGAAGTTACAAACTCAAGGGTACCTCCCACCGGCCTTCATGGTCCCCGTCCGAGCTGGAATAGCCACTTACGATGGAGGGGAACAAGCTGAGGGATCTCCTAACCCATCTCCGGAGGAGCAGATATGCCTCATCTCGCATCTGCTGAGGGGCATCGGGTTTCCTATCCACCCGTTTCTTCGTGGGCTCCTGGAGTTCTATGGCCTCCAGTTGCACAATCTTACCCCGGCCTCCATTCTGCACATAGCGGGGTACGTTGCACTTTCCGAGCTGTTTTTAGGCTGCAAACCACACTTCGGGTTATGGAGGAAGCTATTCTGCCTTGTACCCCGCACCCAGGGAGAGTCCCTATATCAAGTGGGCGGGGCCGAACTATGGCGCATTGCCGAGACCGGATACCTGTCCGGCACTCCTGAGAAGGCACCGGAAAACTGGCCTTCAGGGTGGTTCTATATAAATGACGTTCCCCTTCCGGATCCAGTCCGGATAGGCCTCCCCAAGTTCAGCAATGCCCCGCCGAAGGCACGCTTAAGCTGGCGTCCCCGGGGTCCTCAGGAAGAGGACACATGGTAAATATACCTCCTGATGAATAGGATAAAGTTGCTAGCCAAATCCGGACTGACAATAGTTGAGGTCATGGCGATATGCATAATGTGTGGAGTGCAACCACTCCAATATCGAGGGAAGCCCATGTGGCATTTCAATGGGGAAGACGACGCCACCCGCTGCGATCGCAAGTGTCCGGGCTCCGCTGCCGCTTTGGTAAGGATATTGTCCGATTTGTACAAAGGGGAAGAAGAGGAATTCCTTCGCATAAAAACGCGGGACGGATTCTCCATGCACAACCCCCCAGCGTGGGTAAGTTGCCATTCTTTTCCCTGCTTTACTTACTCTAGCGTTCTCCTGCTAAGATTACTTGCATCAATGCTCTTGAGCAGGAATTGAGGAGGGCCATAGAAGGAATCTTCAGCCCCTCCCCGCAACCAGAGGACCCTGGAAGGGCCCTAGATCCGGGACTCAAGTAGATCCGGATATTACTGTGGAGCTTGTCAACAGGGTATTTTATCAAGCGAGCTGGGATGGCGCCCTGGTGGCCATTACGGCCGACTACCCTGGACTGCTCCCCGCGTCGCATGTAAGCTGAGCTAAAAAACCCTATCCTCCGAAGAGCACTTTCCCCAGGTATTATAATTTACCCTTAAGGTGTCGCTCTATTTGCAGAAACGACGACCGGAGCGAGGGGCCGAGCCCCTAGGGACTCGTCAACCATGGGCGTCCGGATCGGGTAGGCTCAAGAGGAAGGCGGTGAGGGCTGACACACCGCTACAGAAGTAAAGTCATAGCTTGTCCTTCTGTTATAGAATTTGAAATATGATAGCGCCCTTTGTTACTGGCAGGAAGAGGAATAACCGGGCTATATCCGGAGACCCCACCAACTGCGCCTCCACCAACCGGGTTCCAGAACCGGCTTCGGGGGCGGAGGCGGACACGGGGCCAGCACCGCATAGCTCCCCGACGGAGGGTGCGGATATGTGTTCGGCCACGAACTCCGAAGTGGAGAACGCCATGAACCACCTGCGATGGAGGGCCGTGCTCTGACACAACATCTTTTTCAAAGAGGCTTTTAATGCCTTCAATTCGGCGGACGCATATGTCCGAGCCGCTCGAGGCGGGCTTGCCCAAGCGACAAGCCAGTATACCAAAGACATACGGGTAAGAAATTTTGATAAGTATGCCTAGCAATAGACCCTGAGACTTAGAATAGTTGGGACAACTGTTTGAAGGATCAAGATGTCCTTGTGGACAAGAATGAACAATTGGCGCGGGAGCTGGAGGCATGCAAGGCCCAACTATCTGATGCGGTAGCCAAGTTAGAGGGATCCCGAAAGGCCCCCGCTGGTAATATTGGTCTCCATTATACACAGATGTACTAGTTAATAAATGGCTGGTGCGGTTAGTCTAACAGTAAATTCTGCAGACAATCCCAGGGTGAATCTGGAGGGCGCAGTGGGTGACGACTCGCATCTCCAATGGCAACTAAAGGTCGGTGAGCGCATCCTTACGCAGGTCACGCAAGAGAAGAACAAGCTTCATGATGCCAATATTCGTCTGGACGTGGAATTAAAGGACGTCCGTGCTCAACTGGCGGACTCCGTGAAGGAGAACAAAAAACTTTGACGCGACATTTATGGTAAGAGCTCAAGCGAACTGTTTAATAGTTCAGCGAGGAAGTTTATTAAAAAGATTTTTCCTTGTAGTAATGTTGACGGGTCACCCTGAAGAGGAGATGCCCTCATCTGCAGGTGATTTGCTGCAAGAACTGTCGCAGATGCACGAACGTGCCCGGCAGGTGATGCATGGCGTTGCTCAGGCCCTGTGGCCATCAAGCCTTCTGCCGAATGGCATGGGGGAGCTGGCGGACCTGCTTCAAGGAGCCCGGCGGCGCCTCCATCTATGGAAGATATCAGCCTACCGGCAAGGAGCAAGAGAAGCCTGGGCAATGGTGAAGACGCGCTACACCAAGCTGGACCCGAACCATATGGCCGAAGTTGGACCGGCGGGGCCCGATGGGCAAGAAATTCCCGATGAGCCTGGTATATGACCAGGTAGCGTTAGCCGCTAAGTATTCTCAGCAGGATTGTAGGCTAGATAGCCTATTAGATGGTATAGAGGAAGAATATAGTCAGTCTCAGTGACTGTGTAATTGAATTGGCATAAGTAGCCTCTAGCCGGATTGAAATCATTTGTCATGGCAGACCTTTTCGCTTCAGCCCCTGGATCCTATAGTCCGGGGTGTGTCCGAATACCCACTCGGTTATACAAAAACCAGGGTATGCGTGGAGACCAGGCGTAGGGGTCATAGGTGCTTGAATAGACAAGTACCCAACTAGTTATGTTATATTGCATGGATAGCAAGAAACATCTTCCAGGGAGAATAGTTCCGTTAGGGGTTCCTTTCCCTAGGTATCCATGTGTCGATGCACATGTCCGGACAGCGCGCGATGGAGTAGGATACAAAGCTTCTGGGGTTGTTTGTTGTAACCGACGAATACATCCTTTGTTCATCTATCGAATATTCTCTTAAGGAAACTAGCTTTCGGCTTCACCCAGTCTGAGGTACACATCTAGCTCAACCGGCAGTAACAATCACAGAGGTGCTCCCCTTATGCCCTAGCCGAATTAACGGGAACGTAGGGCATAAACACAAGATCCAGGCAACCCAGCTTGGCCACATCTTAAGTCATATCGATGCATATAATGGTGAAGAAAAGGCACATATGGAAAAAGAACACATATGTGATGGGCAAAAAGCCATTAAAGTGATTATTTCTAGCTTCCGAATAGGAAGCCCCTAGATACAGCTTGCACACATGGTACGGCCGGGATAATCTGGGGATCCGCACTGTATTAAACACTTTGTGTGAAGAGAAAGAGGGTCGAGAAAGGAGAGAAACAGAGGTGGAGCATAATTAAAAAGGAGGGGTGAGGAGACGAACACTGCGTTCGGCGTTAGGCGGTACGCATTACGTAGGCGGTACGCTCCTCCGGTGAGAACTACATCGATGACGAAGGGACCTTCCCATCTGGGTTTGAGTTTGTCCTTCTTCTCCGGTAGGCGTAGAACGAGCTCGCCAATATTGTAAGTTTTGGCCCGCACTTCTCTGCTTTGATATCGCCGAGCTTGCTGCTGATAGAATGCGGAACGGGCTTTTGCGACATCGCGCTCCTCCTCCAGGGCATCCAAGTTATCCTGCCGATCTAACTCGGCTTCCTTCTCTTCGTACATGCGTACACATGGCGAATCATGTATTATGTCGCAGGGTAGTACTGCTTCCGCGCCGTACACCATAAAAAATGGTGTATATCTGGTGGTTCGATTCGGTGTGGTCCGCAGCCCCTAGAGTACGGACTCGAGCTCCTCTAGCAAGTATGTATCCGATTCTGTTAAAGATTGCACTAGTCTGGGTTTGATGCCGCTCGTAATGAGAATGTTTGCCCGTTCGACCTGGCCGTTTGTTTGAGGGTGGTAGACGGAAGCGTAGTCGAGCTTAATGCCCATTTTGCCGCACCAAGTTTTCACTTCATCGGCTGTGAAATTTGAGCCATTATCAGTGATGATGCTGTGGGGGACACCGTATCGGTGTACGACCCCGGATAAGAAGTCTATTACTGGTCCGGATTCGGCCGTTTTAACTGGTTTGGCTTCGATCCATTTGGTGAATTTTTCCACCATGACTAATAAGTATTTTTTTCTTATGGCTTCCCCTTTAAGAGGTCTGACCATATCCAGCCCCCAGACCGCGAAGGGCCAAGTTATGGGGATTGTTTGGAGAGTGGTAGGGGGCATATGACTCTGATTGGCGAAGAGCTGGCAGCCGACACAATGTTGGACAAGGTCCTGTGTGTCTACTCGGGCCGTCGGCCAATAGAAGCCTATACGGAAGGCCTTGCTGACTAGCACTCGAGCTGCGGCGTGGTGTCCGCCCAGTCCGGCATGGATTTCCGTCAGGAGTTGCCGCCCTTCCTCTTCGGAGATGCACCTTTGGAGCACTCCGGTCGCACATTTCTTATAGAGTTCCCCTTCGTGGACCTTGTAAGCTTTAGAGCGCCGAACTATGCAGCGTGCTTCATTTTGGTCTTCGGGGAGCTCCTGCCTATTTAAGTAGGCCAAGAAAGGCTCGGCCCACGGGGCGATTATGGCTGAGGGAGTCCTGGACTAGGGGGTGTCTGGATAGCCGAACTATCATCATCGGCCGGACTCCAAGACTATGAAGATACAAGATTCAAGACTTCGTCCCGTGTCCGGGTGGGACTTTCCTTGGCGTGGAAGGCAAGCTTGGCAATACGGATGTATAGATCTCCTACCATTGTAACCGACTCTGTGTAACCCTAGCCCTCTCCGGTGTCTATATAAACTGGGGGGTTTTAGTCCATAGGACGAACAACAATCATACCATAGGCTAGCTTCTAGGGTTTAGCCTCCTTGATCTCGTGGTAGATCCACTCTTGTACTACCCATATCATCAATATCAATCAAGCAGGAGTAGGGTTTTACCTCCATCGAGAGGGCCCGAACCTGGGTAAAAACATCGTGCCCCTTGTCTCGTGTTACCATCCGCCTAGACGCACAGTTCGGGACCCCCTACCCGAGATCCGCTGGTTTTGACACCGACATTGGTGCTTTCATTGAGAGTTCCTCTGTGTCGTCACCGATAGGCTTGATGGCTCCTTCGATCATCAACAACGATGTGGTCCAGGGTGAGGCTTTTCTCCCCGGACAGATCTTCGTATCCGGCGGCTTTGCACTGCGGGCCAATTCGCTTGGCCATCTGGAGTAGATTGAAAGCTATGCCCCTGGCCATCAGGTCAGATTTGGAAGCTTGAACTTCACGGCCGACATCCGTGGAGACTTGATCTTCGACGGATTCGAGCCACAGCCAAGCACGCCGCATTGTCACGATGGGCATGATTTAGCTCTGCTACCGAACAGTGCCCTGGAGGCCGCACATGAGTCCGCTCCGACCCTTAATTCGGAGCCGACCGCGCAGATCGAGGATGGGTGGCTAGACACCACCTCGGGGGCTGCAACCTCTACAGGGATGGAGCCGAATACTGACCTTGTCCCTTGTAAAGCTCGTGACTCCGAGGTGCCGGACTCCTCTCCGGACTCCGAACCTCCCGCGCCCCCTCCAATCGAATCCGATTGGGCGCCGATCATGGAGTTCACCGCCGCAGACATCTTTCAACACTCACCTTTTGGCGACATCCTGAATTCGCTAAGATATCTCTCGTTATCAGGAGAGCCATGGCCGAACTACGGTCAGGATGGTTGGGATGCGGACGACGAAGAAATTCAAAGCCCACCCACCACCCACCTTATAGCAACTGTCGACGATTTAACCGACATACTAGACTTCGACTCCGAAGACATCGACGGTATGGACGACGATGCCGGAGACGACCAAGAACCAGAGCCTACTGGGCACTGGAAAGCCACCTCAACTCATGACATATACATGGTGGATACACCAAAAGGAAGCGATAATGAGGAACAACGGGAAGCGGCGAAGGATAATTCCTTCGCAAAACAACCAAAATGGCGACGCAAGCGCCGCCCGAAGTCCCGCCTCGATAACAACAGCACCCATAATGACCCAGCAGTAGAGCAGGGCAAACAAGTGGACGACGAAGATGAAGCCAAGCAACCATCCGAACAGGATGAATCGGACAAGCAACCCATCCACGGCGAAAACAACAGTCCAGACGATCTCACGCTGGACACATCACCGGAGCATAAGAACATTCACAAAAGGCTCGTCGCCACCGCAAGAAGTTTGAAGAAGCAGAAACGGAAGCTCAAAACAGCGGAAGACGTACTTAGAATGAGATGGAGCAAAGTACTCAAAACCGCAGACAAATACGGCAATAGTTACCAAGCAAAGAGCTACCCGAAGCGCAAGCTGTTACCCGAATTCGACGAGGAGGCCGTAGAGCCACCACAATCAAAAAGCAAAGAGGCCACCTGGCCGGATAGATGACCAGATGACAGGCTAAGAGCGGCAAGCGGCGCCGCACACAAGCCGGCATATAAAGATCCTCGCAAAAAGGATGGCCCGGTCAGGTCCATTTATGGGCCAAAAAAGAGGGCCCCAGGAAGCAACACAACACGCCGAGTGTTCGAAGATAACGGCACACCTAAATACAGGGGCGCCGCACACCCACTATGTTTCACCGATGAGGTACTGGATCATGAATTTCAAGTGGGTTTTAAGCCCATAATCATAGAGGCATACGACGGAACAACAGACCCTGGAGTCTGGATTGAGGATTACATCCTACACATACATATGGCTAGAGGAGACGACTCCATGCCATAAAATACCTACCCCTCAAGGTCAAAGGGCTAGCTCGGCACTGGCTCAAAAGCCTCCCAGAAAATACCATTGGAAGTTGGGAAGAGCTCGAGGATGCGTTTAGAGCAAATTTTCAGGGGACTTATGTCCGCCCTCCGGATGCAGACGATTTAAGTCACATAACTCAACAGCACGGAGAGTCAGTGCGCAAATTCTAGAACAGGTTCCTCACTAAAAAGAACCAAATAGTCGACTGTCTGGACGCCGAAGCCTTAGCAGCTATTAAACATAATGTCCGAGACGAATGGCTCGCCAGACACCTCGGCCAGGAAAAGCCAAGAACAATTGCCGCGCTAACGAGCCTCATGACCCACTTTTGCGCGGGAGAAGATAGCTGGTTGGCAAGATGTAGCACCAGCGACCCAAGTACATCCGAGGTCAGAGATGGAAATGGGAAATCATGACGCAGAAAAGATCAGCGCCGAAATAAAGAAAATGGCCCAAAGAACACGGCGGTCAACGCCGGATTCAAAAGCTCTCGACCGAACAACAAAACACTGCCTCTTAAGGACAACAGTGACGAGCTATCCAACCTAAACAAAATTTTGGATCGGATATGTCAAATCCATAGTACCCCCGGGAAGCCTGCAAACCACACCCACCGAGATTGTTGGGTCTTCAAGCAGTCCGGCCGACTCAATGCCGAACACAAGGGGCTCGACACGGCAAGCGAGGACGATGACGAACCCCACAAGCAGAACGTCGGAAAACAAAAGACTTTCCCACAAGAAGTCAAAACAGTAAACTCACTTCATGTGATAATACGGAATAATAGTACGGCACCCGCTAAAGTACGCGTCGCACGGTCCACCCCAGCGGAATCCCGAGATTGGATGTCAAAACCAATTACTTTCGACCACCTGAATTACTCCAGAAGTATTCGAAATGCAGGATGGACTGCTTTGATATTGGATCCTATAATCGACGGACTACAATTTACACAAGTCCTAATGGATGGCGGCAGCGATTTAAACCTGCTATATCCAGACACAATCTGCAAGTTGGGGATAGACCCTACTAAAATTTGCCATAGCCGCACTTCCTTCAAAGAAGTGACGCCAGGCCCTTACGCCAAGTGCACGGGCTCCTTACTACTAGAAGTTGTGTTCGGTTCACCCGACAACTTCCGTTGCGAAAAGCTAATCTTCCATGTCGCCCCATTTAAAAGTAGCCATCAAGCACTATTGGGACGTGAAGCTTTCGCCCGCTTTAACGCAATACCGCATTACGCGTCTCTTACACTTAAAATGCCCGGTCCGCGCGGCATCATCTCATTAAAAGGTAACTTCGAGTGTTCCTCGACCGCGGAAGATCGTGAGACTGCCTTGACATCCACACACTAAACCGGCCTTGCTAATCAAAGCCCCTACAAGATGGGTCATGCAGACCCCGGACACGGCTAGACGAGTCCGGCATAATTAAACTAGGGGCTTACTAGCCGCATACCCCCTTACAAGGGGCTGCAAGCACGAACAATGAAAGCCAATAAAGCTCAACCTTCTTTCATTTTTTAAATCATACTCTGTTTTAAATACATCTTCGGCACGATACCTTTTCAAACTAAGTCCTTCTCTTTTACAGATGAACAATGTGCTACACCCGTCCAGGATACAGCATAATGGAGACACAGGCGCAAACGTGCAGTAGGGACCCGTTAAAAGGATTCTTTTCAGATTAAGACCCTGCATAAACCTTTTTTACTATCTCTTGTTGCTATACATCCCCTGGTTTTCTACCATAACCAGAGAGGAGGCTGACGTTTTGGCATCGGCCGCGTCAGAAGATTTCGCGCGTACCTGGACACTAGGGGCTTAGGGCATTGATCTTCCCGTTATCGTAAAGACCGAATACCTCAGGGAGTGTTCGGCGTCTCGAGTTAGGCCTTATATGCATCAGCTCCGAATCATGTCTTTGGTCAAATGTTGGGTTTGCCCGGCTCCTGTGTTTTGCTGCCTTACGTTCCGTATCATCGGCTAATGCGGCACCAGGAGAACTACTGTGATTGTGCCCTAGTTCGGCCAGGCAAGCACCTCAGTAGAGAAAGCCGAAAACTGACTGTCATGATATAGCGAGAGACTGTCAACCACTCGGTCGACTACCAGAATGTCTAGAATTCCTCCGCTTTGACGAAGGACCGTTTCCCGGTCAGGCACATACGCGCCCCGAATTCGGAGAGCGCGGTGCCCCTAGGGGCTATATCATAGCCCCACCTTCGAACTCCTATGACAAGTGAAAGTGATAAAGCATTATAGTCTGGTTGCCTAGTTTGCTACGCTACCACCTCCTTTACAGGACCAAGACGTTGGATTAAGTGTGAAAATGCGCTATTTTGCAAACACCCCCGCACCTTGTGCGTTGGGGCTGATGCCGAAGACTGCCATCTTTCAGGTTATATACACGTATACATTAACGGCCGCACAGGAGATATTTCCATACTTGAACGCACAAGTATAAAAGGCACTTATATTGTGAATATCGTTTTACAATTCATACAAGTCATTTGAACATAACATTTTTCGAGCACTGCGACTCTATTTCACGAGCGCCCTGCAGGACTTCCCCAAAATAGTCCTCGGCAGGTAACCGGCTCTCGTCCGAACCCCGGGTTGCAACATCGGTGGCATCCATCTCTGGCCAGTATGTCTTCACACGGGCGAGAGCCATCCGTGCACCCTCTATGCATGCCGACCGCTTCATCGCCTTGATATGCGGCACCGCCCCAAGGAATTGCTGTAATAAACCAAAATAACTCTTCGGCTTGGGCCTATCTGTCACGTCCCTGGTCCTGTTATGCATTAGGCTAGGCCTCATGAGAGCATCATGTTTTGATTCAAATGAAACTTGAACTGAGGAATTTTGGAAGCCTCAAAAACTTAAATAAAAGAGGGGCAAAGAACCCTGGAAAATGCATTCAATGTTTCCAAAATGGCCTTAACTAATGTTGGTTATATTTTGGCAAGGGTTTTACACCAAACCAAAAATAATGAACATTTTTGAAGAATATTTTGAGCATTGAATTTAAATCATATTCTATTTGAATTTGGAAATATATTCATAATAAGCTGTCAGGACCCCGACTCAATGCCACATCGATCTAGCATGTAACACCTCATATCACTTTGCGGCCTCACGCACGGTATTCCCACGGGTGCTGCCTTACCTTTGCCCGGGACCGTTTGCGCCTTTTGGCACACGTATATGATAGTGTCGCTAGCATCCATATGATAAGGAGCCCGGGATAACATGGCTAGTGTAAACCCAAAGTGGCACAAACTTACAGGGACAGGCATCCATGACCCAGCATCGAACGTGTCGGTCATCAACGAGTGAATCCAGGCTGTAGCACTGGGCTAGCAGGACTCCGGTGAACCGGGCTGTAGTGGGCTAACAGGACTCCGGTATTCATCGCGTGACATTTCCCCGAAGGGACAGACACAGGAACGAAGAAGGACACATGCCGGCCAGCCCAAGTGTTCCGCAGCAGTAGCAAGCTACCATGGCTCGGTGGAAACACTAGGAGACATTTCCTGGTAAGAGAGGCTACTAAAGATAAACAACTAGATAGTCAGATCCCACACATACCAAGCATTTCAATAACATACACACAATATGCTCGATATGTGCAAATACAACATGGCATCACAACATGACTCTACAACTCAAGTATTTATTCAATAGGCTCCGAGGAGCGAGATATTACAAACATGGGCCTCATGACCCGACATTCAGAGCATACAAGGCAAAGCACATGCGGAAGCTATGATGTCTGAGTACAGACAACTATAAATGAAAAAGGCTGAGAAGCCTGACTATCTACCAGATCCTGCCGAGGGCACAAGATCGTAGCTGAGGTAACAAGCTAAACGTCGAAGTCCACGCGGAACTACTAGTGAGACTGAAGTCTCTCTGCAAAACATAAAATAGGCAAACGTGAGTACAAATGTACCCAGCAAGACTTACAACAGAACTAACTACATATGCATCATTGTCAACAAGGGGATGGTGGGGTTTAACTGCAGCAAGCCAGCTTTGACTCGGTGGCTAACCTGAACTACGACTGCAAGTAACTCTTTTGAGGTGGCGCACGCGAGTCCACATATTCACCATATCAATACACCACTATGGATCCGCTCCCGTCTCCCTACGAGAACGCCATCCATAGCACTCACGCTTATCTTGCACATTTTAGAGTATCCACTTTCACTTGTTTATGAACTGTACAAGGGGTCCAAATTTCCATATCCGAGGAATCCGGCTATTCGAATAGATGATGTTAACCCTGCAGGGGTGTACTTCTTCACACACGCTCTCGCCACTTACTGCCCTGTACACATCATGTACCTCGGCAACCTTCAAGCGGAAGCCGGGCGAGGGAGTCGGCCACGACCTGACTAACCGAACAAGTCTCTAGTCCAGGTTTATCGCCTATTCGGGTTCCATCCGCAAGGAGATCCGGCCGGGGTGTCGCTCACGGCCCCAAACAATGTGAGCAGGGTTCCCAAGCCCACCATCCGGGTGCCACTTGGTACACCGTGCCACTGTGCCTAGTCTTTCCCAAGCCCACCTGTACCGGGTGCCACTTGGTAGACTACTAACACTACCTACAAACACCAGAAACTAGTTGCAACTCCTGGATAGAGATCATGTTGATTAATAAGTCGAGAGGGGTCGAGTTACCGTAACCCAATGTGTGGTAGTAACTGGTCATGGATCACAAACACAGAACTCAGTTCCTGAAGACGGCTGCAATGAGACAACCCACCATGTACTCCTACATGGCCTCTCACCGCTACCTTTACCAAAACGTGTTCACACACTTAGCTCACACACAGTAGGACATGTTCACACACCTCTGATTCATCCCCGATGAATCAGACCTGACTCAACTCTAAGCAGTAGCAGGCATGACAAACAAGCATGAATGAGTAGGCACAACAGGGCTCAAACAACTCCTACTCATGCTAGTGGGTTTCATCTATTTACTATGGCAATGACAGGTCATGCAAAGGATAAAGGGGTTCAGCTACCGCAACAAGCAACAGATGAATCGTTGTTGTCCTAATGCAGTAAAAGAGAGCAGGAGCGAGAGAGTGGGATTTTATCGGAATGAACAAGGGGGTTTTGCTTTACTGGCACTTCTGAAGATAACATTGAGTCTTCATCAGTGTCAACGATCACATCGTCGGTACAACGTCTACCGAGGGGGAACAACACCGGCGAACACAGAAGAAACACGATCAATGCAATGCACAATATGATGCATGCTATGACATGGCAACATGCTGGTGTTTTGAGCTAATGCAACTAGCAACAGATTAAATGAAGTTGGTTTGAATACAAGATTCAAATTCAAACTCCATATGTGATTATTCAAATGCCATTTAATTGATTTGTGCTAAACATCAGCTATAAATTGTTCTAACATGCATGAAAATGGTACAGATGGATTCCTTGAATTTTTCTGATAATTTTTCATATATAAATTATTTAATTTGGAGTTACGGTTGAATTTCTATGATTTTTAGAAGTTTTAGGCATTTTCTGGAATTTCCTGATTATTTTTAAATCCAGAAAATACTTATTGCGTCAGCACCACGTCACTGTGACGTCAGCAGAGTCAACTGGGCACCCCAGGTCAAACCTGACCAGTGGGGTCCACTGGTCGGTGACTAGTGCTGGTTAGTGACAATGACAGGTGGGACCAGGTCAACAGCCACGTCAGCTTGGTCAAAGCTGATGTGTGGGCCCACGGTGGTTAGATTAAAACTTAACAGAAAAAGATAAGGATTAAATAAGGGCGTGGGGCCCATACGTCAGCGGCTCTGGGGAGGTTAGCTGGCCGTGATTAGTGCTAATCACGCGGCCACGTCGGCTAGTGACGCCGGCGACCATGGCGACCGCGTGACCTCGCCGGAGTTGCTCGGGATGGTGCTACAGCCCGCGGCTGGTCGCGCTGAGGGCACCAAGAGGGAGCCCGTGCTCCCGCGCATCTAGTGGCGCATGCAGCTGGGCACAGGGAGGCCGGGGTTCGCCGGAAACGGGCTCCTGGCGGCGGCCGGAGTTCAGCCATGTGCGGGGTTGGGGCTGCGGCGCGCTAGGGGAGAAGCTGATGGTCCAGACGGCATCCGCGGGCCACCAGAAGCGTGCTGGTGCCACGGGTTCGAGCAGAGGGGCTCAGGTCAGGAGAGCTACGTGGCCATGGCGGTCGGCGGTGCTCGGGAATGTGGGCGGGGGTGCTACGGCACGGGAACGAGCAAAACGAAGGAGGGGAAATGGAGTGGAGCTCACAGCAAGTTCGTCAGCGGTCTCGTTGGGCTCGGGGACGGGTTGTGGACAACATATCGGCGACGGAGATCGGCGGTGCCCGAGGTTGAAGATGATGTCGATGGCGGCGATACGGCGCGTCCCCGGTTGCTTGGCTCGTCGAGGAGGCGTAGAAGGCGGAGGTGGGGCTCTCGGGCACGTCAGAGGGGCGAGGGGGAGGCGGTGGCCGCGGCAGCAGCAAGCGGCGGCGACGGGCTCCGCTCGGTGAGGAGAATAGAGGAGGGGGGGAGAGTGTTCGGGGAAGAGAGAGGGAGCAGCGAGGGAGGAAGAGGAGCGAGGGGACATGAGGCGTCGTCGTGGCGTCTCTAGGGAGGCCGGGGGAAGCAGGAGGTGGCCGGGGCATTGCCAGCGCTCGCCACCGAGCAGCTTCGGTGCGAGGGGAGGAAGACGACAGGAGAAGGGTGGGCTGGGCCGCTGGAGGAGCTGGGCCAGGTAAGTGGGCGCCAGGTAAGTGGCTGGGCTTCTCTCTTTTATTTATTTTTCTTCTGTTTTGTTTTATTTAATTGCCACTGAATTTTAATTCAAACAGAATTTGAAAACAGTGCCAAAACTCCCCTGGATATTTTTAAGTCACTTAATGGACTTCTCCACATATACAAAAATATCTCAGGTCATTTGAAAATATATTCATTATATATTATGAATATAATTCCAAATTCAAATAGAATATGATTTAAATTCAATGCTCAAAATATTCCTCAAAAATGTTCATTATTTTTGGTTTGGTGTAAAACCCTTGCCAAAATATAACCAACATTAGTTAAGGCCATTTTGGAAACATTGAATGCATTTTCCAGGGTTCTTTGCCCCTCTTTTATTTAAGTTTTTGAGGCTTCCAAAATTCCTCAGTTCAAGTTTCATTCGAATCAAAACATGATGCTCTCATGAGGCCTAGCCAAATGCATAACAGGACCAGGGATGTGACAACTCACCCCCACTAAACAAAAATCTCGTCCCGAGATTCAAGCGTAGGGTAAGATGAAGGGGAACACACAACTAACGAAATCTTCACGATCCAGGTTGCACTTCAAATGAACGTTGATTCGTTCACCATCATTGTCTCGAAGTCTTGCTCTGAGAACTCCAACTAACATGACAAGAAGAGGAGAAGGAGACTCTAGAAGGATCGATCTTCTTGAAGGTCGAACAACTCAGGTCTAACTCACAGAATGAGACATAGCAACATCTCTCGAGCTGAGAGACGAAGCACACATCTAGAGGGATGGAGTGGAACAAATGATGAGGGTTCACTAGGTAGACAACAATTTTCACGCTTAAGAAGGTGGTGAACGGTTGCCAACGTAGCGAGGAGTTGGGTTGCCATGATACCACAACGAGGCACCTTAGGGAAGGTGACTCGTAGAAATATCCCCTTAAGTGGCAAAAAGAATTACCTTTGATTCAGAGATCATTGAAACTCTTTATACCAGCCTAAGGAAATTCTCGAGCGATCATTTGGAGGGGTTTGGTAGAATGGCATACCCAGACTTGGACGATGTGGATTACCTTGTTGAAGACAACGTAATGGATGAATTTGCTTACCACCGGAAATGGAAGAGACCCATGGTAGAATGGCACATTGGCGGTGCAAGCTGGGAACAAAATGCAAATGCTGGGAATGATTCTGGTAACTAGGGAAGAACCCAACAATAGAGAGTGAATTCACTGTTTGAAAAGGTCATAGCATTGCCGAGGAAACTGAGAGGAATCCCAGTTAGTGCCAATGGTAACACCTAACGCTTGTGCGTGCTCTCAAGAACTTGAGCATTTCCATAATCATCAAGATTTTACCAATATCCGTGTCAAGGATCCTCGCAACACAACTTGCTACCATGATGAATGATGATGGATGATGCAGGTGCAAAGGAAGATAACACTTTCTCAGATTTCACCCTAGCGAGGCCAAGGAGACAAAATCTGGACGATCGACCGAGAGACATTTAGCACTCCGCTTCTAATGCTCTCCTTGATGTGCTAGCGTAACCCATTTACATGGTTTGGTATCTAGAACATCAAGTAAAAGGTCGGACTTCGGGAACACAAAAATCATAAGGCACAACTAGGGAGTAAATCCTACGAAGTCCTTATGGGGAGGTGGCCAACTTTCTCAATCAAGATACTACAGTAATAGGTCTTCCGGCTGGGTGTGTTGGCCATGACATCCACTTTACCGGTTACAGAGAGACATATATTATAGTTCTTGGAAAAATTCTCCAACCATCATATCTGTCTGAGATTCAGACCTGGTTGGTGTCAGAATATTCCGGACTCATCGAGTCTAGGAAGAAAAATGAAAGTTTGCAACACAAATCGACGAGATAACGTTGCGAGATTCTCGGGAAATGAACTACGATAGCAAACTCCAAGACATGAGCTGGTTCTGCTACACACATGTGAACATGCTATCCTGGACAAACATGACCACGTGGTAGTCTTACAATAAAACACTACCGAGTTCTGGTAGGGAACCATCATTGAGGATATAGGAATCTTGTGCATGAACTAGTATTTGCACAGCAACTCCTTTTCCTTGAACAAATCAATCAGTGGCTTGGTGTGCTAGGGATACATAGGGAATGAAGATGATCAGTCTATCAGACCATAGAATACTTCGCACATGCATGACTGACCTGGGATGATTCCAGAGGAGCAAAAACAAACTTTCTCGAATTCACGACGGCAACTTGCATCCAATGCACATGAACTAGAGGAAGTCACTTCTTACATCCGAACATATGCTTCATGAGCTAGCATGAACAAATGCTTTCAAAAGTTTCCAACACTAACTTAATGTTCAACAAAATCATGGAGGAGATAAGGATGTTGTCAATGGGCTCAACAACAATTCATCCGGGTTCCCTTTTAAAAGGAATTCCATAGTTAAGTGAACACGGTGATAGCATTGGTCAGACCAAAGAATATAATGGTGTATGCTCGAGGAAAATCCACGAGTAAGACAACATTACGAATATCGTTGGTTCTGATTTGATTTGACGATAGCCCATACTGAATCAAAGGTTTGGGTAAGATAATAGATCCAGCAATTGACCACGAGGATCAACCAATGAAGATATCATCTATCTTCAACACACTCACACACACACAAGATATCCCTTAAGATGAACTAAATCGGACAAGCTTCCATCTTCCAACTCTCCAAGTTGTTGTTTAGTTTAGCCAACTAGCTCAGGGGTACCCAACACGAATTCTTGGAGAAAGGGTGGTTTACAGGAATAAACCAACTTGAACACGAACTCAACATAGCGGTCAGGCGACAACCTGGTAATACTTCCGAGAAGATATACGAAAAATCACGAACCACCGATATGTTACTAAGCTCGAGAACAATCTTGCTTTTTAGGGCAAGATGATATGATCAAATGAGCGAGGACTTGGCAAAATCCTAACTCATCAATCAAAGAGTGCACCAGGAAATAAGGACTAGATAGCACAATCTATCTTAGAATGGTGATTCAATAACCAACATGCTAAGAATGAGAATATTGTCCATTTACTACCAAGCAACTAGTTGCTAGGGGTACTGATTTCACACATCATAGTTCACCCATCGGCATTCCGGTTGCAACAACACGGAAGCCGAGAAATGAATAATGATGGCAAGAAGTATCACTATATCAAGAGTTCATAGGAGGGTGTGCAATTCCAATGACAATCTTGATGTAGAGATGATAATACTCCAAGGTAGGACAGAACAAGAGCTAGATTAGCATTTTGATCTGCGGAGTACAACTACTTTGACCCAATCCTGGATATGGATGAGGTTCTGGCGTTTGTTTGTCCTAGTCATCCTGAATGGAATGGCTTGACGGACCACAAGAGTAATAGGCATCGATAAACGAATGCACGCATACTCTTGACTATCAATTGATAGACGAGGGTCGGAAGACAACTAAAAAGAGGGACAACTCAAAGGAACATACGATTTTCTGAGTTGTGGATGCATGGTTTAGCATGTTGAACAAAATTCAACATATTTCTTCCGGATAACCCATGCAGAAAGGTAGAACTGGCAGAGCCACAATATATAATGGAGAACTCATCAAGAGCACTCTAGTTGTGATCGTTCAGTTCAAAAGAACTCCTGCCAAGAATGGTTCATGGTATTTGGAAGAACGATATACCACGGACCTCGAGGACTAACGCAAAGGTTACTAATATCCTAAAGGAACTAGCAAACACTATCAACATGAAGTAAGTAGAGTGAATCTCGGGTTCAAAACCCTGGAGGTAGAATACCTACTACTAAGTGGCATCACGGGATGCTTTTGGGAATGATGGCCAGAATCATCACACTGGGACACGAATCATGGCTAAATTACTAGATGATCCCCTAAGACAACTAGGGTTATAATAATAACTACAACATAAAGGTCGAGGCAGTAAAGTACCTCAACTCAACAATTAGTGTGATTGAGCTGGCATAAAGGAACATCAAAACCAGAGGGAAAGGATTTTGCAAATGCATCAGACTCTTTGGAAACCTGGGATGACTCGGACAGCATAACGGCTGTAAATGCTCAAAAAAGATTTGAGATATTCACAAAAATGGTGGCATAACCACTCAGAAGCACAATATCAAGGTTTCGAGATCAACGGTTAACATACAGAAGTCGTAGGAACTGAACTCAAGCTTAAATCCAATAATCTTATAAGTCTACGGATTAGTAACACGTGATCCTGATACAAAGAAGAGATAGCCTAGTTCTTAATCCCCGTAGGAAAGATAAGATGACTTAGATCAGAAGGGCATGAGGTATAAGGAGTAAAAAGAGCCTTACGTTCCATCCCACAATCAATTCCCTTATATAACTAAAGAATTTCTAGACTCAACTTCGACCAGTTTGGCTTGGTAATCCTACAGGCAGTCAAGCTCTGATACCAAAGCTGTCAGGACCCCGACTCAATGCCACATCGATCTAGCATGTAACACCTCATATCACTTTGCGGCCTCACGCACGGTATTCCCACGGGTGCCGCCTTACCTTTGCCCGGGACCGTTTGTGCCTTTTGGCACACGTATATGATAGTGTCGCTAGCATCCATATGATAAGGAGCCCGGGCTGACATGGCTAGTCGTAAACCCAAAGTGGCACAAACTTACAGGGACAGGCATCCATGACCCAGCATCGAACGTGTCGGTCATCTGCGAGTGAATCCAGGCTGTAGCATTGGGCTAGCAGGACTCTGGTGAACCGGGCTGTAGCGGGCTAACAGGACTCCGGTATTCATCGCGTGACATTTCCCCGAAGGGACAGACACATGAACGAAGAAGGACACATGCCGGCCAGCCCAAGTGTTCCGGAGCAGTAGCAAGCTACCATGGCTCGGTGGAAACACTAGGAGACATTTCCCGGTAAGAGAGGCTACTAAAGATAAACAACTAGATAGTCAGATCCCACACATACCAAGCATTTCAATAACATACACACAATATGCTCGATATGTGCAAATACAACATGGCATCACAACATGACTCTACAACTCAAGTATTTATTCAATAGGCTCCGAGGAGCGAGATATTACAAACATGGGCCTCATGACCCGACATTCAGAGCATACAAGGCAAAGCACATGCGGAAGCTATGATGTCTGAGTACAGACAACTATAAATGAAAAAGGCTGAGAAGCCTGACTATCTACCAGATCCTGCCGAGGGCACAAGATCGTAGCTGAGGTAACAAGCTAAACGTAGAAGTCCACGCGGAACTACTAGTGAGACTGAAGTCTCTCTGCAAAACATAAAATAGGTAAACGTGAGTACAAATGTACCCAGCAAGACTTACATCAGAACTAACTACATATGCATCATTGTCAACAAGGGGATGGTGGGGTTTAATTGCAGCAAGCCAGCTTTGACTCGGTGGCTAACCTGAACTACGACTGCAAGTAACTCTTTTGAGGTGGCGCACACGAGTCCACATATTCACCATATCAATACACCACTATGGATCCGCTCCCGTCTCCCTACGAGAACGCCATCCATAGCACTCACGCTTATCTTGCACATTTTAGAGTATCCACTTTCACTTGTTTATGAACTGTACAAGGGGTCCAAGTTTCCATATCCGAGGAATCCGGCTATTCGAATAGATGATGTTAACCCTGCAGGGGTGTACTTCTTCACACACGCTCTCGCCACTTACCGCCCTGTACACATCATGTACCTCGGCAACCTTCAAGCGGAAGCCGGGCGAGGGAGTCGGCCACGACCTGACTAACCGAGCAAGTCTCTAGTCTAGGTTTATCGCCTATTCGGGTTCCATCCGCAAGGAGATCCGGCCGGGGTGTCGCTCACGGCCCCAAACGATGTGAGCAGGGTTCCCAAGCCCACCATCCGGGTGCCACTTGGTACACCCCTGCCACTGTGCCTAGTGTGTCCCAAGCCCACCTGTACCGGTGCCACTTGGTAGACTACTAACACTACCTACAAACACCAAAAACTAGTTGCAACTCCTAGACAGAGATCATGTTGATTAATAAGTCGAGAGGGGTCGAGTTACCGGAACCCAATGTGTGGTAGTAACTGGTCATGGATCAGAAACACAGAACTCAGTTCCTGAAGACGGCTGCAATGAGACAACCCACCATGTACGGAGTGCTAATCACGCGGCCACGTCGGCTAGTGACGCCGGCGACCATGGCGACGGCGGGACCTCGCCGGAGTTGCTCGGGATGGTGCTACCGCCCGCGGCTGGTCGCGCTGAGGGCACCAAGAGGGAGCCCGTGCTCCCGCGCATCTAGTGGCGCATGCAGCTGGGCACAGGGAGGCCGGGGTTCGCCAGAAACGGGCTCCTGGCGGCGGCCGGAGTTCGGCCATGTGCGGGGTTGGGGCTGCGACGCGCTAGGGGAGAAGCTGATGGTCCAGACGGCATCCGCGGGCCACCAGAAGCGCGCTGGTGCCACGGGTTCGAGCAGAGGGGCTCAGGTCAGGAGAGCTACGTGGCCATGGCGGTCGGCGGTGCTCGGGAATGTGGGCGGGGGTGCTACGGCACGGGAACGAGCAAAACGAAGGAGGGGAAACGGAGTGGAGCTCACAGCGAGTTCGTCGGCGGTCTCGTTGGGCTCGGGGACGGGTTGTGGACGACATATCGGTGATGGAGATCGGCGGTGCCCGAGGTTGAAGATGATGTCGATGGCGGCGATACGGCGCGTCCCCGGTTGCTTGGCTCGTCGAGGAGGCGTAGAAGGCGGAGGTGGGGCTCTCTGGCACGTCAGAGGGGCGAGGGGGAGGCGGTGGCCGCGGCAGCAGCAAGCGGCGGCGACGGGCTCCGCTCGGTGAGGAGAACAGAGGAGGGGGGGAGAGTGTTCGGGGAAGAGAGAGGGAGCAGCGAGGGAGGAAGAGGAGCGAGGGGACACGAGGCGTCGTCGTGGCGTCGCTAGGGAGGCCGGGGGAAGCAGGAGGTGGCCGGGGCATCGCCAGCGCTCGCCACCGAGCAGCTTCGGTGCGAGGGGAGGAAGACGACAGGAGAAGGGTGGGCTGGGCCGCTGGAGGAGCTGGGCCAGGTAAGTGGGCGCCAGGTAAGTGGCTGGGCTTCTCTCTTTTATTTATTTTTCTTCTGTTTTGTTTTATTTAATTGCCACTGAATTTTAATTCAAACAGAATTTGAAAACAGTGCCAAAACTCCCCTGGATATTTTTAAGTCACTTAATGGACTTCTCCACATATACAAAAATATCTCAGGTCATTTGAAAATATATTCATTATATATTATGAATATAATTCCAAATTCAAATAGAATATGATTTAAATTCAATGCTCAAAATATTCCTCAAAAATGTTCATTATTTTTGGTTTGGTGTAAAACCCTTGCCAAAATATAACCAACATTAGTTAAGGCCATTTTGGAAACATTGAATGCATTTTCCAGGGTTCTTTGCCCCTCTTTTATTTAAGTTTTTGAGGCTTCCAAAATTCCTCAGTTCAAGTTTCATTTGAATCAAAACATGATGCTCTCATGAGGCCTAGCCTAATGCATAACAGGACCAGGGATGTGACATTATCCGGCCAAATATGAGCCACTACATCCGTCATGGCAAATCCGTACAATCTATTCAGCTCAGCCCACTCAGCCAACCGATTGGTCAACGGAAGTGAACGCTCCGGACTGTGGAATTGAGACCAAAAAGCTCTTCCATCTCGTGATCCTTTTGGCTTCGAAAGTGCACAACCGCATCCGCCGCACTCGCCACCAAATCCAGATAAGGATCCTCCGCACCCCACAGCTGGCCAAGCTGAGCATACTTCTGATCTGTGAACTTCCTGCGCAGCAGAAAGGGCTTACCAGCCGCAATGTCTCCGGCCTGACGCAGCTCCTCCTTTATAGCCCTCATTGCAGAACGGGCATCCTTGGCTTTGGCGGTGGCCTTCTTCAGGTCCTCTTGCTCCGCTCGGCGTTCTTTTTCGAGAACCTCATAGCGGTCGGTAACATCCTTCAGCTTCACGGCCATTCCGGCCATCTCCTCCCTGCTTCGGCAGTGCGCAGCCCTTTCAGCTTCTAGCTCTTCGGCTGCCTTCGAAGCAGCCGCATCACTCGTTCTGGCCTGCTCGTTGGCTCGAGCAAGCTCTGCCCGAAGGTCCTCCAAAACAGCAACACTATTTGCATTAAGCATACATGCTGTAAGGAGTGGGCATCAGCACCCTAACTAGGTGACCATGGAGAAACAACCTACCTTGTGACTCGTCAAGTCGTTTGTTGACCAGCGCGATGTCCGCATCCGCAACGTCGAGTTGCCGCTTTAGTTCGGCAACTCCATCAGTCCGGCTGGCCACCGGACTATCCACCACCTGTGTAGGAAAGGTGAGAATTAATACCTGAGATTATGATCCTCGGCATGTTGTCGCTTTCGACAACATACCGAGTCTCAGGGGCTACTATCTATACAGGGCGCACTTTATGTGTAAAACTGTCAAAAGGTATGTCATTTTTACGTACCTCAAACCCCGCCAGCAAACTTCTGACGACATCATGCAACCCGCCCTTAGCGGATGAAATTCTTTCAATCATCGTACTCATTAATGTACGGTGACCTTCTGAGATAGACGCCCTCTCGAGCAGATCCTTCAGCCGTACACCAGTTGGCGCCGAACTCTCCGACCCTGCCGGACTCGGGGATACCCTCCGCGAGGACACCTCAGGGTCATCCGCCCTGCCGGACGGTGCGGCAGATGGAGGCGTCTCGCTCTCCATCATCTCCGGACGAAGGTCCCCCGAAGACGAGCTCAGCTGAGAAGGACAGAGATCCGAACTACAAGTTAAAAACTTCGGTCATCCTCAGAAGCAAAAATAGGGATGTCCCTTATTACAAAACTCCCCTTTTTCTACTTGCGGCTCGCTGGAGGGCTGATTCCCTGGGGGAGATAGTACGGCCGGGGCTTCCCCCTGCGTATCACCCTTCGGTGAAGATTTCTTCCCCCGCTTTGAGGCCTTAGCCTCTGGGTCTTCGGAAGCGGTCCTCTTCTCCCCCTGGAAGGAGGGATTCTCGATCCCCCTTTTCTCGAAAGCCTCCTTGGTAGAGGCGATAGTTTCTCTGTTTTCCCCTTCGCCTTCCTCTGAAGGCGCAACCTCCAGCATCCTGACCAAGACGGGATCCGGCGCGGTCTCCGGGAGGGGGCCGGACACCGTATCAGTTTTGCTTGCGCTATCCACTCCTATTCAAATAGTGATTGGTTAAAAGGCAAATCCAAGATATGCAAACGAACGGTATGTCCGGACACAGGGCTACTTACTTGAGTATCTGGGCGATTGCAGCTTAGGCCGGCGTCCTCGGTCAATTCCGGACACACCTCTTGTGATCCGAAGAACAGTTTGTACATCTCCACGGGTGTTGTACCCATGAAGTGTTGGAGAGCTCGTGGTCCCTCCGGGTTGAATTCCCACAGGCGGAGAGGGCGAAGTTTGCAGGGCAGAAGACGCCTAATCAGCATAACCTGCGTCACCGCGACCAAATTGATCTCCCTCTCTTGGAGGTCTCGAATCCGGCCCTGCAATAGGGGTACGTCCTTGGATGGCCCCCAGTCAAGCCCTTTGCTGACCCATGACGTCAACCGCTGTGGAGGGCCCGTGCGAAAGACGGGCGGCGGCCTCTGCCTGCTGCCCCTGGGAGCGGTAATATAGAAACACTCCTGCTGCCATGAACCGAGCTCCTCCTGAAAAGAGCCCTCGGGCCATGGAGCATCGGCCCTCTTGCTTATAATTTCCCCACCGCACTCTGCTTGGCGCCCCACAATCATCTTCGGCTCCACGTTGAAGGTTTTGAGCCACAAACCGAAGTGACGGGTAGTGCGGAGGAAGGCTTCACAGACGACAATAAATGATGAGATATGGAGGATGGACTCCGGAGCCAAGTCATGGAATTCCAGGCCATAGTAAAACATGAGCCCTCTCACAAATGGATCCATCGGGAAGCCTAAACCCCGATGGAGGTGAGACACGAACACGACGCTCTCGCCGGGCTCGGGAGTGGGAATGACTTACCCGTGGGCAGGCAGCCTATGCGAAATCTCGTAGGTTAAGTACCTGGCTTCTCTCAGCTTTAGCACGTCCTCCTCCGTAATGGAGGAGGGCATCCACCGGCCCTGTGGGACGGAGCCGTACATTGTCGAAGGTTCGAAGCGCTCGAATCTGGAGCTCCGAGTGTTGGAACTCGGGGCAAGGGGCGGATTCGATTATGGATTGAAGAAAATAAACAAGCCTTGGTCTCCTTAGAAAGAGGGAGAATACCAAGAGCCGTCCCCGTGACCGTTTGGAACTCACCTTCGATGGAGGAGGCGTGGCAACGGGCACGGTTGGGTTACCCACGTCCGTATTGATGGGAATCCCGGAATAAGGAGAACACGATCTCTGCTTCGACAAGACATGCCAAGGAAACCGCTTCGCTAAACGCGCTGAGGTGGTATAATAAAAACGATTCAAGTAAAAGCTTGGTAGCGGTGTGACATCATGCCACAAAATACGTCAGCAGATTGAACTTGTGTACATATTATTCTCTCTACGGTGGAATGTGGAATTCATTTTGTAGAGACGGACACTATCTTGGCATTCACAATCTTCTATGAATTATTCGGAGGAGGAACCCGCCTTGCAATGCAGAAGACAATATGCGCGCCGGACTCGTCGTCATTGAAGCCTGGTTCAGGGGCTACTGAGGGAGTCCTGGACTAGGGGGTGTCCGGATAGCCGAACTATCATCATCGGCCGGACTCCAAGACTATGAAGATACAATATTGAAGACTTCGTCCCGTGTCCGGATGGGACTTTCCTTGGCGTGGAAGGCAAGCTTGGCAATACGGATGTATAGATCTCCTACCATTGTAATCGACTCTGTGTAACCCTAGCCCTCTCCGGTGTCTATATAAACCGGAGGGTTTTAGTCCATAGGACGAACAACAATCATACCATAGGCTAGCTTCTAGGGTTTAGCCTCCTTGATCTCGTGGTAGATCCACTCTTGTACTACCCATATCATCAATATCAATCAAGCAGGAGTAGGGTTTTACCTCCATCGAGAGGGCCCGAACCTGGGTAAAAACAACGTATCCCTTGTCTCATGTTACCATCCGCCTAGACGCACAGTTCGGGACCCCCTACCCGAGATCCGCCGGTTTTGACACCGACAACGGCCATGATCTCATGGGCCGAAGAAGTTATTTCGGTGGCGGAGCCTCCGATTGTGTCTGATGGTTCGCAATCTGGGGGTTTATTCGGATCTTTGCTGGTATTGCCGGACTCCCCTTCCCATACCACGGATGGCTTGAACAGCCGTTCCAGGAATATATTAGGTGGGACAGGGTCGCGTTTGGCGCCGATGCGGGCGAGGACGTCCACCGCTTGATTGTTTTCTCGAGCCACATGGTGGAATTCGAGCCCCTCGAACCGAGATGACATTTTGAGGATGGCACTACGATAGGCCGCCATTTTCGGATCCTTGGCATCAAAGTCTCCATTTATTTGTGATATTGCGAGGTTCGAATCCCCGCGCACTTCCAGGCGTTTGATGCCCATAGAGACCGCCATCCGAAGACCATGCAACAGAGCCTCATATTTGGCTGCATTGTTGGAGTCTGTGTATAATATTTGTAGGACGTACTGGACCGTGTCCCCGATGGGAGACGTCAGGACACCCCTGCTCCCAGTCCGGCCAGCATTTTGGAGCCGTAAAAGTGCATGATCCAGTTGGAGTACATGCCATACTCTTTAGGGAGTTCGGCTTCTGTCCATTCGGCGCCAACGTCAGCCAGTACTTGCCACTTAATGGCTCGCCGTGGTTTGTATATTATGTCGAATGGCAGGAGCTCGATAGCACATTTAGCAATCCGGCCCATAGCGTCGCGGTTATTAATTATGTCATTGAGTGGTACTTCGGAGGCGATGATAATCGAACACTCTTGAAAGTAGTGTCTTAGCTTCCGGGATGCCATGAAGACCGCGTATGCTATTTTTTGATAGTGCGGGTATCGGGATTTGCATGGGGTGAGGACCGTGAATACGTAATAAACCGGCTTTTGAAGCGGGAATTTGTATCCGTCTACCTCTCGTTCGACGACGAGCACTGCGCTTACCACTTGATGTGTTGCAGCTATGTATAGTAGCATAGGTTCGCCGATATTTGGCGCTGTTAGGATTGGATTACTAGCCAATAAGGTCTTTATCTCATCGAGTCCGGCCGCGGCTGCTTCCGTCCATACAAAGTGTTCGGTGTGCCAAAGGAGGCGGTAAAGAGGCAATGTTTTTCTCCTAGCCTAGATATAAAGCGGCTCAAAGCGGCCACGCATCCAGCTAGCTTCTGGATGTGCTTGAGGTCTGTTGGTATAGCTAACTCTGACAGAGCTCGGATTTTTGCTGGATTCGCTTCGATTCCTCTATTGGAAACATTGAAGCCCAACAGCTTCCCCGAGGGAACACCGAGAACGCATTTTTCCAGATTCAACTTGATGTCGTATGTCCGGAGGTTATCGAATGTGAGCCTCAACTCATCTATTAGGGTTTCGACATGTCTAGTTTTTATGACCACGTCGTCCACATATGCTTCCACTGTTTTGCCGATTTGTTTTTCCAGGCATGTTTGAATCATGCGTTGATAGGTTGCGCCGGCATTCTTGAGCCTGAAGGGCATAGTGTTGAAGCAAAAGGGGCCATATGGCATTATAAAAGCTGTTGCAGCTTTGACAGACTCTGCCATCTTCATTTGATGGTATCCGGAGTATGCGTCGAGAAAACACAGCGAGTCATGTCCAGCTGTGGCATCGATGATTTAATCGATGTGAGGGAGGGGAAAGGGATCCTTGGGGCAAGCCTTGTTGAGGTCTTTGAAGTCGACGCATAAGGGCCAAGATTTGTCCTTTTTTGGTACCATTACCAAATTTGCGAGCCAATCCGGATGTTTAATATCTCTGATGAATCTGGCCTCAAGCAGCTTGGCTAGCTCTTCTCCCATGGCTTGCCGTTTGGGTTCTGAAAACCGCCTTAGGGTCTATTTGACCGGTTTGTATCCCTTTAGTATATTGAGGCTGTGTTCGGCCAGCCGGCGTGGGATGCCTGGCATATCCGAAGGGTGCCAGGCGAAAATGTCCCAATTCTCGCGTAAGAAATCTTGCAGTGCGGCATCCATCACAGGGCTCAACTGTGTCCCAATGGATGTTGTCTTCGTGGGATCCGTTGGATGGACCTGGAATTTGACTATCTCGTCTGCAGGTTTAAATGAGGTGGACATGGGTCGTTTGTCGAGTATCACGTCGTCCCCACTACTAGAAAAACCTCTACTAATGGCGCACCTATTATGGCCATTAATGGCGCATCTGTGGTGCGCCACTAATAGCACGCCATTAGTAATTTTTACTAATGGCGCACCAGTGGTGCGCCATTAGTATCTGGTATACTAATGGCGCACCACTGGTGCGCCATTAGTATAGGCCACGGTGCGCCATTAGTATGCCTCCCAGGGGCCAGGTGCTTTGGATACTAATGGCGCACCACAACTAGATGCGCCATTAGTAACCGCGGCATACTAATGGCGCACTTTCCTGTGATGCGCCATTAGTGATGCGTCATTTAGAATCTAGATCTGGATCGTGATTTTTTGCCCATTTTTTTGCTCGTTTTTTTTTGCTTGTTTTTTGGCACGACAATATTCTCAAATTTTGTTCCTGTTGTTTTTGGATCTTGTTGCCATGGTCTTTTGCCGGAGAGGAGTTCGCCGGAGAGGAGGAGGAGGAGCTCACCGGAGAGGAGGAGGAGGAGCTCACCGGAGAGGAGGGAGGAGGAGCTCACCGGAGAGGAGGGAGGAGGAGCTCACCGGAGAGGAGGGAGGAGGAGCTCACCGGAGAGGAGGGATGAGGAGCTCACCGGAGAGGAGGGAGGAGGAGCTCACCGGAGAGGAGGGAGGGAGGAGGAGCTCACCGGAGAGGAGGGGATTTTTTGCCTCACCGGAGAGGAGGGAGGAGGGAGAGGAGGGAGGAGGAGCTCACCGGAGAGGAGGGAGAAGAAACCATGAGGGGAGGGGAGGAGGGAGGAGGGAGGAGGGAGGAGGGAGGAGGAGGTCGCCGGAGAGGAGGAGGTCGCCGGAGAGGAGGGAGAAGAAAACCATGAGGGGAGGGGAGGGGAGGGGAGGGGAGGGGAGGAGGGAGGAGGGAGGAGGTAGGAGGAGGTCGCCGCAGAGGAGGAGAGAAGGGAAGATGAAATGAAGAGAGGAGGAGAGGACCAGCCATATATACGGCATACTAATGGCGCACCGCGGGCAGGTGCGCCATTAGTAATTTTTTTTTTATTTTTTTTATTTATTTTGAATTTTGAAGGCGGGAATATACTAATGGCGCACCACGGTCAGGTGCGCCATTAGTAATTTTTTTTATTTTTTTTGATTCATTTTGAATTTTGAAGGCGGGAAGATACTAATGGCGCACCATGGTCAGGTGCGCCATTAGTAATTTTTTTTTTATTTTTTGACTTATTCTGAAATTTGAAGGAGGGAAGATACTAATGGCGCACCATGGGCAGGTGCGCCATTAGTAAGTTTGAATTTTTTTGATTTTTTTGCCTCTCTAGATCTTAAAAGCCCCGTATCTTTTTTTCTGTTAGGTTTTTGAGGATTTTGGAAATTTGGATGTAACTTTTCGAGTAGATGATTTTTCATATAAATTTTTTTTCATCCGAGTTAGTATGCAAAAGTTATGCCCATTTTTACAAATTCTCGCGAGATTTTGCAAATGAAGTCAAAATTCATATTTCCAAATTTTCCCAACAACTAGGCCACATATCACATGGGAAACTTATTTTCTTTTATTTTTTTAACATTTTTATCATTTTGTTTTATTTTTTTTTAAAACTGAAAAGGCGATCCACGGGGGGGGGGGGGGGGGTGCATTCGGTGGAAGTGGTGGCCAAGGTTACTAATGGCGCACCGTGGCATGGTGCGCCATTACTAGTTTAACTAGTAATGGCGCACCACACACACGGTGCGCCATTAGTATGTTTGGACACAGGCGCACTAGTTCAAAAAAAAAATTTGGTACTAATGGCGCACCGTAGGCAGGGTGCGCCATTAGTAGTTTCAACACTAATGGCGCATCAGAAGGTGGTGCGCCATTAGTATATACTAATGGCGCACCACATGTCTGGTGCGCCATTAGTGCCATTTCCATCTATAGCCCTTTTCCTAGTAGTGCCCTGTCCACGGTGGCCCGCAATGTCGTTAACTCTTCGACTGCTAGGGGGTCAGATAATGCTTCCAGGGCTAGTGCTGCGGTTTTGTTTTCGGTGCGAAGTGCAACGTCCAAATCACTGGCTAGAGTGATGATTCCGTTGGGCCCGTGCATTTTAAGCTTCATGTACCCGTAATGGGGTACGGCTTGAAAGCTTGTAAACGCGTCCCGCCCTAGAAGGGCGTGGTATCCGCTGCTGAAGGGAGCCACTTGGAATGTGATTTCTTCGGACCTATAATTCTCCGGGGTGCCGAATACCATATCGAGTGTGATTTTTCCTGCGCACCGCGCTTCCCACGTAGGGATGATTCCCCTCAAGGTGGTACCGCTTTGCTCAATGCGGCCGTTATCAATTTCCATTTTGTTGAGCGTTTCTTCATAGATCAAGTTTAACCTGCTTCCACTGTCCATGAGTACTTTGGTGAGCCGGAATCCGTCCACGATTGGGCGAAGGACCAGAGCGGCCGGTGCCCGGACAGTCTGGAATCTAGGTTCATCACTGGCATTGAAAGTTATAGCAGTGTCGTTCCAGGGGTTTATCTTTGCCACATGGCAGATTTCCGCAGAGCTTCGGTGAGCTCTCTTGCGCCTGTTGTTCGAGGCGAAAGTCTCGAAGACTGTTAGTACCGTATTGTGTCCGCTGGCAGGATGTTGTTCCGTTTTATGGCTTACAAGAAGATCCTCGCCACTTTTTGCCACCTGCCGGAGTATCCAACATGCCCTAAGGCTATGAGTTGGTATTGTATTCGGCGTACTGTGGAGCTTACATGGCCCGTTGATCCATTCTTCCAATACGGATCCCCTCCCTGGGGTGGGCTTTCGTTTCTTAGGGATTGGATCGGACGTCCTATGATAGTTCGTCCGTTTAGTTCGGGCAAAGGTTTTGGTGAGAGCGGTACTATCCCAAAATTTTGTTTGGGTCTTCCAAGCACTCTCCATCGCACAGTACTTCTGTACTATGATTTCCAAGTACGCGAAGCGTACTATGTCACGGCGGCTTATAGCGTTGATGAGCCCTTCATCCGTGCATTTTTTGCAGAAGAGTGAGACCATGTTCTCCTCGCGGCAGTCCTTAACCTTGATAAGCGCAAGGAGGAATCGGGCCCAGTAATGATGTACCATTTCCTGGGGCTCTTGCCTGATGCAGGAGAGACAATTTAGATCCAGGTAGGTGTTGTTAGCAGAATCTGGATTTTGATCCGATTCAACGCCCAAGGGCGTGGGCGGTGCCGAGCTTAACAGCTCAGAATCTGGAATATTACCCAATTTCTTTGGCCCAATGCCCGATTCTGAGCCTGGGGCCTGGGTCATATTTTCCTTTGAGTAGGTTTTCGGCTCGAGGAGTTCGGCAATCCGAACATAATTCGTCCTCAAAGTTGAGGGACAATTCGCGCGTGGTTCCTCCACTATCGCTACCTCATGGGTGCCCGGCGGGGACCTGATGTCCCTTCGGTCGGTTTTAAGCCCAATCCGGTCATAGTTCGTAGCTACTCCTAGAGAGGCGATGCGATCCAAGAGTTCATTAAAGGAGGAGAGCTCCATTGGATCCATCTGTTCGGCGAGTTCTGAACCGACGCGAAGGTTATGACTGATGACCCGAGAGGCCATCATCGGTGCCTCCGCCGATGGGGCGGCCATGATAAAGCCGCCGAGTCAGAGCATTTGGCCTACAGCTAGAGCCCCCTCCAAGGTAATGTCGTCCTTGATGACGAGATAAGCCATCAAGCCTTGCGGCGACGTCACAGAGGGACTCTCAATGAAAGCACCAATGTCGGTGTCAAAACCGGCGGATCTCGGGTAGGGGGTCCCGATCTGTGCGTCAAGGCTGATGGTAACAAGAAGTGAGGGACACAGATGTTTACCCAGGTTCGGGCCCTCTCGATGGAGGTAAAACCCTACTTCCTCCTTGATTAATATTGATGATATGGGTACTACAAGAGTAGATCTACCACAAGATCGTAGAGGCTAAACCCCTAGGAGCTAGCCTATGATGGTATGATTGTAATTGTGATCGGCCTTCTAAGGACCAACCTCTCCGGTTTATATAGACACCGGAGAGGGCTAGGGTTTACATGGAGTCGGTTACAAGGAAGGAAATATAATATCCGGATCGCCAAGCTTGCCTTCCATGCCAAGGGAAGTCCCATCCGGACACGGGCCGAAGTCTTGAGTCTTGTATCTGTTGGAAATATGCCCTAGAGGCAATAATAAAAGCATTATTATTATATTTCCTTGTTCATGATAATTGTCTTTATTCATGCTATAATTGTGTTATCTGGAAATCGTAATACATGTGTGAATAACAGACATCAACATGTCCCTAGTGAGCCTCTAGTTGACTAGCTCGTTGATCAACAGATAGTCATGATTTCCTGACTATGGACACTGGATGTCATTGATAACGAGATCACATCATTAGGAGAATGATGTGATGGACAAGACCCAATCCTAAACATAGCACAAGATCGTATAGTTCGTTTGCTAGAGTTTTCTAATGTCAAGTATCTTTTCCTTAGACCATGAGATCGTGTAACTCCCGGATACTGTAGGAGTGCTTTGGGTATGCCAAACGTCACAACGTAACTGGGTGACTATAAAGGTAGACTACGGGTATCTCCGAAAGTGTCTGTTGGGTGACATGGATCAAGACTGGGATTTGTCACTCCGTATGACGGAGAGGTATCACTGGGCCCACTCGGTAATGCATCATCATAATGAGCTCAGAGTGACCAAGTGTCTGGTCACGGGATCATGCATTACGGTACGAGTAAAGTGACTTGCCGGTAACGAGATTGAACGAGGTATTGGGATACCGACGATCGAATCTCGGGCAAGTAACATATCGATAGACAAAGGGAATAGCGTACGGGGTTGATTGAATCCTCGACATCGTGGTTCATCCGATGAGATCATCGTGGAGCATGTGGGAGCCAACATGGGTATCCAGATCCCGCTGTTGGTTATTGACCGGAGAGTCGTCTCGGTCATGTCTGCTTGTCTCCCGAACCCGTAGGGTCTACACACTTAAGGTTCGGTGACGCTAGGGTTATGAAGATATGTATATGCAGAAACCCGAATGTTGTTCGAAGTCCCGGATGAGATCCCGGACGTCACGAGGAGTTCCGGAATGGTCCGGAGGTAAAGAATTATATATAGGAAGTGCTATTTCGGGCATCGGGACAAGTTTCGGGGTTATCGGTATTGTACCGGGACCACCGGAAGGGTCCCGGGGGTCCACCGGGTGGGGCCACCTGTCCCGGGGGGCCACATGGGCTGTAGGGGGTGCGCCTTGGCCTAGATGGGCCAAGGGCACCAGCCCCTATAGGCCCATGCGCCTAGGGTTTCCACCATGGAAGAGTCCATGTGGTGGAAGGCACCCCTAGGTGCCTTGGGGGGGAGGGAAACCTCCCCTTGGCCGCCGCCCCCCCTAGTAGATCTCATCTACTAGGGCCGGCGCCCCCCTGGCACCCCTATATATAGTGGGGGGAGAGGAGGGATTACACACCAGCCCCTGGCGCCTCCATCTCCCCCCGTTACGTCTCTCCCTCGTAGTCTCGGCGAAGCCCTGCTGCTGTGACGCCCTGCATCCACCACCACGTTGTCGTGCTGCTGGATCTTCATCAACCTCTCCTTCCCCCTTGCTGGATCAATAAGGAGGAGACGTCTCCCGTCCCGTACGTGTGTTGAACGCGGAGGTGCCGTCCGTTCGGCGCTGGTCATCGGTGATTTGGATCACGTCGAGTACGACTACATCATCACCATTCTTTTGAACGCTTCCGTGCGCGATCTACAAAGGTATGTAGATGCATCTAATCACTCGTTGCTAGATGAACTCCTAGATGATCTTGGTGAAACGAGTAGGAAAATTTTTGTTTTCTGCAACGTTCCCCAACAGTGGCATCATGAGCTAGGTCTATGCGTAGTTCTTCTTGCGCGAGTAGAACACAATTTGTTGTGGGCGTAGATTTGTCAACTTTCTTGCCGTTACTAGTCCTTTCTTGCTTCAGCGGTATTGTGGGATGAAGCGGCCCGGACCAACCTTACACGTACGCTTACGTGAGACCGGTTCCACCGACTAACATGCACTAGTTGCATAAGGTGGCTAGCGGGTGTCTGTCTCTCCTACTTTAGTTGGAGCGGAATCGATGAACAGGGTCCTTATGAAGGGTAAATAGAAGTTGACAAATCACGTTGTGGCTTTAACGTAGGTAAGAAAACGTTCTTGCTAGAACCCTAATTCAGCCACGTAAAACTTGCAACAACAATTAGAGGACGTCTAACTTGTTTTTGCAGCAAGTGGTTTGTGATATGATATGGCCAAAGTTGTGATGAATGATGAATGATCTATATGTGATGTATGCGATGTTCATGCTATTGTAATAGGATTCACGACTTGCATGTCGATGAGTATGACAACCGACAGGAGCCATAGGAGTTGTCTTTATTCTTTTATATGACCTGCGTGTCATCAAGAAACGCCATGTAAATTACTTTACTTTATTGCTAAACGCGTTAGCCATAGTAGTAGAAGTAATAGTTGGCGAGCAACTTCATGGAGATCATGATGATGGAGATCATGGTGTCAAGCCGGTGACAAGATAATCATGGAGCCCCAAGATGGAGATCAAAGGAGCTATGTGATATTGGCCATATCATGTCACGTTTATTATTTGATTGCATGTGATGTTTATCATGTTTTGCATCTTGTTTACTTAGAACGACGGTAGTAAATAAGATGATCCCTCACAATAATTTCAAGAAGTGTTCCCCCTAACTGTGCACCGTTGCGACAGTTCGCTGTTTCAAAACACCACGTGATGATCGGGTGTTTTATTCAGACGTTCACATACAACGGGTGTAAGACAGATTTACACATGCAAACACTTAGGTTGACTTGACGAGCCTAGCATGTACAGACATGGCCTCGGAACACAGAAGACCGAAAGGTCGAGCATGAGTCGTATAGAAGATACGATCAACATGAAGATGTTCACCGATGTTGACTAGTCCGTCTCACGTGATGATCGGACACGGTCTAGTTTAACTCGGATCATGTAATACTTAGATGACCAGAGGGATGTCTAATCTAAGTGGGAGTTCACTAATAATTTGATTAGTTGAACTTAATTATCATGAACTTAGTCTAAATATTTTACAATATGTCTTGTAGATCAAATGGCCAACGTAGTCCTCAACTTCAACGCGTTCCTAGAGAAAACCAAGCTGAAAGACGATGGCAGCAACTATACGGACTGGGTCCGGAACCTGAGGATCATCCTCATAGCTGCCAAGAAAGATTATGTCCTACAAGCACCGCTTGGTGACGCACCCGTTCTCCCTGCAGAACAAGACGTTATGAACGCTTGGCAGGCACGTTTCGATGACTACTCCCTCGTTCAGTGCGGCATGCTTTACAGCCTAGAGCCGGGGCTCCAAAAGCGTTTTGAGAGACATGGAGCATATGAGATGTTCGAAGAGCTGAAAATGGTTTTCCAAGCTCATGCCCGGGTCGAGAGATATGAAGTCTCCGACAAATTCTTCAGCTGTAAGATGGAGGAAAACAATTCTGTCAGTGAGCACATACTCACTATGTCTGGGTTGCATAACCGCTTGACTCAGCTGGGAGTTAATCTCCCGGATGATGCGGTCATTGACAGAATCCTCCAGTCGCTTCCACCAAGCTACAAGAGCTTTGTGATGAACTTCAATATGCAGGGGATGGAAAAGACCATTCCTGAAGTATTTGCTATGCTAAAATCAGCAGAGGTAGAAGTCAGGAAGGAACATCAAGTGTTGATGGTCAATAAAACCACTAAGTTCAAGAAAGGCAAGGGTAAAAAGAACTTCAAGAAGGACGGCAAGGAGGTTGCCGCGCTCGGCAAGCAAGCTGCCGGGAAGAAGCCAAAGAATGGACCCAAGCCCGAGACTGAGTGCTTTTATTGCAAGGGAGCGGTCACTGGAAGCGGAACTGCCCTAAGTACTTAGCGGATAAGAAGGCCGGCAAAACAAAAGGTATATGTGATATACATGTAATTGATGTGTACCTTACTAGTGCCCGTAGTGGCTCCTGGGTATTTGATACCGGTGCAGTTGCTCACATTTGTAACTCAAAGCTGTTGGAAATATGCCCTAGAGGCAATAATAAAAGCATTATTATTATATTTCCTTGTTCATGATAATTGTCTTTATTCATGCTATAATTGTGTTATCCGGAAATCGTAATGCATGTGTGAATAACAGACACCAACATGTCCCTAGTGAGCCTCTAGTTGACTAGCTCGTTGATCAACAGATAGTCATGGTTTCCTGACTATGGACACTGGATGTCATTGATAACGAGATCACATCATTGGGAGAATGATGTGATGGACGAGACCCAATCCTAAACATAGCACAAGATCGTATAGTTCGTTTGCTAGAGTTTTGCAATGTCAAAGTATCTTTTCCTTAGACCATGAGATCGTGTAACTCCCGGATACCGTAGGAGTGCTTTGGGTATGCCAAACGTCACAACGTAACTGGGTGACTATAAAGGTAGACTACGGGTATTTCCGAAAGTGTCTGTTGGGTGACATGGATCAAGACTGGGATTTGTCACTCCGTATGACGGAGAGGTATCACTGGGCCCACTCGGTAATGCATCATCATAATGAGCTCAGAGTGACCAAGTGTCTGGTCACGGGATCATGCATTACGGTACGAGTAAAGTGACTTGCCGGTAACGAGATTGAACGAGGTATTGGGATACCGACGATCGAATCTCGGGCAAGTAACATATCGATAGACAAAGGGAATAGCGTACGGGGTTGATTGAATCCTCGACATCGTGGTTCATCCGATGAGATCATCGTGGAGCATGTGGGAGCCAACATGGGTATCCAGATCCCGCTGTTGGTTATTGACCGGAGAGTCGTCTCGGTCATGTCTGCTTGTCTCCCGAACCCGTAGGGTCTACACACTTAAGGTTCGGTTACGCTAGAGTTGTAGGGATATGTATATGCAGTAACCCGAATGTTGTTCGGAGTCCCGGATGAGATCCCGGACGTCACGAGGAGTTCCGGAATGGTCCGGAGGTAAAGATTTATATATAGGAAGTCCTGTTTCGGGCATCGGGACAAGTTTCGGGGTTATCGGTATTGTACCGGGACCACCGGAAGGGTCCCGGGGGTCCACCGGGTGGGTCCACCTGCCCCGGGGGGCCACATGGGCTGTAAGGGGGTGCGCCTTGGCCTAATGGGCCAAGGGCACCAGCCCCACATAGGCCCATGCGCCTAGGGTTTAAGGGGGCAAGAGTCCTAGGAGGGTAAGGCACCTCCTAGGTGCCTTGGGGGGGAGGGAAACCCCCCTTGGCCGCCGCACCCCCTAGGAGATTGGATCTCCTAGGGCCGGCCACCCCCTCTTGGCACCCCTATATATAGTGGGGGAGAGGAGGGACTTCATACCTGAACGCCCTGGCCTTTGGTTGCCTCCTTCTCCCTCCCCAACACCTCCTCCACCTCCATAGTGCTTAGCGAAGCTCTGCCGGAGTACTGCAGCTCCATCAACACCACGCCGTCGTGCTGCTGCTGGTGCCATCTCCCTCAACCTCTCCTCCCTCCCTTGCTGGATCAAGAAGAGGAGACGTGGCTGTTCCGTACATGTGTTGAACGCGGAGGTGCCGTCCGTTCGGCGCTGGTCATCGGTGATTTGGATCACGTCGAGTACGACTACATCATCACCGTTCTTTTGAACGCTTCCGTGCGCGATCTACAAAGGTATGTAGATGCATCTGATCACTCGTTGCTGGATGAACTCCTAGATGATCTTGGTGAAACGAGTAGGAAAATTTTTGTTTTCTGCAACGTTCCCCAACAGTGGCATCATGAGCTAGGTCTATGCGTAGTTCTTCTTGCGTGAGTAGAACACAATTTGTTGTGGGCGTAGATTTGTCAACTTTCTTGCCGTTACTAGTCCTTTCTTGCTTCTGCGGTATTGTGGGATGAAGCGGCCTGGACCAACCTTACACGTACGCTTACGTGAGACCGGTTCCACCGACTAACATGCACTAGTTGCATAAGGTGGCTGGCGGGTGTCTGTCTCTCCTACTTTAGTTGGAGCAGAATCGATGAACAGGGTCCTTATGAAGGGTAAATAGAAGTTGACAAATCACGTTGTGGCTTTAACGTAGGTAAGAAAACGTTCTTGCTAGAACCCTAATTCAGCCACGTAAAACTTGCAACAACAATTAGAGGACGTCTAACTTGTTTTTGCAGCAAGTGGTTTGTGATATGATATGGCCAAAGTTGTGATGAATGATGAATGATCTATATGTGATGTATGAGATGTTCATGCTATTGTAATAGGAATCACGACTTGCATGTCGATGAGTATGACAACCGGCAGGAGCCATAGGAGTTGTCTTTATTCTTTTATATGACCTGCGTGTCATCAAGAAACGACATGTAAATTACTTTACTTTATTGCTAAACGCGTTAGCCATAGTAGTAGAAGTAATAGTTGGCGAGCAACTTCATGGAGACACGATGATGGAGATCATGATGATGGAGATCATGGTGTCAAGCCGGTGACAAGATGATCATGGAGCCCCAAGATGGAGATCAAAGGAGCTATGTGAAAATGGCCATATCATGTCACGTTTATTATTTGATTGCATGTGATGTTTATCATGTTTTGCATCTTGTTTACTTAGAACGACGGTAGTAAATAAGATGATCCCTCACAATAAATTCAAGAAGTGTTCCCCCTAACTGTGCACCGTTGCGACAGTTCGCTGTTTCAAAACACCACGTGATGATCGGGTGTTTTATTCAGACGTTCACATACAACGGGTGTAAGACAGATTTACACATGCAAACACTTAGGTTGACTTGACGAGCCTAGCATGTACATACATGGCCTCGGAACACAGAAGACCGAAAGGTCGAGCATGAGTCGTATAGAAGATACGATCAACATGAAGATGTTCACCGATGTTGACTAGTCCGTCTCACGTGATGATCGGACACGGTCTAGTTTAACTCGGATCATGTAATACTTAGATGACTAGAGGGATGTCTAATCTAAGTGGGAGTTCACTAATAATTTGATTAGTTGAACTTAATTGTCATGAACTTAGTCTAAAATCTTTGCAATATGTCTTGTAGATCAAATGGCCAACGTAGTCCTCAACTTCAACGCGTTCCTAGAGAAAACTAAGCTGAAAGACGATGGCAGCAACTATACGGACTGGGTCCGGAACCTGAGGATCATCCTCATAGCTGCCAAGAAAGATTATGTCCTACAAGCACCGCTTGGTGACGCACCCGTTCTCCCTGCAGAACAAGATGTTATGAACGGTTGGCAGGCACGATTCGATGACTACTCCCTCGTTCAGTGCGGCATGCTTTACAGCCTAGAGCCGGGGCTCAAAAAGCGTTTTGAAAGACATGGAGCATATGAGATGTTCGAAGAGCTGAAAATGGTTTTCCAAGCTCATGCCCGGGTCGAGAGATATGAAGTCTCCGACAAATTCTTCAGCTGTAAGATGGAGGAAAACAGTTCTGTCAGTGAGCACATACTCACTATGTCTGGGTTGCATAACCGCTTGACTCAGCTAGGAGTTAATCTCCCGGATGATGCGGTCATTGACAGAATCCTCCAGTCGCTTCCACCAAGCTACAAGAGCTTTGTGATGAACTTCAATATGCAGGGGATGGAAAAGACCATTCCTGAAGTATTTGCTATGCTGAAATCAGCGGAGGTAGAAGTCAGGAAGGAACATCAAGTGTTGATGATCAATAAAACCACTAAGTTCAAGAAAGGCAAGGGTAAAAAGAGCTTCAAGAAGGACGACAAGGAGGTTGCCGCGCCCGGCAAGCAAGCTGCCGGGAAGAAGCCAAAGAATGGACCCAAGCCCGAGACTGAGTGCTTTTATTGCAAGGGAAGCGGTCACTGGAAGCGGAACTGCCCTAACTACTTAGCGGATAAGAAGGCCGGCAAAACCAAAGGTATATGTGATATACATGTAATTGATGTGTACCTTACTAGTGCACGTAGTGGCTCCTGGGTATTTGATACCGGTGCAGTTGCTCACATTTGTAACTCAAAGCAGGGGCTGCGGAATAAGCGGAAACTGGCAAAGGACGAGGTGACGATGCGCGTCGGGAATGGTTCCAAGGTCAATGTGATCGCCGTCGGCACGCTACCTCTGCATCTCCCTTCGGGATTAGTTTTAAACCTTAATAATTGTTATTTAGTGCCAGCTTTGAGCATGAACATTGTATCGGGATCTCGTTTAATTCGAGATGGCTACTCTTTTAAATCTGAGAATAATGGTTGTTCCATTTTTATGAGAGATATGTTTTATGGTCATGCTCCTATGGTGAATGGTTTATTCTTTATGAATCTCGAACGTGATGCTACACATGTTCATAATGTGAGTACCAAAAGAAGTAAAGTTGATAATGATAGTCCCACATACTTGTGGCACTGCCGCCTTGGTCACATAGGTGTCAAACGCATGAAGAAGCTCCATGCTAATGGACTTTTAGAGTCTCTTGATTATGAATCATTTGACACGTGCGAACCATGCCTTATGGGTAAAATGACCAAGACTCCGTTCTCAGGAACAATGGATCGAGCAACCGACTTATTGGAAATCATACATACTGATGTGTGCGGTCCAATGAGTGTTGAGGCTCGCGGTGGCTATCGTTATGTTCTCACCCTCACTGATGATTTTAGTAGGTATGGGTATATCTACTTAATGAAACACAAGTCTGAAACCTTTGAAAAGTTCAAGGAATTTTAGAGTGAGGTTGAAAATCAACGTGACAGGAAAATCAAGTTTCTGCGATCAGATCGTGGAGGAGAATACTTGAGTCACGAGTTTGGCACACACTTAAGAAAATGTGGAATAGTTTCACAACTCACGCCGCCTGGAACACCTCAGCGTAATGGTGTGTCCGAACGTCGTAATCGCACTCTGTTAGATATGGTGCGATCTATGATGTCTCTTACCGATTTACCGCTTTCTTTTTGGGGCTATGCTTTAGAGACTGCCGCATTCACTTTAAATAGGGCTCCATCGAAATCCGTTGAGACGACACCGTATGAATTATGGTTTGGGAAGAAACCTAAGCTGTCGTTTCTAAAAGTTTGGGGATGCGATGCTTATGTCAGGAAACTTCAACATGAAAAGCTCGAACCCAAATCGGAAAAATGCGTCTTCATAGGGTACCCAAAAGAAACTATTGGGTACACCTTCTACCTCAGATCCGAAGGCAAGATCTTTGTTGCCAAGAATGGGTCCTTTCTGGAGAAAGAGTTTCTCTCGAAAGAAGTAAGTGGGAGGAAAGTAGAGCTTGATGAAGTATTGCCTCTTGAACCGGAAAATGGCGCAACTCAAGAAAATGTTCCTGAGGTGCCAGCACCGACTAGAGAGGAAGTTAATTATAATGATCAAGATACTTCTGATCAAGCTCCTACTGAAATTCGAAGGTCCACAAGGACACGTTCCGCACCAGAGTGGTACGGCAACCCTGTCTTGGAAATCATGTTGTTAGACAACGGTGAACCTTCGAACTATGAAGAAGCGATGGCGGGACCGGATTCCGACAAATGGCTAGAAGCCATGAAATCCGAGATGGGATCCATGTATGAAAACGAAGTATGGACTTTGACTGACTTGCCCGTTGAACGGCGAGCCATAGAAAATAAATGGATCTTTAAGAAGAAGACAGACGCGGATGGTAATGTGACCATCTATAAAGCTCGGCTTGTCGCTAAGGGTTATCGACAAGTTCAAGGGGTTGACTATGATGAGACTTTCTCACCGGTAGCGAAGCTGAAGTCCGTCCAAATCATGTTAGCAATTGCCGCATTCTATGATTACGAAATATGGCAAATGGACGTCAAAACGGCATTCCTTAATGGTTTCCTTAAGGAAGAATTGTATATGATGCAGCCGGAAGGTTTTGTCGATCCTAAGAATGCTGACAAAGTGTGCAAGCTCCAACGCTCGATTTATGGGCTGGTGCAAGCATCTCGGAGTTGGAACATTCGCTTTGATGAGATGATCAAAGCGTTTGGGTTTACACAGACTTATGGAGAAGCCTGCGTTTACAAGAAAGTGAGTGGGAACTCTGTAGCATTTCTCATATTATATGTAGATGACATACTTTTGATGGGAAATGATATAGAACTCTTGGACAGCATCAAGGCCTACTTGAATAAAAGTTTTTCAATGAAGGACCTTGGAGAAGCTGCTTATATATTAGGCATCAAAATCCATAGAGATAGATCAAGACGCCTCATAGGTCTTTCACAAAGCACATACCTTGATAAGATATTGAAGAAGTTCAATATGGATCAATCCAAGAAGGGGTTCTTGCCTGTGTTACAAGGTATGAAATTGAGCTCAGCTCAATGTCCGACCACGGCAGAAGATATAGAAGAGATGAGCGTCATCCCCTATGCCTCAGCCATAGGTTCTATTATGTATGCCATGCTGTGTACCAGACCTGATGTTAACCTTGCCGTCAGTTTGGTAGGAAGGTACCAAAGTAATCCCGGCAAGGAACACTGGACAGCGGTCAAGAATATCCTGAAGTACCTGAAAAGGACTAAGGAAATGTTTCTCGTTTATGGAGGTGACGAAGAGCTCGTCGTAAAGGGTTACGTCGACGCTAGCTTCGACACAGATCTGGATGACTCTAAGTCACAAACCGGATACGTGTATATTTTGAATGGTGGGGCAGTATGCTGGTGCAGTTGCAAGCAAAGCGTCATGGCGGGATCTACATGTGAAGCGGAGTACGTGGCAGCCTCGGAGGCAGCACATGAAGCAATATGGGTGAAGGAGTTCATCACCGACCTAGGAGTCATACCCAATGCGTCGGGGCCGATCAAGCTCTTCTGTGACAACACTGGAGCTATTGCACTTGCCAAGGAGCCCAGGTTTCACAAGAAGACAAGGCACATCAAGCGTCGCTTCAACTCCATTCATGAAAATGTTCAAGATGGAGACATAGAGATTTGTAAAGTACATACGGACCTGAATGTAGCAGATCCGTTGACTAAACCTCTCCCTAGAGCAAAACATGATCAACACCAGAATTCCATGGGTGTTCGATTCATCACAATGTAACTAGATTATTGACTCTAGTGCAAGTGGGAGACTGTTGGAAATATGCCCTAGAGGCAATAATAAAAGCATTATTATTATATTTCCTTGTTCATGATAATTGTCTTTATTCATGCTATAATTGTGTTATCTGGAAATTGTAATACATGTGTGAATAACAGACATCAACATGTCCCTAGTGAGCCTCTAGTTGACTAGCTCGTTGATCAACAGATAGTCATGATTTCCTGACTATGGACACTGGATGTCATTGATAACGAGATCACATCATTAGGAGAATGATGTGATGGACAAGACCCAATCCTAAACATAGCACAAGATCGTATAGTTCGTTTGCTAGAGTTTTCTAATTTCAAGTATCTTTTCCTTAGACCATGAGATCGTGTAACTCCCGGATACTGTAGGAGTGCTTTGGGTATGCCAAACGTCACAACATAACTGGGTGACTATAAAGGTAGACTACGGGTATCTCCGAAAGTGTCTGTTGGGTGACATGGATCAAGACTGGGATTTGTCACTCCGTATGACGGAGAGGTATCACTGGGCCCACTCGGTAATGCATCATCATAATGAGCTCAGAGTGACCAAGTGTCTGGTCATGGGATCATGCATTACGGTACGAGTAAAGTGACTTGCCGGTAACGAGATTGAACGAGGTATTGGGATACCGACGATCGAATCTCGGGCAAGTAACATATCGATAGACAAAGGGAATAGCGTACGGGGTTGATTGAATCCTCGACATCGTGGTTCATCCGATGAGATCATCGTGGAGCATGTGGGAGCCAACATGGGTATCCAGATCCCGCTGTTGGTTATTGACCGGAGAGTCATCTCGGTCATGTCTGCTTGTCTCCCGAACCCGTAGGGTCTACACACTTAAGGTTCAGTTACGCTAGGGTTGTAGGGATATGTATATGCAGTAACCCGAATGTTGTTCGGAGTCCCGGATGAGATCCCGGACGTCACGAGGAGTTCCGGAATGGTCCGGAGGTAAAGATTTATATATGGGAAGTCCTGTTTCGGGCATCGGGACAAGTTTCGGGGTTATCGGTATTGTACCGGGACCACAGGAGGGGTCCGGGGGGCCCACCGGGTGGGGCCACCCATCCCCGGGGGCCACATGGGCTGTAGGGGGTGCGCCTTGGCCTGCTTGGGCCAAGGGCACCAGCCCCACATAGGCCCATGCGCCTAGGGTTTAAGGGGGAAAGAGTCCTAGGAGGGTAAGGCACCTCCTAGGTGCCTTGGGGGGGAGGGAAACCCCCCTTGGCCGCCGCACCCCCTAGGAGATTGGATCTCCTAGGGCCGGCCACCCCCCCCTTGGCACCCCTATATATAGTGGGGGAGAGGAGGGACTTCATACCTTGAGTCCTTGGCCTTTGGTTGCCTCCTTCTCCCTCCCCAACACCTCCTCCACCTCCTTATTGCTTAGCGAAGCTCTGCCGGAGTACTGCAGCTCCAACAACACCACGCATGAAGAAGCTCCATGCTGATGGACTTTTAGAGTCTCTTGATTACGAATCATTTGACACGTGCGAACCATGCCTCATGGGTAAAATGACCAAGACTCCATTCTCAGGAACAATGGAGAGAGCAACCAACTTATTGGAAATCATACATACTGATGTGTGCGGTCCAATGAGTGTTGAGGCTCGCGGTGGCTATCGTTATGTTCTCACCCTCACTGATGACTTGAGTAGATATGGGTATGTCTACTTAATGAAACACAAGTCTGAGACCTTTGAAAAGTTCAAGGAATTTCAGAGTGAAGTTGAGAATCAACGTGACAGGAAAATCAAGTTTCTACGATCAGATCGTGGAGGAGAATACTTGAGTCACGAGTTTGGTACACACTTAAGAAAATGTGGAATAGTTTCACAACTCACGCCGCCTGGAACACCTCAGCGTAATGGTGTGTCCGAACGTCGTAAGCGCACTCTATTAGATATGGTGCGATCTATGATGTCTCTTGCCGATTTACCACTATCTTTTTGGGGCTATGCTTTAGAGACTGCCGCATTCACTTTAAATAGGGCCCCGTCGAAATCCGTTGAGACGACACCGTATGAATTATGGTTTGGGAAGAAACCTAAGCTGTCATTTCTAAAAGTTTGGGGATGCGATGCTTATGTCAGGAAACTTCAACCTGAAAAGCTCGAACCCAAATCGGAAAAATGCGTCTTCATAGGATACCCTAAAGAAACTGTTGGGTATATCTTCTACCTCAGATCCGAAGGCAAGATCTTTGTTGCCAAGAATGGGTCCTTTCTGGAGAAAGAGTTTCTCTCGAAAGAAGTAAGTGGGAGGAAAGTAGAGCTTGATGAAGTATTACCTCTTGAACCGGAAAATGGCACAACTCAAGAAAATGTTCCTGAGGTGCCTACACCGACTAGAGAGGAAGTTAATGATAATGATCAAGATACTTCTGATCAAGCTCCTACTGAAATTCGAAGGTCCACGAGGACACGTTCCGCACCAGAGTGGTACGGCAACCCTGTCTTAGAAATCATGTTGTTAGACAACGGTGAACCTTCGAACTATGAAGAAGCGATGGCGGGTCCGGATTCCGACAAATGGCTAGAAGCCATGAAATCCGAGATAGGATCCATGTATGAAAACGAAGTATGGACTTTGACTGACTTGCCCGTAGAACGGCGAGCCATAGAAAATAAATGGATCTTTAAGAAGAAGACAGACGCGGATGGTAATGTGGCCATCTATAAAGCTCGGCTTGTCGCTAAGGGTTATCGACAAGTTCAAGGGGTTGACTACGATGAGACTTTCTCACCGGTAGCGAAGCTGAAGTCCGTCCGAATCATGTTAGCAATTGCCGCATTTTATGATTATGAAATTTGGCAAATGGACGTCAAAACGGCATTCCTTAATGGTTTCCTTAAGGAAGAATTGTATATGATGCAGCCGGAAGGTTTTGTCGATCCTAAAAATGCTGACAAGGTGTGCAAGCTCCAACGCTCGATTTATGGGCTGGTGCAAGCATCTCGGAGTTGGAACATTCGTTTTGATGAGATGATCAAAGCGTTTGGGTTTACACAGACTTATGGAGAAGCCTGTGTTTACAAGAAAGTGAGTGGGAGCTCTGTAGCATTTCTCATACTATACGTAGATGACATACTTTTGATGGGAAATGATATAGAACTTTTGGACAGCATTAAGGCCTACTTGAATAAGAGTTTTTCAATGAAGGACCTTGGAGAAGCTGCTTATATATTAGGCATCAAGATCTATAGGGATAGATCAAGACGCCTCATAGGTCTTTCACAAAGCACATATCTTGATAAGATTTTGAAGAAGTTCAAAATGGATCAGTCCAAGAAAGGGTTCTTGCCTGTTTTGCAAGGTGTGAAATTGAGCTCAGCTCAATGTCCGACCACGGCAGCAGAGATAGAAGAGATGAGTGTCATCCCCTATGCCTCAGCCATAGGTTCTATTATGTATGCCATGCTGTGTACCAGACCTGATGTAAACCTTGCCGTAAGTTTGGTAGGAAGGTACCAAAGTAATCCCGGCAAGGAACACTGGACAGCGGTCAAGAATATCCTGAAGTACCTGAAAAGGACTAAGGAAATGTTTCTCATTTATGGAGGTGACGAAGAGCTCATCGTAAAGGGTTACGTCGACGCTAGCTTCGACACAGATCTGGATGACTCTAAGTCACAAACCGGATACGTGTATATTTTGAATGGTGGGGCAGTAAGCTGGTGCAGTTGCAAGCAAAGCGTCGTGGCGGGATCTACATGTGAAGCGGAGTACATGGCAGCCTCGGAGGCAGCACATGAAGCAATATGGGTGAAGGAGTTCATCACCGACCTAGGAGTCATACCCAATGCGTCGGGGCCGATCAAGCTCTTCTGTGACAACACTGGAGCTATTGCACTTGCCAAGGAGCCCAGGTTTCACAAGAAGACAAGGCACATCAAGCGTCGCTTCAACTCCATTCGTGAAAATGTTCAAGATGGAGACATAGAGATTTGTAAAGTACATACGGACCTGAATGTAGCAGATCCGTTGACTAAACCTCTCCCTAGAGCAAAACATGATCAGCACCAGAATTCCATGGGTGTTCGATTCATCACAATGTAACTAGATTATTGACTCTAGTGCAAGTGGGAGACTGTTGGAAATATGCCCTAGAGGCAATAATAAAAGCATTATTATTATATTTCCTTGTTCATGATAATTGTCTTTATTCATGCTATAATTGTGTTATCCGGAAATCGTAATACATGTGTGAATAACAGACATCAACATGTCCCTAGTGAGCCTCTAGTTGACTAGCTCGTTGATCAACAGATAGTCATGGTTTCCTGACTATGGACACTGGATGTCATTGATAACGAGATCACATCATTAGGAGAATGATGTGATGGACAAGACCCAATCCTAAACATAGCACAAGATCGTATAGTTCGTTTGCTAGAGTTTTCCAATGTCAAGTATCTTTTCCTTAGACCATGAGATCGTGTAACTCCCGGACACCGTAGGAGTGCTTTGGGTATGCCAAACGTCACAACGTAACTGGGTGACTATAAAGGCAGACTACGGGTATCTCCGAAAGTGTCTGTTGGGTGACATGGATCAAGACTGGGATTTGTCACTCCGTATGACGGAGAGGTATCACTGGGCCCACTCGGTAATGCATCATCATAATGAGCTCAGAGTGACCAAGTGTCTGGTCACGGGATCATGCATTACGGTACGAGTAAAGTGACTTGCCGGAAACGAGATTGAACGAGGTATTGGGATACCGACGATCGAATCTCGGGCAAGTAACATATCGATAGACAAAGGGAATAGCGTACGGGATTGATAGAATCCTCGACATCGTGGTTCATCCGATGAGATCATCGTGGAGCATGTGGGAGCCAACATGGGTATCCAGATCCCGCTGTTGGTTATTGACCGGAGAGTCGTCTCGGTCATGTCTGCTTGTCTCCCGAACCCGTAGGGTCTACACACTTAAGGTTCAGTTACGCTAGGGTTGTAGGGATATGTATATGCAGTAACCCGAATGTTGTTCGGAGTCCCGGATGAGATCCCGGACGTCACGAGGAGTTCCGGAATGGTCCGGAGGTAAAGATTTATATATAGGAAGTCCTGTTTCGGGCATCGGGACAAGTTTCGGGGTTATCGGTATTGTACCGGGACCACCGGAAGGGTCCCGGGGGTCCACCGGGTGGGTCCACCTGCCCCGGGGGGCCACATGGGCTGTAAGGGGGTGCGCCTTGGCCTAATGGGCCAAGGGCACCAGCCCCACATAGGCCCATGCGCCTAGGGTTTAAGGGGGCAAGAGTCCTAGGAGGGTAAGGCACCTCCTAGGTGCCTTGGGGGGGAGGGAAACCCCCCTTGGCCGCCGCACCCCCTAGGAGATTGGATCTCCTAGGGCTGGCCACCCCCTCTTGGCACCCCTATATATAGTGGGGGAGAGGAGGGACTTCATACCTGAACGCCCTGGCCTTTGGTTGCCTCCTTCTCCCTCCCCAACACCTCCTCCACCTCCATAGTGCTTAGGGAAGCTCTGCCGGAGTACTGCAGCTCCATCAACACCACGCCGTCGTGCTGCTGTTGGTGCCATCTCCCTCAACCTCTCCTCCCTCCCTTGCTGGATCAAGAAGAGGAGACGTGGCTGTTCCGTACGTGTGTTGAACGCGGAGGTGCCGTCCGTTCGGCGCTGGTCATCGGTGATTTGGATCACGTCGAGTATGACTACATCATCACTGTTCTTTTGAACGCTTCCGTGCGCGATCTACAAAGGTATGTAGATGCATCTGATCACTCGTTGCTGGATGAACTCCTAGATGATCTTGGTGAAACGAGTAGGAAAATTTTTGTTTTCTGCAACATTCCCCAACAGTGGCATCATGAGCTAGGTCTATGCGTAGTTCTTCTTGCGCGAGTAGAACACAATTTGTTGTGGGCGTAGATTTGTCAACTTTCTTGCCGTTACTAGTCCTTTCTTGCTTCAGCGGTATTGTGGGATGAAGCGGCCCAGACCAACCTTACACGTACGCTTACGTGAGACCGGTTCCACCGACTAACATGCACTAGTTGCATAAGGTGGCTGGCGGGTGTCTGTCTCTCCTACTTTAGTTGGAGCGGAATCGATGAACAGGGTCCTTATGAAGGGTAAATAGAAGTTGACAAATCACGTTGTGGCTTTAACGTAGGTAAGAAAACGTTCTTGCTAGAACCCTAATTCAGCCACGTAAAACTTGCAACAACAATTAGAGGACGTCTAACTTGTTTTTGCAGCAAGTGGTTTGTGATATGATATGGCCAAAGTTGTGATGAATGATGAATGATCTATATGTGATGTATGAGATGTTCATGCTATTGTAATAGGAATCACGACTTGCATGTCGATGAGTATGACAACCGGCAGGAGCCATAGGAGTTGTCTTTATTCTTTTATATGACCTGCGTGTCATCAAGAAACGCCATGTAAATTACTTTACTTTATTTCTAAACGCGTTAGCCATAGTAGTAGAAGTAATAGTTGGCGAGCAACTTCATGGAGACACGATGATGGAGATCATGATGATGGAGATCATGGTGTCAAGCCGGTGACAAGATGATCATGGAGCCCCAAGATGGAGATCAAAGGAGCTATGTGATATTGGCCATATCATGTCACGTTTATTATTTGATTGCATGTGATGTTTATCATGTTTTGCATCTTGTTTACTTAGAACGACGGTAGTAAATAAGATGATCCCTCACAATAAAATTCAAGAAGTGTTCCCCCTAACTGTGCACCGTTGCGACAGTTCGCTGTTTCAAAACACCACGTGATGATCGGGTGTTTTATTCAGACGTTCACATACAACGGGTGTAAGACAGATTTACACATGCAAACACTTAGGTTGACTTGACGAGCCTAGCATGTACAGACATGGCCTCGGAACACAGAAGACCGAAAGGTCGAGCATGAGTCGTATAGAAGATACGATCAACATGAAGATGTTCACCGATGTTGACTAGTCCGTCTCACGTGATGATCGGACACGGTCTAGTTTAACTCGGATCATGTAATACTTAGATGACTAGAGGGATGTCTAATCTAAGTGGGAGTTCACTAATAATTTGATTAGTTGAACTTAATTGTCATGAACTTAGTCTAAAATCTTTGCAATATGTCTTGTAGATCAAATGGCCAACGTAGTCCTCAACTTCAACGCGTTCCTAGAGAAAACTAAGCTGAAAGACGGTGGCAGCAACTATACGGACTGGGTCCGGAACCTGAGGATCATCCTCATAGCTGCCAAGAAAGATTATGTCCTACAAGCACCGCTTGGTGACGCACCCGTTCTCCCTGCAGAACAAGATGTTATGAACGCTTGGCAGGCACGATTCGATGACTACTCCCTCGTTCAGTGCGGCATGCTTTACAGCCTAGAGCCGGGGCTCCAAAAGCGTTTTGAGAGACATGGAGCATATGAGATGTTCGAAGAGCTGAAAATGGTTTTCCAAGCTCATGCCCGGGTCGAGAGATATGAAGTCTCCGACAAATTCTTCAGCTGTAAGATGGAGGAAAACAGTTCTGTCAGTGAGCACATACTCACTATGTCTGGGTTGCATAACCGCTTGACTCAGCTAGGAGTTAATCTCCCGGATGATGCGGTCATTGAAAGAATCCTCCAGTCGCTTCCACCAAGCTACAAGAGCTTTGTGATGAACTTCAATATGCAGGGGATGGAAAAGACCATTCCTGAAGTATTTGCTATGCTGAAATCAGCGGAGGTAGAAGTCAGGAAGGAACATCAAGTGTTGATGATCAATAAAACCACTAAGTTCAAGAAAGGCAAGGGTAAAAAGAGCTTCAAGAAGGACGGCAAGGAGGTTGCCGCGCCCGGCAAGCAAGCTGCCGGGAAGAAGCCAAAGAATGGACCCAAGCCCGAGACTGAGTGCTTTTATTGCAAGGGAAGCGGTCACTGGAAGCGGAACTGCCCTAAGTACTTAGCGGATAAGAAGGCGGCAAAACCAAAGGTATATGTGATATACATGTAATTGATGTGTACCTTACTAGTGCCCGTAGTGGCTCCTGGGTATTTGATACCGGTGCAGTTGCTCACATTTGTAACTCAAAGCAGGGGCTGCGGAATAAGCGGAAACTGGCAAAGGACGAGGTGACGATGCGCGTCGGGAATGGTTCCAAGGTCAATGTGATCGCCGTCGGCACGCTACCTCTGCATCTCCCTTCGGGATTAGTTTTAAACCTTAATAATTGTTATTTAGTGCCAGCTTTGAGCATGAACATTGTATCGGGATCTCATTTAATTCGAGATGGCTACTCTTTTAAATCTGAGAATAATGGTTGTTCCATTTTTATGAGAGATATGTTTTATGGTCATGCTCCTATGGTGAATGGTTTATTCTTTATGAATCTCGAACGTGATGCTACACATGTTCATAATGTGAGTACCAAAAGAAGTAAAGTTGATAATGATAGTCCCACATACTTGTGGCACTGTCGCCTTGGTCACATAGGTGTCAAACGCATGAAGAAGCTCCATGCTGATGGACTTTTAGAGTCTCTTGATTATGAATCATTTGACACGTGCGAACCATGCCTTATGGGTAAAATGACCAAGACTCCGTTCTCAGGAACAATGGAGCGAGCAACCGACTTATTGGGAATCATACATACTGATGTGTGCGGTCCAATGAGTGTTGAGGCTCGCGGTGGCTATCGTTATGTTCTCACCCTCACTGATGATTTAAGTAGGTATGGGTATATCTACTTAATGAAACACAAGTCTGAAACCTTTGAAAAGTTCAAGGAGTTTTAGAGTGAGGTTGAAAATCAACGTGACAGGAAAATCAAGTTTCTGCGATCAGATCGTGGAGGAGAATACTTGAGTCACGAGTTTGGCACACACTTAAGAAAATGTGGAATAGTTTCACAACTCACGCCGCCTGGAACACCTCAGCGTAATGGTGTGTCCGAACGTCGTAATCGCACTCTGTTAGATATGGTGCGATCTATGATGTCTCTTACCAATTTACCACTTTCTTTTTGGGGCTATGCTTTAGAGACTGCCGCATTAACTTTAAATAGGGCTCCGTCGAAATCCGTTGAGACGACACCGTATGAATTATGGTTTGGGAAGAAACCTAAGCTGTCGTTTCTAAAAGTTTGGGGATGCGATGCTTATGTCAGGAAACTTCAACCTGAAAAGCTCGAACCCAAATCGAAAAAATGCGTCTTCATAGGGTACCCAAAAGAAACTATTGGGTACACCTTCTACCTCAGATCCGAAGGCAAGATCTTTGTTGCCAAGAATGGGTCCTTTCTGGAGAAAGAGTTTCTCTCGAAAGAAGTAAGTGGGAGGAAAGTAGAGCTTGATGAAGTATTGCCTCTTGAACCGGAAAATGGCGCAACTCAAGAAAATGTTCCTGAGGTGCCAGCACCGACTAGAGAGGAATTTAGTGATAATGATCAAGATACTTCTGATCAAGCTCCTACTAAAATTCGAAGGTCCACAAGGACACGTTCCGCACCAGAGTGGTACGGCAACCCTGTCTTGGAAATCATGTTGTTAGACAACGGTGAACCTTCGAACTATGAAGAAGCGATGGCGGGATCGGATTCCGACAAATGGCTAGAAGCCATGAAATCCGAGATAGGATCCATGTATGAAAACGAAGTATGGACTTTGACTGACTTGCCCGTTGAACGGCGAGCCATAGAAAATAAATGGATCTTTAAGAAGAAGGCAGACGCGGATGGTAATGTGACCATCTATAAAGCTCGGCTTGTCGCTAAGGGTTATCGACAAGTTCAAGGGGTTGACTACGATGAGACTTTCTCACCAGTAGCGAAGCTGAAGTCCGTCCGAATCATGTTAGCAATTGCCGCATTCTATGATTATGAAATATGGCAAATGGACGTCAAAACGGCATTCCTTAATGGTTTCCTTAAGGAAGAATTGTATATGACGCAGCCGGAAGGTTTTGTCGATCCTAAGAATGCTGACAAAGTGTGCAAGCTCCAACGCTCGATTTATGGGCTGGTGCAAGCATCTCGGAGTTGGAACATTCGCTTTGATGAGATGATCAAAGCGTTTGGGTTTACACAGACTTATGGAGAAGCCTGCGTTTACAAGAAAGTGAGTGGGAACTCTGTAGCATTTCTCATATTATATGTAGATGACATACTTTTGATGGGAAATGATATAGAACTCTTGGACAGCATCAAGGCCTACTTGAATAAAAGTTTTTCAATGAAGGACCTTGGAGAAGCTGCTTATATATTAGGCATCAAAATCCATAGAGATAGATCAAGACGCCTCATAGGTCTTTCACAAAGCACATACCTTGATAAGATATTGAAGAAGTTCAATATGGATCAATCCAAGAAGGGGTTCTTGCCTGTGTTACAAGGTATGAAATTGAGCTCAGCTCAATGTCCGACCACGGCAGAAGATATAGAAGAGATGAGCGTCATCCCCTATGCCTCAGCCATAGGTTCTATTATGTATGCCATGCTGTGTACCAGACCTGATGTTAACCTTGCCGTCAGTTTGGTAGGAAGGTACCAAAGTAATCCCGGCAAGGAACACTGGACAGCGGTCAAGAATATCCTGAAGTACCTGAAAAGGACTAAGGAAATGTTTCTCGTTTATGGAGGTGACGAAGAGCTCGTCGTAAAGGGTTACGTCGACGCTAGCTTCGACACAGATCTGGATGACTCTAAGTCACAAACCGGATACGTGTATATTTTGAATGGTGGGGCAGTAAGCTGGTGCAGTTGCAAGCAAAGCGTCATGGCGGGATCTACATGTGAAGCGGAGTACATGGCAGCCTCGGAGGCAGCACATGAAGCAATATGGGTGAAGGAGTTCATCACCGACCTAGGAGTCATACCCAATGCGTCGGGGCCGATCAAGCTCTTCTGTGACAACACTGGAGCTATTGCACTTGCCAAGGAGCCCAGGTTTCACAAGAAGACAAGGCACATCAAGCGTCGCTTCAACTCCATTCGTGAAAATGTTCAAGATGGAGACATAGAGATTTGTAAAGTACATACGGACCTGAATGTAGCAGATCCGTTGACTAAACCTCTCCCTAGAGCAAAACATGATCAACACCAAAATTCCATGGGTGTTCGATTCATCACAATGTAACTAGATTATTGACTCTAGTGCAAGTGGGAGACTGTTGGAAATATGCCCTAGAGGCAATAATAAAAGCATTATTATTATATTTCCTTGTTCATGATAATTGTCTTTATTCATGCTATAATTGTGTTATCTGGAAATCGTAATACATGTGTGAATAACAGACATCAACATGTCCCTAGTGAGCCTCTAGTTGACTAGCTTGTTGATCAACAGATAGTCATGATTTCCTGACTATGGACACTGGATGTCATTGATAACGAGATCACATCATTAGGAGAATGATGTGATGGACAAGACCCAATCCTAAACATAGCACAAGATCGTATAGTTCGTTTGCTAGAGTTTTCTAATGTCAAGTATCTTTTCCTTAGACCATGAGATCGTGTAACTCCCGGATACTGTAGGAGTGCTTTGGGTATGCCAAACGTCACAACGTAACTGGGTGACTATAAAGGTAGATTACGGGTATCTCCGAAAGTGTCTGTTGGGTGACATGGATCACGACTGGGATTTGTCACTCCGTATGACGGAGAGGTATCACTGGGCCCACTCGGTAATGCATCATCATAATGAGCTCAGAGTGACCAAGTGTCTGGTCACGGGATCATGCATTACGGTACGAGTAAAGTGACTTGCCGGTAACGAGATTGAACGAGGTATTGGGATACCGACGATCGAATCTCGGGCAAGTAACATATCGATAGACAAAGGGAATAGCGTACGGGGTTGATTGAATCCTCGACATCGTGGTTCATCCGATGAGATCATCGTGGAGCATGTGGGAGCCAACATGGGTATCCAGATCCCGCTGTTGGTTATTGACCGGAGAGTCGTCTCGGTCATGTCTGCTTGTCTCCCGAACCCGTAGGGTCTACACACTTAAGGTTCGGTTACGCTAGGGTTGTAGGGATATGTATATGCAGTAACCCGAATGTTGTTCGGAGTCCCGGATGAGATCCCGGACGTCACGAGGAGTTCCGGAATGGTCCGGAGGTAAAGATTTATATATAGGAAGTCCTGTTTCGGGCATCGGGACAAGTTTCGGGGTTATCGGTATTGTACCGGGACCACCGGAAGGGTCCCGGGGGTCCACCGGGTGGGTCCACCTGCCCCGGGGGGCCACATGGGCTGTAAGGGGGTGCGCCTTGGCCTAATGGGCCAAGGGCACCAGCCCCACATAGGCCCATGCGCCTAGGGTTTAAGGGGGCAAGAGTCCTAGGAGGGTAAGGCACCTCCTAGGTGCCTTGGGGGGGAGGGAAACCCCCCTTGGCCGCCACACCCCTAGGAGATTGGATCTCCTAGGGCCGGCCACCCCCTCTTGGCACCCCTATATATAGTGGGGGAGAGGAGGGACTTCATACCTGAACGCCCTGGCCTTTGGTTGCCTCCTTCTCCCTCCCCAACACCTCCTCCACCTCCATAGTGCTTAGCGAAGCTCTGCCGGAGTACTGCAGCTCCATCAACACCACGCCGTCGTGCTGCTGCTGGTGCCATCTCCCTCAACCTCTCCTCCCTCCCTTGCTGGATCAAGAAGAGGAGACGTGGCTGTTCCGTACGTGTGTTGAACGCGGAGGTGCCGTCCGTTCGGCGCTGGTCATCGGTGATTTGGATCACGTCGAGTACGACTACATCATCACCGTTCTTTTGAACGCTTCCGTGCGCGATCTACAAAGGTATGTAGATGCATCTGATCACTCGTTGCTGGATGAACTCCTAGATGATCTTGGTGAAACGAGTAGGAAAATTTTTGTTTTCTGCAACGTTCCCCAACAGTATCTTCACGCTTCAATAGTCTGGACGTTGTACACAATCCGGCTGTCCCGATACCCCCTTATCCAGGACTCCCTCAGTGCCCTTGCCCATAAAACCTCAGGTACCTTTCGAGTAAGAGCGTAACCTGAAAAATTAAAGCCATAAGCTCAGTAATAAGAAGTAGCATGGGAAGATGAAAATTGGGAGTAGAAAACTATTCCAAAGTGCAAGCTAGTGGCAAAGACAATGGCTTGAGCATGTGGGGGCATCAAATGATGACACACTATATACAAACTAAGAATTGGTGGTCATGAGTGATGAAGAATTGGTGGTCATAAGTGATGTACAAGCGTCCCTAGCCTTTATGGATCCTCCTTCTCGTGGTCAGTTTAAAGAGATGAATGAACTTGAAGCTGAAATGATGGACCAGTTGAGCAGTTTCAGCAGGGGGATTCAATTGTTGTGGAGAACTATTTCCGATCAAGGTTGGAGAGAGACAAAGGGAAAAGATCTGTAGCCAATTAATAATAGCCGTTGCTATTTACGTACTTGGATTCCTGCTATGTGCACTTGTGTTTATCAAAAGACATAATTAGTAAGTGGGGGAGATGAGAAACTGGTGTAGAAGGCACCAAGGGAGTGATGGAGACAAAAAGCATCGCGGTCGGATCCTTTCTGTCTCGATCAGTCAGTCAGTTACACCTGGAGCAGAAGGCACGAGAGGGCTGATTTTGATCGGTTTTGTACGCTTAATGTGACCTTGTTTGTAAGACGGAAGTACTAAAGACTGAATAAATCTTGAAGAACATACTATAGAACATGTCGCCGCTGTCGCTGCAAACCCATCACGGATGCACAGGGGCAAGATTTCATACTAACATGTAGGTGCTCAGCTTGCCACAAGAATGGCTACCACCATGGCAGGTGTGGTGGCTCAACATCCATTTGTTCGACCAAAGAAAAAATTGACAGTCATAATTAAACAATGAACCAACCAATGATCGAGGTCGGCAATGTACCAACACTCGCATGCCCTTGGATGCAGTTCCAATCCAGGTCGACGTACTTGACAAAGACATGTTGCAGGGCGAGGCCAGGGTGGAGGCGTTGTTGACTGAGCCCCTGACGACTGGGTAGAGGTGACCTGGACCGGTCGTTGTGCCGGAGGCAGTGAACGCGCATGACGGGTAGATTGAGCCGGAGGAGCGCCTCACACGGAGATGGATCCGATGCCCGCTTCACGACACACGCATCACACCTGCAAGGAGGAGTCCTGGTGAGCGGTGGAGGTGACCTAGACCGGCAGTTGCACTGGAGGTAGTGAGCGGCCCAGGACGGACGGATTGTGCCGGGGAGTGCGTCACACGGAGATGGATGCCCCCAGCCATGGGCTACTTTAGAAAGGGGAAGGAAGAAGAGTTTAGGAAGAGAATTATTTATTTCAGGGAGAAGAGGAAGGGATATGGGAGGAGAAGAGGGGACGCGAGAGTAGGAGAGATGGGTGGGTGGTTTGTCTCCCATGGTGTGAAAACTAATTACATGTAAAAAATTACAAATGATGATGAAAATATTTGTTCAGACCATAGGAGGTAGGCCTGAGCGGACTGCATAAGGTGTGACATGGCAAGATGTGAATGGATGCTGATGTGTCTATGCTGCTAAATCCTATTCGGCGCCTTTAGTGCCCAATATTAGTCATTTTACTAACGAGCGCATACCCCCTCATCTTGTTTGGGCCGGCCCATTTTTTTTTCTTTCTCCGTTTCTAAAGAGCAAAAATACTGCTGGACCCAGGATTCGATCTCACGACGACCTTGTTTAGAGCACGACGTGACAGCCACCAGACCAGTTCGTTTGTTGTGTTTTACTACATACTTTTCTCCTTTTGTCCTTTCACCTGTTTGTTTTCTTTTTTCTATCCTTATTTTTTCTTTTTTCAAGTTCGATAAACCTTTTTTCTTCATGATTTTTTTCTGCAAAATCGATATTTTTTTCTCAAATTCGAAGAACTTTTTTCAAACTCAATGAACTATTTTCAAACTCGATGAACTTTTTTCAAAATCGTTGAACTTTTCTTCAAATTTGATGAACTTTTTGTTTCAAATTCGATGAACTTTTTTCTCAAATACGTTGAACTCTTTTCAAATTCGATGAACTTTTTTCAAATCCAGTGAACTTTTTTCAAATCGAATGAAATTTTTTCAAATTTGATGAACTTTTTGTTTCAAATCTGATTAACTTTTTTTCTCAAATCCGTTAAACTCTTTTCAAATTTGATGAACTTTTTTCAAATCCAGTGAACCTTTTTCAAATAGAATGAACTTTTTTCAAATTCGATGAACTTTTTTCAAATATCGTTAAATTTGTGTCAAAATTGATGAGCTTTTTTTAGAATTGATGAACTTTTTCAAACTTCGTGAACTGCTTGCAACTTCGTAAATTTCAGATCCATTTGTTTTTTCAGTTTTGTGAAGGAAGGAACGAACACCGAAAAAAAGGAATGAACAAAGGAAAAGCGCAACTGCGAACAAGAGCGTGCTAGCTGGACCGGCCCACGCAAGGCTGCTGCGAGCGCCCAGTAAGAGAATCGGTGCTTAGGGTGCTGAAGAGGAGGTCTCGTCTATGCTGCATGTTGAGATAAATCAAGTAGTGGGGGTGAACTTCTTAAGTATATAGGATCCCAGGGATAGGCGGCAACCACGACGGGTGGCGAATACCCGTGCGCCAGCCGGCCTGTATGTGTACATGTATTCAATTTCTCCTGTACCTGGCTAGCCACGCCTTCGGTTTGTTTTCTTGAAAGGAGAAAAAAAATATCTACGGTCTTCGGTTTGTGATTTACGGACTCACGCACGGGTTCATATCTACGGTCAGGTAGGTATATATATGGTGTATTTCCTTTGAAGGTGTGCATGCCAGGAGGAAGATCAATCGGAGGAAATATGCATCGGCCTAGATAAGAAAAATTTAACACGGCATGTATTTAAAAGGCATCTATATTTCCACGAAGATCACATGCCCGATCGGATCAACTTGGACGAGGGGCCAGCGCCTATCCCTCGGCATATAAATACAAGGAGGAGGCAGCCAAGACCTCAGGTATGCATCAGAGGAGACGACACGGAAGCCATCCGGGCAAGACGCACCCACGGCGGCGGCGTGCAGGGCGGCCTGGCTCACAGCGGTGCAAGTACATATGCGGGAAGACCTGTGAGAGGACGCGGCGGCGGCAGTGACACCCGCCCGAGCTCGACTACGGCAACAGCAATGGAGCACACACAAGGCCATTGCACACGAAGGCACATACGGTACTCTTCACTTCAATGACTAATTTTTTTATATTCTTAATACACCAGATTGCATCAAGAGAAGCCAAGCAACAAACACTCAGGAAGAGAAGATCTCATGCACCCGGAGGAGGAGACCACGGCTCGCACGACGGAAGTCAGCCGAGAGAGGCGCGCCCATGGAGGCGGCGTGTACGGCGGTGTTGCTCGCTACAAAGAACATACACATGTGAGAAGACCGGCGTATGCGGCAGTGGCAACTACACCCCATCCAAGCATGAAGATGCACCCGCCGGCGACGGCAACGCTCACGATGTGGAGGCGGCGGACAACACATCCAATGGAGATGGCAACAAAGAGCGGACGACGCGACGCTCCTCTGCTACCAAGTGCAACGGAGGCGCACACACGCATATGGATGAGGAGGAATCAGCCCGTCCTTTTCTTCTTTTTCATGTACATGTGTGGAGGCAGCGGACAACACATCCGATGGAGATGGCAACGGAGAGCAGACGACGCGACGCTCATCTTCTACCAAGTGCAATGGAGGCGGTTGATGGCACGCTAGCGGAGATGACTCAGGAGCAGCCGGAGCTCGTGAAAACGTAGCCCGAGAAAAATCCATGGCGTACATGCGAACAAGCAAGTGCATCTAGTGCCACGCCTAGTTGGTTTTGGAGTATTGACGACAAAGTTGGTTGAGGGACTAATGCGTTTGTGAGAATTGCAGGATAACGCAGGTAGTGTCCCTCATTGTTTCGGTTTACCTACCGGAGATGACCCCTAAAAATGTATGAAGACATTAAAGACAATGGTGGTACGAGAAGATATTCATATTGAAGACTATGACATGAGAAGACATTAAGTGAAGACTATGGTGCGTGAAGACTCTGTAGTTTTGTTGTTTCCTTTTCTTCTTTGTTGAGTCATAGGAACCACCGTACTGTTAAGTGGGGTCCAAGTGAACTAAGACAGAGTGACTGAAGTGATGCTCAACTCAAATCCTATGTCTTCAAGCGAAGACAATAAGAGCAAATCTTATCCAGAGCTGGATGAGTCAGCTTTGCTTGTAGCCCAAGTAAAGCTGCCACGTGTGTTTGAAATCTGACCGTTGGAACACGTGTCAGTTCCTTAGTGACCCAGGGTCATTTTAAACGAATCAGGTCGGGTTGCCTAGTGGATATAAATAGCCCACCCCCTACACCATAAATTGGTGGCTGCTCAGAGTTTGTGCACGGCTTTTGTCATTTGAGAGCAACCCACCTCGAAGCATTTGAGAGAGAGAGAGAGAGAGAGAGAGAAATCCTTGCGAGGACAAAGCCCAAACACCCAGAGCCAAAGAGTGTTAGGTATCACTGAAGTCTTTCTGTCTGTGTGACCTGAAGACTTATTACACTTGAGGACTATGAATCCTCCAGCCGGTTAGGCGTCGCGTTCTGAGCATCCAAGAGTCATTGTGGATTGCCAGTGAACGAAGTCTGTGAAGGTTTGGAAGTCTCCCTTGAAGACTTACCAGAGTGATTGGGCGAGGACTGGGTGTTCTTAGCTCAAGGGGAATAAGGTGAAGACACGGTCTTCTGAGTTAAATCTCAGCCTCCCTAACCAGACGTACAGTTCTCACAGCAACTGGAACTGGTCTAACAAATCATGTGTCTTCAACAAGCGACTGGTTCTATCCCTTCCCAACCTTACTTAAGTTTGTCTTCGTGAAGTCATAGCCTATCTGTTTGACTTCATTACTTGACTACTACTGTTGATTGGCTTCATACTATCTTCCATCCTGATCCTTACTACCTAACTGCTATTAGTCCTGTACTTTCACATCATTTCATACTTGACTATGGCTTTCTTAGGGTAGTTTATCTTCCGCTGCATATTAATTAGGTCATTTCTGTTGTTTGTCTTCGAAACTTCTAAGTTTTAAAGACTTTCATAAAAATCGCCTATTCACCCCCCCTCTAGTCGATACTAGCACTTTCAATTGGTATCAGAGCAGGGTACTCCATTGTTCTGTGTGATCCGGTTTAACCACCTGGAGTTTCAGCTATGTCGACTGCAGGATTGAGGAACATATCTTGTCCCACCTTTGACGGTCATGAGTATCCCCGATGGAAGGCCATGATGAAGAAGCGACTCATGTCCATGGATAGCAAACTGTGGACCGTCACTGAGATTGGACTCACTGATCTATGCAAGATGGCAGAGGCTGATGACATTCGCAAGTGCACTCTATTGAACCTTACAGCGAAGGATGTCATCTTCTCTCATTTGTCCCGAAATCAGTTCAGGAATGTTATGCACCTCAATCATGCGAAGCTAATCTGGGACCGGCTTTCTGAGGTATATGAAGGTCATCGCACTCGTCATGATCCGTGGTTTGAGGACTACAAGGAGTCTCTTAAGGAGATGACCTTTGCACCTGAATCATTATCATCCTCATCGTGCCACATGGCAAGGGGTGATAAGGTAACTGAATGCTATCTCTCTGAATCTAGCGATGATGAATCAGGTGATGAATTTGGCCCCAGTTATGACAAGCTTGCTTCCCTTGCCACTAAACAACAAAGAATCTTGGAAAAGGTTCAAGACATGCTTAGTAAGAGCGATGATATGTTGGGAGAAGAAATGGACCAGTCAAAAGCTTTGGCTGATAGTCTTCAGAGACTTCATGCTAACTTTGACGCCCTTCAAGATCAACATAATGCTCTCTTATCTGATCATGAGAAGCTTTCTTCTGAATGTCTTCAAAGAAAGCTAGACCTTGAAAAGATAAGAGTGGATTATGAAGATCTTCAAAAGGAGCGAGATTTATTACTTGCTCAACAAATCAGCGTTACACAGGATGGATTTGAACCACCATGTCTAAAATGCATTGAGCGTGATAACGCTACATCTATTACTGAATGTTCCACTGCTGCTACTGTTTCATTGTCTTCACCTACTGATGTGGTTACTAACCCCTCTGCGGAGGATACCACTGCTATTGCTGACGAAAATGATATGTTGAAGACATTGCTTGAAACAGGGATGTACAAAAGTTTGAAGGGACATCAGACTCTCTGCGATGTCCTCAAAAAGCAGATTCTAAACCGAAACCCTAGGAAGGAGGGTGTTGGGTTCGAAAGGAAAATGAATGTTGATGGCTCATACTGGAAGCCTGAGCAGTACCCCAAAACCACATGGGCTGCTGCAAAGGAACCTTCAGTAGATCCATCCACTTTATCTGGCTTTACCTATGCTAATCCTATTATCATTGATGAATCCTTTGATGCAAACTATAAACTGTTCAAAAATCAGAATGGTGAAGTGTTTGCTAGGTACATCGGTACTAACTGCAGGAATGGACCACCTATGAAGAAGATCTGGGTACCTAAGCAGTACATTGAGAATCTTCCTGTGAATGTCGTCATGACACCACCAAGGAAGTAGACAAACCCCAGACCTATAGCTTCATGTGGCCCAAAGGCTTCATACAGATACAGGACTCACATGAGTCACCCTAACGCCAATGTTGTGCAGGGAAATCATGCTCGGACTTATGAATATGAGCGTGTATCTTCGAACCGCTATGTTAATAGGACTAAGAACTTTTCTGCTTATTCATATGAGTATCATTCATCTCCTGCAAGGCTATTTGCTAGGGCTTCAAAGCCAAAATTCTCAGATGCTGCACTTAGACTCATTGCTTCTAAGCCACCACTGAAGATGTGGGTGGCAAAGAAGAACTAACTCTCTTTTGCAGAAAACGGTCTCCAGCCAGCAATCAATGGCGTCCGATACTATTGCTGGGGACCTAAAACCCATTTAGGACGCACGATAAAATGTCATTCTATATACTTCACATCTGAATCTCTTATCAGTCATACTATGTCCTAACTTTGATATAAGCTGTGAATGTCCCTGTATGTGTCAAATGCTTATGCTTCACAACACTCTTGTGAAGCCTATCCTCCTAACTGCATTGTAGGGTACATCACCAAAAGCTTCAGAATGGATTATGGACAGTGGATGCACAAATCATATGACTGGTGATCGAAGTCTTCTCATGGACTCAACCTTATGTCCATTCAACAAGAGTCACATTACATTTGCTGACACTGGTAAAAGCAAGGTATTGGGTCTAGGTAGAGTTGCAATCTCAAAGGATCAACACATGGATAAAGTGATGCTTGTTGAATCCCTTGGTTTCAACTTAATGTCTGTCTCAATGCTTTGTGACTTGAACATGATTGTGATATTTGGAAAATATCGTTGCCTTGTACTAATGGAATCTAACAAATCTCTAGTCTTTGAAGGGTATCGAAAAGATGATCTATACATGGTAGATTTCTCAGCAGGTCCACAGCTTGTCGTATGTCTTCTCACAAAAGCTTCAGAATGCTGGCTCTGGCATCGAAGGCTAGGACATGCTGTCATGAGGAACTTACACTCACTCGTCAAGAAGAAGCATGTCATTGGCATCGAGGATGTCAAGTTCAAGAAGGATCATCTGTGTGGTGCCTGTGAAGCTGGAAAGATGACAAGGGCAAAGCACCCCTCGAAGACAATCATGACAACATCTCAACCCTTCGAGCTGTTACACATGGACTTATTTGGACCTACTCACTACTCCACCCTCACAACAACTGCCTGTCTCTATGGCTTCGTCATTGTTGATGACTACTCAAGATACACATGGGTTCATATAATTCTTTACAGGACTGAAGTGCAAGATGTCTTCAGGGGCTTCGCAAATCGAGTAATGAACAATTATGGCGTGAAGATCAAGCACATCAGAAGTGACAATGGCACTGAATACAAGAACACTGGACTTGATCTGTATCTGGATACAATGGGAATCACTCATGAGTTCTCTGCTCCATACACACCTCAGCAAAATGGCATCGTTGAGCGCAAAAACAGAACCCTCATTGAGATGGCTCGAACAATGCTAGATGAGTCCAAGACACCAAGAAAGTTCTGGCCTGAAGCTATTGATACAGCATGTCACATCATCAACCGTGTATACATCCATAAGCTTCTGAACAAAACATCGTATGAGCTCCTTACTGGCAAGAAGCCAAACGTCAGTTACTTCAGAGTATTTGGAGCTAGATGCTGGATCAAGGATCCCCATCACAAGTTAAAATTTGCACCTAAGGCTCACGAAGGCTTCATGCTTGGCTATGGAAAGGATTCACACTCCTACAGAGTCTTCAACCTTTATCTCTACAAAATTGTTGAAACTGTGGATGTGAAATTTGATGAAACCAATGGTTCACAGAGAGAGATTCTGCCAAGTACACTAGATGAAGCTCCTCCAAGAGAGTCCATCAAGCTGATGGGAACTGGTGAAATCATGCCCTCTGAAGCACAGCCTGAAGAGGAACTTATCATCTCTGCACCAAATCAACCTGAAGACAATGCTCAGACCGAAGAAAATCCTCCCAATGATGACAATGATCTGCGAGAGCAAAATCTTCGTCCTGTCCATCCTCGTGTTGCAAATGAAGTTCAAATAGAGAAGATAATTGACAGCATCAATGCGCCTGGTCCACTCACTCGATCAAGAGCAACACAGCTAGCAAACTTCTATGGGCACTTTTCATTTGTATCAATATCAGAACCCAAGAAAGTTGCTGAAGCTTTTATGGAACCTGAATGGATTCAAGCCATGCAAGAAGAACTTCAACAGTTCAAGCTGAATAATGTTTGGGAACTTGTCAAGCAACCTGACCCTCGCAAGCATAACATTATTGGAACAAAGTGGATATATCGAAACAAGCAAGATGAGCATGGTCAAGTTGTCAGAAACAAAGCACGTCTTGTGGCTCAAGGATATACTCAAGTTGAAGGAATTGACTTCGATGAAACATTTGCTCCTGTTGCTAGGCTTGAAGCTATACGCATACTGCTAGCCTACGCTAATCATCACAACATCTTGCTATATCAAATGGATGTAAAGAGTGCATTTCTCAATGGCAAGATTGAAGAAGAAGTATATGTCGCACAACCACCTGGCTTTGAAGATCCAAAACATCCTGATATGGTGTACAAGCTAAACAAAGCACTGTATGGCCTCAAACAAGCTCCTCGTGCATGGTATGATACAATCAAAGAATTCCTGAAGAGCAAAGGCTTCAAACCTGGGTCCTTCGATCCCACACTCTTCACGAAGTCATATGATGGCGAACTGTTTGTGTGCCAAATATATGTGGATGACATAATCTTCGGCTGCACCAACCAGAAGTATAGTGATGACTTTGGGTACATGATGCAAGAGTAATATCAGATGTCCATGATGGGTGAGTTGAAGTTCTTCCTTGGTCTTCAAATTCGTCAGCAAAGAAATGGCATCTTCATATCTCAAGAAAAATACCTCAAAGATTGTCTGAAGAAGTTTGGAATGGAAGACTGCAAAGGCTACACGACGCCAATGCCAGCCAAACACCATCTTGGTCCCGACGACAATGGTAAAGAGTTCGATCAAAATGTATACCGCTCCATGATTGGTTCTTTGCTTTATCTATGTGCATCTAGGCTAGATATTATGCTTAGTGTTTGCATGTGTGCTCGATTCCAAGCGGCACCAAAGGAATCGCATCACTTAGCTGTGAAGCGAATTCTTTGATATTTGGCTTACACCCCAACACTCGGATTATGGTATCCCAAGGGCTTAAATTCTGATTTGGTTGGATTCTCGGATGCTGATTATGCTGGTGACAAGGTGGATCGCAAGTCTACATCAGGCACATGTCATTTTCTTGGTCGATCACTTGTCTGTTGGTCTTCAAAGAAGCAGAACTGTGTATCACTCTCAACTGCTGAATCTGAATACATTGCTGCTGGATCCTATTGTGCTCAGCTTCTATGGATGAAGCAAACTCTCAAGGATTATGGCATCAACCTAAAACAAGTACCTCTCTTCTGCGACAACGAAAGTGCCATCAAGATAGCCAACAATCCAGTCCAGCACTCAAAGACAAAGCACATTGAAATACGTCATCACTTTCTCAGAGATCATGTTATGAAGAAAGATATCGATATCATTCACGTCAACACTGAAGAGCAACTAGCAGATATCTTCACAAAGCCCTTGGATGAGAAAAGGTTTTGCAAGTTACCATGTGAGCTAAATATCTTGGAATCCTCTAATGTCCTGTGATCAGGCACACATCCTAACACTTATGCATGATGATGACTTAGATGTGCAACACACAAAGTAATGTATATCTTCAATCAATGAAGATTTACACTCTAAGTGTGAATACATTAACATGGAATTTGACTTCGGAGCGCAACAATAATTGTGCACCGTGTCTGGGTCTAATACTTCCTATACGGTGGGTAACGCCACCACCAAACTTCTCTGTTTGAAGTGTTTCACTCATGGCGTTATATTGCAATGATTTCGCATTTGGTTTGTCTTCAATTTCAATTTATCTTCATGATTTTCTACACTATGATGATTTGATTGCTTTCTGATATATATATACTAGTGTTCTGTCCTCTACAACATTCACTTATAGCTATGTCTTCAAGATTGGATCTTTTGAACTAAGTGAATGTGATCGGACCCTAACCTCTCTATGCTTCCTATCTCAAACTCTATCTGTCCAAATCATATGCATTCTATTGAAACTGTCGAATGTCTTCTTTGCGTCCTAGTCAGCAGAAGGCAAAGAGACAAACATTAAATCTGTTTTAAATGACTTATCTTTATTGTTGAAATCTGGAGAAGCCGGAACAACTCTCCGACATGCCTGGCGGGCATGGGAACGTGGGACAACTCTGAGTATGTTGCATGCTTGCCACGTGCCCCTCGGATGTGAACCGCCAGGGGCATCAGCGTAATTGCGCTGTGTCGCTCACCTACTTATAAATACCTGTCCCCTGCAGTAAAGAAATCCTTCTTCCACCTCTCCACCTCCGTCAAAACCCTAGCGCCACCGCTAGCTCTCGACGACGCCGGCGGCGAAGCGCTTAGCTGCCACGACTTCTCCGACGCCGTCCTCATGCCGGCCGCGGACATCGTCCTCTCCGCCGTCGCCGTAGGTGTCCTCCGTCGCCAAGTTAGGGCACGGTGGGCTGAACTGATCGGTCTCCTATTCATCCCAACTAGCAGTTCTTCGTGCGGTAATTATAACTCTATTTTTACCACCTTTTTGATCTTCAAGATTCATCCTGTTTACCGAAAGTGGTTTCTGCTTATTCAATGTTAGATCTATTATGTCTGCATCTCAAACCGCCTAGTCAATTCACTTAGAATTCCTGTCTAGTTTGATTCCTCACTTGTACTTATTCACGGATTGGTAAAAATCTGGAACCAACTCACCTATATAAGTGAATGTCTTCGCATCATGAGGTCAATGTCTTCAATATGATTTATCTTCAAAATCTTCTGAGAATGCATATGACCTCTTCCCCTTCCCTCACATCTCTAATGCTGTCACATGTACATGTCCGTGGGAGAATCACTTGGTTCTCATAGTATGCATTCGTTTGCAGAATACTTACAACATCATATCAATTCTCCTGAAGCCAGTTCCTGCTTGACCAGCAAGCATAAGTCTCTGAAGCCTTTGAACATATTGAAGCCATTCAGTTTGAAGTTCATGGCTGCAGAAAAATCAGCAAGGAAGGGTGGCAGACAGCGCAGAGAAGGAACATCCAAAGATCTGCCTGATGACCTAGCAGAACTCTACAAGACAGATCCCAAAGAGAATTATCATCAGAGAAAGACACGAATCCAATGGATTCGACGCTATTGGGATGAGGAATGGTTCAAGTACAAGTTTGTGATGAAGGAATATCCAGAGAAGAATGCCATCAAGAGACCTTGGGGTGATATCCTCTATCGAGGCCTTCAACCCAAGAACAGAGCTGAAGCCATTGCTCAAGGCTTCTATCCTTGCATGGTCCGTGGACCATAGCCTGAGAATGCTGATCCCACTTCACTACTCTGGTGTCGTGACGACTCTCTCTTCAAGCGCAACTTCCAATTTGTTGTGGCTTCAGCCAAGAAGAGCAAGAAGTCATTGGGATTGGACTTCAACCCAGGTCCCTCTGCTCCCCGTGCTGACGGCTCCCGTGATGCTGATCCCAATGTTATCGGCCCCTTCTCCAACCTTGACGGCCTCATCACCTACATCGTGGTCCAAGGTGCCAGAGTAGATCATTCTGAAAATGATGCTGACTCCGATGAAGCCCCAGCTCCTCCTCCAAAGCCGCAGAAGCAAAAGAAGCCAAAGGCTTCAAGATCAGCTGCACCTCCGAAGACTTCTCGTGCGAAGCCACTGGCCACTGCACCTCCTGAAACCAGTGTGCAGTCTGAAGATCAATCCCGTGTCTCCAAGAGAACGGAGAAGAAAAAGCAACTTGTCAGACCAACCGATCAAGCCTTGACTCCTGCCGCCATTCTGCGCGAAGAACCCATTGATCTGTCAAGTGATGAAGATCTTGCTGATGATGCCCTTGAGCAGCTGATAAAGAGCAAGGAAGAAGCAGAAATCTTCAACAACTTGCCTCTCTTTGATGTGGCAATCATCCACAACTTCATTGATGAGTGGTTTGACATCCCCAATCTCAGCTTTGAAGATTTGCAGCTTCCCATTGGCCTTAGTGTCGCCTTCAATGGTGCCATTGCTTCTGAGCTAGCTCTCGCTCAGCGCATCGTTGAGCTCAAGAACAAGATTGATTATGAGAAGGCTCAATTCAAGAAGCATGTGGCCAAGCTAAGTGTTCAAGACGTTAGAAACTTCAAAGTCATGCCTACAATGAGGCTGAGAAGCGTGAAGAAGCGTGAAGAAGCTCAGGGCTGTCGAGAGCGCATGAAGAGTTTGGCTGATAAGTGTGTGCTCGCCTACAATGAGGCTGAGAAGAGCAAGTCACTTGGCCATCCTGGCATTGAACCCAGGATGGCTGCAAAGAAAAAGAAGAAGCTTCCTGCTGACCATCCTGAACCTTCAAGCCAAGAAGCCCCTCGCATTATCTTCCCAAGAAGCATGACTGGCTCGAAGCCAAAGGTCACCACAACCGCTTCAGAACAGAAGAAGACGAGGGCTGTCGAGGCTGAAGCTAGAAAGAGAAAGAATACTGAAGCCTCTGATGCCGCTCCCTCCAAGAAGAAGCGCAAGACCAAGAACACTAGGGCTGCTTCCACAGAGCCCTTAGTTGTTGAACCCATTTCAGTGGTTCGCCCAGCGTCAGAACATCAAGAACGAAGGATGATAGTCCATGAGCCTGCTCCCACAGAGGCTCATGAAGCTGAAGATATTCCAGCAGCTGAACCCACCGCTACTGAAGACATTGGTCATGATGATAATGTAGCAGATGATTAAGTTCTTCCTCAGATCGAACATGACGTGGTATCATCGCCTGTTCATACAAACAGCAAACTCATTAGCATTGGTCGTCCTCTGACGCCAATTGCTCAGGATGCATCATGGGATGATCACCCACAGCTACAAGACCCCCCAGTACACCCAAACAACAACAACAAGCTACACCCCCCGTGCAAGAAGAGGATGAAGACTTTGAGGCCCAGCCATCTCCATCTCCTAAGGTGTTGCCAGCATTTTGCAGGCTTCGCAAAGGACACAGGCCTCAAGTCCCTCTGTCGAGCGTTCCAGAAGGAGAAGTGCAACGTTCACCTGTTGCTCGTCAAGTCTTTTCTGAACCTACTCCAACTGTGAATGTCTCCGAGTCTGAAGCACAAGCTGCTGAAGACATTCCGGCTGCATCAGCCGAGGAAAATCAAGAAGAAGAACGTGTCCCTACTCCCCCAGTCATTGAAGAAGCAGTTCCTGATGTGAACGTGCCTGTGCCCGACCCTCCTGTTCGTCAAGAGGAGGTTGAAAATGTTGAAACTACCACCGCCAACGCCAATGAAGCCAATGACGTAGTCATGGCTAACGCTAATGTGGAGCCTGCACCAACCAGTGTGCCTGAAGCAAATGTGGCCACTGAACCTGAAACCAATGAGGCTGCTGCACCTGAAGCTAATGAGACAACTGCTCCCGAAGCACCTGTTATGCAGCCTGACGCCTCAGCTGTTGCCCCTGCTCCTGTTCCTCCACCAAGGACCCATACAATTGAGCAGGCATACAGTCATGGTAAGCTAACCATTGTCCGATGGCCCATTCTGGTACCTCCGCCTACTGCCTCTGGACCTCAATTTGACTATCATGTTGAGCATAGGCCTCAGGTCCAGAAGCCAAAGCCTAGGCTGCCAAGGTTTCCAGGTACTTCAAACTCACCAGGGTCCTTCAATGCAAATGGCTTCAAAAGCCACAATACCTTCTTTGACAGCGCCAAGAACCCCTACTCCAAGCCAAGAATATCATCAGATCGGTTCTGGAGCTATCAGCAAAGAAGCTATTACTCCTGCGTTCTATATGATCAAGGGCGCATTTTCCCTCATATGCGCCTTGACACTGAAGCCATTGCTGGACTGCCATGCTTAGAAGAAGCACTTTATTGCTTTCGTGATGCTGGTCTGCTCCACTTTATGACAGATAAAGAACATTGGAATGGAGAGTTATTGCTTCAATTCTATGCTACTCTACACATTCGCGGCTACTACAGAGACATCAAGACATGGGTTCTTGAGTGGATGACTAGAAATGTTCATCATGAAGCCAAAGCTATGGATATCATCGAGCTCACAGGGCTAGCCACTCCTGGAGAACTATATGAACCTGACTGTCTGCTACACCGCAATGCAGTGGAGAGTATCTTCCATAAGCCAGAACCCAATATGAGCCAGATGTTGAGCATGATGAAGCCCTTGCCATCTGACGCTGAATATCCAACAGAGTTCTTTGTTGAAGACCTTGAGTATCTGCCTCGCACCATATATCATATCATTAGGCGAACTCTATGGCCTGTCAAAGGACATTCATTAGCGCCCAAGCTTGAAGGAGCTATGAAGACTTTGGTCTTCTATATTCTCAATGGCATCAGCTTCAACACTCAAGAACTCTTCATCAGGCAACTTGCTGCTTCTGGCACTGACCTATTTGGTCTGAAGTTTTATGCTCCATGGGTCATGCGCCTCATCAAGAGACACTCATCTGTCAACTATCAGCCCTCTACTCGCAATCATATGATCTTTTTGCCAGAGGTTGATATGTCAGTTGAAGCTATATACTCTGACCCTGCCAAGAGGCCTCTTTGTCTTCAGAATGCCGAGCACCAAAGCTTCACTCAACCCATTGAAGGTGTTCAAGCAGCGACACGAATCTATCGATTGGCTGGAAATACTCGTCTGCCTCATCGAGCACCTACTGAAGCCACTGAAAGCACCATTGCACAAAGGCCTCGGAAGCGTTCTCGCATTCTCAATGACCGAGAACTTCTTGTGTCCCTTCATCAGAAACAGGATAAGCATCATTTTTGGCTCAAGAGACAGATGCAAAGCAGATCTTCAAGATGATGGCTTCAATGAAAGATTCCAGTTTGACTACACTCCTCCATGGACTGTTGTCCTACGTCGCACTCCATCTCTTGAAGACTCTGAATATTCTTCCTCCGCGGCAACGGTAAATGCCAAAGTGATCGATGATGAAGATGATGCTACTTCACCACCTCCTACTACTGCGCGCATCGACACTGCACCAAGTTCATCTGCACCGCCAACCAATGACGACAACCCTACTGCTTCACCTACTCATGAGGACGAGTAGATGCTCTATGTCTTCAAACCTTTTTGGTCCTTACTAACAAAAGGGGGAGAAGCGTATGAGTTGATAGTCTTCAAGCGGGTTCATATGGGCGGTTGCATTATATTTTGCTTCGTGCTTACAACTCTTGCTTTTGAAACATTTGGTTCTCTGAGTTGTAACACCTAAACTTGATGGTCGTCTACTACTTATTTGCTTCAGTGTGATGCGATGATAAATTCCGCATGTGTGATGATAACTTCCGCACTTAGATCATTCTGCAGACGTCCATTTTTCATTATGCATGCCATTCTACTTGTATATCATTTCATGCATGATGAACTATCTTCATAAGTTGAAGTGGATCTCCACAAGTACAACCTGCCATGTGCATTTGCATTCCAAAAGCAAATTACTTATATGCACATCTTCAGGGGGAGCCCTTGCTACTTATGAAGACAATTCCCAATTCCCTATCCTTACAATTTCACATATTTTATCCCCGTTGAAAACTTCAACCAGTTTGTCATCAATCACCAAAAAGGGGGAGATTGTAAGTGCATCTAGTGCCACCCCTAGTTGGTTTTGGAGTATTGACGACAAACTTGGTTGAGGGACTAATGCGTTTGTTAGAATTGCAGGATAACGCAGGTAGTGTCCCTCATTGTTTCGGTTTACCTACCGGAGATGACCCCTAAAAATGTATGAAGACATTGAAGACAATGGTGGTATGAGAAGATATTCATATTGAAGACTATGACATGAGAAGACATTAAGTGAAGACTATGGTGCGCGAAGACTGTGTGGTTTCATTGTTTCCTTTTCTTCTTTGTTGAGTCATAGGAATCACCGTACTGTTAAGTGGGGTCCAAGTGAACTAAGTCAGAGTGACTGAAGTGATGCTCAACTCAAATCCTATGTCTTCAAGCGAAGACAATAAGAGCAAATCTTATCCAGAGCTGGATGAGTCAGCTTTGCTTGTAGCCCAAGTAAAGCTGTCGCGTGTGTTTGAAATCTGACCGTTGGAACACGTGTCAGTTCCTTAGTGACCCAGGGTCATTTTGGACAAATCAGGTCGGGTTGCCTAGTGGCTATAAATAGTCAACCCCCTACACCATCAATTGGTGCTGCTCAGAGTTTGTGCACGACTTTTGTCGTTTGAGAGCAACCCACCTCGAAGCATTTGAGAGAGAGAGAGAGAGAAATCCTTGCAAGGACAAAGCCCAAACACCCAGAGCCAAAGAGTGTTAGGCATCACTGAAGTCTTTCTGTCTGTGTGACCTGAAGACTTATTACACTTGAGGACTGTGAATCCTCCAGCCGGTTAGGCGTCGCGTTCTGAGCATTCAAGAGTCATTGTGGATTGCCGGTGAACGAAGTCTGTGAAGGTTTGGAAGTCTCCCTTGAAGAATTACCAGAGTGATTGGGCGAGGACTGGGTGTCCTTAGCTCAAGGGGAATAAGGTGAAGACACGGTCTTCTGAGTTAAATCTCAGCCTCCCTAACTAGACGTACAGTTGTCACAGCAACTGGAACTGGTCTAACAAATCCTGTGTCTTCAACAAGCGACTGGTTCTATCCCTTCCCAACCTTACTTAAGTTTGTCTTCGTGAAGTCATAGCCTATCTGTGTATCTATTTGACTTCATTACTTGACTACTACTGTTGATTGGCTTCATACTATCTTCCATCCTGATCCTTACTACCTAGCTTCTATTAGTCATGTACTTTCACATCATTGCATACTTGACTATGGCTTGCTTAGGGTAGTTTCTCTTCCGCTGCATATTAATTAGGTCATTTCTGTTGTTTGTCTTTGAAACTTCTAAGTTTTGAAGACTTTCATAAAAATCACCTATTCACCCCCCCTCTAGTCGATACTAGCACTTTCAGAACAACACTCCCAGCCTCTAACTCCTTGGGAGGTCTACCATGTCAGCGCACATTACCACGATGAACAGGTCCATGGTGAACAGGTTCATGGCGAACGGGACACCGATGTATAGGTTTTGCACTGTGCTTCCAGGAGGAGACGGCGTGGTGGAACCGGAGCTCGCGACGACGTAGTCTGAGTCAAGTCCATGGTGAACAGGTCTCTCTTGTGGGCAAGTCTTTGGCGTCCCAATCGCGGTGAACAGGTCCACGGTCTTGCTTCCAGGAGGAGACAGCATGGCGGAACCGGATCTCGTGACAATGTAGACCGATACAAATCCAAGGGGAACATGCCAACAACATAGCCCATCCTCTAGATCCTTTGGAGGTCTACCATGTTAGCACGCAGGACTACGACGAACAGCTCCATGGTGAATAGGTTTATGGCGAACAGGACACCAGCGTACAGGTTTTTCACCATGCTTCCAGGAGGAGACGGCGAACCGGAGCTCGTGATGACATAGTCCGAGTCAAGTCCATGGTGAACAGGTCTCTCTAGTGCACAAGTCTTTGGCGTTCCGATCGCGGGGAACAGGTTGGTGGTATTCCTTACCGGAGGAGACTGCATGGCAGAACAGGAGCTCGCAACGATGCAGCCCGAGACCGGTCCCACCTTTGAAGGCACAACCATCATGGCGAACAGGTCCTTGGCGTACAGGTCTCGATGTGATACTTGTCTCGGCAAATCACCGAAAATATGGTGTTTAGCCGAGACGAGGCACTCACCATGGCCGACAGGTCCTCAATGTATAGGTCTCGGTGTACAGGTCCATGGCGTCCCCCACGTATAGGTCAACCTTTGATGTAGCATCTGCTAAGGCGACGTGGCCTCCCTGATGCTAGCTTTCCTCGTCCCCGTGAGCCGGCGGCCTTGTCTTGATAGACCAACCAACACGGCGTCTAGTTAATACAAGGCGACACAATCACTACGATCGTCTATCCACAAGTTCGCTAGGTGGTGCCCCCTGACAAAATGGACTGCCATTGATCGGGCGTCCAGTCAAGTCAGGTGCGCCCACCGCAGTGGATAGGTCCTTGGCATACAGGTCCATTGCGTCGCTGACGTACAGGTCTTCCTTTGGCGTAGTACCAGCCCAAGGCAACATGATCTCTATGACGCCATCTTTCCATGGCCCTGTGAGGCGGTGCCCTTTGTCTAGACGGACCGCCGAATACTCGGCGTCTAGTCGAGACGAGGCGCCAACCACATCGACCATGCCGATGCCACTGTGTGACGGTTTTACACCGACGCCGGTCTCCTAAACAACTTACTCCCATAAGGCATACCCCTTGCATATCCTGACGAGTCCACTAGGTCGTCTAGAAGTTCGATCCAAGCAGGACCCATGCAACTTCAACCCCAACTACATCATCACTTCCAAGACCGACGAGGCATGACGGCGAGGGCGGACGTGGCTAGCAAAGAGCCATGTTTTGAGTGGTGCATGTACCAACGAGGACACGGGCTCTGCTGCTGCCCATACACCACCATCATCATGCATGGAGAACGCAAGGCGAAGATGATGAACACGACTACACAGCTTAATCAGAGGTGTCTAACGGAGTAACCCGCGGGAGTAATTAATCGGGAGCCTTCTGAGGCCCCGGGAACCAAGAGACCGCAATCACTACAGTCAGGCTGGCTGCCCTAGTAGGCCATGGAGCGCATATGTAAAGGGATCTTGTATTTTTGTTTCTCCAATGAGAGATTAATAAAGTGCATGTTTCCCTATATTTATTTGTGTACTTAGTGCACTGGCATGCCTGCAACATTTTTTTCGCTGGAGCATAGAGAGATAATAATATAATAACCCACATTATTTTTATTATTTCTAGTGTCAAACAGATATATACATACCTAGAGCTGGAGAGAATATGCAAGGATGTGTTTCTTAAAAGAAGGATCCAGATATATGGGTGTTTGTGCGTGTCTGTGTGTGTTTGTGCACGCGTGTGTGTGAGAGAGGGAGTGTGTGTATGTGGAGAAGAGGGTCCACTGATGATGTAAACCTAGTATAGGGAAGGGGGAATGGTGTGACATGTGTATCAAAGAGAGACAAAGGCATGTGTAGTAGCGGGATAGCATGGGTGCGGGCGGGGAGCCGACTATTTGGAAGAGATATCGAGTGTGTGGAGGAGAGGGGTGTGAGAGCGAGAGAGAGAGCTAGCGAGGGAGAGAGAGAGGGGGGGGGGTCGGTGTCAAAACCGGCAAATCTCGGGTAGGGGGTCCCGAACTGTGCGTCTAAGGCTAATGCTAACAGGAGGTGGGGAACACAATGTTTACCCAGGTTCGGGCCCTCTGTATGGAGGTAATACCCTACTTCCTGCTTGATTGATCTTGATGAATATGAGTATTACAAGAATTGATCTACCATGGGATCGTAATGGCTAAACCCTAGAAGTCTAGCCCATGAGATTATGATTGTCCTACGGACTAAACCCTCCAGTTTATATAGACACCGGAGGGGCCTAGGGTTACACAAAGTCGGTTATAGAGAAAGGAATCTACATATCTGAATCGCCAAGCTTGCCCTCCATGCAAAGGAGAGTCCTATCCGGACACGGGAAGAAGTCTTCTCTCTTTGTATCTTCATAGCCCAACAGTCCAGACCAAGTATATAGTCCAGCTGTCTGAGGACCCCTTAGTCCAGGACTCCCTTAGTAGCCCCTGAACCAGGCTTCAATGATGATGAGTCTGGCGCGCAGATTGTCTTCGGCATTGCAAGGCGGGTTCCTTCTCTGAATACTTCAAAGTATATCTCGAACACAAGAATCGTGTCCGGCTCTGCAAAACAAGTTCCACACACAACCGTAGAGAGTATAATATTTCACGAGTCCAATCTGCTGACAATTTTGGTAGCACGACATTACGTCATCACCCGGCCATTATCGTTTTCTAGCCTGCCACTCCATGTTTCGGGAGGTGGTTTTTATTGGCACGTCTTGTCAAAGCAGAGATTGTGTCCCCTTATTGCGGGATTTCCATCAACACGGGCGTGGGTAACCCAACCGTTCTATTGGCATGATTCCTTGGGAATAGGCATGTTTTAAGGCCACGGAGGGGACGCTTGATATTCATCGCCTTTATAAAGGGGCTAAGGCCTGTCCTTTTTCTTCCACGCTAGTCCTTTCCTCCACCTCCCACCTCAAGTTCCAACACTCAAGGGTCAATGCAGTCGCTTCGAGCCTCCAGCCATGTCCGGACCCAGCCTTCAAGGCCGGTGGATGGCCTCTTCTGTCACAGAGGAGGATATCTCAAACCTCGAGGAGGCAAGATACCTAACTGCAGAAATCCTCCACAGGTTTCCTGCTCAAGGGCAGGTTATTCCCACTCCCAGATCCAATGAGAGGGTTGTGTTCATCTCTCACTTCCTCCGAGGGCTTGGGTTTTCTCTTCATCCCTTTGTTCCAGGGCTTATGTTTTATTACGGGCTGGATTTCCATGATCTAGCTCCAGACTCCTTCCTTCATATCTCGGCGTTCATCATCACGTGCGAGGCCTTCCTCCGGATTTCCCCACACTTCGACTTATGGCTTAAAACCTTTATCGTGAATCCGAAGGTAATGGACGGGAAACAAGCGGAGTGCGAAGGCGCTTAAATAAGCAAACTTACCACGTCTCCTTGGCCAAAGGGCTCTTTCGCAGAATCTTCTGACTTATGGCAACGGGAGTGGTTTTACATTACCGAGCCTCGTGGTAAAAAGTGGGCAGCTACACCCGCGTTTCGATCTGGTCCTCCTTTACAGCTTGCATCATGGATTAACAAGGCGCTGGACTGGGGATCTACTGATGAAGTGCAGACATTGCAAAGTCGCATTCGGAGCCTCATTAAAAAGGACACCTGTCTCACCAATGTAATCCAAGTAATGCTAATCTGCCGGATCCTTCTGTGCCAGCGGCATCCTCTCCGTATGTGGGAGTTCAATCCGGAAGGTCCACGGACCCTTCAACCCTTCTCCGGCACAATGCTCAGAGGGATGTGGAATTTATTCTACAATGCACGAAAACAGTGGCCGAATACTACAGAAGACCTCAGTCTCGACTGCAATCATCCGGATACTCCGGTAAGTACTTGACTCCTAAACACGGTTTACTCAAATTATTCATGACAATGTATGATAAAGCTCTACTCGGCCAGGGCTGTTTAAAGAAGGTGGAGAGAATCAGGTGTTCGGCTCCACTTCCCGAAGACTTTGCCGATCCGGTATTAATAAGGATGCTGGCTCCGGCGCCATATCAAGTGTCGGCGGGGGAAGATAAGGAGGAGATCAAAGAGGCCCAAGTCAGCCTCCATTCTGGAGGCACACCAGGCTATTTGTCCGGGGAGATTGGAACTTCCACTTCCAAAGGTGGAAGGGAAGGGCGAACTGACATCCCTTCTCCTCATGGGAAGAAAAGGGCCGCTCCGAAGACTCGAAGAGAGAAGCTTAAGTGGGGGAAGGTATCCCGGTCAGGGCGTGATGTTGACATGCAGTCACTCCGCAAAGATAGGCCTTTAGCCTCATCGTAAGTGAATCAGGATGTTTTTAAACATGTCCTGTTCTTTCCTAGTCATGAGGGTAACATTTAAAATATATGTTTGTTGCCCGGTACACAGCCCTCCTCAATAGTCCTCCTCTTCGGGGGATCTTCTTCCGGAGATGATGGAAAGCGAGACGCCCCCATAGATCCCCCTGCCTGATAAGGCAGACGACGCTGAGGTGTCATCCCAGAGGATCTTTCCCGATCAACGAGTGGCGCAAGGGGTAGTGAAAACCGGGATCGAAGGTAATACTTCGGTCGCCCAGGGTCCGGGGAGTGCGGCCCCTACGGGGAACAACAAGAGTCCCGGACTATCCAATGTCCGAGGGACGACGCGACCTGTTCCCGATCCAGAGGCGCCGGATACATTGATGGACATGTTGCAACATGCGTCCGTCTCAGAGGAGCGTCGTACCTTGATGGGTACGGTGGTTGAAAGAATTCAGTCTGCAAAAAGTGGATTTAATGAAGCCTGCACAAGCCTACTAAGAGGTTTCGAGGTACATAGTGTAATTTATAAATGTAAATTGCACCTGTGTATAGATAGTAGGGACATTTACATCTGTGCCCCTAACTCAAACCCACTACTCAGATTTGCCCCTAATTTTGAAGCATGCTCAAATTTGCCCCTCCGCCGTTAAGTCACTACTCAGAAATGCCCTTCCGTAGAATACTGTAGCACTTTCCGTCCAATACTGTAGCACTTTCTGTCTGGCATTTCTGAGTAGTGACTTAACGGCAGAGGGGCAAATTTGAGCATGCTTTGAAATTAGGGGCAAATTTGAGTAGGTGGTGCGAGTTAGGGGTAGAAATGCAAATGGCCCTAGATAGTAGCCCCTGAGACTCTTGTTGGCATCCGAAGGGAGGCGATCAGAGGATCAAAAATATATGCCTAGGAAGTGTGCTGACTAATTGGAACACAGGCTGTTACATCCGCGGCCACTGCCCAAGCTACAGAGGTAGCACATCTGAAGCAGAAAGTTGATGTAGTGGATGATGACATCATGCTTATTAATAGGCGGCTCGACGAGGCGCAAGGTATGTCTTTGGGGCACTCAGTACATGCTAGTATTATAAAATGAGTGTGATACTGAGAATTTGTATATGCATAACTGCAGATAGTGCCGCCGTAGTTGAAACCCTTCGGGTGGAACTTGCCTGGGCCAAGGAGCATGCCAGGATGAGTAATGCGGCTGCCGAAAAGGTAGACGCCGAATTAAAGGCCGAGCAAACTGCTCGGCGTTAGTGCGAGGAGAGAATATCTACTATGGCACTTGAGCTGAAGGATGCCACTAGCCGATGCCAAGTTCTTGAGAAAGATAACAAAGCCAAAGCGGCCGACCTTGACAAGGCCTTACAAGAGGCGAAGGAAGCCTGGTCTGAGTCTAGAGTAGCTCGGGAGGAGATCCGACAAGCTGGGGAGATCGCGGCTTGTAAGCCCTTTTTATTGCAAACTAAGTTTGGCGATCCGAAGTATGCGCCGCTTAATCAACTGTGGACTTCTCCAGACCCCTTTACGGACCTGCCGAAGAATGTTGCCGATGCGAATCAGTTTTTGCATGTGCAAGAAGGACATGCAACGGAAAAGCTATTCTGGTCGCAATTTAACTCGCCAAAGCGTCCACTATTAAACGAACAGATGGCCCAGTGGACCGAGCTCCACAAGATGTCTGGAACTGTCATGAAGGACGTCATAGCCCTGTTGTGGCCGACTGAGCCAATTCCGAATATTTATTTCGGTTTGGTGCGGCAACTTGTTAATGCGGTGCCGCATATTGACGCTGTGAAGCGGTCAACATGCATAGAAGGTGCACGGATGGCCCTTGCCCGTGTCAAGACGTATTGGGCGAAGATGAAGGCCATCGATATTGCGGCGCAGAGTCCACCCGAAGGCAAGGACCCTAACATGCTAGAACATTACTTTGAAGATGTCCTAGAAGGTGCCCGCTTAATAGAGGGTCAGTGCTTGAAAGATATTATGTTTGAGTGAATTGTATAGAAATTTTAATAACATTATTATGATTTATTGAAGGCTATGTTTTTATACTTTTTCCCTAAAAGTTTTGGTGCCTCCTGTGTGGCCGTCTTTTTTATATAATCTGAAAGTTTGCAGTCGTCGGCTTCAGCCCCCTCACGTACAACGCGGGGGTGTTCAGAAAAGCACTTGATCACACTTGACCCAACGTCTTGCTCCATTAAGGAGGTGTTAGTGCGGCGAACTAGGCAATCAGACTATAGGGCTTTAACACTTTCACTTAGCCATAGGACTTTGACGGTGGGGCTACTATATAGCCCCTGGTATGTCCGCGGTTATCCGAATACGGTGCGTTTACATATGTGATCGGAAAAGCGGTCCTTCGTTAATGCCAAGGAATCGCGAAGATTCCGCTTAGTCATCACATGGTTGATCAGCTCTCGCCGCATCATGACAGTCAGTTTTTGGATTTCTCTACTGAGGTGCTCATCCGGATGAACCAGGGCACAATCGCAGTAGTTCTCCCTTTACTACCCTAGCCGATAAAGCGGAATGTAAGGTAGTAAGCACAGGAGCCGGGCAACCCAACTATTTACCAAAGACATGATTCGGAGCTGATGCATATAAGGCCAAACTGACGACGCCGAACACTCCCTATAGGTGTTCAGACTTTACAATATACACTGAGCTGAATACAACCACTGGTGATAGACCTTGGTATCAAGGCACGTATGGCAATCCAACGTGGGGAAAGAGCGTAGGTGGTGACAGCATAAATCTCAAAACACAATACAAACCAAGCTGCTTCTATAACATCCACTTTAGTACGGCGAGCCGTATGTTTATAGGTAATGCCGATATCTTTCTTCGACATTTTACATGCCAGGAAAGTATAAAACAAAAAGAGATAAAAAAGGTTTACACAAGATCTTAATCTAAAAAAGAAACCTTAATGCGGGGCCCTGTTGCACATCTGCGCCTTTTTCTCCGTTGTGAAGTGTCCTTGAAGGGTAAAGTTTGATGGCCATCTGTAGGAAGGAGAAAAAACCAGGTAAAAGAATATGTTGTGGCCGTAAGCAAAACTGGTTCATTTTAATGAACCGTGAAACATAACTTCTGGAGTCTGAATAGGGACGAGCCAAACTATGGACTTTTTGTGTGCAGTGTGCCCCCGTCGCCACCCAAGGAGTTTTGAGTGTATATTTATGTATACGTGGCACTTGTGCTATCTCTTTATGGGGCGGTCGATGGGGCGTAGTTGCTAATCAAGCTCGGGTTTATCTGAGCTTCCGCACTTAGGTGTGCGCTGGATATGTTTAGCTGTATCCGCGGTCTTGACGATAGATGAGTTGTTCGGTTTGAATGGGCCGTTTTGTGCTTCGACTGCTAGAGCCACCGTGTATTCTTCTGTACGAAGAGAGCACTCCGTATTTCCACTGACCGTAATGATGCCACGTGGTCTAGGAATTTTGAGTTTTAGATAAGCATAATGTGGGACTGCATTAAAACGGGCGAAGGTTGTTCTTCCGAGTAGTGCATGATGGCCACTTCGGAACGGAGCTATGTCGAAGATTAGTTCTTCGCTTCAAAAGTTGTCGGGAGAACCGAATACAACATCCAATGTTAGACAGCCCGTGCAGCGGGCTTCCACGCCTGGTATAACTCCTTTAAAGGTAGTGCTGCTTGGCTTGACTCTTGACGGGTCTATCCCCATCTTGCGGACAGTGTCCTGATATATCAGATTAAGACTGTTGCCGCCGTCCATAAGGACTCGAGTGAGGTGGTATCTGATACGTCTCCAACGTATGTATAATTTTTGATTGTTCCATGCTATTATATTATCTGTTTTGGATGTTTATGGGCTTTACTATACACTTTTATATTATTTTTGGGACTAACCTATTAACCGGAGGCCTAGCCCAAATTGTTGTTTTTTTTGCCTATTTCAGTGTTTTGAAGAAAAGGAATATCAAATGGAGTCCGAACGGAATGAAAACTTCGGGAGAGTTATTTTTGGAACGGAAGCAATCCAGGAGACTTGGAGTAGACGTCAGGGAAGCTTCGAGGTGGCCACAAGGCAGGGAGGCGCGCCCTACCCCCCTGGGCGCGCCCCCCACCCTCATGGGCCCCTCGTGGCTCCCCTGACCGACTTCCTTCACCTATATATGTCCATATACCCTAAAAACATCGAGGAACACAATAGATCAGGAGTTCCTCCACCGCAAGCCTCTGTAGCCACCAAAAACCAATCGAGACCCTGTTCCGGCACCCTGCTGGAGGGGGATCCCTCACCGGTGGCCATCTTCATCATCCCGGCGCTCTCCATGACGAGGAGGGAGTAGTTCACCCTCGGGGTTGAGGGTATGTACCATTAGCTATGTGTTTGATCTCTCTCTCTCGTGTTCTTGAGGTGATACGTTCTTGATGTATCACGAGCTTTGCTATTTTAGTTGGATCTTATGATGCTTCTCCCCCTATACTCTCTTGTAATGGATTGAGTTTTCCCTTTGAAGTTATCTTATCGGATTGAGTCTTTAAGGATTTTTGAACACTTGATGTATGTCTTGTCGTGCTTATCTGTGGTGACAATGGGATATTCACGTGATCTACTTGATGTATGTTTTGGTGAGCAACTTGCGGGTTCAATGAACTTATGCATTGGGGTTGGCACATGTTTTCGTCTTGACTCTCCAGTAGAAACTTTGGGGCACTCTTTGATGCACTTTGTGTTGGTTGAATAGATGAATCTGAGATTGTTTGATGCATATCGTATAATCATACCCACGGATACTTGAGGTGACATTGGAGTATCTAGGTGAGATTAGGTTTTGGTTGATTTGTGTCTTAAGGTGTTATTCTAGTACGAGCTCTATGATAGATCGAACGGAAAGAATAGCTTCGTGTTATTATACTACGGACTCTTGAACAGATCAATCAGAAAGGATAACTTTGAGGTGGTTTCGTACCCTACAATAATCTCTTCGTTTGTTCTCCGCTATTAGTGACTTTGGAGTGACTTTTTGTTGCATGTTGAGGGATAGTTATATGATCCAGTTATGTTATTATAGTTGAGAGAACTTGCACTAGTGAAAGTATGAACCTTAGGCCTTGTTTCAACGCATTGCAATACCGTTTGTGCTCACTTTTATCATTAGTTACCTTGCTGTTTTTATATTTTCAGATTACAAAAACCTATATCTACCATCCATATTGCACTTGTTTCACCATCTCTTCACCGAACTAGTGCACCTATACAATTTGCCATTGTATTGGGTGTGTTGGGGACACAAGAGACTCTTTGTTATTTGGTTGCAGGGTTGTTTGAGAGAGACATCTTCATCCCACGCCTCCCAGGGATTGATAAACCGTAGGTCATCCACTTGAGGGAAATTTGCTACTGTCCTACAAACCTCTGCACTTGGAGGCCCAACAACGTCTACAAGGAGAAGGTTGCGTAGTATAGATCAGTATCCGTTGATTATTGGGTCGAGCACTAAGGCAGCCGAACCCCCGTGGCGGATACTAGTCGGATGATCCATGCGATCAAAGCTGATCAGACAGGCCGACCATGGGTTGAATTTGGGGGCGACGGGCTCGACGGCGTAGACATCTCGGAGTGCGTGTTTGCGCTCCCTCTTTGGGATATGAGTGACATAGATCATGTTCACTGTTTTGATCTCCAGTGGAAATTTCTTCTGTCCCCCCGTGTTCGGCTGGCAAGATTCGTTCTCGTCTTCGCTCTGAGGTCCCTTTCCTTTGTGTTCGGTGTTGAGTTTGCCGGCCTGCTTGAAGACCCAACATTCTCTGCTGGTATGATTGGCTGGTTTATCAGGAGTGCCGTGGATCTGGCGGGGCCAGTCTAGGATTTTATCCAGGCTGGATGGACCGTCTTTGTTGCCTTTGAATGGCTTCTTCCATTGACCAGGTCTGGAGCCCCTGAATCCGGCGTTTACGGCTGTATTGTCTGGGCTTTCTTCATTGTTCCGACATTTATTTTTGTTGCATCGTGGTTTTTCGTTGCCATCCCTGACTTCGTATGTGTCGCGGTCACTGGTGCTGCTACGGGCTAACCAGCTGTCCTCGCTCACGCATAAGCGGGTCATTAGTGTAGTTAAGGCTGCCATTGTTCTTGGCTTTTCCTGGCCAAGGTGCCTGGCTAGCCATTCGTCCCGGGCACTGTGTTTGAAGGCCGCTAAGGCTTCGGCGTCCGGACAGTCGATGATTTGGTTCTTCTTAGTGAGAAACCGGTTCCAAAGCTTACGGGCTGATTCTCCGGGTTGTTGGATTATGTGACTTATGTCGTCTGCATCCGGGGGCCTGGCCTGAAAAGCGTCCTCAAGTTCTTCCCCGCTTCCGATGGAGTTTTCAGGGAGGCTTTTTAGCCAGTGCCGAGCTGGTCCTTTTAGCTTGAGGGGTAATTATTTGATGGCGTGGAGAACATCTCCGCGAGCCATGTGGATGTGAAGAATAAAGTCTTCTACCCAAACCGCAGGGTTCGTCGTTCCATCATATGCCTCGATGTTTACGGGTTTGAACTCTTCTGGGAAATCGTGTTCCAACACCTCATCGGTGAAGCACAGGGAGTGTGCGGCACCCCTGTATTTGGCTTTGTCATGGCGTGTGTCCGACGGTTGTAATGTTCGGTATTGGTTCCGAACAGGTAAGTGACCGTCGTTTTTGGTTTGATAATCATGATCCCGTATGGGAGCATGTTCCCTGGATCCATAGATGGACCTGGTTTTGCCGGCCTTTTTGTCCAGGTCTTCACGTAGATCGTCTGTCTGGTCTTGAGCTGCGACCTCCCTTCGTTTACGGGGAGGGGGTGCAGGCTAGTGTGCAGCATTGCTGGCCGCTCTATCTCGACCACGAGGTGGTCGCTCCGGCTTGTCAGCCGTATTGTTTTTCGGCAGTATAGGGGCAATGGCCTCGTCGTCGAATTCGGGTAGCAGCTTACGCTTAGGATAGCTCTTTGTTTGGCGATTACCACCGTATTTCTCCTCAGCGTCTAGCACTTCATTCCATCTATCATTGAGCGTATCCTGTGCGGCTTTAAGCCGCTACTTCTGCTTTTTCAAGCTCCTTGCAGTGGCGATAAGCCTTTGATGGAGGTGTTCTTGTTCTAATTGTTCTTCTGGGACGACGAATTCGTCGTCGCCAAGGCTGATCTCCTCTTCAGAGACAGGTTGATAGTTGCTATCTTCGGCATCACTGTCGTCAGACAACATCTCCAGACTATGTTCACCATACGCTTGCACGCCCTTCTCCAACGTTGGGTCTACGGTGTCCTCGGCTTGGTTCAGATTATCATCGTCGTCCGTGACAATGTTGTTGTTTTTCCTTTTGCCGGATCGGGGTCGGCGCTTCTGACGCCGGCGCTTGGGGGGTTCATCGACAGGCATGCTGTTATCGCCGTTGGCCTCCTTCTCCTTAGGTGTGTCCACCATGTGTATATCGTATGAGGATGTAGCTGTCCACTGCCCTAAGGGTGGTGGTTTTTGTGCTTGCTCCTCTCAGGCATGGTCGTACATACCGTCGATGTCCTCGGAGCCATAATCGAGCATGTCAGTTAAGTCTTCGACAGTGGCTATAAAGTGGGTGGTGGGTGGGAAACGAAGTTCTTCGTCGTCCGCTTGCCATTCGAGCCGTACATAGTTCAGCCAAGAGTTCCCCGACAAGGAGCAGGATTTCAATGAGTTTAACACATCACCTAGAGGTGAGTGCTGGAGGATGTCCGTGGAGCTAGACTCCAAGATCGGCGCCCAATCAGGTTTGATGGACGCGAATGTACGCGGTCCAGAACCTTTGGACGGAGACGAGTCCGAGGTTCGGGTGACACAAGCCCAACTCGATGTTGGGTCTGTGTGCGGCCTGAGCGCCTCTGAGTATGCGGCTTCCGTGGTGGGGTTAAGCTTCCCGTCTTCGGACGACGCGATCTGCTCTAGATCTAAGGCCAGAGCGGTTAAGGGCGCTATCTCCTGAGCGTGCTCGGATGACAGATTTAGGTCATGTTCATCGCGGTGGTAGGGGACAACTGTCATGGGCTCGAATCCGTCAAAGATCAACTCTCCGCGGATATCAGCCACAAAATTCAGGCTTGCGAATCTGACCTGATGGCCAGGGGCGTAGCTGCTAATCTGCTCCAGATAGCCAAGCGAGCTGGCCTGCAGTGCGAAGCCACCGAATGCGAAGATCTGTCTGGGGAGGAAAATCTCCCATTGGGCTGCGTTGTTGTAGATGATTGATTGAGCCATCAAGCCTTCTAGTGACGACGCAGCGGAACTCTCAACGAAAGCACCAATGTCGATGTCGAAACTGGCGGATCTCGGGTAGGGGGTCCCGAACTGTGCGTCTAAGGCTAATGATAACATGAGCCAGGGGACACAATGTTTACCCAGGTTCGGGTCCTCTCTATGGAGGTAATACCCTACTTCCTACTTGATTGATCTTGATGAATATGAGTATTACAAGAGTTGATCTACCACGAGATCATAATGGCTAAACCCTAGAAGTCTAGCCTATGAGATTATGATTGTTGTCCTACGGACTAAACCCTCTAGTTTATATAGACACCGGAGGGTTACACAAAGTCGGTTACATAGAAAGGAATCTACATATCCGAATCGCCAAGCTTGCCCTCCACGCAAATTAGAGTCCTATCCGGACACAGGAAGAAGTCTTCTATCTTGTATCTTCATAGCCCAACAGTCCGGACCAGGTATATAGTCCGGCTGTCCGAGGACCCCTTGGTCCAGGACTCCCTCAGGGGGGAGAGAGGGGTCGTTTGTGTGCAGAAGTGGTGTATAGATAGGGAGAAAATGTTGATGTTGTTTGAAAGTGGCCTATGTACGGAGATGCAGGGGAAGCAAGTCATCGTGTGTGTGATAGGGACTTCATGAGAGATCTAGAATAGATGGTGTAGAGAACAAAGTGCGAGATTGAGATTGATCATACATTAGGGAGCTATGGAAAGAGCCACGACATATATGTATACAAGGAAGGAGCTTGGGCGGGTCCACGTGTGGGAGAGATAGAAAAAGGAGAGTGGTGCAAAAGGAGACAAAGTGTGCTAGTTTGCAGTGGGGTTGGTGCATTAGGTGAGTGTGCAAGAACCACATAACTAGCGAGATAGATGTTTGGGGGTGACGTTTTGTGTGTATGGGAAAGATACACTTTATATATATATAGTGTGTGTGTGTGTGCTTGGGAAAGAGAGATGTCGGGAGACCTAGAGAGTGGGGGAAGAGATGTGTGCATGTCCGAGAGACAAAGTGATAGAGACCTATATTGGGGTCCGGACTTTAGAAGAGAGGGGGTGTTAATGTGCTTCTGTGTTCATGTCCGGGGAAGAGAACGACTTGTGTGTGGGGGGGAGGGGGTTGGCTTCAGATAAAGAGTGAGGTGTCTATATTTGAGGGACTTTAGCGTAATTGAGATATATATATATATGGTCAATAGTGTGTGCACTCATGGTTGATCAATTTGTTTCACAATTTGGACTTGGAGATAACGATACTTTTGAACATGCGTGATATACCTTGAAGTACCAGAATTACAAACCTAAGATTGGAATTTTGGAATTCGACTCCATAATTACCTTTTGTAATTCATTTAAACGGAGGTACATTTTTTAAGCCGAGATTTCGTGATTTCAAATTCATATATCCAACCTAGATATATACACATACGGGCATGTTCAAACTTTATAATCATCCACTTTATTCATACACATACACATTTTTTCTTTTGTCGTCATATTTAGGATAAACACATTTGGAATTTCATTTGAACTGGACCGTATGATGGTATTTTCTTGCACTAGCTCAATGATCCATATTTGAATTGAATGGACAATCTAAGTTTCGAGTTGGAGACATTCATTTTTGAAACTTGCACTTTTTTGTGTGCAAAACAAATAAATTCTCGGCCATGATATCATAGTCGGCCGTACAAGAGCAGAACACTTAATTTCAGGAGACAAAAGCTTTCAAACTTCCCGCTCACATCAAAATATCTCGTGCCTGAAAGTTTAGCCCAGTGATATTCCTGTTTTACCCCTGCCACATGAACGGAAAAGGCTGCTTTGGTAACTCCATTGTTTTCCCCTCTTTGCCCCCAACATTCTTCCCCAGAGCCCCTCCACTTCCCCTACCCGACCCCCCCAACCACGCCAAGACGTCGAATCTAGTCCTCCGCCGCAGCGGTGGACCTCACACCCCGCCGGATCTACCTTCCACACCTTGGAACCCCCAACTGCCAACTCACAACTTCACTGGAGCCGCTTTAGGGACTGGCTGGTCCACCACTCCAGATTTGCTTGATCGCCATCATGGTCCACCGCACCAGATCTGCTTCACCAGCGACCTCGTCCACCACATTGTAGGCCCTTCACTGACCCCCTCGCCTACCCTATCGCTGGCCCTTCATACAATCGCTCGTCGGCCGTAATAGATCCGCCTCACCGAAAGTACTATACACTGCACCGGATGTGCTTCGCCGGCACCTTCGGCCACTGCACCAGACCCGCTCCACGAATGCCATATTCAACTCCATCGGCCCTGCTTTACTGACGCTGTAGCCTCATCAGGTTATTTCGATTTGTACTCTGTCGTTTTTCTCTTCTTTATTGTGGAACTATTCACTTACCATAGATGAGCTTTCTTGTATGTCGACAGGCGCCACAACTGAAGCACCAGAGCCACTTCAGCAACAGCGACAGCCGGCCCAAACTCAACCGCAACACGAGCACCATCGACGATCCTTAGCAATCAAGTATGACAACGATACTCATATGCCGCCAAGAATCAGATACTATTTTCCAACGACCGGTGCCTATGTTCACTTTCTTAGCATAAGCACCGCACCTTTGAATTTCTTCAGGGTGTCATTCAATTTTTCATGAGACGTGTTATTTTGCTTGCACCTATAGGGCCATACTTCTGGCAGTGAACATGTTACATGTGCTAAATAACAAACCAGTGCACATATAGTTACAATGCTTTAGTTTTTTCCTAAGTATTACTGTACTTCCTAGATATCAGTTCCTACTATTTTACTTCTTGCACGCTATATTTATGATAATGGTGTTGTTCTGATGCCACCTGTTGGTTCCATCAGACTGCTTCATGTTCTCTATGCTTAATTACACATCAGCAAACTAGCATGTGGTTCCGCTGCTTTTTGTTCGTTTTACCCTACATTTTCTGATGCTAGCTATTACATCACTGCTCTGAGCCCTCTGTTCATTACTTTTTTGTGCGTTCTTGGTCTTCCTAAGTTGCATGACTCATTTGATGCTTCTATTAATTATGGAGCTGCCAACCCCATGAAGCAAAATATTTATTCTTTGGGGGCTGGCACCTCAAACAAGCATAAAAATTGAGTGAAGCACATATATTGTTGTGTAAGCAAACACACCCTTCTTTCATTAGTTTAGATGAACCATTGATGATCAATTCGAACCAGTGCATGCGATTAAAATTAATTTTACCTAAATAGAGGGTGCAGAATAAACTACAACAACTAGATTTGCAACCACAGGATGCTAACGATATCTTCAAAGAACATTGCAACACCAGTGAGGCTTCACAGCAACATATGGTAAGCTAGTGTGTTTTAGTACATGTGAAATGTAATGCATGTGGGCTACTTTCTTGGCTTGTGCCCTCAACCGGTAATCCTACAGAATTACAAATAGTTCAGTTGTCTGCTTTGTTGTATTGCTTGATTTGAATGCTTGTTTGTTACCTGTTAGGCTACACCTGATTTGGCCAATATGTCAGCAGTGCCCGCTGTACTATCGTAAAGAAATGCATGCCTAGTTCATTTGAGTCCTTAACTTTACGTATGAACTTCATCACAAGACTGTCTTCATAGTTTATATGAGGCCACAATGTTAAGTGTTTCTCAGATTATTTCAACCGCTTAGATGCCTTGGCAACTTAAATATCACGGTGGTACACTCCCTTTCAACGAGGGATGTCAACTGGGTCCCGTTTAATCCTGATTAAAGTCCACTTGTGGTATGATAGTTCAAAAGAGTTTTTGTTTTTTTGAGGAAAATGAACTAGGGGGCTAGCAAAAACTAACTAGATGGGCTAGCGGATGTCATTTATTTGCCACTTACATCCCTAGTTTTATCTTACCATTTTAATTTCTTTTCGGTTGATGCTGCTTCGAACCATTTAAATATACACTACTAGGGAAAACCTTATACACAGAATTTTAGCAGTAGCGTGGGTCAAAAAAGCATGCTGGTGCTAAGTAGCAGCAGCGCGCCTGCGGAAACCGCGCTGCCGATAACTTCGTAGCAGTAGCGCGTCTTCCTGCATACACGGTACTCCTAAAATTCTCATGGCTTAGTCGATATGGTACACATAGTAGTAGCGATCTATATGGAACAGCGCTACTGCTACTTTATTTGTAGCAGCGCATTTTTCTCTAAACTCGCTACTACTAAAGGATATAAAATTAAATGAAAAGCAAATAGAAAGGTAATTGAAAATGAAAGAAATAGAATAAGGTGAAAGGGAAAAAATAAAATGTGAAGAAAAATAAATGAAAAAGGGGAAAAAGCAGAAAGTAGTAGCAGTAGCGCGTATCCCAGACCACGCTGTAGCTAATGTAGCAGTAGCGCGCTCTCCGGAACATGCTACTACTACTTTTGACTTAACCACCGCGTTCGATCTTCCCCACGGCCACTTCCCCCCAAATCGAACTCCTCCGCTCTCGCCGCCGTCGTCGCCCGTCAGTCGCCGCGCGCTCTCCGCACACCCTCTATGCCACCCCCGACCCCGGATTCAACGCCGCCCCCGCCCCCGACCTCAACGCCGCCCCGGACGCCGCCCCCGGCCCCGACCTCGACGCCGCCCTCCGTCGTGCGCCCGAGCCCCAAGCCCGACCTCGACGCCGCCCGCCCCTCTCTCGCCGCAGGCACCCGAGGTGAGCACGCTTGCTCCTCCCCCTCCCCTACCTCTGCCTAGATAGGGTTCTTCAAATTTTAGTTGCATCAAATTAGTTAGGGTTCATCTATGGGTGGAAATGAATTGGATACAGATGCGGCTGGGATTTTTTCTTAGGTGATGTTTTCTTAGATGATGAATAAACACTAGTGTAATGCATAATAAAACGAGTAAAATTTGACCTTCTTCTATTTAGTTAGTAAGAACTAGTTAGTAAGAACTAGGTACTAATTAGGTGATTCTTTTAGTTAAAGCAATTTTTCCCGCCTCGACGTGGACGATGCCTATCCCGCATCCTCGTCGTCAAGTCGGCGGAGGACGACACCTGCTTGACCAGATCGGCCATGTCCGGGACTGGGCTCCGACAGGGTGGTACTGGGAGGCGCTACCTACCGGGGGGTGCAGGTTGGTGAGGAGCCAGCCTATCGTTGACTCGAACCTTCTTTGGTGGCGGTCGCGTGGGCCAGTGAGGATCCAGAGGCTCGAGGACTCCGCGGAGGTGGTGCGTCACCGTGTCAGTGAGGAGGACGCGCACGTCCGTCGCTACTTGTTTGCGTTGGAGCACAGGCCGTTCTCCAATACCTGGCAGGTTCTCCGGGGATCTCACTGGAGCTATGATCCCGTGATGGTGCCTTCTCTGTGGGTGTCCACCGCCCGCGCCGATACCCGTCGTGTGCTAGAGTTTTAGTTGTATTAGTGATGTTATATGTATGACACTATTCGTGATGTACTAGTGATAATATTCGACGATGTACTGACGCATGAGATGATTTAGTTTTGCTTATTGAATGCATGCTAATTTGAGTCCTATAAGATATTTTGAAATGTACATCTTGTGTTGCTCAATATCCAAGTGGCCGGTCATGTTTGCAGGTTACACCTTCGAGTGGCCTATGTTTTGCCGGAGTGTTGATTCATTTATGTTCCGGCAAATTTCAGGCGCTCGATATGTCCTATTTTAGCAAAGGTCATGCCAGATTTTTCCATGAATTTTGGCATGACTTGTGCCAGAATATGTAGGAAATATCGAGTGCCCCGGATTTGTGTGTTGAGTATCTTGGTAGTTGTCTTCGATCGATTTTCAATTAATGTTTTAACTATGAACATAGGAAATGTCTGACAACGAAAAGGATTTCGGTATTTGCAAATACTGCGAAGACGAGCGCGGCCTGTGCGACGGAATATTCCTAGATGATGATAGGCGCTTCAGCATTAAGCTAGACGAGAACTTCGAAGTGGATACAGTAAGTCACAATGACAAGTCTTTTTTCATAATTAAGCATGACATCTTCTTCATTTGCTTCAACTTATATTTTTTTTACTATTCTACTAGTGTATCCCCTGCCATGCAAGAGTTTTTGTATTGGATAAGATAGGTTTCAGTCATAGTATGGAGGGAAAAAAGTTTACTTGAAGACTGAGCATGGTTATATTTTCCATGCAAAGTTATACAATTCAGACAACTACACCTATTTTGGATGCAAAACATGGTGAGCACTACGCAAGACTTATGCATTTGAGCCTGATATGGTTATCACCTTTGATATTCGTCCGGAAGATGATATTGAAGGTAATACCGACATCTGGGTCGATGTGCAGACGCCTCCAGTTATACCATTATGTAAGTTTCTCAACAATATTTATGTCTTTGATATTGTTTATTCAAAAATAGTTGACAACTAATTTGTATTGTCAGCTTATTTCGGTGCAAGCAAACATGTCCAGTGCTTGGTAGACAGGATCGTATACTGTCCTTGGGCTGAACTCAACTGCGAGGAGCTCAGTCATTATGTTTCATGGCTTGAGGATCTTGATACTGTCAAGACAAATTTTCTTCCTGCATTTAGAAATGTTAGTACTGAAAATGTGCGACCAATAGTGTTCGTAATGAACTACGGTCACATCTATTTGGGAAGGATGGTAAGATTTTTACTATTTGTCATTAGTGCATCTTTTCCATACATTGTTTTTGAAGCTAAACTTCATTGCTAAGTATGTTACCATACGATGTTCTTCAACAGGGAATCCCGATGAATGTTGTGCCTTATGGGATCGAGACTAAAGGTACCATGAGTATTATCAGCTTACGGCCAAGATATCCTACAGATTACTTTAGTGCATTCAAGATTAGCGACGGATGCTTAATAGTGCAAGACTGGACCAAATATGTGATGGGGGAGCGCAGAGAAGTACTAGGGGACAACAAACAGATGCGCTACCCACGATTAGGATACAGGTTCATCTGCATGCTCTAGTTTGATCGAGGAGGAGAGCTATACATGTTTTATGTTATTTTACCTAAGAGAGAGCAGCATGAGTGATTAGCTAGCTAGAAATGAGTTTGAGGATAATGATGTGCTTCACTATTACTATGATGATAAAATAGCAAGTGTTGGTGGTAATGACTATGATGATTATTATTAGCTAGTGTTAGTGTTGATTAAATAAATACTGTTGGTGGTAATGACTATGATGATGATTAAATAGCTTGTCCTGGCAGATTAGATTCAAGTGGAGGCAACATGTGGTGCACATCGAAAGTACTACATGTCCAAACTAGATCAAGTTTGGATTAGTAGTATACTTTTGACATGCACCACATATTGCCTCCACTTGAACCTAATCCACCTTCATTTGACACACTGTTATGGACATAATGATCTAAACCTCATAACAACTGGTATTGTACCAATATTTGTACGATGGTGCATAAATACACTAAAAAAATACTAGTAGCGATGGGCAGAAAACATGCTGCAAGTAGTTACCTTAATAGTAGCATGGTACTGAACAAACGCTGCAGCTATTTGTCCTAGCAGTAGCGCGTGCGGGCACGCGTTACTGCTAAGAAATAGCTGTAGCGCCTTATTAGTAGCGCCCCCCCCCCCCCCGCGCTACTAGTCGACACAAAACACGCGCTACTACTAGGGTTTTCCCTAGCAGTGATAGGTTGCAATGCTCGGAAATAATTGTATGTCATTTACCATGTAAGCTTACTACCTGGATCATGCGATAAATATCTCTTACTTATGTCCAACGGAAACCTTTCAGGATGCCGTTCACACTAGGACACAATGTACAACCCCAGAATCTATTTGTGGAAGTAGTGTGTCATGCATGTTACCAGATGGTAGCAGTTCAGAGGCAACACCATCGGAGAGCAGTCTGAGCACAGATATTATAGTTCTTGAGGCTCTACTAAAGGCAGAAAGAGATGGTGTGGTTGCCATGAATGAGGTAATCTTGATCTGAGGTTGGAAATTATTCAATTAGCTGCACGCATTATGCAAGCAACCCAAGAATTGGAGGAAGTAAGAATGTTGCGTTTGAAGACTGAGGAGGTCCTGCTGCTTCTGCTATCTAAAGCCAAGGGTAATCCCAATTATTCTTTAGATACCAGTTGAAATTGTCATTACATTATGATACTTGCATGTTGTGTCATGTCTCTGAATGGATTATGTTGTAAGACCCCCTATGTTGTCCATGTGTTGTAATGATCTGAACTTTTTAGGCGAGGTAACTGTCGGTGTCAAAACCGGTGGATCTCGGGTAGGGGGTCCCGATCTGTGCGTCTAAGGCTAATGGTAACAGGAGGCAAGGGACACGATGTTTTACCCAAGTTCGGGCCCTCTCGATGGAGGTAAAACCCTACTTCCTGCTTGATTGATCTTGATGATATGAGTATTACAAGAGTTGATCTACCATGAGATCATAGAGGCTAAACCCTAGAAGCTAGCCTATGATGATTATGATTGTTCTTCCATGGACTAAACCCTCCGGTTTATATAGACACCGGAGAGGGCTAGGGTTTACACAGAGTCGGTTACAAAGAAGGAGATCTAATATCCGGATCGCCAAGCTTGTCTTCCACGCAAAGGAGAGTCCCATCCTGATATGACACGAAGTCTTGAGTCTTGTATCTTCACGGTCCAACAGTCCGGCCAAAGTATATAGTCCGGCTGTCTGGATACCCCCTAATCCAAGACTCCCTCAGTAGCCCCTGAACCAGGCTTCAATGACGATGAGTCCGGCGCGTAGATTGTCGTCGGCATTGCAAGGCGGGTTCCATCTCCGAATACACCATAGTAAACCTCGAACACCTAAATTATGTCCAGCTCTGCAAGACGATTGTCGGATTTTGGGTTCCGGCAGACCCTTGAGGTTCGAAGACCGGGGTGCGCGCGGAGATTTAACCCTCTACCGGCTTGCTCCTCGCCGAATCGCTAGGATCTGAACTACCAAAAAGAACAACACAAGAGACACAAGATTTATACTGGTTCAGGCCACCATTGTGGTGTAATACCCTACTCCAGTGTGTGGTGTGGTGGATTGCCTCTTGGGCTGATGATGAACAATACAAGGAAGAACAGCCTCCCGAGGGTCTGTTCTTGGCTGGTGCTACTTGGTCCTGGCTCTTGGATTCTCGATCAGGTCTAGCTCTCTCTACACCGGGGGTGGCTTGTCCTATTTATAGGCAAAGGCCCTGGGCCTCTTCCCAAATATTGAGCGAGAAGGGCGCCAACAATTGGCCATTTTGAAGGGGAACATCCGGTAGACTTATCCTGACTAAAGTTGGTCCTCGCCTCTCAAAGGCTCTGGTGGTGACGCTTGCTTGGGCTCCACAATGACTTCTTCCTTGCCGTGGGGCTGGTCTTTGTCTTGTTGCACCGAAATGGATGGCTTTGCTTGATGCTCTCTCCTGCGCTTACTCCCTTTGCACCAAAGAGGAAAGGAGGACACTGCGCGGGCTGGCGCCCGACAGGCGCCCTTGGTCGTCATGGCTTGCGTCATGGGCACCTCGCGAGGTACCCCGCCTTGAACTCTCCGCCTCCTCGCGAGCCAGCCTGACGAGGCCGTGCCTGACGAAGCTCCTTGTCGTCCGCCCCGCGAGGCTTGTCCCCTCGCGAGGGTCTTGAGACTGTGTTGATGAAGACGGGCTGTGCTGGGCCTCCTTTGAGCCACGCCGCAGGCCGCAGGCAGGCAAGTCTGGGGACCCCCGTTCCCAGAACGCCGACAGTAGCCCCCGGGCCCACGGCGCACCCGGACTTTGCTGAGCAGAGAGGCGAAAGGGCAAGTGCGAAGCGTCACGGGCCCTAACAGCCTGCGGCCTTGGGCGCCGCGTGGCGGTTGATTGGACATGGGTGGCATTGTTCCCCCATGCTTCCTTATTTTATGCCTTGCTAGGCGGACTCGCTGCCGCACACAGCCGCTCCCCTTTCTGCTGCTCGAACGCTCCCTGTCCTTTCTCCTCTCAAACTCCAGCTTCCGCATCCAATCCAATCTCGAACCTCTCCCCTTCCCTTTCTGCCGTCATGGCTCCGCCAAGGAAGGGAAAAGGGAAGAAGCCCGTGCCGCCGCCTCGCTCGTCGTCGACGGCGGGCCCCGCTGTCGATCGGCCGATCATAATCAAATAAGAAGGCCTGGGCAAGGTCAGCTCGGCCCTGGCCACCATCTTCAACGAGTGCGGGAGGACGACGGCCTGGCCCGTGTCTTGCTTCTCCATTGACAGGATTCCCACCGAGGTCCGGTACTTCGCCGACGCCCTGTGGGCGGGACTGGTTCCCCCCTTTTCTGATTTCTTGAACGCCGTGCTTTCCCATTATCAAATCCATATGATGCATATGGGTCCTGAATCCATCACCCTTCTCGCAGTTTTCGCTTTCGTTTGTGAGGCAATGATGGGCATCATTCCTTCGGTTGCCTTGCTGCGCCACTTCTTCTCTCTGCGCCTTCCCGATCCCACCCAACGTTCAGGGTGTGTGAGCTTCGTCGCTGCGCCTGAGACAGCGGCTTCTGGGATTGACTTCAGTCTTCCTCCGCCCGCGCCTGGATTTTGCGAGCGGTGGCTGTATGTGGACGTAGGGGTGCCCAGCCCCCTGCTGACGGAGCCATCTTCGCCTGCTGTCCCCAACTCTGGCTGGGGCCAGGAGACGCTCGTGAGCCCCCGGCTCGCCTTCGTCTGGCGTCGCTTCGAGTTCTTGAAGGAGCTCGGCATGACATCGCCCAAGGTGGTGAAGGAGTTCCTGCTACGCCACGTCGCCCCTCTCCAATGCCATTCTCATCGAATGTGGGCCTTCAGCAGTCGTGGGGATCGTATGCGGCTCCAGGAAGAGGACCTGACGCCGGAGGCGCTGCGGAAGGTGCTCTTGGTCTTGACTGGGGATCCCTCCCCCGGCGGCATTCGGCAAGGGGGGGCCTTGCTGTACCTCTGCTGGAATAGAGGTGACTTCGTGGGCCAGATGCCCATTTTCGACGAATGGGGGCCACGCCCTGCTGGCCTCCAAGGGCCTCGCGAGAACCCAGTGGTGGTGGTCGCCCTCGCAGCCAGCCTAGGCGACTCTTCCTCAACTGGCGGAGCAGGGAGGCATGTGCCTCGGGAGACCGAGGGTGCCCCCGCCGAGGCGGCAGTACTAGGCGGCACTCATGAGGGAGCGGCCCCTGAGACCCATGCTGTCGTAGCTGAAGGTGGCGAGCGGCCACCCGCAGTGCCTGCGGCCGAGGCCCCCGAGGCCCCAGCAGCTCTTCTTGGTGAGGCGACCGGTGGCGCGCATCAGGCGGACGCCCCCGACGCGGGTCGCCTCGGTGCTCCCTCTTCGCCACAGGCTGACCCCTGCGCTCAACTCTTGGGTCGCTTCCGAGTGGACTTTGAGGCCCTCCGGAAGAGGAGGGAGGCCCTGGGCGATGATTACCCTTGCCACCTGCTGAAGTGTAGGAAGTACTTCGCCATCGATGAGTAAGCCTTCTTCCTTCCCTGTTCCTGATTCTTCCATTGCTTGTTCTGATCCTTGCTCTGCAGGGCCCTTCCTTCCGAGCTCACGGGGGTGGATGAGGAGCCATCCCCCTCTCCTCCGCTCTCTCCATCATCTTCGATCGTTCCGAGCAGCTGGGCCCTTGTGGTGAGGCCGGTTGGTGAGACGAACCATCCTGAGGCGCTACGCGGCCCTGCGCTCCCCGCTGTCTTCCTTCGCGAGCCTTCTCGTGGCATAGCCAGCCTGCTGTGGGCTTCTCGCCTGGTGGTGGACCGTGACTGGTTGGGGTACTCCCTGCGCTCTTCACCTGGAGATGGACTGGCTCTAGGTCGGGCTTCTGGCAAGGCGCGCCCGGTCGCCTCAAGGGAGTCAGCCCCCTGCCCGGAAGGGGAGTGCTGATCCGCGCCCCACGGTGCTCGCTTGGGGCGGATGATGGTGTGGAAGACGTATTCGAGCGCGCACGGGAGCATCGCGCTCTTCGCCAAGGGTTTCTCCGGAGGGCGGCTAACGCGGTGCGCCTGCTTGGTGAAAAGCTTGCTGATGAGGACGTGCGCCTTGAGGCCGAGGGCCTGCGCCTTGTGGCAGAGAGGCGCGAGCTGGAGGCGGCTATCACCCTCGCGCGCCGCCAGCGCGACCTCGACGATGAGGAGGCCAAGGCGTCGCTGGTGGCCTCTTGGGAGGCCCGTTCTCGGGCTGTCAAAGAGGCCCGGGAAGCTGACCGGCGGCGAGAGGCCGCGGAGGAGCGGGCGCGGGAACTCCTGGTCCGGTGCCGCTCGCTGGAGGAGCAGGTGGAGCTGCGTGAGGGGCCCTTGCGTCGATGAAGGTGGCCTCCGGCGACCCAGCGGAGCTCCAGAAGCGTGAGGTGGAGCTGACGCTGGAAGCCGCCGAGCGCGCACGTGAGTATGAGCGCCTGGAGACAAGGGAGCGCTGGGTGACACGGGCGAAGGACGATGTCACTGCGCAGGAAGCCCGTGTCTCGGAGGAGGTCGGACGTCGGGTGGCGATGGCGCGCCTGAACCTCGAGCGCGAGTTTAAGGAGAGGCTGGAGTTGGTACGGACCGAGGCCAAAGGTAGGACCACCGTCCTGAGGACCAAGCTGGAGGAAGTGATGCAGTGGGCTGATGCCTTGCGGGCCGCACTCGAGGCGGCATAGGGGGAGTCAACTACTTCCCATGCCGAAGTGCTTCTTCTTCACCAATAGGTGGTTGAGGCTGAGGTCGTCGCCCGTCAGAATGCGGACGAGATGCGTCAGTGACGGCTCTTGGAACACGAGCACGCCCCCATGCTCACCACGCTTCGGGAGAGGGCCAACACGGCCTTGGGTAACATCTGCGAGGCGGCCGTTGGCGAGCCGCGTGCCATTAACTACGCCGGCAACCTTCAGTTCTTCATCGACATCGTGACGCAGCTGGAGGCGCGGTCGGTCCGTGCCAACAGGTTGGTGGAGGAGAGGAGCCGAGCCCTGCTCGGGCGCACCTTTTCCCGCATCTTCAGCCATCTCCGGAACATGGATCCTCACTTCGACTTTGATGCTGCCATCGCCCCAGTCCCCCAGGCCGTCCGAGATGACCTGGCGTACTAGGTAGAGGACAATATGGACGCCCTTGTCAGGGCCTTCGCTTCAGATGATGATGGCGTGATCATGGCCGCTGACGAGGGCGGCGTGGTGAACGGCCCTGACGCTGCCGACGACAACACAGAGGGCGATGGTGAGGCCAGCGACGCCAGCGACGGTTCAGGTTGTGTTCCTGAGGACGCATTGGGGGATTTATCCGACAGACAGCGAGCTGCTCCTGTTTCCTTACCCTGCATGAATAGAACTTAGGCTTTTGTCCTGATGGTTGTGAGAGCATGTTGGGAGGGGGTTCCCCTCATGTAAAACCAATGTTTTAGCGCACTAGTTAATGCTACATCGCCCATAGGCCCGTGCCAAGTGGTTGGCTAGGTGACGAGCCGGCTGGTTAGTTTACCTTTGTCCTGCGCGGGTCCTGAGATAATTTGTGGGAGGATGTGGTGCCTCAAATGCCTCCTGATCGAATCCGTAGGATCTGCAGTGAAAGACCTCCTGAGGGGATATGACGGCGGCAGCCTGGGCTACACGCAAGCTAGGCCAGACCCGGCTCGCGAGGGGCTCACGAGGGGAGGCAGGTGAGGCGAGGTTGTAACCGAAACGCGAGAGATTGCTCGAACGAGACTAAGCACCCCTTCCCCAACACACGCAAATCTCAAATTCGAGTTCAACCTAAATCCAGCGGGGGAAAGCAACAACCAAGGGAAAAGCAATGAAAGCAAACAAAAGGCCTCGTCCGGCTCCTAGTCTAGTCTTGGACGTCTTCTCACCAGCGCGGAGCTAAGTGCTGCCAATGGGCGTGGGAGGGAGCCCCAGGGCCTGAGGCCGGCACCCCTGAGACTCCGGGGCATGTACAGCCCCACTCATTATTACGTGAGAGTGTCACGGGGCGGCGAGATTCAAATGCACTGGGCCTTCTTCACAGGTACCGGCCTTGCTTCATATCGCCAGACGAGGGCCCCGCCTTGCGCCACACTCTAGTGCCATCAACGACGACTGGAAACCAGGACGCTGCCGATGGGGTAGAGCGGTCGCCAGCGGTTCCCTCGACGACCACGGGTCCTCCGCCAGGGGCAGGCCCAGAGGCACCTCCCCAGCGGAGGGCCTACCTCCTGGGAACGCCTTGCACCGAATGCCGCGGTTGTGATGTCGGATCTCGGCCCCTCTCCTGCATTCCCCGACGCCCTCCTCCTGAGGGGTAAGAGACTGCTAGAGCGGGGCAGCTGCTCGCTGTGGTGACCTGCACCTTCTGCGACCCATGATTAGTGTATGCCTGCTCCTGAGGGATTAGTGGTACCCGATAATCATTGCTTCCAGCGTGGCCGGCGGGGCCGTCCCTGGGTTCCTGGAAGAGCTCAGCTTCTGGCGCATCGTCCCCCCAACTTGGGCTGAGGAGCGAGCCTTGTTCTCCCTCGCGCGGGTGCTCTTGATCCATCATGTGGGGCACGTACTCTTCTGGGGCCGTTACCCCGAAGGCTGCGCCATAGGGCTCCGCTTGCCATGCAGCTCTGCTTGACGTGCCAACCTGGTGATGGTAGCGCGGCGGCCCACGGGGGCCGTGGGTCGCGACGAGTCCTTCTTCACTGGCGGGGAGCAGAGTCGGTGCTGCCGCCGGCCCTGCGCTGACAGCTTCACTGGTGTTGGAGTAGCCTTGGAGCCCGCAGTTGCACGTGGGGCCCCCACGCGGGCCACCCTGGCTTGAGACGGGAGCTGAGTGCAGAAGGGGTGAGCCCCCGAGGCAGCGAAGCCCAGGAGCTCCACCACCCGCTCTAGCAGCACGTCGCGGCCGCCTTCCATCAACCTGCACTGCAGCAGCTCTCGGGACACCGTGAGCGCGGCCCTTGAGTTCACCTGCTCCCGGTGGGTGTACGGCATCGTGGCCGCGGCGTGGTTGGAGGCCCTTGCTGCCGACCGCGTCTGCCGCGGTGTTAGAGCTGTCGAGGCCTATCCATGTCGCCCACGGCCTGCAGCACCCTATGGACCGTGAGCTGCCTGGGGCATGGGGTCACCCGGGGCGAGCGGCTCTGTGCGGGCGGGCCAAGCCGCCCAGGGATCAGGGTTGCCCGCCTGGTCGCCGGACATGGCGATGACGATGCGACGGGACGCGAAGAGGCAGAAGGCGGATCCCGGCGCACCCCTACCTGGCGTGCAAAATGTTGGATTTCGGGTTCCGGCAGACCCTTGAGGTTCGAACACTGGGGTGCGCGCGGAGATTTAACCCTCTACCGGCTTGCTCCTCGCCGAATCGCTAGGATCTGAACTACCAAACAGAACAACACAAGAGACACAAGATTTATACTGGTTCAGGCCACCATTGTGGTGTAATACCCTACTCCAGTGTGTGGTGTGGTGGATTGCCTCTTGGGCTGATGATGAACAATACAGGAAAGAACAGCCTCGCGAGGGTCTATTCTTGGCTGGTGCTACTTGGTCCTGGCTCTTGGATTCTCGATCAGGTCTAGCTCTCTCTACCCCGGGGGTGGCTTGTCCTATTTATAGGGAAAGGCCCTGGGCATCTTCCCAAATATTAAGCAGGAAGGGCGCCAACAATTGGCCATTTTGAAGGGGAACATCCGATACACTTATCCTGACTAAAGTTGGTCCTCGCCTGTCAAAGGCTCTGGTGGTGACGCCTGCTTGGGCTCCACAATGACTTCCTTCCTGCCTTTGGGCTGGTCTTGGTCTTGTTGCACCGAAATGGATGACTTTGCTTGATGCTCTCGCCTGCGCTTCGTCTCTTTGCACCAAAGAGGAAAGGAGGATACTGCGCGGGCTGGCGCCCGACTGGCGCCCTTGGTCGTCATGGCTTGCGTCATGGGCACCTCGTGAGGTACCCTGCCTTGAACTCTCCGCCTCCTTGTGAGCCAGCCTGATGAGGCCGTGCCTGAGGAAGCTCCTTGTCGTCCGCCCCGCGAGGCTTGGCCCCTCGCGAGGGTGTTGAGCTTGTGTTGATGAAGATGGGCCGTGTTGGGCCCCCTTTTGAGCCACGCCGCAGGCCGCAGGCAGGCAAGTCTGCGGACCCCCGTTCCCAGAAAGCCGACAGGAGCCCCCAGGCCCAAGGCGCGCCCATACTTGGCCGAGCAGAAAGGCGAAAGGGCAAGTGCGAAGCGCCGCGGGGCCTAACAGCTTGCGGCCTTGGGTGCCGTGTGGCGGTTGATTGGACGTGGGCGTCTCCACTTCCCCACGACGCCTCAGCAACTGCACGAATTGACAAGTCCCTGCATTTAAAGCGGGTCATGATTACCTGCGATCATGGAGGTCGGCGGTTGGCCTCCTCTGGCTTTAAGTACGGCACGGCGCGTGCCCTTCCAGTCTATCTCTTCTTTCTTCTTCTTCTTCCCGGTCCTTGCTCCGTCTTGCTGCAATGGCTCCGATCCGCCGGTTCTCTGCGGCAGAGAAGGGAAAGGCTCCCCGAGAGGATCATGACCCGCTTCCACCAAAGAAACGGCTAGCCCTCTGCCATCGGGGTGAGGGCGCCCACTAGGAAGTGTCGAGGCCCTGGTGCGAGCGGCCACCAACGGGGTTCCCGCTCCCCTTGTACGCCCACATCGAGGGTTCTGAAGGAGTCGATGCCGAACGCCACGGGCGGCGCCGCCGTCGGCACCGGCGGGTCACAAAGGTGTGCGTCTTTCCCCCTGGAGTCCACACCGAGGGCTCCTCCGGAGAGTTCGTGCTTCACGCCGCCATGCCTCCTCAGTCTTGGGTTCGCCTACCTCGTTTCTTCACCTCTGTCATCCCGCAGGGGGAACTCCTGGGGCTCTGGCTGTAGCATTCCGGCTGCAGTACCCTCGCGACCAGGGCAGAGGTCGCGGTCGTTGCCCCGGGCGAGGTCTTCATGACTCGAGGCTGGGGCGAGATCGCTCGGATCTGCAGGACAAGGTGTCAGGACCCCGACTCAATGCCACATCGATCTAGCATGTAACACCTCATATCACTTTGCGGCCTCACGCACGGTATTCCCACGGGTGTCGTCTTACCTTTGCCCGGGACTGTTTGCGCCTTTTGGCACACGTATATGATAGTGTCGCTAGCATCCATATGATAAGGAGCCCGGGCTAACATGGCTAGTCGTAAACCCAAAGTGGCACTAACTTACAGGGACAGGCATCTGTGACCCAGCATCGAACATGTCGGTCATCAGCGAGTGAATCCAGGCTGTAGCACTGGTCTAGCAGGACTCCGGTGAACTGGGCTGTAGTGGGCTAACAGGACTCCGGTATTCATCGCGTGACATTTCCCGGAAGGGACAGACACAGGAACGAAGAAGGACACATGCCGGCCAGCCTAAGTGTTCCGGAGCAGTAGCAAGCTACCATGGCTCAGTGGAGATACTAGGAGACATTTCCCGGTAAGAGAGGCTACTAAGGATAAACAACTAGATAGCCAGATCCCACACATACCAAGCATTTCAACAACATACACACAATATGCTCGATATGTGCAGATACAACATGGCATCACAACATGACTCTACAACTCAAGTAGTTATTCAATAGGCTCCGAGGAGCGAGATATTACAAACATGGGTCTCATGACCCAACAATCAGAGCATACAAGTCAAAGCACATGCGGAAGCTATCATGTCTGAGTACAGACATCTATAAATGAAAAAGGCTGAGAAGCCTTACTATCTACCAGATCCTGCCGAGGGCACAAGATCGTAGCTGAGGTATCAAGCTAAACGTCGAAGACCACGCGGAATTACTAGTGAGACTGAAGTCTCTCTGCAAAAACATAAAATAGGCAAACGTGAGTACAAATGTACCCAGCAAGACTTACATCAGAACTAACTACATATGCATCATTTTCAACAAGGGGATGGTGGGGTTTAACTGCAGCAAGCCAGCTTTGACTCGGTGGCTATCCTAAACTACGACTGCAAGCGACTCTTTTGAGGTGGCGCACACGAGTCCACATATTCACCATATCAATACACCACTATGGATCCGCTCCCGTCTCCCTACGAGAACGCCATCCATAGCACTCACGCTTATCTTGCGTATTTTAGAGTATCCACTTTCACTTGTCTATGAACTGATATAAGCAACCCAGAAGTCCTTTTCCGCGGACACGGCTATTCGAATAGATGATGTTAACCCTGCAGGGGTGTACTTCTTCATACATGTTTCCACCACTTAGCGTCTGCACATGACATGTGCTCGGCAGACTTCAAGCGAAAGCCGACGTGGGTGTAGACCACGACCTACCTAAACACTCAAGTCTCTAGTCCAGGTTTATCGCCTATTAGGGTTCCATCCATGAGGAGATCCGGCCGGAGTTTCGCTCATAGCCCCAAACGATGTGAACAGGGTTCCCGAGATACCAAACGGGCATCCGGTACACCGTGCCACGTACCTACCGCATCACAGCCCACCCCTACGGTCAGCGTTGTCCACGGCCTCTAGTAAGCTACAAACACCAGAAACTACTTGCAACTCCTGGACAGAGGACTAGGGTGAATAAGAAGTCGAGCGGGGTCATATTTCAGGGTCCAATGTATGGTAGTAGCTGAGTCATGGATCACAAACACAGAACTCAGTTCCTAAGGACGGCTGCAATGAGACAACCCACCATGTACTCCTACATGGCCTCTCACCGCTACCTTTACCAAATCGTGTTCACACACTTAGCTCACACTCAGTAGGACATGTTCACACGCCTCTGATTCATCCCCGATGAATCAGACCTGACTCAACTCTAAGCAGTAGCAGGCATGACAACAAACATAAATGAGTAGGCACATCAGGGCTCAAACAACTCCTACTCATGCTAGTGGGTTTCATCTATTTAGTGTGGCAATGACAGGTCATGCAAATGATAAAGGGGGTTCAGCTACCGCAGCAAGTAACAGATGAATCGGTGTTGTCCTAATGCAGTAAAAGAGAGCAGGAGCGAGAGAGTAGGATTGTATCGGAATGAACAAGGGGGTTTTGCTTGCCTGGCACTTCTGAAGATAATATAGCTCTTCATCAGTGTCAACGATCACATCATCGATATCACGTCTATCGAGAGGGGACAATACCGGCAACACAGAAGGGAACACAATCAATGCAATTCACAATATGATGCATGATCATGACATTGCAAAATGAATGTGTTTTGAGCCAATGCAACTAGCAACAGATTAAATGAAGTTGGTTTGAATACAAGATTCAAATTCAAACTCCATATGTGATTATTTAAATGCCCTTCACTTCATTTGTCCTAAACAGTAGTGATAAGTTGCTCTAACATGCATGAAAATGGTACAGATGGATTCCTTGAATTTTTCTGATAATTTTTCATATATAAATTATTTAATTTGGAGTTACGGTTGATTTTCTATGATTTATTGAAGTTTAGGACATTTTCTGAAAATAATAGCTCATTTAAGAATTATTTAAATTCCAGAAACATTTACTACGTCATCAGTGCGTCATCGTGACGTCAGCAGGTCAACAGACGCTGCTGCTGGTCAAACCTGACATGTGGGGGCCACACGTCAGTGACACAGGGTGGTTTTAACTCACTGACAGGTGGGACCGGTCAACGGCCACGTCAGCTAGGTCAATTCCGACGCGTGGGGCCACTGTGGTTAACTTAAACTAAACAGGGGGTTAACCGTGGTTAGTTAAGGGCGTGGGGCCCACAGTCAGTGGCCAAGGCCTGGGTTAGCGGGGGGGGTGGTTAGGCCCTAATGACCGGCCACATCAGCTCTCGCCGGAGTGTAGCCGGCGACGACCACAGAGCACGGCGGAGGACGCCGGACTTGCGCTAGGGGCATCGGATCGACGCGCCAAGGGCACCAGGAGGTAGCCCGCGCCCGTGCGCATCTAGGGGGACCAACGGGAGGTGCGGGGGTGGCCGGGGTTCGCCGGAGTGGAGCCCGAGGCGGCGGTCGGAGTTCGGCCATGTGCGGGGTTGGGCTGCGGCGCGCTAGGAGAGAAACTGATGGTCCAGACGGCATCCACGGGCCACCAGAAGCGCGCTGGTGCCACGGGTTCGAGCAGAGGGGCTCGGGTCAGGAGAGCTATGCGGCCATGGCGGACGGCGGTGCTCGGGAATGTGGCCAGGGGTGCTACGGCACGGAAACGAGCAAAATGAAGGAGGGGAAACGGAGTGGAGCTCACAGGGGTTGCGACGGTGGCCTCGGGGAGCTCGGGGAGGCACCGGAGCCGACAAATTTGACGAAGATGGCCGGCGGTCCCGAGGTTGAAGAAGACATCGAGGGCGGTGTTGCGGCACGTCTGGGGCCTCGTGGCTCGTTGAGGAGGTAGAGGGAGGCACTGCGGAGCTCTGGGAGGCGTCGGGGAGGCGAGAGGGTGGTGGTGGCCGCGGCGAACGGCGTCGGTGGCGACGGGGCTCCGCTCGGTGGAGGAGAGAGGGAGCCAAAGAAAGGGGGGAGACGATGGGAGAGGTCGAGGGGTTCCAGGGGGTCGGGGCATCGTGGTGGCATGAGGGGGAGGCTCGGGAACGCCTCGGTGGAAGCAGGAGGTGGCCGAGGCGGCATCGGCGCTCGCCACCGAGCTGCTTCGGTGCGAGGGGAGGAAGATGACAAGGGGGAGGAGGTGGGCTGGGCCGGCCAGATGGAGCTGGGCCAGGTAAGTGGCGCCAGGTAAGTTCTGTTCTGTTTCATATTTTTCTTCTGTTTTGTTTTTATTTAATTTATTTTGCCACTGTTTTGAATTTAAAATAATTCAAACAATGCCAAAAACTCCTCTGAATATTTTATATTGCTAGATGGACTTTTCCAAAAGCTTATAAAATATTTCAGGGGTATTTGAAATTATATTCTAATTATATGAATATAATTCAAATTCAAATAGCTAATGAATTAAATCCAAAGTCCCAAAAATAAATCCTTAAAAATGTTCAATATTTTGGTTGGGACCAGAACCCTTGCCAAAAATTATCAAACATTTAAGAAGAGCATTTTGGAACAATGAATGAGATTTTTATGGTTTTTGCCCCTCTTTTATTTAAGTTTTTGAGGCTTCCAAAATTCCTCAGTTCAAATTTCATTTGAATTTAAACATGATGCAGCAACCAAGCTAGTCCAAGGCCAGGGTAAAGCTAGGGATGTGACACAAGGGGCGCCCTCGCGATCCACCTGGAGTACGACGGTGCTTTGGTGATGTTCTTCAAGGTCTTCGATGCAGAGGGTCGCTGGCTGGAGTGCTGCCCCGGGAGAGGTGGTCGGGACCCCGCTACGGCGAGGCCGAGGCAAGCTAACCGCTCCCCTGGCAACTCCTCGGGCGGTGAAGGCGCCGGAGGACCCAGCGACTGCGTCGAGCTCTTCGCGACTCTGGAGACGAGCGACGACAGCTACGAGCCCCCGAGCCTGCGCCGCTCCCGGAGCAGGGCGGGCTCGTCGGGCCGTCGCCGCCTCTGATCTGGATGGGGTTGGCACTGGTGCCGGACGGCCCACTGTTGATGATGGCGTCTTTTGCAGGGGCGTGCGTAGTTAGCGTTCTTTAGGATCTGTTCCCTGCGAGGAATCAAAAACGCGCCCCGTGGGGGCTTGTAAGGTGCCTGGGGGCCTAACTGTTAATATAATCCTTTCCTTGGAGTAGTGCGAGTTGCTCATTCCGTCTTAGCTCAGTTCTTCCTTTCGAACCTCGTGAGGGCTTGATGCTCTGCGCCGACAGGTCCCAGTCCCAAGGCGGCTTCAGCCGTCGTTGGTATGCCAGGTCGCGATGCCGTGGTCAAGGCCAGGAGGTGAGCGGCCCGAGGCCCGGTAAGATCCCCTGAGTCGCGATGCTCGGGAGGTCCCCCTTAGCGCTAGAGCAGCCATCGTTCGGTGACAAAGGAGAGTGACGTTGCTAACACGAGATTTCATTAGGTGCGGGGACGGTGCCATGGTAGCTGGGGCTTCCGGGTGGTGACTTATCTCAAGAATCAGGGACCGCTCCCTGGTGTGTCGCCGGGTCCATGCATCGGCAGGCGAGGGGTTGCTTGGCGAGGTCCTCGCGTGCCTCTCCCCTCTCGCCTTCGCTCCCCTTTCTGCTCTACATCCTCAGGTCCCGGCCCTCGAGCGAGTCTCAGCCGTCGCTGGTATGCCAGGTCGCAATGCCATGGTCAAGGCCAGAGGGTGAGGGCTAGAGAGCCGGTAGGAGCCCTGAGTCGCGATGCTCAGGTACCCCTCCTTTAACGTGCAAGCGGTTTGCACGGACGAGAATGAAGAAGACGCCGTGAGGGCCTTGCCTGACGCTGCTCCTTGAAGAGATCCTGCAAGCTCATCACAAAAAGAACGATAGTTCGCTGTGACAGTCGACAGTCAGCCATTGGTTACTCTGGAGAGGTGGTGAGGCACTGAGGGCTCGACGAGGTGGCGCTATGCGGGGCTGCCGCGGCCAGAGCTCAGCCATTCAGGTTTGTCGGCGTTGTAGGGACGGACCCATGCGCAAGCGTCATGCCGTTTGGGAGCAACTCCATCAGTTGGTGTCAGTCGAGCGGGCAACTAGGTCAAGCATGTTAATCGCGGAGGAGTGAATTCATTCAAATAGATGCTGGGAAGGTGGACATCGCTGGGTCTGGCCCGAGCGACTTGGGGATGATGCAGCTCGCGGGGCGCCCCCAACAAAGTAAGATCAAAACACGAGCAAAAGGGATACACGCCGCAGGGACGGACCCACGCGGCCTGGGAATGATGCAGCCCTGAGGGCGCTCCCAGCTGGAAATGAAACTTGAAAGATGTCACCTGATAGTGTTGACGACGAAGGGGTGTTGGTGTAGCAGACTCGGTGGGCTGCGGGAGCCGATCCTCACGAGCCCCCAGGCCCAGGGGCCTCGGGAGGCTCCGGAGGCACTGGCTCCTCGCGGACCATCTCCATCTCCGCCAAGGCTGCGGAAAGCCTGACCTCTTGAGCCTCCAGGATGCCCCTCATGAGGCGCTGGTACGTGGCAGCCGCGTTCGGCAAGCCATAAGGCATGCGAACGTAGCTGTGGGGTGGACCTTCGCAGCTCCCCACTTGCGAGGGCCAGAGGCGCTCCTGAAAGGCGGCTCGGTTGAGCCCTGGTATGTCGATGCAGACGCGCAGCCCACCATCCTCGCCTGGATGGGGGGCCACAGCGGGTAAGCGGCGGCTGCCTCTCATGACTCTTGACTCCTGTAGCTCCTGAATGGCCTTGCTGACGAACTCCTAAGGGTTTGGCCCTCCTTGCCTTGCTCCTTCTTGAGGGAAACGTGCTTCGAAACACGCCTTCAAGCGGTGCCCAAGCGCCTCCCTCGTGACCTTGGCGAGGTCGGCGGCCCTCCAGGGGAGAGCCCCCGAGCCCTGCTTGAGGAGGGTGCTGGGCGCGCTTCCCTATGCGATGGAAGGAGGTTCCCCCTGGGCAGGCGCGGGCCCTGAGGGGCCTGCCTCCTGAGGGGCCGGGCCGGATGATGTCTTCTTCTTCTTGGGGGCGGTCTCGGGAAGCCTCCCGCTTCCGCGATCCGGGTCTTCCAGTGATGCGGCCTGAAAGGCTCGTTCCAGGGAGCACACCGCGTCTTTCTCTTCGCAGGGCACCATGATGACTCCGCCACTTCCTGGCATCTTGAGGACGTTGTAGCAGTGGTGGGTTACGACCATGAACTTGGCCAGCGCTGGGTACCCGAGGATGGCGTTGTATGGCAGGCGAATGTGGGCAACGTCGAAGTCGATGAGTTCGGTGCGGTAGTTGTCGCGCGCCCCGAAGGTGACAGGGAGGCGGACCTTCCCAATCGGGACCGTGGAGCCGTCGGTGACTCCGGAGAAAGGCTTGGTTGGCTGAAGCTGATTGTAGGGCACCTGGAGATTGTTGAATGTTTCCACGGACAGTACGTTGAGCCCTGGCCCGCCATCGATGAGGTCTTGGTGACTAGGACGTTGCTGATGATTGGGGAGCAAAGCATTGGGAGGACTCCGGATGTGGCCGCGCACTTGAGCTGATCTGCTGAGCTGAACATGATGGTGCACGCCGACCACCTGAGAGGGCGCGTGGCCTCAAGCTTGGGGAGGACTGCATTTACTTCGCGGGCAAACTACTTGAAGATGCGTTGAGAGGCTGGGGCTTGAGCTCCGCCCAGGATGCAGGCGATCGCACGTGGCTCCTGGAAGCCCCCAGCCCCCTCGTCCTGATGACGGTCCTCATTTCTCCTTGGCTGCGGCAGCAGCGGAGGGAGGCCTGCGTTGCCTTGCGGGCGATCCTCGCGAGGCTGATCCCTCCAGGCTCCCTCGCGAGGCGGGTCCTGCCGGCGATCCTCGCGAGGTTGGTCGCGCCACCCTTGGCGAGGGTCGCGGTCTTCCCAGTGTCCTGTGTTCCTTCCTCCTCCTCGGCCGTAGCCCCGGTCGCTGCGGTCGGGACGTCGGCCGACCCTTCCTTCACGCACAGCTCAGAGCTCTTGGCATTCATTGATGTTGTGGGTGTGGAGGTCGTGGTACACGCAGTACTGACCGCCCTTGGAGGATTCGGGTTGATCTCTGCCCCGCTTGGTGTCTAGTTCTGCCGCGAGCACGGCAGCCCCCTTGCACTTCACATCCTTGGCCTTGGGTTTCTTCTCTTCTGGGTCTGCGGCAGGCAGCTCGAGGAGGGAGAGACGCCCTTCCTCAGCCCTGGCGCACTTGGTCGCCATGTTGAACAGCTCCAAGGAAGTGCACATGTCTTCTTGCATCGCCAGCTCCTCCTTCATCTTGACGTCGCGCACGCCATCGGAGAAGGCTGAGATGATGGCCTCCTCGATCACCTTGGGAATCTTGAGGCGTGCGTTGTTGAAGCGCTGGATGTACTTCTGCAGGGTTTCCCCTGGTTGCTGCTTGATTCGGCGCATGTCGCTCATGGCGGGTGGCCGGTCGCGAGTACCCTGGAAGTTGGCGATGAAGCGGGTGCGCATCTCGTCCTAGGAGGAGATCATGCCTGGAGCCAGGTTCAGGAGCCAGGTGCAAGCCCCGTCCTTGAGCGCCATGGGAAACCAGTTCGCCATGACCTTCTCGTCTCCATTGGCAACTTCGATGCCCATCTCGTACAGCTGGAGGAACTCTGCGGGGTCATCTGTACCGTCGTAGCGAGGAGGCAGGTCTGGCTTGAACTTGCCGGGCCACGCGACGCTGCGCAGCTCGGCGGTGAAGGCGCAGCAGCCCGCCATGGCCACGGGAGGCCTTGGGTGACGAAAAGCTTGGTCCTGTGGGTCCCCATGCGCTGCAGCTGGGAGCAGCGCGGGGTCTTGACGTGCCGGACCAGGGGCGTGGTCGCGACGAGCCGGAGCAGGGAGCGCTCGGGCAGCTTCTCGCGGGCGAGGGACTTCTTGGCAGCTCTGCTCTTGCCGCGCTGGCGCCTGATGGAGCGGGTTCCGCCCAGGGGCCACGCGCCTTGGGGCCAGGGCGCCTTCTTGAGGGGGAGGCGGCTGAGGCGCCCCCGGAGCTTCGTCACCCGCGCAGGGCGGGGTGCGGTGCAGCGGGACGGACGGCGCAGGAGAGCCCCCTGCGGCACGGACGAGCTCGGCGACACGGTCAAGCCATTCTTCGTAGACGTTGTCGACGGGGCGGTAGCGTGGGAGCTCGTTTGCCACGATGAGCGCAGCCCGAGCCTCCATGGGTGCGCGGAACGCGCGAGACGAAGAACCAGCTGGGGTGAGCGAGGGTGTAGCAGTGCGGCCGTCTTGCCTCACGGAGGGATGCTGGGACGATGCTTGCTGCTCGTTCCCCGTCGGGCCGGTGGCGGCGTTGACGGCAGGTGACGAGTAACGACGAGGGCGCCCACCAATGGGAGCCGTCTGGGCGACACGGGAAGCGAGAGCGTCTCAGCGCTCGACACGGGCCCGATGAGCGTTAGACATGGATGCGATGGTCGGAGAAGAGCAGGGCGACGGAAGACGAATTCCGGCGCACCCCTACCTGGCGTGCCAAATGCCGGATTTCGGGTTCCGACAGACCCTTGAGGTTCAAACACTAGGGTGCGCGCGGAGATTTCGCCTTCTACCTACCTGCTCCTCGCCGACTCGCTAGGATCTAAACTACGGAAGGAACAACACAAGAGACACAGAGTTTATACTGGTTCAGGCCACCATTGTGGTGTAATACCCTACTCCAGTGTGTGGTGTGGTGGATTGCCTCTTGGGCAGATGATGGACAATACAAGGAAGAACAGCCTCGGGAGGGTCTGTTCTTGGCTGGTACAATGAACTGCTAGGAGGAGTTCAGTCGCTCTCTCTACTGGTTTTCTGGTGAGGATACTGTTCTTGGATCCAGATGCCTCTACCCTGGGGGTGGCTAGTCCTATTTATAGGCAAAGGCCCTGGGACTCTTCCCAAATATTGAGCGGGAAGGGCGCCAACAATTGGCCATTTTGAAGGGGAACATCGGGTACACTTATCCTGACTAAAGTTGGTCCTCGCCTGTCAAAGGCTCTGGTGGTGACGCCTGCTTGGGCTCCACAATGACTTCCTTCCTGCCATTCGGCTGGTCTTGGTCTTGTTGCACCGAAATGGATGCCTTTGCTTGATGCTCTCGCCTGCGCTTGCTCCCTTTGCACCAAAGAGGAAAGGAGGACACTGCGTGGGTTGGCGCCCGACTGGCGCCCTTGGTCGTCATGGCTTGCGTCATGGGCACCTCGTGAGGTACCCCGCCTTGAACTCTCCGCCTCCTCGTGAGCCAGCCTGATGAGGCCGTGCCTGAGGAGGCTCCTTGTCGTCCGCTCGGTGAGCCTTGGCCCCTCACGAGGGTCTTGAGCTTGTGTTGATGAAGATGGGCCGTGCTGGGCCCCCTTTTGAGCCACGCCGCAGGCCGCGGGCAGGCAAGTCTGGGGACACCCATTCCCAGAACACCGACAGACTCCTCGCCTAAATCAGAAAAAATCTTCAAGGATTTTAAGACCTCTCGAATAGCGACCAGCTCTCGCCGCATGACAGTCAGTTTTCGGCTTTCTCTACTGAGGTGCTCGTCCGGAAGAACCGGGACACAATCGCAGTTGTTCTCCCTGTGCTACCTTGGCCGATATAACGGAATGTAAGGTACCAAAACAAGGGAGCCGGGCAAACCCAACTATTGACCCAAGACATGATTCGTAGCTGATGCATATAATGCTATAAGTTCGGGGTGCCGCACTGTCAAAAGTGTTCGGACTTATCTTGACGTATTATGGGATGCCATAAGAAGCCCCTGGCAAACTGAACGTACCAAAGTGGACGAATGCAATATTAAATGAACATTTTTTAAAAAAATGTGAAGATAGGAATAATAAGCTGACGCTATATATTATCTCCCATTAATAAATAATACGTCCAAGCGTATGTTTACAATTAATGCATTGAGCAGAAGTAAATAGGACTATTTGACATGTCCTATCCAAGGGCGGGCCGCATGTAGGTATATAAAACACGTATAACAATCATTAACAGATACCACCTGGGTATTCCCTTTGTGCGCAAAGCCTTTTGCCTCCTTGGTTTTCCCTCCTGTGATAAGTCCGATGATCCGGTTCTTTGAAGAGCCTGCCCGAAAGTAGGGTCCTGAAAGATAAAGGGGGTTATTAAAGTATGTTGCGGCTGAACCGCGCTGTTTACCGCATCACTACTGCGCCTCCGCCTATGCCCATGGTATTTTGAGTGCATAATTGTGTACGCGCGGCACGAATGGTCCCTGAATGAGGCTAGGGCGGAGGCCGGACTTCTAGTCGCGCTCTTGGCGTGCCTGGCGATCCTGTTGCAAGGTACTCCGGACTCGCTTGAGGTGTTCGGGGTTGTTGTCGCCGGATTTGTGGTTTGCCAGAGAAGGCTGCTTTGTACTTTTGCCGCGAGGGCTGCAGTATGCTCTTCTGCACGGAGAGAGCGGTCCGTGTTTCCATTGACTGTTATAACCCCGCGAGGTCTTGGCATCTTGGGCTTGAGGTATGCATAGTGTGGTACCGCATTGAATCGAGCAGATGCGGTCCGTCCAAGCAGTGCATGATAGCCACTACGGAAAGGGACGATATCGAATATTAACTCCTCGCTTCGGAAGTTATCCGGAGATCCGAAGACCACTTCTAGTGTTATGGAACCCATGCAACGGGCCTCTACTCTTGGAATTACACCTTTGAAGGTGGTTTTGGTGGGCGTGATCCTTGAAGGGTCGATGCCCATTTTGCGCATTGTGTCCTGATAAAGCAGGTTCAGGTTGCTCCCGCCATCCATAAGGACTCGCGTGAGGTGGAATCCGTCGATGATTGGGTCTAGGACCAATCACTACTAGGGAAAACTTTATACACAGAGGTATAGCAGTAGCGTTGGTCAAAACTTGGCGCTAGAGCTACTTAGTAGTAGCGCTTGTTGCAAAACCATGCTACAACCATTGTTTTAGCAGTAGCGCGTCTTCACAGAAAAGCGCTACTACTAAAATTCCCTCACTAATGTCGGTAGGCTAGGAATAGTAGTAGCGGTTCTCCCAGAAGCACGCTACTGCTAAAAACATTGTAGCAGCGCGTTTATGCTGTAGAGCCCTACTGCTATGAAAAAGAAAATAAATAGAAAAATAAGTAGAAAAGTAAATGAAAATGAAAGAAATAGAAAAAGGAGAAATGAAAAAAAGAAAATGTAAAGAAAACAAAAGAAAAAGAAAAAGAAAACAGAAAGGGATAGCTATAGCGTGTTTCTATGGAACACGCTATAGCTATCTTAGCTATAGCGCGTTTCGGCAAAACGTGCTACTGCTAGTTTGACTCAAATCCCGGCAGCCCGGGCTCAAAATTTTGCTAAGTCCTTTCCCCCCTCTCTCTACTCCCCCCTGTCCCCCAACTGCTCCATCGCCGCCGTCGCGAGGCCGCCCCCTCGACCTCATAGCCACCGCTCGAGGCCGTCATCGACCTCACCGTCGCCTCCCTCGACCTCACCGCCGCCGCCCTCGACCTCACCGCCGCCACCCGAGCCAGAGCCTGCCCTTGCCGCCGACCATAAGGCTGTGCCTCTCCTGTCCCCTACCCTACCCTCTCTCTCTGCTAGGGCAATTCATATATATGTTGATACTGTGTTGATGTTTATATGAACCCTAGATTTTTTTTAGGGCAGTAGGCATTTTATAGCATTTATGAAAAATGATTAGCAATGTTTTAGGAAATTAGCTAGGGCAATTTTTATGGAAATGCCTAAATAGTAATTCCATTTAGCTTTAAACTAATAGAGGCTATATAAATAATAGTAGCATTTAGATTTAAATTAACAGAGGCTATAAACAAAAACACTTAGCTATAAAAAAATATTTGGACTACGAACCTGAATTTGTTCCAAATTTCATTCAAATGAAATTTGAATTATTTGGACTATGGACCTGAATATTTTTTAAGAAATTGGGTGTAGGTACTAAGGTCTTGCTGTGGAAATTTTGGTGAGGTCAGAAGGGTTAGAGAAAATGTAGTTCCTAGACTTTTAACTTTAGACAAAAAACAAAAGTATTTAGCTATAAATAAAAAATAATAGCTATGGCATATAGCTATAAACAAAAAACAGAATTGTTTTTCTTTTCAAAAACTTGGTCAAACTAATTGTTGCTATGTAAACAAAAAAAAGATTGTTTTTATATGATATATGTCATTGATGTTCATTTGCATATTCCATTATTGTTGATTATATCTTTTCATTGAAGTGGCCATCTTATATGCAAATTCCTCAATAGTGTTTGTTCATGTTATATATTTTCATTGAAATGGGTCGATTATGCCCAAGTGGCTTTGTTGTTTCCAGGGAATGAAGCTGAGTGGCCTATGTTTTCCGGAATGTTGATTCATTTCTGTTCCGGCAAATTTCAGGTTCCCGATTTGTCCACTTTTTAGCAGAAGTCATGTCGAAATTTTCCGTGAATTTCGGCATGACTTGTGCTATAAACTAGGACATATCGAGTGCCCGGGATTTGCCGCACCAGGAAGGAGTCAACGTTCTTACAAAACAATAGGCCCTTTTTATGTCATTATTCATTTTATTAGGTCTAGAATTAATTGACTAGATTTAATCATAGGAAACATGGCTAGCGACGATGAAGGACAGGGTTCTGGTGATTGCGACGACTATCAACCGATGTTGTTGCTGGGCCCACCGGTGGCATCGGGGACTGAGACCGACATGCAAACTGGTGCTGATACTGAGACCAACGCTGAGACTCAGACCGGCATCGAGACCGGCGCTGAGACTGAGACCGGCGCTGCCTCGGGGAGCGAAGACGGTCTAGAACCGAAAGCAAAGAGGCAACGACTTCCTAACAAACTCGGGACTACTAGACTGGTGGTCGCGGAGGTGGACGACGGCAATTTTGAGCCAAAGGCGCTCGAGGAATCGTGCTCGTGCTACGACAATCAAATAGGCTGCATCGTACGGACAATCGCCACCATCAACAATGAGAAACTGCAGAAGATAGAAAATATGAGGAGCTCCCTCCTAAAGAAGTTTCACCAGATATTCTTGTTCCCGGGCCGGAATGAGAAGGATTATGAAGATCCAGATGAGGACCCGGCAATGAAGAAGATAAACAAACACGCCATGACCAAGTTTAGCGACGCGTCAGCCGCCTGGAAAATCGAGTGAAAGCAAAGATCATCGACCAGAAGGAACCCTACTCTGAGATTGTAAAGGATAATCCGACAATCACGGAAGAGCAGTTTCAAATATTCAAGGAGGCTTGCGAGGCCGAAGCTGCCAAAAAAAGTCTAAGTACATGAAGGGGCTTCAAGAGAGTAACATTGGGAGCCACCACCTCGGAAGCCGTGGTTACGGCAGAAAGAGGTCCAAATGGGCCAAGGAGGACGTGGAAGCCGCGAGTTTGGGCATCCTAGACCCGTTGGCGGAGTTCACCGTCCCGCAGGAGCGTGACGTCCTCAGGGCCTGACACCGTTGGGACCCAGTGAAGAAGGTTTACGAGACAAAACCGGTCATTACGGAGTTCATGAGACTACTGGTAATTTTAGTTTCTGATCAATTCGACTACACACGTTAGTCATATTTGTAAACGATCCTTGTGCCTTTTGCAGAGAGAGCAGCACAGGATTGCGGCCGAAAGCGACTCGCCGTCTGAGGCATTGGCGAGGCCCAAGTGGGACACTCCATTCAACCGGGCGTTGAACATATTGAAACGACAACCGGTGGATACTCGACCGTCGTATGAACACATGCATGGTGTGGGAGATGGTGCCACGTGGAAGAAGTACTACCGTGAGACCACGGAGGAGAGGAAGGAAAGACGGAGGTTAACGGAAGAAGACATCGACAAGAAGGTTGAGATTGTGGTTGAGAAGAAATTATATCAGACAGTCGCAACAGCGGTAGCTGCCGCAAAACAGGTGGTTGCAGATTTGTCTACTTCCTTGGTTCCGGCCGTTTTCACTTGGACAAGGCAAAATCCAAAAAAAATGCAGAGGACTTTCCCCTTGCTGACTTTTTGGGGAGCAGCTCGACTAGCGTTGCACCAGCACCTGCTCCCGCATCGGCTCCCGCACCTGCTCCCGCACCGGACGTGCTCGGCGGTGCTTCATCTTTGGCTGAGCTCGACGCCCTCACGGTATCTGTCACACCGGCCCCCTTCAATATAAATGTATAATCTCCCGTTTTTGTTGCCTTTCAGATGTCTCACGTCGCAGACTTTTCTTTCCAGGCCGACGAAACCCCGTGCACCATATTGTACACCATCGGTGACCAGAAGGTGTATGTGGGGAAGGCGACGATAATGGAGCCGAAGGAACCATTGTTCCACAGCTGGCCGATCCCCCCGAACGTTTTCAAGGTTTCCGTGGCCAGTGTCAAACCGGGCCACAAGAATTTGCCTCCTCTAATACTAGTGGGGGATGACAACGAGACCCCGCGGCGGCTTGGTGATTGTTGCAATGGGTGGGTCCTGTTGTGGCCAAAGAGTCTGCTTCGTCTGGAGGCGGCCGGGAGCACACCCACGAGCACGCATCCTCAGCAAGGTATGAACATCAACACCCCACATACCCAACTAGCGTCGGGTGTAGGGTTGGGTGATAGCAGACGGGGTAAGGAGGAGGCTCCATTAGTCGCTGATGATGTCGCCATGGATGAGGATGGGGATGACGATGGCGCTGAACAGTATGTCTATACTGGTGCCTCCTCAGGGTTTGAGCGTCATGAGTCGGTGCCTGAATTGTTGTCTCAACGTATTATGGATGACCTTCCGGTAGTAAAGAAGTCTAGGGAGAGAGCGAGGAAAGGCAAAAAAGCTGATTCTATGATCCAGCCGCCTCAGCAGCCTCGGCTTCAGGACCGTATAGATATCCCCGATGCAGATAAATGGCATATCCCCGGTCAACCAATCCTACCTGCAACAGCGCTACGGGCCAGATTCGGTGATCTAAGGAGACTTCATGACGATGTGCTGCGGGTAGAGAAAGGCCTCATCGCCTCGAAAGATCCAGGATACCCACTCTACATGGTTAACGTTCCACGAAAAATGTCGTACGTCGACTACTTCCCCGCGGATAAGTTCTTCCTCCGATTCGATTACATATTTGACATGTTTCACGTGAAGAAGCTAGATTTTACATTTGTCCGCCTTTATGCCTTGCACATGAACTACATCACCGGGGTTGAGCAGATACCTCATATCTGCGTCGCTGACACGTACTATATGCACGAAGGCTTCTTGGGAGTCTGCGCAAAGCACGATGAATACGCGAGGGATTACATCGTTAGTTTCATGCTCGCCAATAAGGACAAGGAGGTGATTCTTGTGCCTTATCATCCTGTTTAAGTCATCCGCGCTGCTATCCTTCCTTCGATTTCAATCATTCATTTGCACGGTGGAGGCTAATTAATTTGAGGTGTACTTATTTTCCACAGCGGCGGGCGCGTCGTCCTCATCATCCTCTACCCCTGATTCTCCCACGCTCTTTACTTGGACTCGTCGAAGAACATTCACAAAAAGGATTACACCCACATCAAGGATGTTCTCGACAGTGCTATGTTTTACTACCAAGCAAGGGGTGGAGAGGTCAGGGACAAGAAGAGAAGGGGCGGTAGGGTCGCCTTCAGCCATAAGACTGACTTCTGCTGCATCCAGCAATCGAACGATTATCTTAATGATGGATTCTATGTCCTACACCACATGCTGGAGTACAGACGGGATCACCGGAACCTTCGCATGTCACCTAGATCCGGCGATGCCCATATTCTACAATTGGCAAAGGACATAGGATATATCAAGGATCATCGACTTCGAGCTGAGTTATATAACATCCATCGCGAACTTGCCCAAATCATCATGAAGGAGGTCGTCGGAAAAATAGGGATGTTCTACGGAGAAGGACAAATGTCGCAGGAAGATGTCCGAACATGGATAGCCTCTCAGTGTATCGACATGAAGCCTTTCACTAAGCTCGAGGACTATCGCCCTGACATGGATGGATGGCACGACATGGTGGAGTGATTGTCGATATATGACAATGTGTCTATTTAGTCCATACTTTCTGTATGACAAAACTTTGAGTTATGCACGGTGAAACTTTATTTGTGATGTAATTAAACCGTCCTCCTCCTCGACTAGTGAAAATCACTCTAGTTAGGGCATTTTGGGTACGATGAACTTCGTTATTTATGCTTATGATATGTTGTTTCTATTTTTGCCAAGTTTGTCTCTTTCTGTTGCTCAACTATATATGTTGCATATCATCGACTCATGTGATGATGCAGGTGCATAGATCATAGATGGCAAAGAAGTGCTATGCCAGGAGTATATATACGACGAGTGGTGGGAGTGTCAGGCCCAGGTGTACCGGTTTCCGGTTTCTGAGCGACAGGTAGTAGTTAGTTTAGGTTCACGCTAATGCGAGAGAGGGATACGAACTCATGTACTCAAAGTGATAGCTCTTCTTGCGTATATGATTGTTTAGATGGATGACTATGTATTTGCAAGTAATCGAGACTTGTATCGCTATTTTCGAGATGATGACGAGAGACCACTTTGTGTTGGATGATGATTATGATGATGACATGATTTGATGAGACTAATTGTATGTATATGCTATGATTACATTTGTATGTGTATGATATGCTAATGATTATTGTATAAAGCCTATTCAAATACAAAACAAATATGTAGCGAGGGGGGAAATATAGAAGTAGCGCCGCCTTACCAGTAGCGCTTCCTTGTAAACAGCGTTGCAGATAATATCAGCAGCGCCCTTTCCTAAAGAGCGCTACAACTATTCATGTATAGCAGTAGTGTGGGACAACAGGCGCTACTGCTATAAGTTAGCTGTAGCACCTTATTAGTAGCACCGGTCCTCGCGCTACTGAGAGGACTAAAACCCGCGCTGCTTCTAGGATTTTCCCTATTAGTGAATGTGGCTGAACCACCGTGACAGATGCTGGTAGGGTGATCCCTACGATCAAAAGTGATCGGACAGGCTGACCATGGGTTGAACTTTGGGGCGACTGGCTCCATCGCATAGGCGTCCCGTAGTGCTCGCTTTCGTTCCCGCTTGGGAATGTGCGTGGCATAGATCATATTGACCATTTTTACCTAGGGAGGAAATTTCTTCTGTCCCCCCGTGTTCGGACGCCGGGGCTCCTCGTCATTATCACTGTGCAGCCCCTTGTCCTTGTTCTCGGCATTTATTTTACCGGCCTGTTTGAACAACCAACAGTCTCTGTTAGTGTGGTTTGCTGGCTTATTCGGGGTGCATGAATTTGGCACGAGCGATCAAGTATGCGGTCCAAACTGGACGGTCCCTGATTGTTTCTTTTCAATGGTTTTTTCCGCTGACCGGATTTTGAGCCACTGAATCCGGCGTTGACTGCCGTGTCTTTAGTGTTGTCGCCATTGTTCCAACGCTTATGTCTGTTGTGCCGTGGCTTGCCGTTATTGTCGCAGACATCAGAAGTGTCGGAGTTTATTGGTGTGGTGCTACTGCGAGCCAACCAGTTGTCCTAGCCCGCGCAAAAGCGGGGCATGAGTGTCGTGAGGGCCGCCATGGACTTTGGTTTTTCCTGGCCGAGGTGTCGGGCGAGCCACTCGTCACGGATATTATGCTTAAAGGCCGCCAGGGCTTCGGCATCCGGACAATCGACAATTTGGTTCTTTTTAGTTAGGAACCGAGTCCAGAATTTCCTGCCTGACGCTCCGGGCTGCTGGGTAATGTGACTCAAGTCATTAGCATCCGGTGGCCGCACGTACGTGCCCTGGAAGTTGTCGAGGAACGCGTCCTCCAGGTTTTCCCAACTGTCGATGGAATTTGCAGGTAGGCTATTTAGCCAGTGCCAGACCGGTCCTTTGAGTTTAAGGGGAAGATACTTGATGGCATGTAGATCGTCACCGCAGGCCATGTGAATGTGGAGAAGGAAACCTTTGATCCATACTGCGGGGTATGTTGTGCCATCGTATGATTCGATGTTTATGGGTTTGAACCCTTCTGGGAATTCGTGATCCATCACTTCGTTAGTGAAGCAGAGGGGGTGTGCGGCGCCTCTATGTCAGGCTATGTGGCTACGCAGTTCGAATGAGTCTGGTTGGCTATGTTCGGCCCGGTCGGACTTATTGATAGTGTATCCGGCATGACGATCATCGTCATGTGTTGGGGCGCGCCCCCGCGATCCGTTGATCGATCTTGGTTGTCCTGCCTTGTTTTCCAGTATGTCTTGCAGGTCCTACATATTGCCCCGGGCCGTAGTGTATTGGCGTGGGGGTGCGGACTGGTATTCGGGTTGATACGCCGTTTTATCCCGGCCTCGAGGCGGCCGGTTAGCCTCGTCCTGTGCTGGTAGTATAGGCTCCTCCTCGAGTTGAGGTAGCCACTTGTGCTTTGGATAACCTTTGGTGTGGCGCTCGAGTCCATATTCCTCGGCCGCCAGGACTTCAGTCCATCTGTCTGTGAGCAGATCTTGATCAACTTGGAGCTGCTGCTGCTTCTTTTTCAGGCTCCTCGCAGTGGCCATAAGCCGGCGCTTGAAGCGCTCCTGCCCTATGGGGTCCTCAGGCACGCCGAATTCGTCGTCGCCGAGGCTAATCTCGTCTTCAGCGGGGGGCATGTAGTTGTCCTCCTCTAAGTATCCGTCCGTCACCTGTTCGTCTAGGTTGACCTGCCCGTCTTCCTGTTCGGTCTGGGCAAAGGCAGGCTGATCGGGGTTGTATTCATCTTCGGCACCATCCGGATTGTTTTCGTCTCCTGTGCCAGTATTGCTGTGGCGGGGCTTGGAGCGGCACCGATGGCGCCCATGCTTTGCTTTCTTCCTTGAGGGGTTATCCTCCATTGTCTCATCGCCATTGGTTTCTTTCGGAGTGTCCACCATATACATACATACATATATATATATATATATATATATATATATATATCATATGAGGAGGTGGTTGTCCAGCGCCCCGTGGGCGGTGGTTCCTCTTCTTCTCCTGCATCGTCGTCCACGCCATCGATGTCTTTAGAGTCGAAGTCAAGTACATCGGTCAAATCATCGACCGTGGCAATGAAGTGGGTGGTGGGTGGGCAACGAATTCGCTCGTCGCCTGCTTCCCACTCGAGCCGGACATAGTTCGGCCAAGAGTCTGCTGACAAAGAGAGAGACTTTAACGAGTTCAGCATGTTGCCAAAGGGCGAGTGCAGGAAGATATCCATAGTGGTGAGCTCCGTTATCGGAGCCCAACCGGATTCGGCGGGCTCGGGGGTACGCGGACTGGAACCTACAGCCGGACACGAGTCCGGGGGTCCGGTGATAGGCTTCCTTGGGGCTGGAGTCTGTGTTCGGCTCTACCACCGATGAGTGTGCGGCCTCCGATGCAGGGTCTATCCACTCATCCCCGAATGACGCAATCTGCCCCGGATTTAGGTCCGGAGCTCCTGCAGGCGCGATATCGCGAGTATTGTCTGACAGTAGGTCTAAGCCACGCTCGTCGTGACTGTTCGGATTAAAACGCATCAACCGCGTGTGTAGCTGTGATGGTCTCTTTTCGGCGGAGTCCGGGAAGTGAACACGGTTTTTGGGTTATGTTTGACGTAAGTAGGAGTTCAGGATCACCTCTTGATCATTGCTAGCTTCACGACCGTTCCATTGTTTCTCTTCTCGCTCTCATTTGCGTATGTTAGCCACCACATATGCTTAGTCGCTGCTGCAACCTCACCACTTTACCCCTTCCTTTCCCATTAAGCTTTGCTAGTCTTGATACCCATGGTAATGGGATTGCTGAGTCCTCGTGGCTCACAGATTACTACAACAACAGTTGCAGGTACAGGTTATGCGATGATCATGACGCGAGAGTGATGTTTGCTTGTCTTGGAGTTCTTCTTCTGCTTCTTCTTTGATCAAGGGATAGGTTCCAGGTCGGCAGCCTGGGCTAGCAGGGTGGATGTCATTTGAGTTTCTGTTTGTGTTTCATCCGTAGTCGGATGGTGCTCTTATGTAAGATGATGTTGTATTCGTGTGGCATTGTATGCCTTTTGTATGTATCCCCATCTATTATGTAATGTTGATGTAATGATATCCACCTTGCAAAAGTGTTTCAATATGCGGGTCTATCCTTGGTGGGACCTTCGAGTTCCTTTTGGATAGGGTCGCATATTGGGCATGACAAGTTGGTATCAGAGCCTCGACCGACCCTAGGAGCCCCCTTGATTGATCGTGTAGTTTGGCCGTTGTCGAGTCTAGAAGAAAACTGATTTCGGAGTCAAGTTATATCGAAGAGTAGGAATTCTTTTTACTCCTCAGCCCCTTCGTCACTCTGGTGAGGAATCTTGATGTAGGTGTTTTGAATTACTTCTCTTCCCCTTCAAATTTTTCTTCAGGATCACGCAGTTGGTTTCTCGATCGTTGTTCCCCAGCTCTTTTCATCCGGTGCATTTCTCGTCAAGTTGACTCGAGCCTCTTCATCTTTGCCAAGTTCAATCCTCAGTTGTTTTCTTTTCCCACCCGCCCACCCTTTTCTTCTTGGAGCCGGAGTCCGCAATCGAGTATCCATCCTACTCGTGCGAAGGCTTTGCTTTCTTTAAACTGATGTTTTCTCTTCAAGATATTCGTCGGTTCCCCCTTCCAAGTTGCCTTTGTTTTTCCCGCCCTCCCACCCTCTTCTTCCCGGAGCATGAGTCTCTTTCGACCATCAATTCCATTCGTGTGGAGTCTCTTCAGTCTTCCCTCAATCATTTCAACTGGTGAATTCTCGTCTCGGTGGACATTCTTCATCTCTTTACCTCTCTGGTGGATTCACTTCCATTTTTCGGTAGTGATTATATTCTTTCTCTCGGCTCAAGTGTTTTCCTTGCTCGTTCGCCTCTCGCCAGTTTATCCTTCCGGAGTGTGCAAGACATCTCAGAAGATTCTCCTGTGTTCGAATTAATTCGAGGTTGTCACCTCATTCAAATATTTCAATTGTTCCGGTGCCTCATCTATCTGTTCAACATCCCTTTCCAACAGTGTTTTTTCTCTTTAGTGGGCCCTAACCCATAGGTCTTTTCCCAGGATCTTACCTGGCTCTTCTAATTCCCCCGGAGTTTTTCTCAATTCTTTTCAAGTGTGATGTAAGAATGAATTTCATCAGTCACATGCCTTTTCCAAGATCGATTTCAAATCATTTCATTGTTGGCTCAACGTCTTCGCTTTTTCATTATCCCGGAATATCTCAGCAATTTTGGTGTTGTTTTCTCGTCGTCATTTGAATACCGAAGAAGAGTTTTTCCTCTAAATTTTGTCTGTTCTCTCGAAGATTCATGGTTCTAGCTTCATGTTATCCTCCAAATTATTCTGGTTGTCGGTTATTTTTTCTTACCCACCCGGAGTATGTCAAGAGTTGTTTTCCATTTCTTTCCACCGGAGGCCATCATTCCAGTTATCTTTCTCTATTTATCCCGGTGCTTTGTTCAAGTGTTCTTTTATCAGCTCATGATCTCTTCATTCTTTTTGCATCTAAATTCCCTCTAGCATATTTGTTCTTCTAATTCTTCCCGGTGATTCATTCTTTTTCACCAGTCATTTTCGAATTCTTACGGTGGTTCGTCCAAGATTCTTTTTCTTTGGTTACCATATTAATCCTTTCATTCTTTCAAATCCTACGGTGGTTCATGAAGACCTTCTCAAGTTTGTGATATGTCACTTCTCAATCCTTTTCAACAAGAATAAGTAGTATGCAAAATCCACTACTTGTCATCAATTTAATTTGATGAAGGATAAGCATACAATAAATCTTATTGTTATTTCATCCAAGTATTTAATCCCTTCCTTCGGAGTTTGTTCGTGAGGAATAAATTCTAGTTCCAAGTGTTTTCATCTTTTCTTTTCCGGAGTTCAAATTTCCTCGGCCATCTCGTTGGAACCTCCATCTAAATAGACGCAAGGCTTTAGTCTTATTCTTTCATCCTTCATTCTATCTCATCATCCTTTGTCACTGGAGTTCTTCATGGTGGTTCTTCATGATTTAATTCATTCTTCAAGAGTTCATCAAGATTCTTGTTGAAGGAGCTCAAGTATCTTTCCTTTTGCATTTCGAAGTGCAATTAATTCTCCGTATTCTTTTGAAGTGGAGTTTTGCATTTCTTCGTTCTTCTCAGCTATTCAATCATTTCCGCTTGAGGTCGGAGATCACCTCATAATTTTGAGATGTTATCTATAAGTCCGCAACAATCAATTCTTTTTGTTGTTGATTTTCTCAACAACTCCGTTTAAACCTTCCTTCTAAAGATGCTTTCAATTTCATTCGTGGCACAAGTTGTCATTTTCTTCTCCGTTCTTTTCATTCAATTTTTTTCAATTCTTTCCGGAGGTTTGTGTCATGTCTTCATCATTATCATTCCATCCTCTCAAGCTCGTGTTCTATTCCCCCATGTTTCAGTCGGAGTGCTACCTAAATCCTTTCAGTCTTATTCATTTCTTATCTCATTCTAACCGGAGTGGTTTCATAGTCCATCTGATTCCGTGAGCTTTCGATTCTCGCCATTCTCGTCCTTCCTCTCTTCTTCTCGAGTGCTCTCGATTCTTTGCTTCTTCTCTTGAGTTCGTGTTTCACCTCATCCCCTTTTCCCTTCCATCTCGGTCCTAAGATCTCAGGACGAGATCTCTTGTTAGTGGAGGAGTGTTGTAACGCACCGGATTCGATGCGCCAGGTGTCTTCTAGTTATTCGCCGTCGTTGCCATGTCATTTGCTTGTGTGTTGCACTTTTCCATGTCATCATATGCATTTTATATCATGTCGTCATGTGCATCGCATTTGCATACGTGTTCGTCTCAGGCATCCGAGCATTTTCCCCATTGTCCGTTTTGCAATCCGGCGCTCCTATGTTCCCCGGCGCCCCTTTTGCCTCTTTTCGTGTGCGGTTGTTAAACTTTCTCGGAATGGCCCGAGGTTTGCCAAGCGGCCTTGGTACACCACGGGTAGACCGCCTGTCAAGTTTCGTGTCATTTGGAGGTCGTTTGATGCTCCAACGGTTAACCGGGGTACCATAAAAGCCTCTTTTGTTTGCCGCCCAACACCCCTCCAAAGTGGCCCAAAAATCCATCCAAACCCCCTCCATGCTCTCGGTCATTTGATCACGATCGCGTGGCCGAAAACCGCTCCCCATTTGGAGTCTCCTAGCTCCCTCTACCTATTTATATGTGTCTCCCCCGAAAATTCGCAGATGAAACCCTAGCCTCTTCCCCTGCGCGCGCCGGACGCGTCCGGCCGGCGCCCTCGCCCAACCAGATCCGGCCACGTTGCCCGCCGCCGTCCCCCCACGCCGCCGGCCCGCCCGGGCCCGTGGCTGGCCCGCGCGAGCCCGCGACCCCGCCGCCGCCCGGCCCCGTGCCCGAGGCTCCCCGCCGCCTCGCGCCCGCTCGCCGCCGCCGCCAGCCTCCGGTGACCTCGCCGCCGGCCACCGGAGGACTTCTTCGCCGGATCTCGACGTCCGCGCCGCCGCCGCGCGCCTGGGCGCCGCCGCCCTCCGCCACCTCGTCACCGTCTGCCGGCCTCGGCCTCCCGCCGGGTCCGCCGCCCCCTGCCGCGGGCGCCCCTCCGCTGCCCGGCCGCGCCTCGCCAGAGCCACGCCGGGCAGCCTCTGCCCGCCCGCTCTTGCGCCCTGCCGCCTCCGAGCCGGCCTCCCCGCCACCGTACCTCCCCATGGCCTCGCCTCCCGTGCCGCCCCATCTCCCTTCTCAACTCCGACTGCCTCCGGCGACAACTCCGGCCGGATCCGGCGAGATCCGGCCTGGGACCTGCTAGGTGTATGAGATCCACCGAAATCTGAGCCAAACACACCTCCGCCGCGCCCTGTATCCGTCCATCCCATTCGTCCTTGTCCCGGGTTGACTTTTCTCGAGGGTATATTTCTGCTAAGTCCCTTAAATTTCTGCATTTTGGTCCCATGTTTGACATGCCATAACTTGTTGAATACTGCTCCGTTTTGTGTGTGTAATCTGTGAAAATGTTCGTTCTGAGATGCTCTACATTTCACTCCATTGCACCATGTTCATTTGAGCTCATATTGATGCCTGAATCATCGTTGCAAGAGTGCTATATGACGTTAATCTGCTGAAACTGTTATAACTTGTTGTTTTGTCTTTTTCATTCCATTTTGTGTGTGCATCCTATGAGCATGAGCTCTACATGTGTTTTGTGCTACATCAGGCCATCTTCTCAGTGGTGCCATCCATGCATTTTTTTGATTCTTTTACTGAGTGCATCGAGCTTGTTAAGTAGGGTACTTGATGTTACTGTTTTGCTAGGTTGTTTCTGCTATATCTTGGTGCTATGTAAACTTGCTGCTACAAGTCATTCTATGCATAATCTGGAGATGTTCACTAAGGATGTTATGTTATACATGTCATGCTCTATCCATTAATGCCCCTGGTTGCATTTATAGCCTGTTGTAGGTTGTTCATATCATGCTCCAAACTTGCTAAATTATGTTACTGTCAGCCTGTTAACATTAAGTTCAGTTTTGCCATGAGCTTTGTCGGATGGGCCAGTTATCAGATGGGCTGTAAGCAGGCCGGATTCAACACGGGCTGTAATTAGGCCCAACTATTACAAAGGCCATTAACACGTCGATAGGCCAGTTGGGCTAAAATTTATCCACGAAGACTACGGGCCGTTAAGAGGCCTAAAGTTACTTCGGACAAGAAATAGCCTAGTTTCTGCATGGGCCGTTACATGGCCTAAAGTTAAACCGGGTCGACAATGTCCCAGATGCACCACGGGCCGCTAACAGGCCGAAACTATTATCGGGTCGAACTGGTAAACAGGCATTTAACTGGTTGAAATACAAGCCTGGCTTAGAATGGTCCCAAAATAACAGTGGCCTGTTATGGGCCTGATCCGATATGGGCCGTAATTTGGCCCAAAACACGGCAGGCTGTGAACGGGCCTAATCTGATATGGGCCTCAATTTGACCCAAAACATGCCAGGATGTTAATGGGCCAGCCCACCAGTGTCTGAAAAAATATGGTGGCCTTTCGCTGGGCCAGCCTTTTAAACTTAAATGGGCCACTATTGGGCTGTGCCACGTTGCTACGTCTTGAGCTTGCATTGGTTTTCCTTGAAGAAGAAAGGGTGATGCAGCAATTGTAGCATAAGTATTTCCCTCGGTTTTTGAGACCCAAGGTATCAATCCAGTAGGAGGCTCCTCAAAAGTCCCATGCAGCTACACAAACAAACAAAGAACTCGCACCCAACGCAATAAAGGGGTTGTCAATCCCTTCACGGCCACTAGCGAAAGTGAGATCTGATAGAGATAGTATGATAAGATAAATATATTTTTGGTATTTTATAATATAGATTGGAAAAGTAAAGATGCAAATAAAAGTAGATTGAAACCTTATATGATAAAAGATAGACCCGGGGGCCATAGGTTTCACTAGTGGCTTCTCTCGAGATAGCATAAGTATTACGGTGGGTGAACAAATTACTGTCGAGCAATTGATAGAAAAGCAAATAATTAAGAGATTATCTAGGCATGATCATGTATATAGGCATCACGTTCGTGACAAGTAGACCGACTCCTGCCTACATCTACTACTATTACTCCACACATCGACCGCTATCTAGCATGCATCTACAGTATTAAGTTCATAAGAACAGAGTAAGGCGTTAAGAAAGATGACATGATGTAGAGGGATAAACTCATGCAATATGATATAAACCTCACCTTTTTATCCTCGATGGCAACAATACAATACGTGCCTTGCAACCCCTATTGTCACTGGGTAAGGACACCACAAGATTGAACCCAAAGCTAAGCACTTCTCCCATTGCAAGAAAGATCAATCTAGTAGGCCAAACCAAACTGATAATTCGAAGAGACTTGCAAAGATAACTCAATCATACATAAAAGAATTCAGAGGAGATTCAAATATTTCTCATAGATAAACTTGATCATAAACCCACAATTCATCAGATCTCGACAAACACACCGCAAAAAGAGTTAGATCTCCACAAGAGAGGGGGAGAACATGGTATTGAGATCCAAAAAGAGAGAAGAAGCCATCTAGCTAATAACTATGGACCCAAAGGTCTGTGGTAAACTACTCACAACTCATTGGAGGGGCTATGGTGTTGATGTAGAAGCCCTCCATGGTCGATTCCCCCTCTGGTGAAGCGCCGGCGAAGGCTCCAAGATGGGATCTCACGGATACAGAAGGTTACGGCGGTGGAAATTGTTTTTCGTTGACTCCCTGATTGTTTTTGGGGTACGTGGGTATATATAGGAGGAACAAGTAGGTCGGTGGCCGCCCGAGGGGCCCACAAGATAGGGGGCGCGCCCTCCACCCTCGTGGCTGCCTCGGCTGCTTCTTGGCTTGCACTCCAAGTCCTCTGGATCATGTTCGTTCCAAAAATCACGCTCCCGAAGGTTTCATTCCGTTTGGACTCCGTTTGATATTCCTTTTCTTTGAAATACTGAAATAGGCAAAAACACAACAATACGGGTTGGGCCTCCGGTTGGTAGGTTAGTCCCAAAATGATATAAATGTGTAAAATAAAGCCCATAAACATCCAAAAGGGGTAATATAATAGCATGGAACAATCAAAAATTATAGATACGTTGGAGACGTATCAAGCATCCCCAAGCTTAATTCCTGCTCGTCCTCGAGTAGGTAAATGATAAAAATAGAATTTTTGATGTGGAATGCTACCTAGCATAATTCTCAATGTAATTTTCTTTATTGTGGCATGAATGTTCAGATCCAAATGATTCAAAATAAAAGTTCATATTGATAAAAGAAATAGTAATACTTCAAGCATACTAATAAAAGCAATCATGTCTTCTCAAAATAACATGGCTAAAGAAAGTTCATCCCTACAAAATCATATAGTTAGGCTATGCTTCATTTTCGTCACACAAAAATGTTCCCAAATTCTACACCCCCGATGACAAGCCAAGCAATTGTTTCGTACTTAAATAATCTCAAACTTTTTCAACTTTCACGCAATACATGAGCGTGAGCCATGGATATAGCACTATGGGTGGAAAAGAATATGATGATGGGGATTGTGTGGAGAAGACAAAAAGAGAGAAAGTCTCACATTGACGAGGATAATCAACTGGCTATGGAGATGCCCATCAATTGATGTCAACATAAGGAGTAGGGATTGCCATCCAACGGATGCACTAGAGCTATGAATGAATGAAAGCTCAACAAAAGAAACTAAGTGGGTGTGCATCCAACTTGCTTGCTCACGAAGACCTAGGGCATTTTGAGGAAGCCCATCGTAGGAATATACAAGCCAAGTTCTATAATGAAAAATTCCCACTAGTATATGAAAGTGACAACATATGAGACTCTCTACATGAAGAACATGGTGCTACTTTGAAGCACAAGTGTGGAAAAGAGATAGTAACATTGCCCACTTTTATTTATTTTCTTTTTCTTCTTTTTTCTTTTTCTTTTTTTTGGGCCTTTCTTTTTTTCTTTTGGCCTTTCTTTTTTTTTCTTTTTTTTCCTTTGGCCTTTATTTTTTTATTTTGGCCTTTCTTTTTTTCTTTTTGGGGACAATGCTCTAATAATGATGATCATCACACTTCTATTGATTTACAACACATGAATTACAACTCGAAACTAGAACAAGATATGACTCTATATGAATGCCTCCGGCGGTGTGCCGGGATGGTGCAATGAATCAAGAGTGACATGTATGAAATTATGCATGGTGTCTTTGCCACAAATACGATGTCAACTACATGATCATGCAATGGCAATATGACAAAGGTAATGCGTGTCATGATGATAAACGGAATGGTGGAAAGTTGCATGGAAATATATCTCGGAATGGCTATGGAAATGCCATAATAGGTAGGTATGGTGGCTGTTTTGAGGAAGATATAAGGAGGTTTATGTGTGATAGAGCGTATCATATCACGGGGTTTGGATTCACCGGTGAAGTTTGCACCAACTCTCAAGGTGAGAAAGGTCAATGCACGGTACCGAAGAGGCTAGCAATAATGGAAAGGTAAAAGTGCGTATAATCCATGGACTCAACATTAGTCAATAGAACTCATATACTTATTGCAAAAATTTAGAAGTCATCAAAAACCAAGCACTATGCGCATGCTCCTAGAGGGATAGATTGGTAGGAAAAGACCATCGCTCATCCCCGACCGCCACTCATAAGGATGCACAATCCAAGGACACTTCATGTTTCAAATTTGTTACACAACTTTAACCATACGTGCATGCTACGGGACTTGCTAACTTCAAGAAAAGCATTCTTTAAATTCATAATCACCCAACTAGCATGACTTTAATATCACTACCTCCATATCTCAAAACAATTATCAAATATCAAAATTATCATAGCATCCAATTCACTTCCTATGATAGTTTTTATTATACCCAACTTGGATGCCTACCATTCTAGGACCAATTTTATAACCATAGCAGATACCATGCTGTTCTAAAAGACTCTCAAAATAATATAAGTGAATCATGAGAGACTAGCAATTTCTACAAATTTAAGCCACCGCCGTGCTCTAAAAGATATAAGTGAAGCACTAGAGCAAAAACTATCTAGCTCAAAAGATATAAGTGAAGCACATAGAGTATTCTAATAAATTTCAATCAAGTGGGCTTATCCCAAGAGGTGTGTACAGCAAGGATGATTGTGGAAAACTAAAAAGCAAATACTAATATCATACAAGACGATCCAAGCAAAACACATATCATCTGGCAAATAAAAATATAGCTCCAAGTAAAGTTACCAATGAATGAAGACGAAAGAGGGGATGCCTTCCGGGGGCATCCCCAAGCTTAGGCTTTTGGCTACTCTTGAATATCTTGGGGTGCCATGGGCATCCCCAAGCTTAGGCTTTTGCCACTCCTTATTCCATAGTCCATCAAATCTTTACCCAAAACTTGAAAACTTCACAACACAAAACTCAACAGGAAATCTCATAAGCTCCGTTAGTGAAAGAAAGCAAAACCACCACATAAGGTACTGTAATGAACTCATTCTTTATTTATATTGGTGTTAAACCTACTGTATTTCAAGTTCTCTCTGGTTCATACCACTTAATACTAGCCATAGATGCATCAAAATAAGCAAACAAAACACGAAAAACAGAATCTGTCAAAAACAGAACAGTCTTTAGCAATCTGTAACTAACGCAAACTTCTGGAACTCTAAAAATCCTACCAAACTAGGAAGTCCTGGGAAATTTGTCTATTGACCTACAGCAAAAATAATCAACACAAAAGTACGTTTATGTGATTTAACAAAACTAATTTCGTGCGCGCAAAGTTTCTGTTTTTCAGCAGAATCAAATTAACTATCACCATAGGTTATCCTATAGGTTCTACTTGGCACAAACACTAATTAAAATATAAAAACACATCTAAACAGAAGGTAGATGCAAAATTTATTACTAAACAGAAACAAAAACAAAAAACACAAATAAAATTGGGTTGCCTCCCAACTAGCGCTATCGTTTAACGCCCTAGCTAGGCATAAAAGTGAAGATAGATCTAAGTAGTGCTATCTTTGGCACTCAATTCATAAGTAGCTCGCATGATATATTCATAAGGTAATTTGATTTTATTTCTTGGAAAGTGTTCCATGCCTTTCCTTAATGGAAATTGGAATCTAATATTCCCTTCCTTCATATCAATAATCGCACCAATCGTTCTAAGGAAAGGTCTACCAAGAATAATAGGGCAAGAAAGATTGCAATCTATATCAAGAACGATGAAATCTACGGGCACCAAATTTCTATTTGCAACAATGAGAACATCATTGATCCTTCCCATTGGCTTTTTAATGGTGCAATATGCAAGGTGCAAATTTAAAGAGCAATCATCAAGATCATGGAAACCTAGAATATCACATAAAGTTTTCGAAATCATGGAAACACTAGCACACAAATCACACAAAGCAAAACACTCATGATCTTTAATTTTAATCTTTATAGTAGGTTCCCACTCATCATTAAGTTTTCTAGGTATAGAAATTTCCAAATTAAGTTTTTCATCAAAAGATTGCATCAAGGCATCAACGATATGTTTGGTAAAAGCTTTATTTTGACTATAAGCATGAGGAGAATTCACAACGGATTGCAACAAGGAAATACAACCTTCTAAAGAACAATTATCATAATCAAATTCCTTGAAATCCAAGATAGTGGGTTCAATGCTATTTAAAGTCTTGACCTCTCCAATCCCTCTTTTACCAAATTTAGCATCAAGATCTAAAAACTCCGAATTATTGGGATGCCTTCTAACTAAAGTTGACTCATCTCCAGTCCCAATATTATTAAGATTCATATTGAAAAACAAAGATCTAATATGATACACATCCATAACTTTAAGATCTTCATCATTATTTTCACGGAAACTAGAAGAACACGCCTTTACAAAGCAATCTTTCTTAGCACGCAATCTAGCAGTTCTTTCCTTGCACTCATCAATGGAAATTCTCATGGCTTCGAGAGACTCATTGATATCATGCTTAGGAGGAGTAGATCTAAGTTTAAGAGAATCAGCATCAAGCGAAAGTCTCAACGTTCCTAGCCAAATCATCAACTTTGAGTAATTTTTCTTGAAGCAAGGCATTAAAATTCTTTTGAGAGATCATAAATTCTTTCACACTATTCTCAAAATCAAAGGGTATCTTATTAAAATTACCATAAGAATTATTGTAGGAATTTCCATAATTATTAGAGGAATTACTAGGGAACGGTCTAGGATTAAAGTTTCCTCTATAAGCATTGTTTCAAAAACTATTCCTACCAACAAAATTCACATCCATAGATTCATTATTATTCTCAATCAAAGTAGACAAAGGCATATCATTGGGATCAATAGGAGAACTCTTAGTAGCAAATAATTTCATAAGTTCATCCATCTTTCCACTCAAAACATTAATTTCTTCTATAGCATGCACTTTTTTACTAGTAGATCGTTCGGTGTACCATTGAGAATAATTAGCCATAATATTATTAAGAAGTTTTGTAGCATCTCCTAACGTGATTTCCGTAAACGTGCCTCCCGCGGCCGAATCTAAAAGATTTCTAGAAGCAAAGTTCAAACCGGCATAAAAACTGTGTATGATCATCCATTCAAACCATGAGTAGGGCAATTGCGAATCATCAATATCATTCTTTCTCAAGATTGGGTAACATGCTCATGATCTAGTTGTTTAAAATTCACAATATCGTTCCTAAGAGTGATGATCTTAGCGGGAGGAAAATACTTAGAGATAAAATCATCTTTGCATTTGTTCCAAGAATCAATACTATTTTTAGGCAAAGACGAAAACCAAACTTTAGCGCGATCTCTAAGTGAAAACGGAAATAACTTCAATTTAACAATATCATTATTCGTATCTTTCTTCTTTTGCATATCACACAAATCAACAAAGTTGTTTAGATGGGTAGCGGCATCTTCACTAGGAAGGCCAGCGAATTGATCTTTCATAACAAAATTCAGCAAAGCAGTATTGATTTCACAAGACTCAACATCATTAAGAGGAGCAATCGGAGTACTAAGGAAATCATTATTATTGGTATTGGAGAAAGCACACAATTTGGTATTATCTTGCGCCATGGCGACAAGTAATCCGCACACAAGCAAACAAAAAAAGGCAAGCGAAAAAGAGAGGAGAAGATTGGGAAAGAGAGGGAAAACAAAACGGAAAGGGTGAAGTGGGGGAGAGGAAAACGAGAGGCAAATGGCAAATAATGTAAATGCGAGAGAGATGACCTTGTGATGGGTACTTGGTATGTCTTGACTTGAGCGAAGACCTCCCCGGCAATGGCGCCAAAAATCCTTCTTGTTACGTCTTGAGCTTGTGTTGGTTTTCCTTGAAAAGGAAAGGGTGATGCAGCAATAGTAGCGTAAGTATTTCCCTTAGTTTTTGAGAAACAAGGTATCAATCCAGTAGGAGGCTCCTCAAAAGTCCCATGCACCTACACAAACAAACAAAGAACTCGCAACCAACGCAATAAAGGGGTTGTCAATCCCTTCACGACCACTTGCGAAAGTGAGATCTGATAGAGATAGTATGATAAGATAAATATATTTTTGGTATTTTATAATATAGATTGAAAAAGTAAATATGCAAATAAAAGTAGATTGAAAGCTTATATGATAAAGATAGACCGGGGGGCCATAGTGTTGGTGGGAAACGACACCTATGGGATCACTGGAAATCCCTTCTACAGTTGCGGGGCGCGGGGATCGTGAGAAGAGCGGGACTAGCAGACGACACAAGGGGGATTTACCCAGGTTCGGGCCGCAAAGATGAGTAAAACCCTACAATCCTGCTTTGGTGGATGTATTAGTGTTCTTGAGCTCTCGAACTAGCTCTAGGTGCTGCGAGGTTCAAAAGAGCCGAATCCTTTCTCTGTTTTCCATGGGCCTCCTTTTATAGGTGAAAGGGGCTGCCACGGTGGCACACAGGAGGTGGAAAGTGCTACAGTGTTGTGAGCTTATCACTCGTATTACAGGACAAGACGCATTTAATGCGAGGCTTAGGTGTCCCTTTGCTTTATCAGGGACGGGGGCGAGGCCCGTCCCGTCCGTCGCCGCTCCTCCCCGCTTCGACACGCGCCCTGGCCAGCGATGCATGCGGTGCCATGTAGGCAGGTAGGCAGCTGAGGTGGCGCGATGGTGGAGCCTCCACGAAGGGCTGCATGTTGCCACATAGGTGCCTTGCCAGCTGGTTGGTTCGGCAGCTGCATGCGAACGGCGGCGAAGACTTGGCTGGCACGGGTCTGGTGGTGGTCCCGTCGGTGCGCTTGGCCAGGGTCTTGCCGGGTGACCCGGCAAGGGTCTTGCTGGGTGGCCCGGCAAGAATCTTGCCGGGTGGCGCGTTGGCTTCCCCGGCAGGGATCTTGCCGGGGGTCTTGTGGGTTTCTTCACTGAGGATGGTTGCCTCCCCATCCTCATTTAATCTTGTTCATCTTATGTCTTCACAAAGATCTGCATGCCACCACGGAGGTGCCTCCCGAGCCCTGCCTCAACGCGTTTGTCTGGCGTTTAGTGGGCTCAAGGGTGGCTCACTCAGCTGGTGTGGGCGAGCTGCCCCGGCAAGGGTCTTGCCGGGGCTGCTGAGGCCTCTCCGGCAAGGGTCCTTTCCGGGGAGACCTGCTTCGCCCACTCGACCTTTGTGGCCTTGGTCCTTGTCGTCGCTCTGTTTGCCTTGTGGCTTCGGCTTCCCTCCGGCTTCCCTTTCCTGCCCTGTTATGTGTGGCCATGGCGGGAGGCTCTGACTGCCCGTGCACAAGTAAAGGGGTCAAAAGCAGAGCCCCTACTTTTGTACACCGACAGTTGCCCCCGGGCCTGGGCCACACATATGCGCAGCGCGTTGTTGGGCTAGGCCCAGAAAGGTGCGCGGGCAGTTGGGGCAGATTTTTACCGCGGCCACTGTTCTGTCCGCTGCACTTCCCCACAACCCGCGTTGAACGTGCGACGTGTGGGTCGTGTGCGTGCATGACGTGGGAGGCATGCGTGGGACAGCGCTCGCACGCATGCGTCGTATCGCAGTTAATGGGAAAGGAGGCGGCTCGTGCCTTCCCCATAAAAAGGAATAAGCGCGGGTGCACTGCTCACTTTACCCCTCCCTTGCGCCTTCCTCCAATCTCAGAACCGCCACCCCCTTCTTCTAGAGCCTCTCTGCTTTTTCCCATCGCCGTCGTGCTCCCGCCATCCTCTCCTTTTTTCGCTTCCCGCAGCCGCCATGGTGCCTAAATCCACCAAGAGCAAGGGAGCGGTGCAGGATGCTGGCGTGTCAGAGCAGCCGGAGAGTGAGTTGGTGGCGCGGCGGGCGCAGTCCGCCTACTTCCCCTCGACGGTTGGCGTGCCCGAGCTTCGGGAGATGTTCAAGGATTTGTGGGGCATGAAGACGGGGGGGAGAGAAGACGGGGCATCCAACCACGACCGTCATCCCCGCCAGCGCCGGGCCCTCCCGGCATCGGTACCCCTTCTTCGTCGATTATTTCTCCTCCGGGCTCTGTCCCCCTTTCTCTGATTTCTTCAAGGACATCATGCACACCTACGGCTTCCACCTCTTGGATTTCACTCCGAATGTCGTGGCGTGCATGGCCCTCTTCGCCCATCTCTGTGTGGGCTTTGTCGGGGTGTACCCCAGCATGCCACTCTTCTGCCATTACTTCTCCCCTCGGATCCAAAAAGGGGGCGCCATTGCCGGCTACGTCGCCTAGATCCCGAGGGCCAAGGGGGCGTGCCCGGATGTCGCCACGAAGGAGAGGTGGGAATAATGGAAGGGCCGGTGGTGCTGGATTGAGGAGAAGGACCCGCCATCATTCTGCGAGGTTCGCCAGAAGCCGCCTATCCGTGGCGGCGATTGGGGCAATGTCGACACCGACGACGCGAAGCTCATGGTCACCACCACCAGGATTCTTCGGCTCACCCAGGCCGGGCTCACCCTCGAGATGATCGGGGTGGATTTCATCCGCCGCCAGATTTCCCCTCTGCACAACAAGGGGAGGCCGGCCTGGCTCTTCATGAACGCCGCCGATGTCATGAGGCTCCGCCCCGGCCTCGACAACAACCTGACGGTGCTGCGGCATGCCCATCTTTGCCAGCGAATCTTCCAGCTCGAGGTTGACGACGAGGGCGAGGTCGAGCGGTCCAGCAAGCTTGCCAGGGCCACCGCGAAGGCCGGCAAGGTCGACAAGGAGCCCGTTTTCAAGCTACCGGCGGGGGTGGACCCGCTGAGCAACAACTCTCGCCGGAACGAGATCATTGCCATGATGCCGCTCTTCAACGCGCATGGCCTTGACCCGAACTGGGTTGAGCCGGACGGGCTCGTGGTGCAGGAGTTCTTTGACACTCTGCACGAGATATACATCACCGACGAGCTGCGGCTCATCCAGGACACCTCCCCGGCGGAGCTGGACTACATCGCCGCCAGGGTGGAGGAGGCGAGGCTTGTCGAGGAGGAGGCAAAGCTCGTCAAGGAGGCCGGCAGCACCGGCGGCATGGTGGACAAAGCCGCGGAGGAGGCGGAGGAGGGGGAGCTCGCCCGGTGGGCAGCAGCCTCTAGGGAGGCCAGCGGCGTCGACACCGGGGCTCCCCTCGTCGAGTATGCCGCCGATGGGTCGTCGTCGGAGGAGGGCGGGGAGGACCGCGACCGCCGATCCCCCGATCCCCAGAAAGAGGCGGGTCCTGCGGCGGGCCACCTCCGGCAAGCCGGTCCACCTTGACCGTGCCGTCCAGCTTCGGCAAGCCCAGGAAGCGCCCGTGCGCCAGACGAGGGCGGTGGCGATGAAGAAAACGGCGAAAGCCGTGGCGTCGAAGAAGAGGACATCTGCTTCTTCATCGTCCAAGCATGCCCGGACGCCATTGCCTCCCCCCTCGTCGGCAAACACCGGCGGGGGTTGGGTTTGACTTGTTTGACTTCGGGCCTCTCAGCCCGGAGAGAGAGCTCGGGCCCCTCAGCCCAGAGCGGAAGAGAAAAGCCACGGAGGAGGAGGAGGAAGAGAACAAAGAGTAAGCCTCTGCTTTCCTCCCTCATTCCTTACAATCCCCCTCGATGGTGTTGTTCATTTGTCTTCATCTTGTAGGGATGTGGAGACGCTGGTTCAGAGGATAAAGAGGGTCAGGATTTCGGTGAGTGGCCAGCCCCCGGCAGGCACCTCCAGTATGCCACTGGTGGTGTCAAGCAGCCCGGACAGCAGCCCCCAACCCAGCCCCCAGCGTGAGTCCACCACCCACCCTCGATCAACGTGTGTCGTGTGTGATGCTTTAGTGTTAACCGTGCCGTGGATGCAGGAGAGGAGCAGCACCAAGGGGAGCCACAGGGGGCTTCTCTGATCGTGCCGCCCCCGTCGACTACACTGCCCCAAGGGGCGTCCCCGGCAAGGACACCAAGCACCAAGGTCATGCACACGGAGGAGGGGGAGGAGAATGCAGGCGCCAGTGGCTTTGCCTCGACGCCATACCTTGGCGGAGAAGGGGCTTCTGCCTCTCGGCCCGGCACGGCTAAGCCACTCGCTCCCCACATTCGATTGCATTCTTCTTTTCCCCTTTCCCTTATTGACCTTCGATCTTGGCTCCGCCCTATCTCTTTCATGGCGTCCAGACCTCTCCTTAGAGGACGTCGACGTCACCATCAAGGATGTCGCCGCGGATGCCACGGCGGAGGTGAAGAAGATTGCTGCCGAGGAGGGCGCCAAGGGCGCAGCCGAGGATGCCGCCAAGGGGCCCGCCGAAGAGCCCGGCAAGGGGCCTGCCGAGGGAGCCGGCAAGGCCACTGCCGAGGAGGGGGCGTTTGACGACCTTCCCTCCTCCTCTGCTGCCTCGGGCTCCGGTAGGTACCTGAGGGTCAGCGACGACCTCTTCGTCCATCTCCTTGGCGCGTTGAACACCAGGGCTCCCTTTAAGGGAGAGGTGTTCGACAAGGAGGCGCTTGCCACCACCAGGCTCGAGGTTGTTGACGAGCCGGGCATTGGTGGCGTCGGCTCCCAGGAGGAGCAGCTGCTCCAAGCCATGGGTGCCAGCTTCCGGAAGCTCCAGGCGCTCCATCGCGCTCGCCTGGACAAGGCCAAGTCCAGGACGGCGGTGGTGGAGAAGATGGAGTAGGACTTTGGGGGGCGTGTCGCCGAAGCGCAGGACTGGTTCCGCTAGGCCCAGGACGAACTGAAGGCTGCCCAGGGTGAGCTGGCCAACCGTGAGGTGGAGCTCGCCCTGAAGCTGGCCGACATCGAGAAGGCCCAGGAGATGGCGAAGAAGTTGGCCGACAAAGCGGAAGCCGTCCGACCCCAGCATGAGGCCGCCCTGAAGACCCAAGAGGAGGACCTTGCCGAGCGCGAGGAGAAGCTTGCTGCCACGCTCCGCGGCAAGGACGAAGAGGTGGACAAGCTCGTCCTGTAGCGGACCCAGGAGCTGGAGCGGAGGCATCAGGAGGCGCTCAACACCCAGGCTCAGGCCCACGTCGGCAGGGTGAAGGAGCTGGAGGATCAAGCTCTGAAGCTGGCCCAGGAGAAGCATACACTCAATGGCGCTCTGACGGTGGTGTAGGGCGAGGTCATTAGCAAATCTGGAGAGCTCTCCGAAGCCAACATCTCCATCAAACACCTCAAGCTGAAGCTAGGAGAGCTCAAGGAGACATTGTTGGAGGCCAGGGCCCGGGATGGGATCCTAGCCAAGGAGCTGGCGATGGAGAAGCAGCTGCTGAAGAACGATACTGCCAACCTCAATGACCAAAAGGCGGGCGAGAAATGCTGGCTCGGGCGCCTTGCCGCCGTTGCAAACTCGAACACCAATCATCTGGCCATTATGGGGATGCCGGAGATGGGGTATGCCCTGGAAGCGAGCCTGAGCCCCAACGCCGACCTGACCATATACTTTGAGAAGGTCGTCGGCGCCCTGAAGCGGCTTCACTCCAACTGGGTGGCCTCCCTGGCCGAGGAATTCAGATACTCTTCCGGGGGACCGTGACCAGGGTGCTCACCAAGATTGCGCACTGGCACCCAGACCTCGACTTCGGAGCTGTGCTGAAGAGCTTGCCGGAGGGGGCCGACATCGCGGCGCTCAATGAGCATATCCAGCCCATCCTCAGCCGCATCGACAAAATCAAGAGGGTGGAGGGCCAGCGCCGGGACTAGGCATCCCGTTCTCCGTCGCCGCTGCAGTTTCATGACCAAGACAATGCTATCTTTAGTTAGAACCGTGGCGGCAATTTGTGTAATATGACTCTGCGATGCTGCTGAAACTAAGCATGTTATTTTCCTGTTCGATTTTTCTGTGTATGGCCGCCCTACGTCAACTGGGTAAGCTTGCCAGCACATAAACCCAGGGCGGCGCTTTGAGGATGGATCCTCATTAGCCTACCGGGTGTGCTCGTTGTCGAGCAATGCACCTTGCCTCCCTTGGCGCGGCCGCTCGATCTGTCGAGCTTGACTCGAGTCAGAACCGAAAGCGTTGCCGATGGCGAAAGGTTACCCTGCCGCTCTCGACGCGGTCGCTTGAACTGTTGAGCGGACTCGAAACAGGACAAGGGTGTTGCCGATCGCAGGAGGGCCCCTCTGCATACAGGCTCTCCATACATAGGCTGAACCGTCGAGGATAATAACCTTATATTTAAGGAGAAAAACTTAAAATTCAGCATGACTTAGCTCTCTTGTCGCCGCCTCGGTATCCTCCGTGCCAACGGGCAGCGCCTCCTTCTTGTCCGCCTTCTCTGTAGGAGCCGTGGCGATGAAGAACAGCTAGGTCAACTGCCAGACTAGATTCTCAAAATTGCGCCCCCTACCTGGCGCGCCAAAGATGTCGGTGGGAAACGACACCTATGGGATCACTGGAATCCCTTCTATGGTTGCGGGGCGCGGGGATCGTGAGAAGAGCGGGACTAGCAGACGACACAAGGGGGATTTACCCAGGTTCGGGCCGCAAAGATGCGTCAAACCCTACGATCCTGGTTTGGTGGATGTATTAGTGTTCTTGAGCTCTCGAATAAGCTCTAGGTGCTGCGAGGTTCGAAAGAGCCGAATCCTTTCTCCGTGTGCCATGGGCCTCCTTTTACAGGCGAAAGGGGCTGCCACAGTGGCACACATGAGGTGGAAAGTGCTACAGCGTTGTGAGCTTATCGCTCGTATTACAGGACAAGACGCATTTAATGCGAGGCTTAGGTGTCCCTTTGCTTTATCGGGGACGGGGGCGAGGCCCGGCCCGTCCGTCGCCGCTCCTCCCTGCTTCGACACGCGCCCTGGCCAGCGATGCATGCGGTGCCATGTAGGCAGGCAGGCAGCTGAGGTGGCGCAGTGGTGGAGCCTCCACGAAGGGCTGCATATTGCCACGCAGGTGCCTGCCCAGCTGGTCGGGTCAGCAGCTACATGCAAACGACAGAGAAGACTTGGCTGGCGCGGGTCTGGCGGTGGCCCCGCCGGTGCGTTTGGCGAGGGTCTTGCCGGGTCTTGCTGTAGCACGTTGGCTTCCCCGGCAGGGATCTTGCCGGGGGTCTTGTGGGATTCTTCGGTGAGGATGGTTGCCTCCCCATCCTCATTTAATCTTGTTCATCTTATGTCTTTACAAAGATCTGCATGCCACCACGGAGGTGCCTCCCGAGCCCTGCCTCAACGCATTTGTCTGGCGTTTGGTGGGCTCAAGGGTGGCTCACTCAGCTGATGTGGGCGAGCTGCCCTGGCAACGGTCCTGCCGGGGCTGCTGAGGCCTCTCTGGCAAGGGTCCTTGCCGGGGAGACCTGCTTTGCCCATTCGACCTTTGTGGCCTTGGTCCTTGTCGTCGCTCTGTTTGCCTTGTGGCTTCGGCTTCCCTCCGGCTTCCCTTTTCTGCCCTTTTATGTGTGGCCATGGCAGGAGGCTCTGACTGCCCATGCACAAGTAAAGGGGTCAAAAGCAGAGCCCCTACTTTTGTACACGACACATAGGTTTCACTAGTGGCTTCTCTCGAGATAGCATAAGTATTACGGTGGGTGAAAAAATTACTATTGAGCAATTGATAGAAAAGCGAATAATTATGAGATTATCTAGGCATGATCATGTATATAGGCATCACGCCCGTGACAAGTAGACCGACTCCTGCCTGCATCAACTACTATTACTCCACACATCGACTGCTATCCCGCATGCATCTAGAGTATTAAGTTCATAAGAACAGAGTAACGCGTTAAGAAAGATGACATGATGTAGATGGAGAAACTCATGTAATATGATATAAACCCCACCTTTTTATCCTCGATGGCAACAATACAATACGTGCCTTGCAACCCTTATCATCATTGGGTAAGGGCACCGCAAGATTGAACCCAAAGCTAAGCACTTCTCCCATTGCAAGAAAGATCAATCTAGTAGGCCAAACCAAACTGATAATTCGAAGAGACTTGCAGAGATAACTCAATCATACATAAAATAATTCAGAGGAGATTCAAATATTTTTCATAGATAAACTTGATCATAAACCCACAATTCATCGGATCTCGACAAACACACCGCAAAAAGAGTTACATCTAATAGATCTCCACAAGAGAGGGGGAGTGTCGGTGTCAAAAATGGCGGATCTCAGGTAGGGGGTCCCGAACTGTGCGTCTAGGCGGATGGTAACAGGAGACAAGGGACACGATGTTTTTACCCAGGTTCGGGCCCTCTCGATGGAGGTAAAACCCTACTCCTGCTTGATTGATATTGATGATATGGCCAGTACAAGAGTGGATCTACCACGATATCAAGGAGGCTAAACCCTATAAGCTAGCCTATGGTATGATTGTTGTTCGTCCTATGGACTAAAACCCTCCGGTTTATATAGACACTGGAGAGGGCTAGTGTTACACAGAGTCGGTTACAATGGTAGGAGATCTATACATCCGTATTGCCAAGCTTGCCTTCCACGCCAAGGAAAGTCCCATCCGGACACGGGACGAAGTCTTCAATCTTGTATCTTCATAGTCTTGGAGTCTGGCCGATGATGATAGTTCGGCTATCCGGACACGCCCTAGTCCAGGACTCCCTCAGTAGCCCCTGAACCAGGCTTCAATGACGATGAGTCCGGTGCGCATATTGTCCTCGGCATTGCAAGGCGGGTTCCTCCTCCGAATAATTCATAGAAGATTGTGAACGCCAGGATAGTGTCCGGCTCTGCAAAATGAATTCCACATTCCACCGTAGAGAGAATAATATGTACACAAGTTCAATCTGCTGACATATTTTGTGGCGTGACGTCACACCACTACCAAGCTTTTACTTGAATCGTTTTTATTATACCACCTCAGCGCGTTTAGCGAAGCGGTTTCCTTGGCACGTCTTGTCGAAGCAAAGATCGTGTTCCCCTTATTCTAGGATTCCCATCAATACGGACGTGGGTAACCCAACCGTGCCCGTTGCCACGCCTCCTCCATCGAAGGTGAGTTCCAAACGGTCACGGGGACGGCTCTTGGTATTCTCCCTCTTTATAAGGAGACCAAGGCTTGTTTCTTTTCTTCAATCCTTAATCGAATCCGCCCCTCGCCCCGAGTTCCAACACTTAGAGCTCCAGATTCGAGCGCTTCGAACCTTCAACAATGTCCGGCTCCGTCCCACAGGGCCGGTGGATGCCCTCCTCCGTTACGGAGGAGGATGTGCTAAAGCTGAGAGAAGCCAGGTACTTAACCTACGAGATTTCGCATAGGCTGCCTGCCCACGGGCAAGTCATTCCCACTCCCGAGCCCGGCGAGAGCGTCGTGTTCGTGTCTCACCTCCGTCGGGGTTTAGGCTTCCCGATGGATCCCTTTGTGAGAGGGCTCATGTTTTACTATGGCCTGGAATTCCATGACTTGGCTCCGGAGTCCATCCTCCATATCTCATCATTTATTGTCGTCTGCGAAGCCTTCCTCCGCACTACCCCTCACTTTGGTTTGTGGCTCAAAACCTTCAACGTGGAGCCGAAGATGATTGAGGGGCGCCAAGCAGAGTGCGGTGGGGCGATTATAAGCAAGAGGGCCGATGCTCCATGGCCCGAGGGCTCTTTTCAGGAGGAGCTCGGTTCGTGGCAGCAGGAGTGGTTCTATATTACCGCTCCCAGGGGCAGCAGGCAGAGGCCGCCGCCCGTCTTTCGCCCGGGCCCTCCACAGCGGCTGACGTCATGGGTCAGCAAAGGGCTTGACTGGGGGCCATCCAAGGACGTACCCCTATTGCAGGGCCGGATTCGAGACCTCCAAGAGAGGGAGATCAATCTGGTCGTGGTGACGCAGGTTATGCTGATTAGGCGTCTTCTGCCCTGCAAACGTCGCCCTCTCCGCCTGTGGGAATTCAACCCGGAGGGACCACGAGCTCTCCAACACTTCATGGGTACAACACCCGTGGAGATGTACAAATTGTTCTTCGGATCACAAGAGGTGTGTCCGGAATTGACCGAGGACGCCGGCCTAAGCTGCAATCGCCCGGATACTCAAGTAAGTAGCCCTGTGTCCGGACATACCGTTCGTTTGCATATCTTGGATTTTCCTTTTAACCAATCACTGTTTGAACAGGAGTGGATAGCGCAAGCAAAACTGATACGGTGTCCGGCCCCCCTCCCGGAGACCGCGCCGGATCCCGTCTTGGTCAGGATGCTGGAGGTTGCGCCTTCAGAGGAAGGCGAAGGGGAAAACAGAGAAACTATCACCTCTACCAAGGAGGCTTTCGAGAAAAGGGGGATCGAGAATCCCTCCTTCCAGGGGGAGAAGAGGACCGCTTCCGAAGACCCGGAGGCTAAGGCCTCAAAGCGGGGGAAGAAATCTTCATCGGAGGGTGCTACGCCGGGGGAAGCCCCGGCCGTACTATCTCCCCCAGGGAATCAGCCCTCCAGCGAGCCGTAAGTAGAAAAAGGGGAGTTTTGTAATAAGGGACATCCCTATTTTTGCTTCTGAGGATGACCGAAGTTCGTAACTTGTAGTTCGGATCTCCGTCCTTCTCAGCTGAGCTCGTCTTCGGGGGACCTTCGTCCGGAGATGATGGAGAGTGAGACGCCTCCATCTACCGCACCATCCGGCGGGGCGGATGACCCTGAGGTGTCGTCGTGGAGGGTATCCCCGAGTCCGGTAGGGCCGGAGAGTTCGGCGCCAACTAGTGTACGGCTGAAGGATCTGCTCGTGAGGGCGTCTATCTCAGAAGGTCACCGTACATTAATGAGTACGGTGATTGAAAGAATTTCATCCGCTGAGGGCGGGTTGCATGATGCCGTCAGAAGTTTGTTGGCGGGGTTTGAGGTACGTAAAAATGACATACCTTTTGTCAGTTTTACACATAAAGTGCGCCTTGTATAGATAGTAGCCCCTGAGACTCGGTATGTTCTCGAAAGCGACAGCGTGCCGAGGATCATAATCTCAGGTATTAATTCTCACCTTTCCTATGCAGGTGGCGGATAGTCCGGTGGCCAGCCGGACTGTTGGAGTTGCCAAACTAAAGCGGCAACTCGATGTTGCGGATGCGGACATTGCGCTGGTCAACAAATGACTTGACGAGTCACAAGGTAGGTTGTTTCTCCGTGGTCACCTAGTTAGGGGGCTGATGCCCACTCCTTACAGCATGTATGCTTAATGCAGATAGTGCCGCTTCTGTGGAGGACCTTCGGGCCGAGCTTGCTCGATCCAAGGAGCAGGCCAGAAGGAGTGATGCGGCTGCTTCGAAGGCAGCCGAAGAGCTAGAAGCCGAAAGGGCTGCGCACTGCCGAAGCAGGGAGGAGATTGCCGGAATGGCCGTGAAGCTGAAGGATGTTACCGACCGCTATGAGGTTCTCGAAAAAGAACGCCGAGCGGAGCAAGAGGACCTGAAGAAGGCCACTGCCGAAGCCAAGGATGCCCGTTCTGCAATGAGGGCTATAAAGCAGGAGCTGCGTCAGGCCGGAGACATTGCGGCTGGTAAGCCCTTTCTGCTGCGCAGGAAGTTCACAGATCAGAAGTATGCTCAGCTTGGCCAGCTGTGGGGTGCGGAGGATCCTTATCTGGATTTGGCGGCGAGTGCGGCGGATGCGGTTGTGCACTTCCGAAGCCAAAAGGATCACGAGATGGAAGAGCTTTTTTGGTCTCAATTCCACAGTCCGGAGCGTTCACTTCCGTTGACCGATCGGTTGGCTGAGTGGGCTGAGCTGAATAGATTGTCCGGATTTGCCATGACGGATGTAGTGGCTCATATTTGGCCGGATAGGCCCAAGCCGAAGAGTTATTTTGGCTTATTACAGCAATTCCTTGGGGCGGTGCCGCATATCAAGGCGATGAAGCGGTCGGCATGCATAGAGGGTGCACGGATGGCTCTCGCCCGTGTGAAGACATACTGGCCGGAGATGGATGCCACCGATGTTGCAACCCGGGGTTCGGACGAGAGCCGGTTACCCGCCGAGCACTATTTTGGGGAAGTCCTGCAAGGCGCTTGTGAAATAGAGTCGCAGTGCTCGAAAAATGTTATGTTCAAATGACTTGTATGAATTGTAAAACAATATTCATAATATAAGTGCTTTTTATACTTGTGCGTTCAAGTATGGAAATATCTCCTGTGCGGCCGTTAATGTATACGTGTATATAACCTGAAAGATGGCGATCTTCGGCTTCAGCCCCCACACACATGGTGCGGGGGTGTTTGCTAAATAGCGCATTTTCACACTTAATCCAACGTCTTGGTCCTGTAAAGGAGGTGGTAGCGTAGCAAACTAGGCAACCGGACTATAATGCTTTATCACTTTCACTTAGACAGAGGAGTTCGAAGGTGGGGCTACGATATAGCCCCTAGGGGCACTGCGCTCTCCGAATTCGGGGCGCGTATGTGCCTGATTGGGAAACAGTCCTTCGTCAAAGCGGAGGAATTCTAGACATTCCGGTAGTCGATCGAGTGGTTGACCAGTCTCTCGCTATATCATGACAGTCAGTTTTCGGCTTTCTCTACTAAGGTAGTTCTCCTGGTGCCGCGTTAGGCGATGATACGGAACATAAGGCAGCAAAACACAGGAACCGGGCAAACCCAACATTTGACCAAAGACATGATTCGAAGCTGATGCATATAAGGCCTAACTCGAGACGTCGAACACTTCCTGAGGTATTCGGTCTTTACGATAACAGGCAGATCAATGCCCTAAGCCCCTAGTGTCCAGGTACGCGCGAAATCTTCTGACATGGCCGATGCCAAAACGTCAGCCTCCTCTCTGGTTATGGTAGAAAACCAGGGGATGTATAGCAACAAGAGACAGTAAAAAAGGTTTACGCAGGGTCTTAATCTGAAAAGAATCCTTGTAACGGGTCCCTACTGCACGTCTACGCCTGTGTCTCCGTTGTGCTATATCCTGGACGGGTGTAGCATGCTGTTCATCTGTAAAAGAGAAGGACTTAGTTTGAAAAGGTATCGTGCCGAAGATGTATTTAAAATAGAGTATGATTTAAAAAATGAAAGAAGGTTGAGCTTTATTGGCTTTCATTGTCCGTGCTTGCAGCCCCTTGTAAGGGGGTATGCGGCTAGTAAGCCCCTAGTTTAATTATGCTGGACTCGTCTAGCCGTGTCCGGGGTCTGCACGACCCGTCTTGTAGGGGCTTTGATTAGCAAGGCCGGTTTAGTGTGTGGCTGTCAAGGCAGTCTCACGATCTTCCGCGGTCGAGGAACACTCGAAGTTACCTTTTAATGAGATGATGCCGCGCGGACCGGGCATTTTAAGTGTAAGAGACGCGTAATGCGGTATTGCGTTAAAGCGGGCAAAAGCTTCACGTCCCAATAGTGCTTGATGGCTACTTTTAAATGGGGCGACATGGAAGATTAGCTTTTCGCGACGGAAGTTGTTGGGTGAACCGAACACAACTTCTAGTAGTAAGGAGCCCGTGCACTTGGCGTAAGGGCCTGGCGTCACTTCCTTGAAGGAACTGCGGCTATGGAGAATTTTAGTAGGGTCTATCCCCAACTTGCGGATTGTGTCCGGATATAGCAGGTTTAAATCGCTGCCGCCATCCATTAGGACTTGTGTAAATTGTAGTCCGTCGATTATAGGATCCAACATCAAAGCAGTCCATCCTGCATTTTGAATACTTCTGGAGTAATCCAGGTGGTCCAAAGTAATTGGTTTTGACATCCAATCTTGGGATTCCGCTGGGGTGGACCGTGCGACGCGTACTTTAGCGGGTGCCGTACTATTATTCCGTATTATCACATGAAGTGAGTTTACTGTTTTGACTTCTTGTGGGAAGTCTTTTGTTTTCCAGCGATCTGCTTGTGGGGTTCGTCATCGTCCTCGCTTGGCGTGTCGAGCCCCTTGTGTTCGGCGTTGAGTCGGCCGGACTGCTTGAAGACCCAACAATCTCGGTGGGTGTGGTTTGCAGGCTTCTCGGGGGTACTATGGATTTGACATATCCGATCCAAAATTTTGTTTAGGTTGGATAGCTCGTCACTGTTGTCCTTAAGAGGCAGTGTTTTGTTGTTCGGCCGAGAGCTTTTGAATCCGGCGTTGACCGCCGTGTTCTTTGGGCCATTTTCTTTATTTCGGTGCAGATCTTTTCTGCGTCGTGATTTCCCATTTCCATCTCTGACCTCGGATGTACTTGGGTCGCTGGTGCTGCATCTTGCCAGCCAGCTATCTTCTCCCGCGCAAAAGCGGCTCATGAGGCTCGTTAGCGCGGCCATTGTTCTTGGATTTTCCTGGCCGAGGTGTCTGCGAGCCATTCGTCTCGGACATTATGTTTAAAAGCTGCTAAGGCTTCATCGTCCGGACAGTCGACTATTTGGTTCTTTTTAGTGAGGAACCTGTTCTAGAATTTGCGCACTGACTCTCCGGGCTGTTGAGTTATGTGACTTAAATCGTCTGCATCCGGAGGGCGGACATAAGTCCCCTGAAAATTTGCTCTAAACGCATCCTCGAGCTCTTCCCAACTTCCAATGGTATTTTCTGGGAGGCTTTTGAGCCAGTGCCGAGCTGGCCCTTTGAGCTTGAGGGGTAGGTATTTTATGGCATGGAGATCGTCTCCTCTAGCCATATGTATGTGTAGGATGTAATCCTCAATCCAGACTCCAGGGTCTGTTGTTCCGTCGTATGCCTCTATGATTACGGGCTTAAAACCCGCTAGAAATTCATGATCCAGTACCTCATCGGTGAAACATAGTGGGTGTGCGGCGCCCCTGTATTTAGGTGTGTCGTTATCTTCGAACACTCGGCGTGTTGTGTTGCTCCCTGGGGCCCTCTTTTTTGGCCCATAAATGGACCTGACCGGGCCATCCTTTTTGCGAGGATCTTTATATGCCGGCTTGTGTGCGGCGCCGCTTGCCGCTCTTAGCCTGTCATCTGGTCGTCTATCCGGCCAGGCGGCGTCTTTGCTTTTTGATTGTGGTGGCTCTACGGCCTCCTCGTCGAATTCGGGCAACAGCTTGCGCTTCGGGTAGCTCTTTGCTTGGTAACTATTGCCGTATTTGTCTGCGGTTTTGAGTACTTTGCTCCATCTCATTCTAAGTACGTCTTCCGCTGTTTTCAGCTTCCGTTTCTGCTTCTTCAAACTTCTTGCGGTGGCGACGAGCCTTTTGTGAATGTTCTTATGCTCCGGTGATGTGTCCAGCGTGAGATCGTCTGGACTGTTGTTTTCGCCGGGGATGGGTTGCTTGTCCGATTCATCCTGTTCGGATGGTTTCTTGGCTGCATGTTCGTCGTCCACTGGTTTGCCCTGCTCTACGGCTGGGTCATTATGGGTGTTGTTGTTATCGAGGAAGGACTTCGGGCGGCGCTTGCGTCGCCGTTTTGGTTGTTTTGCGGAGGAATTATCCTTCGTCGCATCCCGTTGTTCCTCGTTATCGCTTCCTTTTGGTGTATCCACCATGTATATGTCATGAGTTGAGGTGGCTTTCCAGTGCCCAGTAGGCGCTGGTTCTTGGTCGTCTCCGACATCGTCGTCCATATCGTCGATGTCTTCGGAGTCGAAGTCTAGCATGTCGGTTAAATCGTCGACAGTTGCTATAAGGTGGGTGGTGGGTGGGCTTTGAATTTCTTCGTCGTCTGCATCCCAACCGTCCTGACCGTAGTTCAGCCAGGGCACTCCTGATAATGAGAGATATTTTAGCGAATTCAGGACGTCGCCAAAAGGTGAGTGTTGAAAGATGTCCGCGGTGGTGAACTCCATGATTGGCGCCCAATCGGATTCGATTGGAGGGGGCGCGGGAGGTTCGGAGTCCGGAGAGGAGTCCGGCACCTCGGAGTCACGAGCTTTACAAGGGACAAGGTCAGTATTCGGCTCCATCGCTGTAGAGGTTGCAGCCCCCGAGGCGGTGTCTAGCCACCCATCCTCGATCTGTGCGGTCGACTCCGAATTAAGGGTCAGAGCGGACTCATGTGCAGCCTCCAGGGCACTGTCCGGCAGCAGAGCTAAATCGTGCCCGTCGTGATAGTGCGGCGCGCTTGGCTGTGGCTCAAATCCGTCAAAGATCAAGTCTCCGCGGATGTCGGCCGTGAAGTTCAAGTTTCCAAATCTGACCTGATGGCCAGGGGCGTAGCTTTCAATCTGCTCCAGATGGCCAAGCGAATTGGCCCGCAGTGCAAAGCCGCTAGATACGAAGATCTGTCCGGGGAGAAAAGCCTCACCCTGGACCGCGTCGTTGTTGATGATCGAAGGAGCCATCAAGCCTATTGGTGACGACATAGAGGAACTCTCAATGAAAGCACCAATGTCGGTGTCAAAACCAGCAGATCTCGGGTAGGGGGTCCCGAACTGTGCGTCTAGGCGGATGGTAACAGGAGACAAGGGACACGATGTCTTTACCCAGGTTCGGGCCCTCTCGATGGAGGTAAAACCCTACTCCTGCTTGATTGATATTGATGATATGGGTAGTACAAGAGTGGATCTACCACGAGATCAAGGAGGCTAAACCCTATAAGCTAGCCTATGTTATGATTGTTTTTCGTCCTATGGACTAAAACCCTCCGGTTTATATAGACACCGGAGAGGGCTAGGGTTACATAGAGTCGGTTACAATGGTAGAAGATCTATACATCCGTATTGCCAAGCTTGCCTTCCACGCCAAGGAAAGTCCCATCCGGACACGGGACGAAGTCTTCAATCTTGTATCTTCATAGTCTTGGAGTCCGGCCGATGATGATAGTTCAGCTATGGGGACACCCCCTAGTCTAGGACTCCCTCAGGGAGAACATGGTATTGAGATCCAAAAAGAGAGAAGAAGCCATCTAGCTAATAACTATGGACCCGAAGGTCTGTGGTAAACTACTCACAACTCATCAGAGGGGCTATGGTGTTGATGTAGAAGCCCTCCGTGGTCGATTCCCCCTCCGGCGGAGCGCCAGCAAAGGCTCCAAGATGGGATCTCGCGGATACAGAAGGTTACGGCGGTGGAAATTGTTTTTTGTTGGCTCCCTGGATGTTTTCGTGGTACGTGGGTATATATAGGAGGAAGAAGTAGGTCGGTGGCCGCCCGAGGGGCCCACGAGACAGGGGGCGCGCCCTGTAGGGGTGAGCGCGCCCTCCACCCTCGTGGCCGCCTCGGCTGCTTCTTGGCTTGCACGCCAAATCCTCTGGATCACGTTCGTTCCAAAAATCATGCTCCCAAAGGTTTCACTCCGTTTGGACTCCGTTTGATATTCCTTTTCTTCGAAATACTGAAATAGGCAAAAAAACAGGAATACGGGTTGGGCCTCCGGTTAGTAGGTTAGTCCCAAAAAATGATATAAATGTGTAAAATAAAGCCCATAAACATCCAAAAGGGGTAATATAATAGCATGGAACAATCAAAAATTATAGATACATTGGAGACGTATCACACGTGTCGACATATCATAGGCGTCTTCTGTCCATTGTAGGGATGACATATGTCCCAACGACGAGCTGACATGTGCATTATCTGGCGAATGAGAATTTTACACGTGGAAAATCCCCCGTTGGTCGGGGCTGTTAACGGGTTATTGGATCCAAATCGGACCCCAATAGCTTAACGGCGACCCATTATGGTGGATGCCACGTGTCGGTCACCCTTGACGAAAGCACTTCTATGACGCGCAATTTATCGACATGGAAGTGGACACTTCCGTGATGATAATTTTGGTAATGTCATGGAACACTTCTACGACAGCACAGTTATGACTATCTTGATTCTGTCATAAAATCGTCATGGATGTACATGCATGACAGAAAATCTGACCTACTGTGACAAACACATATCATCACAGAAGTGTATTTTTTTGTTGTGTTAGCCTATAAAAGGAGGGCCATGACAACCTAGAAAAGGATTCAGACCCTTGTACACTCATACACGCGTCGCTTCTCTCCCCAAGGCGACCTTGCCGGGTTTGTGCGTTACGTGTTCACCACAGTCCTCCCTTCAATCCACCAAAGCAGGAGCAGAGTTTTACGCTTCTCAGCGGGCCAAACCTGGGTAAAAACCACCAGCATCACCATCGTCATGCTGCTTCATGGCTTCTGCTATTTGTGCAATGTGCCCTTCCCCCTTGGCGAACCACAAGGGGCTGATGGCCCCATAGGTGATCATGATCTACCACGACAATTACTTGCAACATGACTTCTCACGTGACCTCAAGAACAAAAGTAACTACTCACAAATGATAATCACGCTCAAGATCAGAGGGGTGTTAAATAGTATAATGGACTCGAACATATAATGTTCCACCAAATAAACCATATAGTGATCAACTACAAGATGTAATCAACACTACTAGTCACCCGCAGGTACCAATCTGAGGTTCCGGTACAAAGATTGAACACAAGAAATAAACTAGGGTTTGAGAGGAGATGGTGTTGTTGAAGATGCTGATGGAGATTGCCCTCCCAAAGATGAGAGGGTTGTTGTGATGACATTGACGATGATTTCCCCCTCCAGGAGGGAAGTTCCCCCGGCAGAATTACTTCTCTAGGGGGCAAAAGTGCTCCTGCCCAAGTTCTGCCTCGAGACGGCGGCACTTCATCTCGAAAGTCCCCCCTTTATTTTTTTCTAGGTCAAAATTGCCTATCTACCAGAAGGTGGGCACCGAAGGTAGGCCTAGGAGGGCACAACCCACCAGGGCGCGCCTGGGGGCCCAGGCGTGCCCTCCTGTCTTGTGCTCAGCAGGGTGGCTCCCTCTGGTAGTTATTTGCTCCAGTATTTTTATATATTTGATATGTCTCCAATATATCTATATTTTTGCTTGTTCCATGTTGTTATATTATCATTCTTGGATGTTTTACAATAATTTTTTAGCAACTTTATATCATTGTTTGGGACTAACCTATTGGCATAGTGCCCAGTGTCAGTTGCTGTTTTTTGCTTGTTTTTTACTTCGCAGAAAATCAATACCAAAGAGAGTCCAAATGCAGCGAAATTTTTTGGAGATTTTTTCTAGACCAGAAGACACCTATTGGGCCAAAGAAGTACCACAGGGGGCTCTAAGGGGAACACAACCCACCTGGGCGCGCCCTGGTGGGTTGTGCCCACCTCGGCCGCCTCCCGCACCGCCTCTTTGCTCTATAAATACCCCGAAAATCCAAAAACCCTAGGTGAGTCGACGAAACACAATTCCAGCCGCCACAAGTTCCAAAAACACCAGATCCAATCTAGACACCATCACAGAGGGGTTCATCATCCTTATTGGTGCCTCTCCAATGATTCGTGAGTAGTTCATTGTAGACCTACGAGTCCGTAGTTAGTAGCTAGATGACTTCCTCTCTCTCTCTCTCTCTCTCTCTCTCTCTTTTGATTCTCAGTACAATGGTCTCTTGGAGATCTATTTGAAGTAACTCTTTTTGCGGTGTGTTTGTTGGGATCCGATGAACTTTGAGTTTATGATCAGATATATTTTATCCATGAAATTTATTTGAGTCTTCTTTTGATCTCTTATATGTGTGATTACTTATAGCCTCGTATTTCTTCTTCGAATCTTTGATTTAGTTAATTAGGCCGACTAGATCGATTTTTCTTGCCATGGCAAGACGTGCTTTGTGATGGCTTCGGTCATGCGGTGTTCTTTCCCAATGACAAAAGGGCAGCAAAACACGTATTGATCGTTTCCATTAAGGGTAACAAGACGGGGCATATTCCTACATGAATAGATCTTGTCTACATCATGTCATTGTTCTTATTGCATTACTCCGTTTCTCCATGAACTTAATACACTAGATGCATCCTGGATAGGTGTTGATGTGTGGAGTAATAGTAGTAGATGGAGGCAGGAGTCGGTCTAGTAATCTTGGATGTGATGCCTATATAATGATCATTGCCTAGATATCGTCATAATTATTTGAGGTTCTTTCAACTGCCCAATAGTAATTTGTTTACCCGCCATATGCTATTTTTCTTGAGAGAAGTCACTAGTGAAATCTATGGCCGTCGGGTCTATTCTTCATCATATTTTCTTTCCGATCTATTATTTGCCACTTTTATTTTCAGATCTGTAATTCCCAAAACCCAAAAATAGCTTGCTGCACTTTTATTTATTTTATTTTATTTTGTTTTATTCCGAGATCTATTTATCCAAAATAATACAAACCAATCTATCTTTTACCCGAGAGGGATTGACAACCCCTCTTACGCGTTGGGTTGCAAGTATTTGTTCTTTGTGTGCAGGTACCGATTACATAGTGTTGCTTCGTTCTCCTACTGGTTTGATAACTTTGGTTTCATAACTGAGGGAAATACCTACCATAGCTATGCTGCATCATCCCTTCCTCTTTGGGGAAATACCGACGTAGTTCAAGCGACATCAAAAGGAATTTCTGGCGCCGTTGCCGGGGAGGATCAAGTCAAGATAGTCTCCCAACAAAGCATTGCCGGGGAGACATCATCAACATCTATAAAGTTCCTAATCACAAACCTCATCTCCTGGTAATTTACACTATTTGCCATTTGCCTCTCATTTTCATCTCCCAAACTTCACAAAAATTTGTCGTTTTATTCACCCTCTTTTTCGTTCGCCGTTTTCTTGTCAGATCTATTATTGTGTGCAATCTTGTTTGCGTAGTCACGATGACTGAAGAGAACACCAAGTTGTGTAATTTTTTTAATACCAACAACAATGATTTTATTAACACTCTGATTGCTCCTCCCGCCACTAGGGCGGAATCTTGTGATATCAATGCCGCTTTGTTGAATCTTGTTACAAAAGACCAGTTTTCCGCTACTCCTAATGAGGATGCCGCGTCCCATCTTAACACATTTGTAGAATTACACGATATGCAAAAGAAAAAAGATGTCGACAATGATATCGTGAAGTTGAAATTATTTCTATTTTCTTTGCGAGATCGTGCAAAAATGTTTCTTCTTTGCCTCGCAATAGTATCAATTCTTGGGATAAGTGCAAAGATGCTTTTATTACTAAGTATTTTCCGCCCGAGAAAATTATTTCCCTTAGAACTCAAATCATGAATTTTAAGCAACCTGAGCATGGACATGTTGCACAATCTTGGGAAAGAATGAAATTGATGCTAAGAAATTGTCCTACACATGGTTTAAATCTTTGGATGATCATACAAAAATTTTATGCAGGATTGAATTTTATATCTAGAAATCTTTTAGATTCCTCCGCGGGTGCTACTTTTATGGAAATTACTTTGGGTGAAGCTACAAAATTGCTTGATAATATAATGGCAAATTATCACAATGGCATACCGAAAGAGCATCTACTAGTAAAAAAGTTAATTCGGTTGAAGAAATTAGTACCTTGAGTGAAAAAGTTGATGCCCTTAAGAAATTGGTTGCTAATAAAAATGCTCCTATTTATCTTAATGATGTGCCTTTTTCTACTTTGATTGAGAAAAATATTGATTCTGTAGATGAGAATTTTGTCTCATGAAGCAATTTTAATGACAATGCTTATAGAGGTAATTTTAATCCTAGGCCTTTTCCTAGAAATTCCTCTAATAATTATGGTAATTCCTATGGTAATCCTTCTTATAGTAATAATAGGAACACCTCTGATCTTGAGAATAATATTAAATAATTTATCAATGCTCAAAAGGTTTTCAATATTACGATAGAAAAAAGTTGAATAATATTGATGATATGTCTAGAAGCATTGATAGAATTTCTCATGATGTATAAAATGTCAAGTTAAAAAATTTAGTGCCTAATATTGAGGAATCAATTAAGGCTTTATATGTTTCTACGGATGAAAGTAAGAAAAGCACCGCTATGCTTAGAGCTAAAAGAGAATTTTTAGAAAGGGCGTTTTCTAGTGATTGCTTTCATAAAAATGATAAAGATCTTAAAGTGATTGGTGTTTCTTCTATTGATTCCTTGTTTAGTAAGATTAAAATTGATGATTAAGGGACTGAAGAAGAGTGAAATTTAGTTAGAAGGCATCCCAATAATTAGGAGGGTAAATATCTTGATGAAAAAATGATAAAAGTGGGTTTGGAGAGGTCAAAACATTAACTAGTGATGTGCCCACTCTTTTGAATTACAAAGACTTTAATTATGATAATTGCTCTTTGATTGATTGTATTTCTTTGTTGCAATCCATGATTAATCCACCCATGCTTATGAACAAAATAAAGCTTTTACTAAACATATTGTTGATGTTATGATGAAAGCTTTGGAAGAAAAGTTGGAATTAGAGATGTCAATTCCTAGACAATTACATGATGAATGGGAACCCACCATCAAAGTCAAGATCAAAAATTATGAGTGTTTTCTTTTATGTGATTTGGGTGCTAGTGTTTCCACAACTCTGAAGTCTTTATGTGATGTGCTTAGTCTTACCAATATTGAAGAGTGTTCTTTAAATTTGCACTTGGTGGATTCTACTATTAAAAATCCTATGTGAAGAATTAATGATGTTCTTATTCTGGCAAATAGGAATTATGTGCCCATAGATTTTGTTGTTATTGATATTGATTGCAGTCCGTCTTGTCCAATTATACTTGGTAGACCATTTACGCACTATAGGTGCCATGATTGATTTGAAAGAAGGCACTATTAAATCTCAATTTATACTAAGGAAGGTATGGAACACTTCCCTGGGACAAGAATTAGGCCACCATATGAATTAATCAAGAGGCGTAAAACGATAGTGCTTGTTGGGAGGCAACCCAATGAATAAAATTTATTTTTGCCTTTTCTTTCTGCTCTTGAGTGTTTGCAAAATTATGCTACTGTTATGATGGAGTTTTTCATGTTTTGATTAGTGTTTGTGCCAAGTAAGCCTTTGGGATCATGTTGGGTGATAGTTTATTTGACCTTGTTGAAAAATAGAAACTTTTATCTCCAGTAAAACAATTTTGAAAAAACACAAAAGCGCGATAAAATCCTGATTTTTCTACAAAAGGTTGACATACAAATTGCTCACATTTTCCTAATTGTTCAGAGGTTTTGGAGTTACAGAAGTATTCTAAGTTTTCAGATTGCTACAGACTGTTCTATTTTTGACAGATTCTGTTTTCGTTGCATTGTGTGCTTATTTTGATGAATCTATCGGTTGTATCATGGGGTGTGAGCCATATCAAAGTTGGAATACAATAGATATAATGCAATAATAAAATATGGATGGGTTTGCAATAGTACTTAGGGTGGTAATTTGCTTTGTTATACTAACGGATCTCACGAAGGTTTCGTTAAGTTTTGTGTGATTGAAGTTTTCAAGTTTTGGGTGAGATCACGATGGATGAAGGAATAAGGAGTAACAACTAAGAAGATCCTAAGATTGGGGATGCCCATGGCACCCCAAGGTAATATTCAAGGAGAAACAAGCAACTAATCTTTGGGATGCCACGAGTGGCATCCCCTCTTTCTTCTAACAACCATCGGTATTTTACTTGGAGCTATATTTTTATTCGTCACATATCATGAGTTTTGCTTGGAGCATCTTATATTATATGAGTCTTTGCTTGTTTTGCTTTTTGTTTTGTTTCAAGTATCCTTTCTGAACACATCTATTTGAGAGAGCTAAAATTATCCTATGATTTGCTAGAATTGATATATGTGCTTTACTTAAAATCTTTGAGCTATGGAATTGCTCTAGTGCTTCACTTATATCTTTTTGAGCATAGTGTGCTTTAATGTTTTTCAAGAAATGCTCTCATGCTTCACTTAAATTTATTTAAGAGTTAGTAATTTTTGAAGAAATTCTCTCATGCTTCACTTATATTATTTTGAGAGAAAAAACATTTATGCTCATGTTCTTCACTTAGATTTGTTTGAGCTATCAAAGCGACATATGAAACTAGTCCCAAAGTGATAGATATTCAAGAAGGATATAATAAAAACTTTCATGAAGATCATTGGACAAAATAAACTTCATTCTTTGTAATAGTTTTGTGATATGATGATAGTGATATGTGAGTCATGTTGGTGAGTAATTGTGCTTTAGTAAGAATATTGGTGTTAAGGTTTGTGATTCCCTATGCAAGCACGAAAGTCAATAGTTATGTAATGAAATTACATCCTACTTGTGGTGCATTATTCAGTGTTAGTTATGCCTAATGCTCGCTTATGAGATTTTTTGTTTCTTGGTTGGATGCTTCTCAATCTTTTTGCTAGCCTTCACTTGTACTAAGTAGGAATACTACTAGTGCATCCAAAATCCTTTAAACCAGTTTGCTATATGAGTCCACTATACCTACCTATATGCGGTATTTCTGTGCCGTTCTAAGCAAATTTGTATGTGCCAACTCTAATTTTCAACATAAATCTCCTTTTTGTGTGCTCGTACCGCTCATGAAACGGTAGGGGGTGGCTGATATTTTTCCATGCTAGATATGTTATTCTCAAGATGAGTGTTTATTCACTTGTCATTGCACGAGAGTACGGCAATGGTATTAGGGATGCCCAGTCTCGAAATGAAAAATGAATTTACTCTATGTTGTTAAATAATAAATTCCTTGGAAAGTGTTGGTATGGACGGCACCCGTGGATACGGCTAGCCGTGGAATGTGAAAGTATGGTGGAAAAAGGAATAAACTTTATTTTTTGTTTGGGAACCGCCTATGATATATCTAGCATGGAAAGTATTGGGACCTACTCGATCGTTTTTGTTGACAGGAAAAGCATGCCACCCAAATGTTTTATCTCTGCACCTCTACAAATCCCTACTTCCCTCTACGAAGGGCCTTTCTATTTATTTTATGCAATTTTTATTTTTATTTGAGTCTCCATCTTCTCTTAAAAAGCACCAACTAAGGGTCACTATGATCGTACTTGAGCATTGGGTGTAGCTAGTATGCGAGTATGTTTCATGAATGGATCGATGATTGAGCATAATGAGCTAGGGATAACTTGCTTTAGTGTTGATATTTTGAAAGACATGGTTGCTTGTTGATATGCTTGAGTATTGAAATCTTCAAGTCAAAACTAGACTACTGCTTTGAATCATATAAAATATCAAATGTTTATGCTACAAAAGAAAAGAATATGTGATGAAAATGTTAGGCAGCATTCCACATCAAAAGTTCTATTTTTATCATTTACCTACTCGAGGACGAGTAGGAATTAAGCTTGGGGATGCTGATATGTCTCCAACGTATCTATAATTTTTGCTTCTTCCATACTATTATATTGTCATTATTGGATGTTTCAAAATCATTTTATAGCAACTTTATATAATTTTTTGGGACTAACCTATTGACATAGTGCCTAGTGCCAGTTGTTGTTTTTAGTTTGCAGAAAACCAATACCATACGGAGTCCAAATGTAGCAAAACTTTTTGGAGATTTCTTCTGGACTAGAAGACACCTGTTGGGCCAAAGAAGTACCAGAGGGGGGCTCCGAGTGGAGCACAGCCCACCTGGGTGCGCCCTGGTGGGTTGTGCCCACCTCGGTCGCCTTCCGCACCGCCTCTTTGCTCTATAAATACCCTGAAAATCCAAAAACCCTAGGGGAGTCGATGAAACACAATTCCAACTGCCGCAAGTTCCAGAACTACCCGATCCAATCTAGACACCATCACGGAGGGGTTCATCATCCTTATTGGCGCCTCTCCAATGATGCATCAGTAGTTAATTGTAGACATACGAGTCCGTATTTAGAGGCTAGATGGCTTCCTCTCCCTCTTTTGATTCTCAATACAATGTTCTCTTAGGGATCTGTTTGATGTAACTCTTTTTGTGATGTGTTTGTTGGGATCCGATGAACTTTGAGTTTATGATCAGATCTATTTTATCCATGAAAGTTATCCGAGTCTTCTTTTGATCTCTTATATGCATGATTACTTATAGCCTCGTATTTCTTCTTCGAATCTTTGGTTTAGTTAGGCCCACTAGATCGATTTTTCTTGCCATGGGAAGAGGTGCTTTGTGATGGGTTCTGTCATGCGATGTTCTTTCCCAGTAACAGAAGGAGTAGCAAGACACATATTGATCATTGCATTAAGGATAACAAGATGGGGTCTATTCCTACATGAATAGATCTTGTCTACATCATGTCATCGTTCTTATTGTATTACTCCGTTTCTCCATGAACTTAATACACTAGATGCATGTTGGATAGCGGTCGATGTGTGGAGTAATAGTAGTAGATGCAGGCAGGAGTCAGTGTATTAATCTTGGATGTGATGCCTATATAATGATCATTGCCTGGATATCGTCATAATTATTTGAGGTTCTATCAATTGCCCAACAGTAATTTGTTTACCCGCCATATGCTATTTTTCTCGAGAGAAGCCACTAGTGAAATCTATGGCCTTCGGGTCTATTCTTCATCGTATTTGCTTTCCGATCTATTATTTTCCACTTTTATTTTCAGATCTATTATTCCAAAAACCCAAAAATATCTTGCTGCACTTTTTCTTTATTTAATTTATTTTGTTTCTATATTTTACCCAAGAGGGATTGACAACTCCTCTTACGCGTCTGGTTGCAAGTATTTGCTCTTTGTGTGCAGGTACCATTTACATATTGTTGCTTGGTTCTCCTATTGGATTGATAACCTAGGTTTCATAACTGAGAGAAGTACCTACCGTAGTTGTGCTGCATCATCCCTTCCTCTTTGGGGAAATACCGACGTAGTTCAAGCGACATCAATATTCCAAAACAATTCTCCATAAATTTTCAACTTAATTGGAGATGTGCATAATAGGTAACTCTGATGTAGCTTTTTCAGGTCCGGAAATCCAGCTGCCGGCATTCTCCCTATTTGTGTAAAACTTGCATCTTATGACAGAAAAGGCATTAGAATTACTCCATAAAGCATTATTATGCATAAAAACATTATAAATAACAGTAAGAAAACATGATGCAAAATGGACGTATCAACTCCCCCAAGCTTAGACCTCGCTTGTCCTCAAGCGAAAAACCGAAATCGAAAAACATGCCCACATTCTTAGAGAGAGAGGTGTCGATAAAAACAAAATACGGACGTAGAAGCATCATGCTTATAATTATAACAACAGAGAACTTAACATAAAACTTTATCACATAACTTTTATCATATAACTTCTCATGAACAAGTAACAATTCATCACAACATTGAAGTATAAATCATAAACCTTATTGAAAACCAACAAATTATGTTCTGAGTCAACTTTGCAACTACAATTTATCATATTTTCAGGAAGGGTCGCGTATCGAAGCCTTTAGGAAAGTCCATATACTCAACCATCATTTAACCTTCTATGATTGCTAACACTCACAGCATACCCATGAACAAAAAGTTTCAACCGGACACATATAAAGATAGGGTTTATAGTTTCACCTCCCAACGTATTCACCTCAAGGGTGATGTCAACAATAATAACTCATGCCCACTCATATCCAACTGGATATATGTGCCTAGATATTTCCTCACCACATGATGCTTCCAAAAAAAGAGAAAATAAAAAGGAATAGGGAAGAATACTTTGACTCTTACATAAAAGTAAATACATAAAAGTAAAAGATATGCCCTTCGTAGAGGGAAGCAGAGGTTGACACGTGCTTTTTTGTTTGTATGCCAAATCCCTTAATGCAAAAGAACGTCATGTTATTGCCCCTTATGATAGCAACCTTTATTATGCAGATCGTCGCTTTTATTACTTTGCCATCACAAGTTCGTACATCGCTCAATTTTCTCTTACACTAAATGATCCAACACATTTAGAAGCAACATTTATTGCCTTATTGCATCGATGGTAACTTACTTGAAGGATCTTACCATAAGTACGTATGGTGGACTCTCAAAATAAGATCTTGGGTTTAAGGGTTTTTGGATGCACAAGTAGTATCTCTACTTAGTGGGGAGTTTTTGGCTAGCAAAGATATTGAGCAAGCACCATATGTTGAAGGATCTATGACAATATAACTTCTATGTGAATATTAACAAACATAAATCATTATGTTGTCTTTCTTGTCCAACGTCAACAATTTTGACACATAACATTTAGTGGGGGCTCACAATCATAAAGGATGTCCAAGATAGTGTAATTGCATGTAAATCTTCTCTTCCCTTATTAATTATTTCATGAATTGCATCATTGACCAATGCTATGTTTGTGAATATCCAATGAATTTTACCACTTATAATTTTCCTTATGTGATGTCATTACTTACCATAAGATTAGCATATGGTCTTTTTCATTTATTTTCCTTTCTTTTGTTTAGAACAAAAGAGTAAAGAAACAAAACTCAAACTACTCTTTAGTATATATATTACACGCGATTACACAGAAACATAAATCACTAAGGAAGCACTCGAAACGAAAGGATCAAACTAATTTTTTATTCAACTAAATCATAGGATAATTAAAGATCGAACTAAATAGATAAAGGCAAAGATAGCGTTGGTGATACGATACTGGGCACCTCCCCTGAGCTTGGCACAAGCCAAGGGGAGTGCCCATACCATGAACTCAAGTCTCCTTTGGTGGGGAAGATGATGATGGTGGTGCTGATGTAGTATGAGTGTTCTTCTTCCTCATCTTACGCCTGAGGATGGAATTTTCCTCCTTCAAGTAATCAATCTCCTGCTCAAGCTTTAATATCTTTTTGCATAATTCCTGCTTGTTTTCCTGCAAGAGACGAAAAGGGATGAACTGGACCTTAGGTTTCTTTGCTTTATTAGGGATACTTGACTTCTTGAATTCCACATGCATGTCTCCAGGTTGAAGTAATGGAATTTCATCTTCATCTGAGCTTGTCTCTTCTTTCCCTTTCAGATCATCGTCTTATTCTTCCTTCATGGTCCAACCATAATGTTCCACATCTCTATAAACCTTGGGGTTTGCAATATGATCAGCAATATAGCTCTCACCCTCCGAGTCTTGAGATGACATATTTTCATATCTGCCAGAAAAATAGCACGAAAGAAGAACATAAGATTTCTCCGTGATACGGTGGTCAATACGTTCAGGGGGTATACAAAGATTTTTTTATCTTGGGAAACAAGAAAACGAGAGGAAAATGGAATCGGGAAGGTTCCCGAGTTGGGCACAACCCACCTGGGCGCGCCAGGCAAGCCAGGCACGCCCTCGTGTCTTGTGCCCTAGTCGGTTGCCTTCCTGGTTGTTTCTTATTTTCCTAATTTTTGTAAGATTCCAAAACTGACAAAAAATATTTTTGCGGATTTTTCGGAGTCCGTTTACTTATTATATCACGTACCTCCTCTTTTTTAGTATTCTGGAGTGTTCCGAAAGGTTTGTTTTATGTGTTCCTCCGGTGTCATGGATTGAATAATATTGCTTTCAACATTAATAGGCGTACATGAGATATAGTGTTTGATTCTTTGATAGCTCCAGAGCAATAAACCTCCTCGATAATATATGTCCTTCCTATTTAGAGAGAAGTTTTCCTGCAAAGAATCTAAGACGAGAATTGTACAAAATAACATATTCTCCAACTTTGAATTCCCGCTTTTGGATTCTTTTGCCATGCCATCTTTTAACTTTTCCTTTAAATAATTTGGCATTTTCATAAGCCTGGGTTCTCCATTCATCTAGTGAGCTGATATCAAATAACCTCATTTCACCGGTAAGTTTGAAATCATAGTTGAGTTATTTAATTGACCAATAAGCTTTATGTTCTAACTCTATAGGCAAATCACAAGATTTTCCATAAACAATTTTGTAAGGAGACATACTCGTAGGATATTTGTATGTCGTTCTGTAGGCCCAAAGTGCATCATCCAATTTCTTGGACCAGTTCTTTTGGGACCTATTAACAATTTTTTGTAATATTAGTTTTGTTTCTCTATTGCTAAGTTCAACTTGACCACTAGATTGAGGATGATAGGGTGATGAAATTCTATGGTTAGCATCATATTTTGAAAGCATTTATGGAAAGCACCATGAATAAAGTGTGAACCACCATCAGTCATTAAATATCTAGGGACTCCAAACCTTGGGAAAATTACTTCTTTAAGCATTTTAATGGAAGTGTTATGATTAGCACTACTAGTTGGAATAGCTTCTACCCACTTAGTAACATAATCAACAGCAACCAAAATATTTGTATACCCATTAGAGGAAGGGAAAGGTCCCATATAATCAAAACCCCAAACATCAAATGTTTCAACAACAAGTGAATAATTCATAAGCATTTCTTGACGCTTGCCGATATTACCAATTCTTTGACATTCATCACAAGATAAAGTAAACTTACAGGATCCTTGAAGAGAGTAGGCCAATAAAAACCAGATTGCAATACCTCATGAGTAGTTCTATCTCCCTCATGATGCCCTCCATAAGCTTCATAGTGACATGTCTGTAACATTTGTTCATGTTCATGCTCAGGTACACAACGTCTAATAATACCATCTACTCCTTTATAAAGATGTGGGTCATCCCAAAAGTAATGTCTTAAATCACAGAATAATTTTTTCTTTTGTTGGTATGTGAAACTAGGTGGTATGTATTTAGAAACAATATAATTAGCATAGTCAGCATACCAAGGAGTGTTATGAGAAACATTTATTGTAGCTAGGTGTTCATCGGGAAAGCTATCATCAATAGGTAGTGGGTCATCAAGAATATTCTCTAACCTAGACAAGTTATCAGCTCCGGGGTTCTCAACTCCTTCTCTATCAGTAATATGTAAATCAAATTCTTGTAGCAAAAAAACCCACCTAATGAGTCTAGGTTTAGCATCTTTATTTTCCATAAGATATTTAATAGCAACATAATCAGTGTGAATAGTTACTTTGGAATCAACAATGTAAGATCTGAATTTGTCACAAGCAAACACAACTGCTAAAAATCTTTTTCAGTAGTAGCATAATTTCTTTGGGCACTGTCTAGAGTTATGCTAGCATAATGAATAACATTTAATTTCTTATCAACCCTTTATCCTAGAACAGCACCAACAGCATAATCACTAGCATCACACATAATTTCAATAGGCAAGTTCCAATCAGGTGGTTGAACAATAGGTGTAGAAGTTAAGGCTTTCTTAAGTGTTTCAAAGGCTTCTACACAGTCATCATCAAAAACAAATGGAACATCCTTTTGTAAAAGATTTGTAAGAGGCCTAGAAATTTTAGAGAAGTCTTTAATAAACCTCCTATAGAAACCAGCAAGACCAAGGAAACTACGAATACCTTTAATATCTTTAGGACATGGCATTTTCTCAATTGCATCGACTTTAGCTTTATCCACCTCAATACCTCGTTCAGAAATTTTATGCCCCAAGACAATACCTTCATTAACCATAAAGTTGTACTTCTCCCAATTCAAGACAAGATTAGTTTGCTCGCATCTCTGCAAAACTCAATAAAGGTTGCTCAAGCAATAATCAAAAGAAGTTCCATAAACAGAAAAGTCATCCATGAAAATCTCAACAACCTTTTCACAAAAATCAGAGAATATAGCAGTCATACATCCTTGAAAGGTAGCAAGTGCATTCATAAACCAAAAGGCATATGTCTATAAGCATAAGTTCCAAAAGGGCAAGTAAAGGTGGTTTTCTCTTGATCAGGTTGTGGAACGAGTATTTGAGAAAAAACAGAATATCCATCCAGAAACAAAAGTGTGCGTGTGATACGTCTCCATCGTATCTACTTTTCCGAACTCTTTTGCCCTTGTTTTGGACTCTAATTTGCATGATTTGAATGGAACTAACCCAGACTGATGTTGTTTCTAGCAGAATTGCCATGGTGTTATTTTTGTGCAGAAATAAGAGTTCTCAGAATGACCTAAAATTTTACAGAGAATATTTTTGGAATATATAAGAAATACTCGCGAAAGAATCAACCAGAGGGGGTCCACCCATTGGCCAAAATCCTTGGGGCGCCCCCGACCCCCCCCCCTCCCCCAGGGCGCGCCCAGGTGGCTTGTGGGCCCCCAGGACCTCCTCCAACCCTAATTCCAACTCTATATATTCACATCCGGAGAGAGAGAAAATCAGAGAGAAGGATTCATCGTGTTTTACGATAAGGAGCCGCCGCCACCTCCTGTTCTTGATCGGGAGGGCTGATTTGGAGTCCGTTCGGGGCTCCAGAGAGGGGGATTCGTTGCCATCATCATCACCAACCTTTCTCCAACACCAATTTCATGATCCTCACCATCGTGCGTGAGTAATTCCATCGTAGGCTTGCTGGACGATGATGGGTTGGATGAGTATCATGTAATCGAGTTAGTTTTGTTAGGGTTTGATCCCTAGTATCCACTATGTTCTGAGATTGATGTTGATATGACTTTGCTATGCTTAATGCTTGTCACTAGGGCCCAAGTGCCATGATTTCAGATCTGAACCTATTATGTTTTCATGAATATATTTGTGTTCTTGATTCTATCTTGCAAGTTGTAGACACGTATTATGAGTTATGATCTGCATACCCCAAGGTGACAATAATTGGCATTCTTTCCGGTGATTGCTGTAGTTTGAGGAGTTCATGTATTCACTAAGTGCTAATGCTTTGGTCCGGTTCTCTATTAAAAGGAGGCCTTAATATCCCTTAGTTTCCATTAGGACCCCGCTGCCACAGAAGGATAGGACAAAAGATGTCATGCAAGTTCTTTTCCATAAGCATGTATGACTATATACGGAATACATGCCTACATTATATTGATGAATTGGAGCTAGTTCTCTGTCACCCTAGGTATAACTGCTACGTGATGAATATCATCCGACACAATTATCATTGCCAATCCATTGCCTATGAGCTTTTCACATATTGATCCTTGCCAAGTTACTTTCTGTGCTACTGCTGTTACAATCACTACAAAACTGCTATTACTTTTGCCACAGTTATTGTTACTTCCATATTACTTTGCTACTAAACACTTTGCTGGAGATATTAAGTCTTTCAGGTATGGTTGAATTGACAACTCAGCTGCTAATACTTGAGAATATTCTTTGGCACCCCTTGTGTCGAATCAATACGGTTGCGATCCCCTATACTTGTGGGTTATCAAGACCTTTTTCTGGCGCTGTTGCCGGGGAGCATAGCTCTATTCTCTGAGTCACTTGGGATTTACATCTTTTGATCACTATGAGGAATCTGAAACATACCAGAACCAAGATTTTTCCCTCTACTACGAGGGGATGTAGGGAACTGCCATCTAGCTCTGCACTTGATTCACCTTTTGTTTTGAGTAACCTTGCGACACCTACACCTGCTATTGATTCCGATATGTCGCGTGTTATTTGTGATGCTATTTCTACTATGTATGATGCTTATAATGCTACTACTTTGCTTGACAAAACTGTGCCACTAGGTGAATTACTTGATGAACACCTTGCTAGAGTTAGAACTATTGATTATGCTAAAGATGACGATATTTCTGAAACTGATGAAATTATTGAAACTGAACACTTTGAGACACCTGTTAAATCTAGCTCTCCTACATATGAATTGTTTATTCTTCCTGAGGGTTATATTATGGATGGAGAGGTAGCTAGGGACTTTCTTGCTGGATAGAGATGATCTTAAGAAATTATTGTGCAAGTTGAAAGAAAAATCTTTGAATGCTAGACTGCAATATGATCCTAAGTTTGCTACTTCACCTATATTTGTTACTGATAAGGATTATGAATTATCTGTCGATCCTAAGTTAATTACATTGGTTTAATCCGATCCTTCTCATGGTTATGAATCTGAAACTGTTGTGGGACATCTTACTAAATTGAATGATATAGCCACCCTATTTGCTCATGAGGAAAAAATTCGCTATTACTATATTCTTAAGTTGTTTCCTTTCGCGTTAAAGGGTGATGCCAAGTTAGGTTTTAATTCTCTTCCTCCTGGTTGTGTTCTAGTCCCTAGGATATGATTTACTACTTCTCTCAAAAATATTTCCCTGCCCGTAAGAAACAAGTTGCTTTAAAGGAAATATTTAACTTTGTGCAAATTGAAGAAGAGAGTCTCCCACAAGCTTTGGGGGAGGCATATGCAATTACTTAATGCTTTGCCTGATCATCCTCTCAAGAAAAATGAAATACTTGATATCTTTTATAATGGACTAACCGATGCTTCTAGGGACCACCTAGATAGTTGTGTTGGTTGTGTTTTCACGGAATGAACTATTAAGCAAGATCAATTGCTATTGAATAATATATTGAGTAATGATAATGATTGGACTCTTCCTGAACCAACTCCTAAGCCAACTCCGAAGAAAAGAGGTATTCTATTTCTCAGTCCTGAAGATATGCAAGAGGTAAAGAAATCTATGAAAGAAAAAGGTATTAAAGCTGACGATGTTAAGAATTTACCACCTATTGAAGAAATACATGGTCTTGATAACCCGACACAGGTAGTAGAGGTAAACTCTCTGTATAGATTTGATGAAGGTGATATTCCTCATAATAAGTCTGCTAGTCAATGCTTGGATGAGTTTGATGACTTTATTGTTAAACAACAAAATTTCAATGTTCATGTTAGTAGGCAATTGAAACGTAATGCTGATATGCTTGACTGCTTGGGTGATTATATGAGTAGAACTGTTAATGATCTTAAGATTCTTAGTTAGCATGCTTCCATGGTGAAAACTCAAGTAGAACAAGTTCTCAAAGCTCAGAATGATTTGTTGAATGAGTTGAATAGTAAGAACAATGATAATGTTGTTAGGGTTATGACTAGAGGAGGTAAAATGACCCAGGAACCTTTGTATCCTGAGGGCCATTCTAAGAGAATTGAGAAAGATTCTCAAAGAATTAATACTGATGCACCTAGTCCTTCTAAAAGGAAAAAGAAAGGTGATAGGACTTTGCATGCTTCTAGTGAACCTGTTATAGATACACCAGAGAATCCAAATGATATTTCTATTTCTGATGCTGAAACACAATCTGGTAATGAACAAGAACCTAGTGCTAATGTTAATGATGATGTTCATGTTGATGCTCCACCTAGTAATGATAACAATGTGGAGGTAGAACCTGCTGTTGATCTTGATAACACACAACCTAAGAATCAATGTTATGATAATAGAGACTTCATTGCTAGGAAACATGGTAAAGAAAGAGAACTATGGGTTCAGAAACCCATGCCCTTTCCTCCTAAACCATCCTAGAAAAAGGATGATGAGGATTTTGAACGCTTTGTTGAAATGCTTAGACCTGTCTTTTTGCGTATGTGTTTGACTGATATTCTGACAATGTCTCATTATGCTAAGCATATGAAAGAGATCGTTACAAGTAAAAGAAAGATGCCGGAAGCTGAAATTTCCACCATGCTTGCTAATTATACTTTAAGGGTGGAATACCAAAGAAATTAGGAGATACAGGAAAACCTACTATACCTTGCTCCATTAAAAGAAACTATGTTAAAACTGCTTTATGTGATCTTGGAGCCGATGTTAGTGTTATGCCTTTCTCTTTATATCATAGACTTGAATTGAATAAGTTGACACCACTGAAATCTCTTTGTAAATGGCTGATAAATCAACTGCTATACCCATCGGTATTTGTGAGGATGTACCTATTGTAGCGGCCAGGCCTCAAACGGTCAAGTCTCTGTGCATCAGTGTCATCCCTGGATCGGTAATGCTGACACGCACAGTACTCCAGGAATTATAACAGAGTTTCAATCACACACTTATTACATCGAGTCCTCATAAAGAGTATGATTACACAAAAATATCATCGCTAAAGGCCATCTAACTAGATAACTGCAGAAGCTTCGAAGGTAAATGAGTCCATCAACTCCAACGGCATAGCTGAGTGCAAAACAATGACCTATCGCACCTTATTCGTCGTCTGAGTAGTCTGCAACATGATATGTTGCAGCCATGTAGGTCAGTGTTGGGGAACGTAGTAATTTCAAAAAAAAATCCTACAAACACGCAAGATCATGGTGATGCATAGCAATGAGAGGGGAGAGTGTCGTCCAGGTACCCTCGTAGACCGTAAGTGGAAGCGTTATAACAATGCGGTTGATGTAGTCGTACGTATTCACGATCGACTGATCCTAGTACCGAACATACGTCACCTTCGTGATCTGCACACCTTCAGCTCGGTGACATCCCATGAACTCACGATCCAGTAGAGCTTCAAAGGAGAGTTCCGTCAGCATGACGGTGTTGATGAAGCTACTGATGTAGGGCTTCACCTAAGCACTGCTACAATATGATCGAGGTGGATTATGGTGGAGGGGGGCACCACACACGGCTAAAAGATCAATGATCAACTTGTATGTTCATGGGGTGCCCCCCTCCCCCGTATATAAAGGAGTGGAGGAGGGGGCGGCCCTATACTATGGCGCACCCTGGGGAGTCCTACTCCCACCGGGAGTAGGATCCCCCCCCCCCTTCCATGTAGTAGGAGTAGGAGAGAAGGAAGGGGAAGAGAGAAGAGAAGGAAGGAGGGGGCGCCGCCCCTCGCCCTAGCCCAATTCGGACTAGGCCTTGGGGGGTGCGGCCTGCCCTAGGCTACCCCTCTCTATCTCCCTTAAAGCCCAATAAGGCCCATATACTCCTCGGCGAATTCACGTAACTCTCCGGTGCTCCGATAGATACCCGAACCACTCAGAACCTTTCCGATGTCCGAATATAGCCTTCCAATATATCGATCTTTACATCTTGAACATTTTGAGACTCCTCGGCATGTCCCTGATCTCATCCGGGACTCCGAACAACCTTCGGTACATCAAAACACATAAATTCATAATACCGATCATCACCGAACGTTAAGCGTGCGGACCATACGGGTTCGAGAACTATGTAGACATGACCGAGACATGTCTCAGGCCAATAACCAATAGCTCAACCTGGATGCTCATATTGTCTCCCACATATTCTACGAAGATCTTTATCGGTCAAACCGCATAACAACATATCTTTTCCCTTTGTCATCGGTATGTTACTTGCCCGAGATTCAATCGTCGGTATCTCAACACCTAGTTCAATCTCGTTACCGACAAGTCTCTTTACTTGTTCTGTAATGCATCATGCCGTAACTAACCCATTAGTCACAGTGCTTGGAAGGCTTATAGTGATGTGCATTACCAAGAGGGCCCAGAGGTACCTCTCCGACAATCGGAGTGACACATCCTAATCTCGATCTATGCCAACTCAACAAACACCATTGGAGACACCTATAGAGCACCTTTATAATCACCCTGTTACGTTGTGACATTTGGTAGCACACAAAGTGTTCCTCCGGTATTCGGAAGTTGCATAATTTCAGTCATAGGAACATGTATAAGTCATGAAGAAAGCAATAGTAACATACTAAATGATCAAGTGCTAAGCTAACGGAATGAGTCAAGTCAATCACATCATTCTTTAATGATGTGATCCCGTTCATTAAATGACAACTCATGTCTATGGCTAGGAAACTTAATTATCTTTGATTAACGAGCTAGTCAAGTAGAGGCATACTAGTGACACTTTGTTTGTCTATGTATTCACACATGTATTATGTTTCCGGTTAATACAATTCTAGCATGAATAACAAACATTTATCATGATATAAGGAAATATAAATAACAACTTTATTATTGCCTCTAGGGCATATTTCCTTCAGTCTCCCACTTGCACTAGAGTCAATAATCTAGTTCACATCACCATGTGATTTAACACCAATATTCACATATGTATGTGATTAACACCCATAGTTCACATCGTCATGTGACCAACACCCGAAGGGTTTACTAGAGTCAATAATCTAGTTCACATCGCTATGTGATTAACACCCAAAGAGTACTAAGGTATGATCATGTTTTGCTCGTGAGAGAAGTTTAGTCAACAGGTCTGTCACATTCAGAGCCGTATGTATTTTGCAAATATTCTATGTCTACAATGCTTTGCACGGAGCTACTCTAGGTAATTGCTCCCACTTTCAATATGTATCCAGATTGAGACTTAGAATCATCTGGATCGGTGTAAAAGCTTGCACCGATGTAACTCTTTACGATGAACTCTTTTATCACCTCCATAATCGAGAAACATTTCCTTAGTCCTCACTAAGGATATTCTTGACCGTTGTCCAGTGATCTACTCCTAGATCAAAATTGTACTCCCTTGCCAAACTCAGAGCAAGGTATACAATAGGTCTGGTACACAGCACAGCATACTTTATAGAACCTATGACTGAGGCATAGGGAATGACTTTTCATTCTCTTTCTATTTTCTGCCACGGTCGGGTTTTGAGTCTTACTCAACTTCACACCTTGCAACATAGGCAAGAACTCCTTCTTTGACCGTTCCATTTTGAAATACTTCAAAATCTTATCAAGGTTTGTACTCATTGAAAAATATTATCAAGTGTCTTGATCTATCTCTATATATCTTGATACTCAATGTGTAAGCAGCTTCACCGAGGTTTTTCTTTGAAAAACTCCTTTCAAACACTCCTTTTATGCTTTCCAGAAAATTCTACATTATTTCAGATCAACAACATGTCATTCACATATACTTATCAGAAAGGTTGTAGTCCTCCCACTCACTTTCTTGTAAATACAGGCTTCACCGCAAGTCTGTATAAAACTATATGCTTTGATCAAGTCATCAAAGTGTATATTCCAACTCTGAGATGCTTGCACCAGTCCATAGATGGATCATTGGAGCTTGCACACTTTGTTAGCACCTTTAGGATTGACAAAACCTTCTGGCTGCATCATATACAATTCTTCTTTAATAAATCCATTAAGGAATGCAGTTTTGACATCCATTTGCCAGATTTCATAAAATGTGGCAATTGCTAACATGATTCGGATAGACTTAAGCATCGATACGAGTGAGAAAATCTCATCGTATTCAACATCATCAACTTGTCGAAAAACTTTTTGCAACAAGTCGAGCTTTTTAGATAGTAACACTACTATCAGCGTCTGTCTTCCTCTTGAAGATCCATTTATTTTCTATGGCTTGTCGATCATCAAGCAAGTCCACCAAAGTCCACAGTTTGTTCTCATACATGGATCCCATCTCAGATTTCATGACCTTCAAGCCATTTCGTGGAAGCTGGGCTCATCATCGCTTCCTCATAGTTTGTAGGTTTATCATGGTCTAGTAACATGACTTCCAGAACAGGATTACCATACCACTCTAGTGCGGACTGTACTTTGGAAAACCTATGAGGTTCTGTAGTAACTTAATCAAAAGTTTCATGATCATCATAATTAGCTTCCTCACTAATTGGTGTAGGAATCAATGGAACTGGTTTCTGTGATGAACAACTTTCCAATTCGGGAGAAGGTACAATTACCTTATCAAGCTCTACTGTCCTCCCACTCACTTCTTTCGAGAGAAACTCCTTCTCTAGAAAGGATCCATCTTAGCAACGAATATCTTGCCTTCGGATCTGTGATAGACGGTGTACCCAACAGTTACCTTTGGGTATTCTATGAAGACGCACTTCTCCGATTTGGGTTCGAGCTTATCAGGTTGAAACTTTTTCACATAAGCATCGCAGCCCCAAACTTTAAGAAACGACAACTTTGGTTTCTTGCCAAACCGCAGTTCATAAGGCGTCGTCTCAACGGATTTTGATGGTGCCCTATTTAAAGTGAATGCAGTTGTCTCTAATGCATAACCCCAAAACGATAGTGGTAAATCGGTAAGATACATCATAGATCGCATCATATCTAATAAAGTGCGGTTATGATGTTCGGTCACACCATTACGCTACGGTGTTCCATGTGGCGTGCGCTGTGAAACTATTCCATGTTGTTTTAAATGAAGGCCAAACTCGTAACTCAAATATTCTCCTCTACGATCAGATCATAGAAACTTTATTTTCTTGTTACGATGATTCTCCACTTCACTCTGAAATTCTTTGAATTTTCCAAATGTTTCAGATTTGTGTTTCATTAAGTAGATATACTCATATCTGCTCAAATCATCTGTGAAGGTCAGAAAATAACGATACCCGCCACGAGCATCAACACTCATTGTACCACATACATCGCTATGTATTATTTCCAATAAGTCACTAGCTCGTTCCATTGTTCCTGAGAACGGAGTTTTAGTCATCTTGCCCATAAGGCACGGTTCGCAAGCATCAAATGATTCATAGTCAAGTGATTCCAAAAGTCCATCTTTATGGAGTTTCTTCATGCGCTTTACACCGATATGACCCAAACGGCAGTGCCACAAATATGTTGCATTATCATTATCAACTTTGCATCTTTTGGCATCAATATTATGAATATATGTATCACTACGATCAAGATTCAATAAACCATCAACATTGGGTGTATGACCATAGAAGGTTTTATTCACGTAAACAGAATAACAATTTATTCTCTGTCTTAGATGAATAATCGTATCGCAATAAATATAATCTAATCATATTTATGCTCAAGGCAAACACCAAATAACATTTATTTAGGTTCAACACTAATCTCAAAAGTATAGGGAGTTTGCAATGATGATCATATCAATCTTGGAACCACTTCCAACACACATCGTTACGTCACCCTCAACTAGTCTCTGTTTATTCTATAACTCCTGTTTCGAGTTACTAATCTTAGCAACCGAACAAGTATCAAATACCTAGGGGATACTAAAAACACTAGTAAGATACACATTAATAACCTATATATCAAATATACCCTTGTTCACTTTGCCATCCTTCTTATTCAGCAAATATTCAGGGCATTTCCGCTTCCAGTGACCATTTCCTTTGCAGTAGAAGCACTCAGTTTCAGGCTTTGGTCTAGCTTTTGGCTTCTTCATGGGAGTGACAACTTGCTTGTCATTCTACTTGAAGTTCCCTTTCTTTCCCTTTTTCTTGAAACTAGTGGTCTTGTCAATCATCAACACCTGATGCTCTTTCTTGATTTCTACCTTCGTCCATTTCAACATCGTGAAGAGCTTGGGAATCATTTTCGTCATCCCTTGCATACTATAGTTCATCACGAAGTTCTAGTAACTTGGTGGTGGTGACTAGAGAACTCTGTCAATCACTATCTTATCTGGAAGATTAACTCCCACTTGATTCAAGTGATTGTAGTACCCAGACATTCTGAGCACATGTTCACTAGTTGAGAAATTCTCCTCCATCTTTTTAGCTATAGAACTTGTTGGAGACTTCATATCTCTCAACTCGGGTATTTTCTTGAAATATTAACTTCAACTCCTGGAACATCTCATATGGTCCATGATGTTCAAAACGTCTTTGAAGTCCCGATTCTAAGCCGTTAAGCATGGTGCACTAAACTATCAAGTAGACATCATAGTGGGCTAGCCAAACGTTCATAACATCTGCATCTGCTCCTACAATAGGTCTGTCACCCAGTCCGCATCATTGCTACTATCATCTTTCAACTTAGTTTTCTCTAGGAACACATATAAAACATAGGGAAGCAACAACGCGAGCTATTGATCTACAACATTATTTGCAAAATACTACCAGGACTAAGTTCATGATAAATTAAAGTTAAATTAATCATATTACTTAAGAACTCCCACTTAGGTAGACATCCCTCTAATCATCTAAGTGATCACGTGATCCATATCAATTAAACCATGTCCGATCATCACGTGAAATGGAGTAGTTTTCAATGTTGAACATCACTATGTTGATCATATCTACTATATGATTCACGCTCGACCTTTCGGTCTCAGTGTTCCGAGGCCATATCTGCATATGCTAGGCTCGTCAAGTTTAAGCCGAGTATTTCTGCGTGTGCAAAACTGGCTTGCACCCGTTGTATGTGAACGTAGAGCTTATCACACCCGATTATCACGTGGTGTCTCGGCACGACGAACTTTGGCAATGGTGCATACTCAGGGAGAACACTTGTACCTTGAAATTTAGTGAGAGATCATCTTATAATGCTACCGTTAATCCAAGCAAAATAAGATATATAAAAGATAAACATCACATGCGATAAAAATATGTGACATGATATAGCCATCATCATATTGTGCCTTTGATCTCCATCTCCAAAGCATCGTCACGATCTCCATCATCACCGGCATGACACCATGATCTCCATCATCTTGATCTATATTGATGTGTCGTCACATGGTCGTCTCGCCAATTATTGCTCTTGCAACTATTGCTTTTGCATAACGATTAAGTAAAGCAATCATTTGGCGCTTGCATCTTATGCAATAAAGAGACAACCATAAGGCTTCTGCCAGTTGCCGATAACTTCAAAAAACATGATCATCTCATACAACAACTTATATCTCATCACGTCTTGACCATATCACATCACAACATGCCCTGCAAAAACAAGTTAGACGTCCTCTACTTTGTTGTTGCAAGTTTTACGTGGCTGCTACGGGCTTGGCAAGGACCGTTCTTACCTACGCATCAAAACCACAACGATTTTTTGTCAAGTATGTGCTGTTTTAACCTTCAACAAGGACCGGGAGTAGCCACACTCGATTCAAATAAAGTTGGAGAAACTGACACCCGCCAGCCACCTGTGTGCGAAGCACGTTGGTAGAACCAGTCTCGCATAAGCGTACGCGTAATGTCCGTCTGGGCCGCTTCATCCAACAATGCCGCTGAATCAAAGTATGTAACATCCCAAAATTCTAAATTTTCGAATGTTATATTAAATAGATAGTTATGATTGATTGTTTGATTGCTTGTGTGAAATTAAGTGAAATTCGAAACTTTTTGAAAGTTAAATGAGAGGGAATAATATGACTTTCCCAAAACTTTCACTTTTCTTTCTGATCTCCATGGATTCAAATTCTTTAAAATACAAAACCCTAGAGAGAAGATGACATGACTTCTTCCATTTAAAAATGAAAAGGGTTTTGAAAAGATTTGAATTTCATTTGGAAATATTTTAAATTCAGAAACTTTAGGCAACTCAATGATTTTCATGAGAGAAGATAAAATGACTTCTTCAAACATATGAAATATGAGTTGGGAGTTTAAAAGAATCCAATTTAGAGTCCCTTTGAAATTATTTTCAATTGGGAGTTATTTGGGTTTTATTCAAATTATTTTTCTCCAAAAATAAAATATATGGAAATTAGGGTAAAATGATTCCCTACAGTAGAAAAATGGAGAGAAATAAATTTGAAACCATTTTGGTATTTTAAAAAAAATTATTGGATTTTATTAGAGCAGTAGCACTCTTTGCTTTATTTAAAATTTAGTGGATTTTATTTTCATGCTAGAAAAATGTTCATCTTGTAGGAAATAATTTTCTGAAAATTTTGATATATTATATGCCTATATAATATTTTTACTTATTTTGTTTTTATTATTTTAGTTCTCTCAATATTTGTTAAAAAAAGAAAAAACAACTCTTCGAAAACTGCCAGGCCGAAGCCCAGCACTGCTCTCTCTCTCTCTCTCTCCGCGCCAGGCCAGCCGGCCCAGCCCAGCAGCAGCCCAGCCCCGCGCTGTCTCCGAGCTCCCGCGGGAGTCTGTTGCCCTCACGACGCCATCGCCAACCTCGACGATCATGCCCGCCCCGACCTCCTCTGCCCCCTCCCGCACGCCACCACACCGCCCTCCTTCCATAAAAACCCGAGGCCCCGGCCCCGCCTCTCTCCCCTTGTTCGCCGCGCCCCGCTTGATATTGCCACCGCCGCCGCAGCTCCGCCGCCCTGCGCCGCACTCCGCCGTCGATGCTGACCACCGTCGGCGCCACTAGCGCACTCGCCGCTCCACGCCGCCCCTCCCCAGCTACTCCACCATCGCCGCTAACGCCCGCAGCCATCGCCCCGCTCCTCGCCGACGCCCGCCACCGCGGGAAGCCGCCGGAGATCCATCGCCGATTTTCGATGAAGGACCGCACCGAACCGGTAATAAAACTGCCCCGGTCCAGTTTAGTTGTTGGTTTTCTTAGGATTTGTTTTAAAACAGGTTTTTTCAGTTAGATCTAAATAGTGAATGTTCATTAGATTAGGTTCAGCAGTGAACATTTTCATTCGTTAGCGTTCTGTAGCGAACGCTTGTTCGATACGGTTTTTCTTTTTAATTTTAGTTTCTGTCAGGGACCGATCCGTAGTGTTATTTTACAGATTAGCCCCTAGTCTTCAAACCCTCACAACTTTTACACCATTTATCCAAATCAAACGAAACCAACGCCCACTTCTTCGTCATGATCCCCTCTATCCAGATAATCAACTTAAACATGTTTTTGAAAGTTTTAAAATTATGAATTCAAATAGTTTAGTATTTGAACTTCGTTTGATCGTAACTTGAGTTTTATAACTCCAATTTAGTTGATTCTTTTTGCAAATCGAAGCTCTTGACCTAAACTTTCTGATAAGGCCAAATTCACTTAATTTTGGTAATGTTAGAAATTGTTTTCTGTTACAAGAGTTAACTGCTTGTTTTCAAAGCTTTTTGAGATCTTTTCTTCGATTTCTTTTGAGTGAATACTTATGTGTGGTTACTATTGCTTGCTTACGATAGATTGATCGGAGTGTGACAAGTAGAACTATCAGGATTTGAGTGCAAATCATCTTCATCAATAGTACAGGCAAGTAACACTTTGATCATACCTCTTTACTACCTAGTTTTATTGCATTAGATCAATCCTCAAACAATTGCATGGTTAGGATCTGATTTAACATGTCGGTTTTGGGAAGTAGATGAGATAGAACCTATTGCCTTGTTTATTATCAAACCTTTGGGAGTTACTTCTACGTTTGCTTATATTGCTATTCTATGCTAGTAGACGTGGATTGGGTGAGTGTATCCATGACAAATGTGAGTATTGTTAATTAATGGTTCAACTTAAGGTGGCAACTTTAATACACATCTGGTTGGATTGAGGCACCTGGGGAACCCAGTGTTGTCTGTATTTTTGGAAATCCCGGGGTATCGTGTGATTCTCCTATGGACAGCCACCCAGGCTCAAAGGGATCATGAGATTATTCATGCTAGAAACTTTCGTGTGCAGCCACAAGCTACTATGGGCTCTAGCATAGTTGATTAAGTCATGTGACCTCTTACAGTGGTAGACTAGCAGATGTAGGGAAAAGTAGGTGTAACTGTATACCCATCGTAAGGTGCTAACGCTTCTGAAAGACTCTGTCTCGGTCATCCGTTTCTCAAACACCATGTAGTGTGAGAAATCCAACGGAGGAGATCGAGTCTTGTGGGGAAAAGTGCGCAAACCTCTGTAGAGTGTACAAACTAATCATGATTAGCCGTGTCCCCGGTTATGGACGTTTTGAGTATCTAGTTCTTGGATTATCATGTGAATCTCATCATGTTACTTAATTTAATTTTGATTGGGTTTAATGATGATGCTTAATTGGGATTGAGTTGGGTGAACCTTCTCAATGTTTAACAACCACCATGATAGTTAAATAAAATTTATCCCTTTGTTGTAGGGAAAAACTGGCTTTAAGCAAAAATAAACTTAGAGCTTTCCACTAGCCAAATATGCATGTAGTGATAGCTATTTTTCATCATTCATCCTATGGTGTGAATTTGCCAGTACCTTCAATGTACTGACCTACATGGCTACAATGTCTCATGTTGTAGGATTTCTTACACGAGTAAGTGATACGTTAGGGTTATGATTTCTACACTCAACCTTGCCGTTGGTGTTGATGGGAATCCACAACCTTGTTGTTCTTCCGCTTTATGGATTGAGGTAATAGTATTTACCTTACTTTATACATGTGATTTACCTCGGTTATAAATCCTCGAGTACTGTGTGTGTCAGTATAACGATCCAAGGATGACACTTAAGCACAGAGACTTGATCCATTCTGGTCGAGTCACTACAAGATGGTATCAGAGCACATGTTGACTGTAGGACATGACCCTAGAGACTGGCAAGCCCATAGGAAAGATTTTCTCTACTAGTTTATTTTCAAAAAGATCTCTTACCTCTCTTCTCTTCTGAGCTTATTCAAATATTCCCTTTTAGTTAGACTATACCCTTTCCCCTTTTGACCACATGAAGATTCGGCTGATGAGACCGCTCCAAGAAGTACAATATATCAGACAACTAAGACTACTTTGGAATAAAGAGGATTTTTTACCGTGCTTATGGAAACTACAACAGTTGAAGACTCCGAAGACTAGGAGAATTTGAAGGCTTTGAAGATTTTCCACATTTGTATGACCTATGAAAGCTACCCTTATGGAACTTCGCAGACTAAGGAAGCTGTCAAATACCCGAGATCAAGGTGTATCGGAGAAAGACCGGAACATGGAGTATTAGAACTCGAAGTTTTTGCCAAGGAAAACCCTAAGACAGGAGATATCAGTTATGGAATGAAAGCTCATGGCAGTAACATGGGCATAGACACGGCTATCCATGATGTTATCGCCCGCTTATGCTATTGTCACTAAGGGGAGTTAACCATGCAAATGCATGGATGGATTGGATGGTAGAAGGCTAATGGAGCATCTATCAGCAAAGGATGCAGTTTTAACCTTAGCTGGTGCATCGCCAGGATCTGGAGTGTTACATGAAGAATTTTAGAGGGACCTTTAGGAAGTCATATTTGACAAGGAGGCAATAAAGAACTCAGGAACCAGAAGCTGAAAGTAGCCAAGCTGGAGGAGCTAAAACCTAGAGATATTGGAGATTTGTCAGGAACTAAAGGATAGTAGAACCATGGCTCATGCCAAGGATGTTGAAACCCATAAGTTTGGAATGCAACTCCAGAAATATTAAAGGATGTCACTAGAGACTTCGCGTCAACAGAGATCTGGCAGAGGAACTTGAGAAGGACAAGCATGATCGGAAGAAGCCATCGGAGACATGAACAAGAAGAGTTTGGCGACTTTGAAGAGTTATTGACCTTTAGAAGACCAAACCCCTGTTATATACTTACGTTAGACGCGACGATTGTGAGCTGTCATTTGTTTGATGTTTTTCCGACAGCCACAAAAATAAAATGCCTTTTCAAAACTATTGTTTGTATTGTGTGTATCCCTCTCTATCTCTCTTATCTCACCCCAAAACCCCTGGACCCAATAGAGGATGAATGGAGATGAGCTCATATTATCTGGACCGATGAGTCAATTGGAGACAGACCGATGGATTCAGAACATGGAGGATCACATGAAAAATAACCCTATAGCCAGAAAGGATATGACCCAGCATGCTCTTCAATGCTTTGAAAGAGGTGCTGCTACCTGGTGGAGGATGTACCAAAACATTAATGGATGGCAAGGAGTAACCACTTGGGAAGAATTTAAGTTGACTCTGCTAAAGTCTCGGCTTGTGTTCCAGAAAATGAAGCCTTATGGAAATGATACGCAGAAATCTTGTGCATGCAAGCATTGTGGAGAAATAGGACACGGCCATAAGGAGCACAAGGATGAATGCCCTAATTGGGAAGGAAGTCACCCAGCTGAAGAATGCCCAACTAGGCAGATTACTTGTTTCTTGTGTCAAGGAACTACCCACTACCCTGCTCAGTGTCACATTTACCCCATGGCACAAGGAATCGTACAACAGATGGAAGAAGTAATGAAAGGAGACCTTATGGAAATTGTAGAAGAACCTGTGATGAAGGAAGAGGTGGAGGACACACCCAAAGAGGACCCAATTAAACCCTGCACCAAGTCATGCTATTCATGTGGAGAAGAAGGACACATCTCCCAGAAGTGTATGAATGGGGATCTAGTAAAATTCCTGGCAGAGGAAGTAGAGTATGACCCATAGGAAATAGAAGCCCTGATTGGAACGGAAAAATCCAGGAAGAGAAGTAGATTGGATTCCAGGAAGGACCTGAGTCATATCACCTGTTTCAGGTGCAAGGAGTCAGGGCACTACTTTGGCAGTTGCCCAAAAAGGAAGCCGAGGACCCAAGGAGGCTATATAATCACAAGGAAACCAAGAGACTTTTCAGAAGTAATATGTTTCTTCTGTAATGAAGCGGGACACTTTGCAAGAGATTGTCCCAAGGAGAAAGAGACTTGTGCTAAATAGTTGAGTCTGTGAGAAGTATAGTAGAAGTAGTGAGAACATTTTTATTATTGAGGTGTTGAGTTGAGGCCTGTAATGGAAATACAGGAGATTGTAGTAATTGGAGAATCAATAAAGTTATCATCGTTGGTACTGATTTGGATTTTTATGAGTTGTTACTCTGTGAAGAAAGATTTTGACCATTTTCGAGGATATGAGAAATATGGTCTATGGAAGATTGGAGCATTTTAAGGGTGGTAGTACCCTGTGAGGAGATTTGACCCCTGGAAAGGATAATGATATTCCACGGAGTGGATTTCAGACTAAACAAGTATGAGTTTTATCTCGATATGTTGGATACCCCCAAGAGTATGAAGGGAAGAAGTATCATTGGATATAAAGGAGGTATGATGTTGGTAATAAGGAGCAGTTGTAACTCTAGGATGAGTCTGAGTAATCACGTCTTAGTTTGGTACCAATTGAAGGACGGAAGACAGTACAATTGGATGGATTTAATAATGCTAGGAAGCTAGATGTTGGAGTAATGATCAGATGCCCCGATAATGAGTTCGAGGATTACAAGTGATGAGATGGGCCATAACCCACAGGCCCCAGGACCTGCCAAGAAGCAAGCACACTCTTGCTAAAGGAAAAACCCTGGAAGAAGTTACGATTTTATCGACAGATGATTTATAGGAGCAACGCAAAACCTGAGAGTTGTGAAGGAACAATAGATGTTCGTTTGGCTTGCAGAATCCATGGATTTATCCGAACTTAGTTCGTCGACAAGAGAAATTCTACAATGATTGTGAGGATGACCGAGTGTTAGAGTACGAGATTCGCTAAACCATATACAAGGTAATGATTTGGGTGCGGGATGGATTGATCACCATACCGACTTACTCTTATTATTCACTTTGATATATGGGATGGTAAATCTGAGTGACTTACCTATAGTAGAGAGACGATGATCAAAACATTGTTTAAACCTTAGAATGGTATAAGTATTTTTTTTCCTTGTACAAGGCCGCTGTTGCCAATCGTAGGATATACGGTGAGGCTCAACCCAGACCCATTTCTGGAGAAACCATAAATTGTTGACCACCATGAGATATCGATAGTTGTTTAGTATTGGCGCCAGACCCGTCAGCAAAGAAGACCCAGTCTCGGGAAAACCTTTCCCAGATAAGAAGATAGAAGAATTGAGGAAAAGGTTATGGCACCACCAGAAGAGCCCAGAGAAGGAATTATCCCGAAGATCTAAGAAGATCGACATTGCCAACAATAAGGATGGAGTATATGAATTTTGATGGAACCGTAACAATGCTTCTAAGGGTGGTAGGTTTGTAACATCCCAAAATTCTAAATTTTGGAATGTTATATTAAATAGATAGTTATGATTTATTGTTTGATTGCTTTTATGAAATTGAGTGAAATTCAAAACTTTTTGAAAGTTAAATGAGAGGGAATAATATGACTTTCCCAAAACTTTCACTTTGCTTTCTGATCTCCATGAATTCAAATTCTTTAAAAATACAAAACCCTAGAGAGAAGATGACATGACTTCTTCCATTTAAAAATGAAAAGGGTTTTGAAAAGATTTGAATTTCATTTGGAAATATTTTAAATTCAGAAACTTTAGGCAACTCAATGATTTTAATGAGAGAAGATAAAATGACTTCTTCAAAAATATGGAATATGAGTTGGGAGTTTAAAAGAATCCAATTTAGAGTCCCTTTGAAATTATTTTCAATTGGGAGTTATTTGGGTTTTATTCAAATTATTTTTCTCCAAAAATAAAATATATGGAAATTAGGGTAAAATGATTCCCTACAGTAGAAAAATGGAGATAAATAAATTTGAAACAATTTTGGTATTTTTAAAATGTTTTTATTGGATTTTATTAGAGTAGAAGCACTCTTTGCTTTATTTAAAATTTTGTGGATTTTATTTTGATGCTAGAAAAATGTTCATCTTGTAGAAAATAATTTTTTGAAAATTTTGATATATTATACGCCTATATAATATTTTTATTTATTTTGTTTTAATTATTTTAGTTCTCCGAATATTTGTTTAAAAAAAGAAAAAAACTCTTTGAACAGTGCCAGGCCGAAGCCCAACACTGCTCTCTCTCTCTCTCTCTCTCTCTCTCTCTCTCTATCTATCTATCTCTCTCTCTCTCTCTCTCCGTGCCAGGCCAGCCGGCCCAGCCCAGCAGCAGCCCAACCCCGCGCCGTCTCTGAGCTCCCGCAGGAGTCCGTTGCCCTCAGGACGCCGCCGCCGACCTCGACGGCCGAGCCCGCACCGGCCTCCTCTGCCCCCTCCCGCAAGCCACCACGCCGCCCTCCCTCCATAAAAACCCGAGGCCTCAGCCCCGCCTCTCTTCCCTCGTTCGTCGCGCCCTGCCAGATCTTGCCACCGCCGCCGCAGCTCCGCCGCCCTGCCCCGCACTCCGTCGTCGCTGCTGACCACCGCCGGCGCCACCAGCGCACTCGCCGCTCCACGCCACCCCTCCCCAGCTACTCCACCGTCGCCCCGCTCCTCGCCGACACCCGCCACCGTGGGAAGCCGCCGGAGATCCACCACCGTTTTTGACGAAGGACCGCACCGAACCGGTAATAAAACCGCCCCGGTCCGGTTTAGTTGTTGGTTTTCTTAGGTTTTGTTTTAAAACTGGTTTTTTTTCAGTTAGACCTAAATAGTGAATGTTCATTAGATTAGGTTCAGCAGTGAATAGTTTCATTCGTTAGCGTTCGGTAGCGAACGCTCGTTCGATAGGGTTTTTCTTTTTATTTTTAATTTCTGCCAGGGACCTATCCGTAGTGTTATTTTACAAATTAGCCCCTAGTCTTCAAACCCTCACAACTTTTACAACGTTTATCCAAATCCAACAAAACCAACGCCCACTTCTTCGTCATGATCCCCTCTATCCAGATAATCAACTTAAACATGTTTTTGAAAGTTTTAAAAATTTTAATTCAAACAAATTAGTATTTGAACTTTGTTTGATCGTAACTTGAGTTTTATAACTCCAATTTAGTTGATTCTTTTTGCAAATCAAAGCTCTTGACCTAAACTTTCTGATAAGGCCAAATTCACTTAATTTTGGTACTATTAGAAATTGTTTTCTGTTGCAAGAGTTAATTGCTTGTTTTCGAAGCTTTTTGAGATCTTTTCTTTGATTTCTTTTGAGTGAATGCTTATGTGTGGTTACTATTGCTTGCTTACGATAGATTGACCGGAGTGTGACGAGTAGAACTATCAGGAGTTGAGTGCGAATCATCTTCACCAATAGTACAGGCAAGTAACACTTTATCATCCCTCTTTACTACCCAGTTTTATTGCATTAGATCAATCCTCAAACAATTGCATGGTTAGGATCTGATTTAACGTGTGGGTTTTGGGAAGTAGATGAGGTAGAACCTATTGCCTTGTTTATTATCAAACCTTTGGGAGTTACTTCTACGTTTGCTTATATTTCTATGCTATGCTAGTAGACGTGGACTGGGTGAGTGTATCCATGACAGATGTGAGTATTGTTAATTAATGGTTCAACTTAAGGTGGCAACTTTAATACATATCTGGGTGGATTGAGGCACCTGGGGAACCCAGTGTTGTCTGTATTTTTGGAAATACCTGGGTACCGTGTGATTCTCCTATGGACCGCCACCCAGGCTCAAAGGGATCATGAGATTATTCATGCTAGAAACTTCCGTGTGCAGCCACAAGCTACTATGGGCTCTAGCATAGTTGATTAAGTCGTGTGAACTCTTACAGTGGTAGACTAGCATATGTAGGGGAAAATAGGTGTAACTGTCTACCCATCGTAAGGTGCTAACGCTTCTGAAAGACTGTGTCTCAGTCATCCGTTTCTCAAACACCATGTAGTGCGAGAAATCCAACGGAGGAGATCGAGTCTTATGGGGAAAAGTGTGCAAACCTCTGTAGAGTGTACAAACTAATCATGGTTAGCCGTGTCCCCAGATATGAACGTTTTGAGTAAGTGATACGTTAGGGTTACGATTTCTACACTCAACCTTGCCCTTGGTGTTGATGGGAATCCACAACCTTGTTGTTCTTCCGCTTTATGGATTGAGGTAATAGTATTTACGTTACTTTATACATGTGATTTACCTCCGTTATAAATCCTTGAGTACTGTGTGTGTCGGCATACCGATCCAGGGATGACACTTAAGCACAGAGACTCGATCCATTCGGGTCGGGTCGCTACAAAGTATGACATGCTAGTAAGCAGTATGACTATTATCCCCACAACTCACTTGTGTTCTACTCGTGCATATAACATCTACGCATAAACCTGGCTCGAATGATACTGTTGGGGAACGTAGTAATTTCAAAGATCATGGTGATGCATAGCAACGAGATGGGACAGTGTCGTCCTTGTACCCTTGTAGGTCGTAAGCGGAAGCGTTATGACAACGCGGTTTATGTAGTCGTACATCTTCACGATCGACCGATCCTAGTACCGAATGTACGGCACCTCCACGATCTGCACACGTTCAGCTTTGTGACATCCCACGGACTCACGATCCAGTAGAGCTTCGAGGGAGAGTTTTGTTAGCACGGCGGCATGATGACGGTGTTGATGAAGCTACCGATGCAGGGCTTCGCCTAAGCACCGCTACGATTTGACCGAGGAGAATTATGGTGGAGGGGGGCACCGCACACAGCTAAAAGATCAATGATCAACTTGTGTGTTCATGGGGTGCCCCCCTCTCCCGTATATAAAGGAGTGGAGGAGGGGGCGGCCCTCTACTATGGCGTGCCCTGGGGAGTCCTACACCCACCGGGAGTAGGATTAACCCCCTTCCATGTAGTAGGAGTAGGAGAGAAGGAAGGGGAAGAGAGAAGAGAAGGAAGGAGTGGGCGCCACCCCTCCCCCTAGTCCAATTCAGACTAGGACGTGAGGGGGCGCACGGCCTGCCCTAGGCTGCCCCTCTCTCTCCCTTAAAGCCCAATGAGGCCCATATACTCCCCGGCGAATTCTCGTAACTCTCCAGTACTCCGATAAATACCCGAACCACTCAGAACCTTTCTGATGTCCGAATATAGCCTTCCAATATGTCGATATTTACGTCTCAAACATTTTGAGACTCCTCGTTATGTCCCTGATCTCATCTGGGACTCCGAACAACCTTCGGTACATCAAAACACATAAACTCATAATACCGATCGTCACTGAATGTTAAGCGTGCGGACCCTACAGGTTCGAGAACTGTGTAGACATGACCGGGACATGTCTCCGGCCAATAACCAATAGCGGAACCTGGATGCTCATATTGGCTCCCACATATTCTATGAAGATCTTTATCGGTCAAACCGCATAACAACATACGTTGTTCCCTTTGTCATCAGTATGTTACTTGCCCAATTCGATCGTCGGTATCTCAATACCTAGTTCAATCTCTTTACCGGCAAGTCTCTTTACTCATTCCGTAATGCATCATCCCGTAACTAACTCATTAGTCACATTGCTTGCAAGGATTATAGTGATGTGCATTACCGAGAGGGCCCAGAGATACCTCTCCGACAATCGGAGTGACAAATCCTAATCTCGATCTATGCCAACTCAACAAACACCATTGGAGACACCTGTAGAGCACCTTTATAATCACCCAGTTACATTGTGACGTTTGGTAGCACACAAAGTGTTCCTCTGGTATTCGGAAGTTGCATAATCTCATAGTCATAGGAACATGTATAAGTCATTAAGAAAGCAATAGCAACATACTAAATGATCAATTGCTAAGCTAACAGAATTGGTCAAGTCAATCACATCATTCTTTAATGATGTGATACCGTTCATCAAATGACAACTCATGTCTATGGCTAGGAAACTTAACCATCTTTGATTAACGAGCTAGTCAAGTAGAGGCATACTAGTGACACTTTGTTTGTCTATGTATTCACACATGTATTATGTTTCCGGTTAATACAATTCTAGCATAAATAATAAACATTTATCATGATATAAGGAAATATAAATAACAACTTTCTGGCCTAAAAATGCATATTTTTCTAATTCAACTAGAATAGCAAATAAAATACCAAATATATCATAATTTGATTTTAAAATCCTTTCTCCGATATTTCTCTTAATTTGAAGAAGTCATATTATCTTCTCTCTTTTATTTTTAATATTGGCAATAATTGGAGAGCAAATGATAAAATCAAATTGATCCTTTCTTCAAATTTGAAATAAATTCAAATATGATTTTTGTGAAACCTCCAACTCTCTCCTTGGGTCCTTGAGTTGCTTAAGATTTCCAGGATCTCAACCAAATGCAAGAATAAACATGATATGCATATGATGATCTATGTATAACATCCAAATTGAAAATTGGGATGTTACAAACCTACCCCCCTTAAGATGAATCTCGCCCTCGAGATTCGGGTTGGTCAGCAAAAAGGTTTGGGTGGTCTCTACAGAGATCTTCTTCGCGCTCCCAGGTGGCTTCCTCCTTGATATGGTGGCTCCACTAAACTTTGCAAAACTTGATAACCTTGCTGCGAGTAACTCGGCTGGAAAACTCGAGAATCTTGACTGGCTTCTCTTCATAGGTCAAATCGCTGTCTAACTGAATTGCTTCCAGTGGCACTATATCCCTCAGAAGAATATCGGCCATCTCTGCGTGGCACTTCTTCAACTGGGAAACGTGAAAGCATCTTAAACTCCTGAAAATCCATCTGGTAATTCCAGCTTGTAAGCAACTTCTCCCATGCGCTCCAATACTCTATATGGTCCCACAAAACGTCGTGCTAGCTTTCCCTTGACTCCAAAACGCTTAACTCCTCGAAGCGGAGACACACGAAGATATGCTATGTCTCCAACTTTGTAAACTATCTCCTTGCGTTTAGTATCCGCATAACTCTTCTACCTGGACTAGGCTACCTTGAGTCTGTCGCGAATCAACTTAACCTTCTCTTCAGAGTCTTTAATTAAATACGGTATGAATAATTGTCGATCTCCAACTTCATCCCACGATAACGGTGTCCTGCACCTCCTTCCGTACAAAGCTTCAAAAGGGGCCATCTTCAAACTAGCTTGATAACTGTTGTTATAAGAGAACTCTGCATATGGCAAATTGTCATCCCAACTAGATCCATAATCTAGCGCACAAGCTCTCAACATGTCCTCCAGAATCTGATTGACTCTCTCGGTCTGTCCATCTGTCTGTGGATGAATGGTTGTACTGAACTCTAGCCTGGTACCCAAAGTTTCATGCAACTGATACCAAAACTTTGAAGTAAACTGGGTTCCTCTATCTAATACAATGGTCCTCGGAACTCCGTGAAGACATACGATCCTGGTCATGTATATCTTTGCCAACTTAGCACTCGTATAGGTGGTCTTCAGCGGGATGAAATGAGCTACTTTCGTCAAACGATCAACTACAAACCAGATAGAGTCGTAGCCTGAACGAGTCCTAGGTAATCCAGTGATAAAATACATGCCAAGCTTATCCCACTTCCATTCGGGTATCGGCAATGGCTTTAGCAATCCAGCTGGCTTCTGATGCTCTGCCTTAACTCTCTAACATACATCACATACTGCTACATACTGATGTCTACTAAGCAACCTTCTTCTTGTAGACGTTGTTGGGCCTCCAAGTGCAGAGGTTTGTGGGATAGTAGCAAATTTCCCTCAAGTGGATGACCTAAGGTTTATCAATCCGTGCGAGGCGTAGGATGAAGATGGTCTCTCTCAAACAACTCTGCAACCAAATAACAAAGAGTCTCTTGTGTCCCCAACACACCCAATACAATGGAAAATTGTATAGGTGCACTAGTTCAGCGAAGAGATGGTGATACAAGTGCAATATGGATGGTAGATATAGGGTTTTGTAATCTGAAATTATAAAAACAGCAAGGTAACTAATGATAAAAGTGAGCGTAAACGGTATTGCAATGCTAGGAAACAAGGCCTAAGGTTCATACTTTCACTAGTGCAAGTTCTCTCAACAATAATAACATATTTGGATCATATAACTATCACTCATCTGAAATTTGGATGCACAAGCAGTATTCCCGCTTAGTACAGATATTTTGGCTAGCAAAGGATTCTAAAAAGCACACACCACATGTTGGAGGATCTATAACAATATAACTTCTATACAATATACCCAAGCATAACTCATTATGTTGTCTTCCTTGTCCAACTTCAACTAATTTGCTTAGGTTTGAAAATAATTAATGGGGCTCACAATCATAGAAGATGTCTAAGATAGTATATTTATATGTGAAATCTCTCTTCCTTCAATATTCTTTCATGAATTGTTCAAGTGACCAATACAATGCTTACTAACCTTCAATAAATTTACAACCTCTACTTCTTACATGTGAATTCATTACTCCCCATGGGATAAGAAAATGAAACACATATAATTTCAGATTTAGGACATTCAACTCATTCAACCATTTACTCATAGGATATAAGTGAAGCACATGAGTAAATGACAAACTACTCCAAAAAGATACAAGTGAAGATCAAAGAGTAGTTAAATAATTATGTAACTATGTGAAGAATCTCTCTCATTTAAGAATTTCAGATCTTGTTATTTTATTCAAACAGCAAGCAAAACAAAATAAAACAACATGACACTCCAAGCAAAACACATATCATGTGGTGAATAAAAATATAGCTCCAAGTAAAGTTACCGATGGATGAAGACGAAAGAGGGGATGCCTTCCGGGGCATCCCCAAGCTTAGGCTCTTGGTTGTCCTTGAATATTACCTTGGGGTGCCTTGGGAATCCCCAAGCTTAGGCTCTTGCCAATCCTTTTTCCATAGTCCATCAAATCTTTACCCAAAACTTGAAAACTTCACAACACAAAACTCAACAGAAAACTCGTAAGCTCCGTTAGTATAAGAAAATAAAACCACCACTTAGGTACTGTTGTGAACTCATTATAAATTTATATTGGTGTAATATCTACTGTATTCCAACTTCTCTATGGTTCATACCCTCCGATACTACTCATAGATTCATCAAAATAAGAAAACAACACATAGAAAACAGAATTTGTCAAAAACAGAACAGTCTGTAGTAATCTGTATGAAATGTATACTTCTGGAACTCCAAAAATCCTACCAAATTAGAAAGTTCTAAGCAATTTGTGAACCAATCTAGAGCAACAATAATAAGATCAAAAGCACGTTCCTGGGTGCAAAAGTTTCTGATTTTCAATAGGATCAACACAACTATCACCATAAGCTATCCTAAAGGTCTTACTTGGCACTTTATTGAAACAAAAGCTATAAAACATGATTACTACAGTAGCATAATCATGTGAACACACAAAAACGGTAAGGATAAATATTGGGTTATCTCTCAACAAGCACTTTTCTTTAATGCCTTTCTAGCTAGCCATGATGATTTCAATGATGCTCACATAAAAGATAAGAATTGAAACATAATGGGAGCATCATGAAGCATATGACTAGCACATTTAAGTCTAACCCACTTCCTATGCATAGGGATTTTGTGAGCAAACAACTTATGGGAACAATAATCAACTAGCTGTGATGCCCGGGTAATTAAGCTACAGTAATTCCCTGCTAATGATGCCACGTCACCACTCTTATTGTTGTTAACCTCGCGTTAGTTTAAAACGGATTCAAAATGATAATTCAAAATATGGCAAACAACAAAAGTTTTCAAACATCAAAACCAAAATGTTTGGAGTGAACCAAATATTGCATAGGTAATTATGATGGAGAAACCACACCTTTATAAAACGTTTAAATACTATAAGATGAGTAAAACAACAGCAAAAACAACTTATTAAATACCTTTTGTAATTAATAAAATGTCAAAATAATTTATTTGAGGATTAGACTTTTTGTGACTATGGGCTAAGTTGAGATCCTAAATTAGATGCTAAGTGTATATTTTACTAAAACTAAAATAATTGGAAATAAAGTAAAACAGTAAAAAGTAGATAAACAAAAAGAACAGAAAAGTAAAATAACACAAATAAAAAAAGAAACCCCACTGGCCAACTGGGCCAAACGGCCCAGCCGGCCAGCCCAACCAGCCCAGCCCGCCGGCCCACCATTGCCGGCCCACCCCACTCCCCATAACCCCCCCTATCGGTGAAACCCTAACTGACACCCCACCCACTCCTCGCACCCACGCCCCCCCCCCCCGGCTGGATCTGGATCGGGGCGTGATGCCCCGACCCCGCCGCCCGCCGCCGCACCACTATCGACGCCGCCCCGCCGCTCGACGCTGGACCTTCCCACCGGCCTGGCTCCTCCACGTCGTCGTCGTCCACGTCCTCCACCACGAGCACTACTGCCCTGGACCCTACATCCCTCCATGAGCGCCACCCCCATCTCCCTCTCTGACCCCGCGTCGGAGTCATCCTCGACGGGACTCGCTCGCCCGCGTGCTCCCGCAGCTCCGCCCGACCCTTGCCCCGTAGCCTTCCCCGCGACCTGGGGCCCGCGGCCACCCCACCGTGCACAGCGCCAGCACCATGGCCTCCCCGCCCGGCAGCCTCTTCGCCCGTAGCACCGCACTCCCGCCCGAGCGCACACGCCCCCATCCGGCCACTGCTGCCCCTTGCCCAGCGCTCCTTGCCGCGGGCGCCTCTCCACCGGCCACGGCCAGCACGCCCGCTCCGGCCATGGCCTCGCCGTGGCCACCGCCCCCCTGATCCGATGCCTTGCCGGGTCCGCCCGCACCTGGGCGTGTGCCCGCTCAGGCTGTGTCCTGCACCCGCGCCCGCTAAGCGCGCCCGATAGGCGCCTGTGCCTATGACATGTGGGGCCCAGCCCCTGGAACGTTAAAAAAAGAGATATAAAAAATGAACTAAAAATAAATAAATAAATATATTAATTAATTAATTAATTAACTAGATTAATTAAGTTAATTAAATCTTGAATAATTGACTAGTTAAATTTACCTAACCTACTAATTAAACTAAGTAACTTTTAATTAGATATCAATCTATGACAGAATGGACCCAGCGTCAGTTTGACCAAGTCAACTGTTGACTGCTGACATCACCCTGATGTCATGCTGACTTCATAATGGCATTTCCTAATTAAATTAATTCTGTTAATTCTAAAAATGAATTAAATCTTTAAAAATTAATATAAAATAATCCATAACTCGGATGAAAATACTTTGTACATGAAAGTTGCTCCGAACGACGAAACAAATCCGGATACATAGCCCGTTCGACCGCCACACATACCTAGCATAGAAAACACGCAACTTTCCCTATCTGTTTCATCTGTCCGAAAACGCGAAACACCGGGGATACTTTCCCGGATGTTTCCCCCCTTCACCGGTATCACCTCCTACTGCGTTAGGGCACACCTGGCACCGTTACTTGTTACGGCATGCATCGTTATGCATCTATTTGCATTGTATTCATTGTTTCTTCCCCACTCTTCTCTCCGGTAGACTACAAGACCGCGCTGCTGCTGCCTAGTTCGACTACGGAGTTGACGACCCCTCCTTGTCAGAGCAACCAGGCAAGCCCCCCCCCCTGATCACCAGATATCGCCTATTCTTCTCTATACTGCGTGCATTAGAGTAGTGTAGCGTGTTACTGTTCGGTTACTCCTATTCTGTTGCATAGACTGTCATTGTTCCTACAGTCATTGATACCTTACCCGCAATCCTAAATGCTTAGTATAGGATGCTAGTTTATCATCATTGGCCCTACATTCTTGTCAGTCTGCCTTGGTATACTATTGGGCCGTGATCACTCAGGAGGTGATCACGGGTATATACTATACATATATACATACTACAGATGGTGACTAAAGTCGGGTCGGCTCGAGGAGTACCCGCGAGTGATTCACGGATTAGGGGCTGAAAGGACCTTTGTCCCGACGGCCCCCTGTGTGGATCTTTGTGGCGGAGCGACAGGGCAGGTTGAGACCACCTAGGCGAGAGGTGGGCCTGGCCCTGGTCGACGTTCGCGGTTGCTTCATAATAAGACGCTTAACGAGATCTTGGTATTTGATCTGAGTCTGGCCACTGGCCTATACGCACTAACCAACTACGCGGGAAAGATATGGGCACTCGACGTCGTGGTATCAGCCGAAGCCTTCGTGACGTCAGCGACTGAGCGACGCGCGCCAGATTGGACCGTAAGCCTGCTTTGTATTAAGGGGCTAGGTCTGCTTCCGGCCGCGTACGCAACGTACAGGTGTGCAATGGGCAATGGGCCCAGACCCCTACGCGCGTAGGATTTAGACCAGTGTGCTGACCTCTCTGTTGTGCCTAGGTGGGGCTGCGACGTGTTGATCTTCCGAGGCCGGGCATGACCCAAGAAAGTGTCTCCGGCCAAATGGGATCGAGCGTGTTGGGTAATGTGGTGCACCCCTGCAGGGAAGTTGATCTATTCGAATAGTCGTGTCCCTCGGTAAAAGGACGACCCGGAGTTGTACCTTGACCTTATGACAACTAGAACCGGATACTTAATAAAACACACCCAGACAAGTTCCACAGACAACCCGGTGATCGCTTTTCCACAGGCGACGAGGGAAGGATCGCCGGGTAGGATTATGCTATGCGATGCTACTTGGAGGACCTCAATCTACTCTCTCCTACATGCTACAAGACGGAGGTTGCCAGAGGTGTAGTCTTTGATAGGACTAGCTATCCCCCTCTTATTCTGGCATTCTGCAGTTCAGTCCACCGATATTGCCTCCTCACACATATACCCATGCATATGTAGTGTAGCTCCTTGCTTGCGAGTACTTTGGATGAGTACTCACGGTTTCTTTGCTCCCTCTTTTCCCCCGTTTTCCTCTTCTTCTCGGATGTCGCAACCCGATGTTAGAGCCCAGGAGCCATACAGCACCGTCGACGACGACTCCTACTACACTGGAGGTGCCTACTACTACATGCAGGCCGCTGACGACGACCAGGAGTAGTTTGGAGGATCCCAGGCAGGAGGCCTGCGCCTCTTTCGATCTGTATCCCAGTTTGTGCTAGCCTTCTTAAGGCAAACTTGTTTAACTTATGTCTGTACTCAGATATTGTTGCTTCCGCTAACTCGTTTATGTCGAGCACTTGTATTCGAGCCCTCGAGGCCCCTGGCTTGTAATATGATGCTTGTATGACTTATTTTACTTTTAGAGTTGTGTTGTGATATGTTCCCGTGAGTCCCTGGTCTTGATCGTACACGTTTGCTGCATGATTAGTGTACGATTGAATCGGGGGCATCACAAGTTGGTATCAGAGTCGACTGCCTGTAGGAATCCCCCTTCCACACTCCTTGGCCGAAGTCGAGTCTAGACATTGCAAAACTTTTACTAACATGGCTGTGCGGCCCATGGGCCCACGTCGCCATTGGGTGGTATTAGGATCTTTTACTCCTCGATCTGTACTCCGGGATTCTGAACTCTCTTCTATTCGGGTTAAACGATTTTTACTAAAATCTAACTTTAGGTTCTCGAAAATACTTTCTCCCGGAGAGCCCCTTTAGTCCAGATGATCGTCGGCTGCACCAGAAGATTTCGAAGATACTCTCCGATTTTCTCTCGAGACCTTGTGCCCGTTGCTTTTGCAATTCCCTACCACAGAAATATCCCTATGGATAAATACTTACACCTGTCGTGCTTACTTTTATTCCCAGTCGATCTTGTTATTACAAGATACCCCGAGAATATTGTGTGCCTACTGCCTTGTAGTTCTTTGCCACTTGAATACCCCTAAGAGTAATTTCTCGCACTTTTCGAGTATCCGCTCATCCCCAGTTGTTCAGGTGTTTCACAAAAGTCTTTGAAATACTATTCAATCCTCCAAAATCCTTAGCAGCTTTATTGCTCTACAAATACTTGTCTACTAGCATTATGGATGCTTCCCATATATCTGGCAATATTCACTAGTAGTATCTTTTGACACCGTCATTTTGATCCTATTGATTCAACATGTGTGCGAATGCACACAATCATCTATCAACCCTTCTAAATTCTATTTCCGGCTCAGACATCATTTTTGAACATGAGCTGGTTCTCGACCAAACTATTTGTCGTCAATTGTGCCTCTGGTCTATCCAACTTATCCATCCTTGATCAGAGCGACTGCTTCTGATCCTTTGTTTTGGAAATCGTAATTCCTTTGTTATCTAAGCATTGAATTATTCAGATGTTCTATAATATGATGCACGTGCCTTCTTCTTCCTCTGGTTGAGTACCGATGCTCACATCAGATCCCTTGTGGACCATCGGTTCCTTTGTTGGATTTTATTCGACAGTGTCCTTCATATTGAATAACCTTGAGAGCCTTTCCATTGGTATATAATGCTTTTGGTAAATTGTATCATCTGCTTTTGAACAATGCTCTACTTTTGAGCTTGTATTATTTACTCCGAAGTTTGTGGTATATGTTCCCAAGATGCCCTGATGGGTTGAACCTATGCCTTCCTTAATATGTGTGAACTCGGAAGTTTTCACGGGTCATACTCATCTGGTATTTCACCAGGTAAAACTTTCAACACTAATGCCATTATCGAAATGAGAAGTGACTGTAAGGTTATGCTTTGGAGAAGTGGGAGTCGACCTTGAACCTTTGTGTTCATGCACATGGACACGAAGTAGATCCTATCATGGAAGCTTCTTGTAATAATAACTATTTCCTTAATATAATATCCTTGGTATCGGTGAATTGATCCTTTGCAATCGTGGTTCCGACCATATGTTCTTCTTTGATCCCATTTCTCGGGCAAGTTTAAGCATTTTTCTTCTGTGGATCAATACACCTGTCCAACCTTTATTTTGACCTTTCATCGAGTATTACACCCTGGTATCTTGAGATCATCATGGGACTGCATAACTTCTTATGAGTTCTCCATCAAGTACTACATTCTCACTGATTCCAATTTTTCACGGGCTTTGAGTTATTAAACACCCAAAGACACTGATAACTGAACCGAGTCCGCAATACAGTTCAACAACTTTTAGTAATCTTCTTTACTTATGAATTTGTACCCGATCACGCCATTCCTAGCCTGTTCGGCTACATCATTTCCGTGCTAATTTTCATTGTGCTACTGGGTCCTTCTTCCCGGAGCACAAATTTCAACGATGAGCTAAGCTTACGTTGACTTTCCTCGTCATATCATTTTGCCTTGAACAACAAGCTGGATCCTGTGATGTACCCGTGGTTCCAATAACCTTTTGCTTCATCATTCCTTTGACTTGATGTCATCGCCGATCGATTACACCTTCATGAAATATCTCGAGAATTGTGTCATGATCATCATCAACATTCTGAGCTCTTCCAGGATATCAATTGAATTCATGATGGGAAATACCATCCTTGCCCCTTGATGATTTGTGTTATCATCGACAACATCCTTGATTTCCCTCTCAACACAAACTTGTTCATGTTTTGTGTTATACCTTGAGATCCTTGCTACCCAGCATTTGTTCTACTTTACCTTGGAAGTACTACCATCTTTTATGTCAAGAATGTTGTGAGAATTGCTCCACCTCTTAAGAATTCTTGATATAGTAACACTTCTTCCCATCACCATTCTTTCTTGGTGCCCGTGTTGATTCTAACCGGGATACTAACAAGTGAACAGTGCTCCTTGGATTCTATACTTCTAGCAACCCTATTGCCATGAAGTCAATGGTCGATAGTTCATTCTTAGACTATTGGTTATTGAATCACCATTCTCACATTGATCATGCTACCTAAGCCCATATTTCAGGTGCACCTTTCTACCAATGTTTAATTGTGTATGTTTTCCTCGAGCATACATCATTATATCATTTGATCTGACAAATGTTATCTCCTTGTTTAGATAACTATGGAGATCCATCTTTTTGGAAACCTCGATGAGTTGTCGCTGAGTCCATCAGCCACCTCATGCTCTCCTTGGGTTAATGATGAACTCTTGTCTTAGAACTCACTTCCATAGTTCATTTCCCGAGAATCTTACATTGTCATCTCATCAATTGGTGTCGCACCTTCTCTTCTCAGGCATCCTAAGTCTGAGGTACCCTGACACCAATCAGATCTGAATCTCGGTCAGATATGATGGTTTGAACATATTTTCAAGAGTTATAACATTGATCCTCGTATGACCCGATAAGGTGATGTCATGCCTAGCGCACCTGACTGGAGGACCTAGTGTTATAGTTTCCTTTTTAACAAGGTTAACCATTTTTCCATGAGGGAATTGAATGCCTTGTTTAATAAGTTTATCCTGATGGATCCTTTGTGTATCCAAAGTCTGACCTTTGCTTGAAGACCATGTCAATGCTATCTCGAAGCATGTCTGTGGTACTCCGATTTTCAACAAGAACATTTGAAGCCCAATGCTAAATGTTTCCTGCTCAATTATCCAAACACCGTTGTATGGGTAATGCCATGAAATTTCTCTCCCCTTACCTAAAGGGTTTTCTATATTATATCTGGTCATGGATATCATGCTCTGCTTGTCCTTGGGAAGGATATACCCTTGAAATATGTGTTTAAACACATTTTCCTTTCCATTGTTCTGTTTAATATGATAATCATATTTTTCTTTCCATTGGTTGGTTTAACATTTCTTGTGATCTATATGATCTAAGTAGTAATATTCTCCTGCTTATGTAAACACCTCGGTGTACAATTCTGTCAGCAAGACCCTGTTACCATTGTTGATGACATTCCGGTTGCCACCGATGGACAAGAACTTTGCCTATTGGTCCGCCTCGTTCAACGAGTGGGAAAATGGTTCTCTTTGTCCCTCACCCTTGGTACCAACTTTGCTGACATAACTGACAGGCTATCCTCTGACATGCCTTGCTTACATGATTGTGCAAGACGTCACCGCCTTTCCAACTTTTAACCCACATGGTGGGCCCATAACCCACAGTTCCACATGATCGAAACCTGACTCACCTCTACACCTCTTGTTCCCAAGGTTGTTCCTCGCGCGTGGCCTCGTAAGTAATTCATGAGCCACCTTTGGAGAGACCATCAATTCTGGTATCAGACATAATACTTATTCCCGCTGCTTTGAACCCCGTTCACGCCCCGTTTCAGGCATCGAACGTGTGTTTGCCCGCTTGAAACTTCACATGATACCTCCTTACTTTGGTCTCGATATTTTCTTAAGTTTAAATTCGAGAGTTACTTCCGCCATCTTCCTCGATGTTATCGACCAGATAGTCGACCTTGCAGAGGTCCATACTCCCGGAATACCAACCTTTTATTCTTCCGTAAGTACGATGGAGTTCCTGAAGAAAGGACGACAACTTCATCATGATGCATTGATGCATAGGTATGAAGAAATCAACGCTATGGATCGACCTCTTCGAGAAGAGCAACCAAGACCGACAAGATTCGTTAGAATTTCGAAACCAGGCCTTCCCCCCTTAACCCACCTCTTAAATCTCGGGACGAGATTTCTTGTAGTGGAGGAGAATTGTGACGCACGGGTAATTAAGCAACAGTAATTCCCTGCTAATGATGCCACGTCACCACTCTTACTATTGTTAACCTCACGTTAGTTTAAAACGGATTCAAAATGATAATTCAAAATATGGCAAACAACAAAAAATTTCAAACATCAAAACTAAAATGTTCGGAGTGAACCAAATATTGCATAGGTAATTATGATGGAGAAACCACACCTTTATAAAATGTTTAAATACTATAAGATGAGTAAACCAACAGCAAAAACAACTTATTAAATACCTTTTGTAATTAATAAAATGTCAAAATAATTTATTTGAGGATTAGACTTTTTGTGACTATGGGCTAAGTTGAGATCCTAAATTAGATGCTAAGTGTATATTTTACTAAAACTAAAATAATTGGAAATAAAGTAAAACAGTAAAAAGTAGATAAACAAAAAGAACAGAAAAATAAAATAACACAAAAAAAAGAAACCCCCCTGGCCAACTCGGCCAAACGGCCCAGCCGGCCAGCCCAACCAGCCCAGCCCGCCGGCCCACCATCGCTGGCCCACCCCACTCCCCATAACCCCCCTGTCGGTGAAACCCTAACTGACACCCCACCCACTCCTCGCACCCACTCCCCCCCGCTGGATCTGGATCGGGGCGTGATGCCCCGACCCCGCTGCCCACCGCCACACCACTGCCGACACCGCCTCACCGCTCGATGCTGGACCTCCCCGCCAGCCTGCCTCCTCCACGCCGCCGTCGTCCACGTCCTCCATCATGAGCACCACTGCCCTGGACCCTACATCCCTTCATGAGCGCCACCCCCATCTCCCACTCTGACCCCACGCCGGAGTCGTCCTCGACGGGACTCGCTCGCCCGCGTGCTCCCGCAGCTCCGCCCGACCCTCGCCCCGTAGCCTTCCCCGTGGCCTGGTGCCCGTCGCCACCCCGCCGTGCACGGCACCCGCACCGTGGCCTCCCCGCCTGGTAGCCTCTTCGCCCGTAGCACCACGCTCCCGCCCGAGCGCACACGCCCCCGTCCGGCCACTGTTGCCCCTTGCCCAACGCTCCTCGCTGCGGGCGCCTCTCCACCGGCCACGGCCAGCGCGCCCCGCTCCGGCCATGGCCTCGCTGTGGCCACCGCCCCCTACTCCGGCGCCTTGCCGGGTCCGCCCGCACCTAGGCGTGTGCCCGCTTAGGCCGCGTCCTGCACCCGCACCCGCTAAGCGCGCCCGATAGGCCCCTGTGCCTATGACATGTGGGGCCCAGCCCCTGGAAGGTTAAAAAAAGAGATATAAAAAATGAATTGAAAATTAATTAATTAATTAACTAGATTAATTAAGTTAATTAAATCCTGAATAGTTGACTAGTTAAATTTACCTAACCTGCTAATTAAACTAAGTAACTTTTAATTAGATATCAGTCTATGACAGAATGGACCCACGCGTCAGTTTGACCAAGTCAACTGTTGACTGCTGACATCACCCTAATGTCATGCTGACTTCATAATGCCATTTCCTAATTAAATTAATTCTGTTAATTCTAAAAATGAATTAAATCTTTAAAAATTAATATAAAATAATCCATAACTCGAATGAAAATACTCTGTACATGAAAGTTGCTCCGAACGACGAAACAAATCCGGATACATAGCCCGTTCGACCGCCACACATACCTAGCATAGAAAACACGCAACTTTCCCTATCTGTTTCATCTGTCCGAAAACGCGAAACACCGGGGATACTTTCTCGGATGTTTCCCCCCTTCACCGGTATCACCTCCTACTGCGTTAGGGCACACCTGGCACCGTTACTTGTTACGTCATGCATCGTTATGCATCTGTTTGCATTGTATTCATTGTTTCTTCCCCCCTCTTCTCTCCGGTAGACTACGAGACCGACGCTGCTGCTGCCCAGTTCGACTATGGAGTTGACGACCCCTCCTTCTTGCCAGAGCAACCAGGCAAGCCCCCCCCCCTTGATCACCAGATATCGCATATTCTTCTCTATACTGCTTGCATTAGAGTAGTGTAGCATGTTACTGTTCGGTTACTCCTACTCTGTTGCATAGTCTGTCATTGTTCCTACAGTCATTGATACCTTACCCGCAATCCCAAATGCTTAGTATAGGATGCTAGTTTATCATCATTGGCCCTACATTCTTGTCAGTCTGCCTTGCTATACTACTGGGCCGTGATCACTCGGGAGGTGATCACGGGTATATACTATACATATATGCATACTACAGATGATGACTAAAGTCGGGTCGGCTCGAGGAGTACCCGCGAGTGATTCACGGGTTGGGGGCTGAAAGGACCTTTGTCTCGACTGCCCTCTGTGTGGATCTTTGTGGCGGAGCGACAGGGCAGGTTGAGACCACCTAGGCGAGAGGTGGGCCTGGCCCTGGTCGACGTTCGCGGTTGCTTCATAATAACACGCTTAACGAGATCTTGGTATTATATCTGAGTCTGGCCACTGGCCTATACGCACTAACCAACTACACGGGAAAGATATGGGCACTCGACGTCGTGGTATCAGCCGAAGCCTTCGTGACGTCAGCGACTGAGCGGCGCGCGTCGGATTGGACCGTAAGCCTGCTCTTGTATTAAGGGGGCTAGGTCTGCTTCTGGCCGCGTACGCAACATATAGGTGTGCAATGGGTGATGGGCCCAGACCCCTGCACGCGTAGGATTTAGACCGGCGTGCTGACCTCTCTGTTGTGACTAGGTGGGGCTGCGACGTGTTGATCTTTGAGGCCGGGCATGACCCAGGAAAGTGTGTTCGGCCAAATGGGATCGAGCGTGTTGGGTAATGTGGTGCACCCCTGCAGGGAAGTTGATCTATTCGAATAGTCGTGTCCCTCGGTAAAAGGACGACCCGGAGTTGTACCTTGACCTTATGATAACTAGAACCGGATACTGAATAAAACACACCCAGACAAGTTCCACAGACAACCCGGTGATCGCTTTTCCACAGGGCGACGAGGGGAGGATCGCCGGGTAGGATTATGCTATGCGATGCTACTTGGAGGACCTCAATCTACTCTCTCCTACATGCTGCAAGACGGAGGCTGCCAGAGGCGTAGTCTTCGATAGGACTAGCTATCCCCCTCTTATTCTGGCATTCTGCAGTTCAGTCCACTGATATTGCCTCCTCACACATATACCCATGCATATGTAGTGTAGCTCCTTGCTTGCGAGTACTTTGGATGAGTACTCACGGTTGCTTTGCTCCCTCTTTTCCCCCGTTTTCCTCTTCTCGGATGCCGCAACCAGACATTGGACCACAGGAGCCAGACGCCACCGTCGACGACGACTCCTACTACACTGGAGGTGCCTACTACTATGTGCAGGCCGCTGACGACGACCAGGAGTAGTTAGGAGGATCCCAGGCAGGAGGCATGCACCTCTTTCGATCTGTATCCCAGTTTATGCTAGCCTTCTTAAGGAAAACTTGTTGAACTTATGTTTGTACTCAGATATTGTTGCTTCCGCTAACTTGTTTATGTCGAGCACTTGTATTCGAGCCCTCGAGGCCCCTGGCTTGTAATATGATGCTTGTATGACTTATTTTACTTTTAGAGTTGTGTTGTGATATCTTCCCTTGAGTCCCTGATCTTGATCGTACACGTTTGCGTGGATGATTAGTGTACGATTGAATCGGGGGCGTCACACTAGCATAGGAAGGCAAAACAAGCATAACTGCAAGACTTTTAGCACATAGAGGGGAAACTTGATATTATTGCAATTCCTACAAGCATATGTTCCTCCCTCATAATAATTTTCAGTAGCATCATGAATGAATTCAACAATATAACCAGCACCTAAAGCATTCTTTTCATGATCTACAAGCATCGAAAATTTACTACTCTCCACATAAGCAAAATTCTTCTTATTCGGAATAGTGGGAGTATCATAAGAGACTCGAATACTATAAATTGTTTACAGATTAAAAGAGTAATGTTCAGAAAAAGGGTAATCATAATCATGACAAGTTTTATGAATATAATCATCACTACTTTTTATAGCATAAGTTTCATCACAATAATCATCATAAGTAGCAACTTTGTTCTCATCATAATCGATTGAAACCTCTTCCAAGATAGTGGAATCATCACTAAATAAAGTTGACACTCTTCCAAATCCACTTTCATATTCATCACAATAAGATTCAACATCCTCCAAAATAGTGGGGTCATTAAGTCCTAAAGTTGACACTCTTCCAAACCCACTTTCATCAATATAATCATCATAGGTAAGAGGCATGCTATCATCATAACAACTTTGCATATCAAAACTTGGGAGGCTGAAAATATCATCTTCATTAAACATAGCATCCCCAAGCTTGGGACAAACATTAATTTTAGCAAATATATTCTCAAATACGTCATCCTCATCAAACATAGCTTCCCCAAGCTTGGGCCTTTTCATATCATAAGCATAATCACGCTCATCATTAATAGTATGGATAGCACCAATAGTATAGCAATTATCATCATCACAATGAGTAGTAGGAGCAACATCATTTGGGAGGGATACCTTTTTACCTTTGATTCTCCGTTTTTTTCTTTTTCTTCTTCACATTATGTGTGGGTTCAACCCTCTTCTTTGAGCTCCTTATTGATGAGATTAGTTGAATAGAAAGCTCCTCCTCGTTACCTGATTCATCATAAGAAATAATAGGAGGAGATTGGGAAGTCTCTTCCCTTTCATTACTATTCTCTTCATCTTCCGTTTGCTTTCTTTTCTTTAGGTAATTGCAATATAATGATTTTCAATGCAATTCACTGCACAATACATAAAAATCTTCTCTAGATCAAAATCAAGAAATCTCTTAAGGGCAAATTCTGGAAAATTCTTAGTTGCACATTTCAGTTCTTCATAACCCAAAAGCAAACTAAGTTTATTATGATGTGCAAGGGAAATCAAGTCATCACAATTTTTGGACACGATTCGATCATGAAACAATTTGCATTGGAGATTTAAATGACCATGTTCATTGCAAAGTTCACAAGGATCGCGAAATTTTTTGAGTTTTTCAGCACAAACATCAAGACTTTCTTGCAACAATTTAGTTTCTAAATGCTTATGCCTCTTGCAATATCTATTTTCCCTGTTTGGTGTGTACTTGCAAATACAATGTACTCCACAAAAATCGACATGCTTATAGGAGACATTTTCATCATAACTAGTGCAATCATCATTAGTACTATGGATATTCAAGGAGTTCATACTAACAACATTGCAAGCATGCTCATCATTCAAACATTTAGTACCAAACATTTTATAGACTTCTTCTTCTAGCACTTGAGCACAATTTTCCTTTTCATCATACTTATGAAAGATATTAAAAAGATGAAGCGTATGAGGCAAACTCAATTCCATTTTTTGCTAGTTTTCTTTTATAGACTCAACTAGTGATAAACAAGAAACAAAAAGATTCGATTGCAAGATCTAAAGATATACCTTCAAGCACTCACCTCCCCAACAACGGCGCCAGAAAAGAGCTTGATGTGTACTACGCAACCTTCTTCTTGTAGACGTTGTTGGGCCTCCAAGTGCAGAGGTTTGTAGGACAGTAGCAAATTTCCCTCAAGTGGATGACCTAAGGTTTATCAATCCGTGGGAGGCGTGGGATGAAGATGGTCTCTCTCAAACAACCCTACAACCAAATAACAAAGAGTCTCTTGTGTCCCCAACACACCCAATACAATGGAAAATTGTATAGGTGCACTAGTTCGGCAAAGAGATGGTGATACACATGCAATATGGATGGTAGATATAGGTTTTTGTAATCTGAAATTATAAAAACAGCAAGGTAACTAATGATAAAAGTGAGCGTAAATGGTATTGCAATGCTAGGAAACAAGGCCTAAGGTTCATACTTTCACTAGTGCAAGTTCTCTCAACAATAATAGCATATTCGGATCAATCTATAAAAGAGTTCGTACTAGAATAACACCTTAATACACAAATCAACCAAAACCCTAATGTCACCTAGATACTCCAATGTTACCTCAAGTATCCAACGGCATGATTATACGATATGCATCACACAATCTCAGATTCATCTATTCAACCAACACAAAGTACTTCAAAGGGTGCCCCAAAGTTTCTACCGGAGAGTCAAGACGAAAATGTGTGCCAGCCCCTATGCATAAGTTCATTGAACCCGCAAGTTGATCACCAAAACATACATCAAGTAGATCATGCGAATATCCCATTGTCACCACAAATAAGCACGGCAAGACATACATCAAGTGTTCTCAAATCCTTAAAGACTCAATCCGACAATACATCTTCAAGAGGAAAACTCAATTCATCACAAGAGAGTAGAGGGGGAGAAACATCATAAGATCCAACTAAAATAGCAAAGCTCGCGATACATCAAGATCATATCACCTCAAGAACACGAGAGAGAGATCAAACACATAGCTACTGGTACATACCCTCGGCCCCGAGGCTGAACTACTCCCTCCTCGTCACGGAGAGCGCCACGATGATGAAGATGGCCACCGATGATGGATTCCCCCTCCGGCTGGGTGCCGGAACGGGCTCCCGAGAGGTTTTTGGTGGCTACAGACGCTTGCGGCAGCGGAACTCCCAATCTATTCTGTTCCCTGAAGGTTTTAGGGTATATGGACTTATATAGGCGAAAGAAGTCGGTCAGGGGAGCCTCGAGGGGCCCACGAGGGTGGAGGGTGCGCCCAGGGGGTGGGCACGCCCCCCTGCCTCATGGCCTCCTCGAAGCTTCCCTAACTTCAGCTCTACGTCTCCTGGATCATGTTCGTTCCAAAAATCACGCTCCCGAAGGTTTCATTCCATTTGGACTCCGTTTGATATTCCTTTTCTTCGAAACACTGAAATAGGCAAGAAAACAGCAATATGGGTTGGGCCTCTGGTTAATAGGTTAGTCCCAAAAATAATATAAAAGTGCTTAGTAAAGCCCATAAACCTCCAAAATAGATAATATTATAGCATGGATGCTTCATAAATTATAGATACGTTGGAGACGTATCACATACTCGGCTATATCTTTCTTCAATCCTGTCCACCGGAAACTTTCCTTCAAATCCAGATACATCTTAGTGTTTCCTAGGTGAATCGAGTACGGCGAATCATGTGCCTCCAGCAGAATCAACTTCCTGATCTCGGGGTCATTAGGCACATATATGCGATCCTCAAACCATAAAGTGTCGTGATCATCCTCACGAAATCCTTTAGCCTTTCCTTTGCGCATCCTTTCCTTTATCTTGGCAATCTCCTTGTCAGTCATCTGGGCTTCTCTGATCTTACCCAACAAAGTGGACTGAATTTCCAATGTTGCAACATAACCTCTCGGAACTATCTCCAAACACAGCTCTCGAAGATCATCTACTAACTCCTTAGGTAATCCTTCCGTTATGAGCGTTTTAACATAACTCTTGCGGCTCAACGCATCTGCTACGACATTGGCCTTTCCGGGATGATAGTGCAATTTCATATCATAATCCTTGATGAGCTCCAACCATCTCCTTTGCCTGAGGTTCAACACCTTCTGCGTGAAGATGTATTTCAAACTCTTATGATCCTGTATACCTCACAATGGTTTCCGATGAGAAAATGTCTCTATGTCTTCAGCGCATGCACTACGGCTGCTAACTCCAAATCATGTGTAGCATAATTCAGCTCATGAGGTTTAAGCTGTCGTGAGGCATATGAAACAACTCTCCCGTCCTGCATAAGTATAGCTCCAAGTCCTTAGCGTGAAGCGTTGCAATATACTTGATAATCTTTACATTGGTCTGGAAGAATCAGCATTGGGGCTGTAACCAAACGTTTCTTCAACTCCTGAAAACTGGCTTCACACTCCTCAGTCCATTTAAACTTGGTGTCCTTCTTCAATAACTCCACCATGGGCTTTGCAATTCTAGAGAAATTCTCAATGAACCTCCAATAGTAACCTACAAGTCCAAGAAAACTCCTGATCTTGCTAACTGATGTGGGTGCCACCCATTTAGTAAATGAAGCAACCTTGGTGGGGTCTACTGCTATTCCTTCTCCGGATATAACATGTCTGAGAAATCCAACTTCCTTTAGCCAAAACTCACATTTGCTGAACTTGGCATACAACTGATGTTCTCTGAGCTTCTCAAGAACCAAACGCAAATGCTTCTTATGCTCCTCTTCGTTCTTCGAGTAGACCAATATATCATCAATGAACACCACGACGAACTTATCCAAAAACTCCATAAACACTTTGTTCATCATGTTCATGAAATAGGCAGGCGCGTTTGTCAGACCAAATGACATAACGGTATACTCATATAGCCCATACCTTGTGGTAAAAGCTATATTTGGTATATCCTGCTCTCGAATCTTCAACTGGTGATAACCTGATCGAAGATCGATCTTAGAGAAAACTTTAGCTCCTTGCAACTGGTCAAACAAATCATTGATCATCAGTAGTGGGCATTTGTTCTTGATCGTCACCTCATTCAACGCACGATAATCAACAACCACCCTTAAAGATCCATCCTTCTTCTCCACTAGAAGCACTAGGGCTCCCCAAGGTGATGAACTAGGTCGAATGTAACCTTTCTCCAGTAACTCCTTTATCTACTTCTTAATTTCCTCCAAATCTTGTGTGGGCATCTGATACGGTCTCTTTGATATTGGCCCGGTGCCTGGCAAAATCTCAATCAAAAACTCAATGTCTCTATCCGGTGGCATGCCTGGTAACTCCTCCGAAAATATGTCGGGGTAGTCCTTCACCACTGGCACTTCCTCCTGTACAACTCCTGATAAGGAATTCACTTGAGTCCTCCTCGTCACATGCCGGGATACATACTTGATCCTCTTTCCTTCTAGGGTGGTGAGAAGAATTGATTTACTGGCACAGTTAATGTTTCCTTCAAACTTGGATAGCCAATCCATTCCCAGTATCACATCCAATCCTTGTGACTCCAGAACAATTAGGTCGGTGGGGAAAACATGTCTACCTATGGTTAGTGGCAACTGATAGCATCCCTTACTAGCCATATACTCTGCTCCTGGGGAACTTACTAACATAGGTTACTTAAGGGCTACGTTTGGCAGGTTACACTTATCCACAAATCCCCTTGATATGTATGAATGCGATGCACCAGTATTGAAAAGAACAAGTGCAGTAAATGCATTAATCAAAAACTTACCGACAACTGCGTCGGGTTGATCCTCAATCTCCTCCACGCTGATGTGGTTCACCTGTCCTTTTGTGAAGGGGTTGGGCTTCTTGGCAGAACCTCCATTGCCATTTCCATTCTTCGCTTCAGGACATTCAGTGGCATAATGTCCAGTCTTCTGGCACTTGAAACAGGTAATGTGGCTCAGATCCCTCTTGGCTGGTGTTGAAGGGTTGGAACGGTTCTGGCTGCTGCTTCCTCCATTTCCATTGCCATTCTTGGGGCCAATGTGGTTGTGCGAACTTCCTCCATTGTGCGTATGTCCTCCATGGTTATGGCCTCCATGGTTGTGGTTATGTCCTCCAGAGTACGGGGAATAGCAGGGCTTCTCCTGAGCTCCTGAAGTGTACCTCCCCTGTCCATATTTTCTCTTGTGATTGTCAATCTATTGCTGCTTGCCTTCAATCATGAGAGCCTAGTCTACCAACTCCTGGTAGTTGTTGAATGTTGCCACCATCAACCGCATGCTCAGCTCATTGTTTAGTCCTTCTAGAAACTTCTCCTACTTAGCGGCATCTGTGGCTACGTCATCAGGGGCATAGCGTGCTAACTTGCTAAACTCATCCACATACTGGCCCACTGTACGTCCTCCTTGGCACAAGTTGCGAAACTGGTGCTTCTTCATGCTCATAGCTCCTGCTGAAACATGGGAAGTACGGAAAGCCTGCTGAAACTGATCCCATGTAACAGTGTCAATGGGGTAAGTGGCTGTGAAATTCTCCCACCATGATGTTGTGGGTCCATCAAGCTGATGTGCGGCAAAACGCACTCTCTCCGCATCTATGCATCCTGCAGTGGTCAACTCTCTTCCAATCTTGCGGAGCCAATCATCTGCAACAATCGGCTCGGTGCTACTATAGAACACCGGCGGATTCAACCTTAGAAAACGGGCTAGGTGATCAACAGGGGGTGGTGGTGGTGGGTTGTTGTTGTTGTTGTTGTTGTTGTTGCCTTGGTTCAGGTTCTGAACTAGTATCTGCATCAAGGCATTCTGCTGCTAGATCAACTGAGTGAGCTCTAGTCGGAAGGAAAATCCATTGTCATGTCTCGGAGGCATCTGATGGGTTAGAAGGGGTGAGAAAATAGAACAGAACAAGGTCTAAGAGAGATTCACTACCCAAAATGCTCATGAGACAAACACAATCAATTTCACTTCAATCAACACAAGGTGGTCTAACCTATGATTGCAAACTCGGTCGTTGCTAACCACTTGGAGGGAAATACTACTAGTTATAATGGTGGTCATCTAGAAATTTTCATCAGAGGAAGACTCCATGATATCTGCTCCAGCTTCGTCAATGTAGTCGTCATTGCTATCAACATTTGCATCACTATCCATGTCGGTATCGTCCAGGATGATGTAGTCCTCCGAATGGATCTCCGTTGCTTGCTTGATATTCTCCACTGATATTCCCATCTTCCTCTTCAGGTCTTCATGATTCTCCAATAGTACGGCAATCTCCTCCTCGTATCCATCACGTGTAGACTTGAGTTCCTCTTCTAGATCATTGTTTCTCTTCACCAGTTTCTTGATCTTCTTCATGTGGATAATTTGTTGATTCTCCTGTCGACGAATATGATCTCCCATCTCATGAATGTAGGTTGCAATGGATCCATCCCTCCTGGTATGAATCATCTCCCATTTGTCATCTCAGCGGCCACATATTTGTTAAATGGTATTCTCCAGCTCCTTATGGTACACCTCACATATGCGTCCAAAGGTGATATGTGCGGCCATGCTCTTTCCTATACTCCGGTTTGGTGCATCCAGGTAGAAATCAATAGGCTCCATTGTTGGCGCAAAGGTCCTCCCAGGTACCCAGACTCTGATCTTCCAGCGCTCCTCTTCCAGTACAGATGTAGAGAAAGTCCCCGTGAAGCTTGGTAGTCTGATGTTCAAATACTTAGTGACTTCCTTCAAGTGGCGTCCGAAAGGGGTGTCGTCATACGGCTGAGTGAACTTGTTCCTGGGATCTGCCATCTATCTGGTAGAAATAGAGGAGAATTAGAAATGAGTAGGGAAGAGAAATCTTGTGGCTTATTCTAATGGTCGCGTCCTATAGTCAGCGTGTGCTCTAATACCATCTTGTAGCGACCAGACCTCAAACAGTCAAGTCCTTGTGCATCAGTGTCATCCCTGGATTAGTAATGCTGAGACGCACAGTACTCGAGGAATTATAACAGAGTTTTAATCACACACTTATTACATTGAGTCCTCATAAAGAGTATGATTACACAAAAATATCATGGCTGAAGGCCATCTAACTAGATAACTACGGAAGCTTCAAAGGTAAATGAGTCCATAAACTCCAACGGCATAGCTGAGTGCAAAACAATGACCTATCGCACCTTATTCATCGTCTAAGTAGTCTGCAACATGATACGTTGCAGCCATGTAGGCCAGCACATTGAATATGTTGGCAGAGTTACACTGTAAAGTAATGAAATGCAAGAACTATATCAACATGCAACATTTGGCTGGTGGAGGCTGTAAGTTTCATGGTTTTGCATAAAGCTAGTTTTCCCTACAACAAAGGAATAAACTTATTTAACTACTCCCAAGTTACCCATTATTTGAGAAGGTAACCCCAACTCAAATCCCAATTAAAAATATCATCATTAAACCCAATTCAATTAATTTAAAGTAATTTGATGAGATCACATCAATAGATTCAAGTACTAGATCAAGATGTCCATAACCGGGGACACGGCTAACCATGATTAGTTTATACACTCTGCAGAGATTACACAGTTTTCCCCACAAGACTCGACCGCATCCATGATCGGATGATCGAGACATAGCCTTTCTAAAACATTAACTCTCTACTTCGGGTGGACCAATACATCTATTTTCCCCTACATCTGCTAGTCCACCTCTTCAAGAGCTCACGCAACTTACTCAACTATGCCAGAGCCCATAATGGCTTGTGGCTGCACACGGAAATTTCTAGCATGAATAATCGTATGATCCCTTTGAGCCTAGGTGGCATTCCGTAGGATAATCACACGGTTACTCCAGGATTTCCAAAAATAGGCAACACTAGGTTCCCCAGTTGCCTCAACCAATCCACCAAGATGTATATTAAAGTTGCCACCTTAAAGTTATCCATGATTAAATAACTCTCAAACTTCCTTGTGTGAATCACGATCCAATCCCCGTCTACAAGCATGGCTAAGCAATAAATAAACATAACGTATATTCCCGGGGTGATCAAAAGGTATTAGGTTCCTACCTCAAGCACTACAACCAAAACCACATGTTCCCAATCCTACTCATGCAAATATTTGAGGGGCAGAACTAATGCATAGTAAAAACTGGGTATAAAAGAGTATGATCAAAGTGTAACTTGCCTTGCTGACGATCTACAAACTCTAGAGATTCATAGTAACAAGCTTCGCACACTGGGTAATCTAGCGTAGACAAACAATAGCATACATAAGCAATCCCTCAATGGAAGCACGAGAAAAACCAAGAAAAGATCCAAATCGAGCACGAAACAAGCAAACGGCTTAAACTAACATAAGTTAAACCTAACAGCAATATTAACATGTGAATTAGATCTTAACAGTAGGTACAAGTGATTAGCTACGGTTTGCAACAAGATTCAACTCAAACGAAGCAACGAAACTCAAAATACGAACGAAACAAGATCTTTTACTAATATGGACTAAACTCAAATTTTACAGTACCAAAATCATGTTCAAGTTGGTTAACTGGAAAGAACAGAATGATACGAAGATTTAGGCGCTGGTTTCATCTAATTTGGATAAACGAGTAAAAAGTTATGCTAGTTTAAAGATCAGAGGCTAAATCACGATAAAAATATTCGCGGATAGGTCCCTAGCCGAAAATAAACTAAAAAGAAAAACCTACGGCGCGAATGCTAGTTTAAAGATCAGGGGCTAAATCACGTTAAAACGAACGAATGAACGGACGTTCGTTAAATAAATAAACCGAAACTAATCGGTCTGGAAAAAAATGAACGAAAAACCAGAAAAAAAAAACAATCGGTCCTTTACCGATCAAGGGCGGCGACGGGTCAACGGCGGCGGCGGAATCCGGCGGCTCTGGCGACGGGAGTCGGTGGCGGGCAACGGCGTGGGGCTGCGCAGGCGGCGGCGAGCGGCGCGGCAGGGCGCCGGCGAGCGCAGGCGGCGGCGGCGGCTGCGGCGAGCGGTGGCGCTGCTGCTGCTGCTTGCAGCGGCGGGAGGAGGTCGCGCGGCAGGGTTGAGGAGAGGTGGCGGCGCGCGCTATATAATGGCCCTCGGTGCGGGGCGGGGTTGAGGAGAGGTGGCGGGGCGGAGGAGGGGCCGACCTCGGGACGGAGTCCTGGTCGGCGACGGCGGCGCGGCTGTGTCCCAGCCGGACTCGGGGCGGGCGGCAGAGGCGGCTGGCGCGGTCGGGCCGGCCTGGCTCGGCTGGGCCTTCGGCCGAGTCGGGCGGAAAGATTTTTTGTTTTTTTAAATAATTTCGCCCGAAAGAAAAATTCCTAATAAAATATTAAAAAATTCTAAAAATGCCAAAAATAATTTTCATCTAAATAAAATATTTAGAACAAAGTGAAAATTTTTCTAGCCTAAAGTGCAATTTTCAAAAATGCATGTTTTTCTAATTCAAAAAAATCATAATTTGATTTTAAAATTCTTTCTCCAATATTTCTCTTAATTTGAAGAATTCATATTATCTCTCTCTTTTATTTTTAATATTGGCAATAATTGGAGTGAAAAATAATAAAACCAAATTGATCATTTCTTCAAATTTGAAATAAATTCAAATATGATTTTTGTGAAACCTCCAACTCTCTCATTGGGTCCCCGAGTTGCTTCAGATTTCCAGGATCTCAACCAAATGCAAGAATAAACATGATATGCATATGATGATCTATGTATAACATCCAAATTGAAAATTGGGATGTTACACCTGTCGTGGTTGCAAATGTTACTATTTTAATGGACTTTGTTATTCTTGATATTCCCGAGGATGACAGTATGTCGATCATACTTGGTAGACCTTTTTTGAATACTGCAGGGGCTGTTATTTATTGCAACAAGGGCAATGTCACTATTCATGTTAATGGTAATGAGCATACGGTACACTTTCCGAAGAAACAACCTCAATTTAATAGCATCAATTCTATTGGAAAATTTTCAACTATTGCCATTGGGGGTTTTGAATTCCCTATTCCTACTGTCAAAAAGAAATATGATATTCTTATTGTTGGGGACATGCATATCCCCGTTGAGGTAACCTAGTGTTATTCGAAAATTCTTCGGTTTCATGTCATTCAGAAGAAGTTTGTTAATAAGACTTGATCAACCTTGTTAATGGATTCCTCTTGATGGGCATGAGATGGATCAATTTAGAAAGCACAACTTTCTGTACCCACTTCTTACTTTCTATTATTTAGATTAAATAAAGCAAAAATAATATTATTCATCTGTTTCTTGAATTATCCGTGCAATAAAAAAATGTCCCAAAAATAAAAGTTCTCCAAATGCCCTAAAATTTTAGTATGGTTTTTATAGAATACTTGAGAATTTTTTGCACTGAGAACACACCAGGGGGTTGCACTAGTGGACCACAAGCCCTGGGGGCGCGCCCACCCCCCTGGGCGCGCCCTGGTGGCTTATGGGTTCCACATGGATCCCCCTCACTTATTCCAACACCCATCCACTTCATCTTCCTCCAGAAAAAATCCCAACATTGGTCAAACCCGTGTTCTAGCTCATTTTGCTGCCATTTTCAATCTCCTAGCTCAAAGCTTCATTCGCAAAATTATTTTGGGGGATTGTTCAACGGTATGTGACTCCTCCAATGGTCCACTTAGTTTTTGTTCTAGTGCTTTATATATCGCAAATTTTTGCTGGTGTGGTGACCTTGCTCTTGAGCTTGCATGTAAAATTTATATGGTCGAAAGAAGTTTTGATGCATGATATAGCCTCCAGGCACTTGTGGGAGTAGTTGCTATCAATTTTTTTGAGTTTGGTTCACTTCTATTTTGAGTCACTAAAAAATTTTAAAAAAATTCAGAGAAAAGGAAAGAAATGATGAAGAGATGGTTAAGGGGTTCTTCAAGCCAGAAACCAAGTGAGAAAGAAAATGAGGAGAAGAAGAAGCCCAAGTATAATCTTCCGCGTCCGGCGGAGGTTCAGCCATGTGAATGGCCAAGCGATGCATTCTTGAAAGCGGCCAGAATTTACGATGATTTCTATTATTTCACTGAGAATGCAGGCATCACCGACTTCCTCCATGATAAGTGTGATCAATACCTTCTACTCACTAATACCTTCATGCAAAATTTTCACTTTCATTCTAGGGAAGAACCTCCTATGGTAGAATTTCACTTGTACGATGTGCCCAAGCGAATGTCACTTTATGATTTTTGCAATGTTTGCAAAATACCTTATGAGGGCAACGTCATAGAGCCACGTCCTAGGGACGTGGAGGATTTTATTGATGAGGTTACTATGGGAGAAGAGAGAGGAGCGTCGGAAGCGAGAGTGGCTAGCTTACATTTTCTTGTTTTGTGCTATTATTCATTATTTGCTGGGAGATGTTTGATTGGTCGTGGGGAAACCTGAGGCCTTAGTGCCCCTGACCTTGCTATTTGGCGCCATGCCTTATATCGTGGTAGAACTTTTAGTTTGGGTGCCATTGTTTCTCGACGGTTGAACACAAACCGTTCAAAGGGTCCCATCGTTGGAGGTATCTATGCTCCCGCCTTGCTAAACATTTTGAAATACCTATTAGGCTAGATGGAAAAGGAAGAAATGTTGTTACCCACTAAGTATTTAGACTATGATAGTATGGTAGCACATGATTTCATTACCAAAGATGATGACAAGTGGCTCATCTATAACTTAGTATTCAGTCAGGGTACCTATCAGATTATTACTTTGCCTGCACCTTCTTTGTTCGATATTCATTCATGCAGGTACATCATTATGTTCGACGACATTTATGCATGTTGGGAGCGGACGCGATCACCAGCCCCTGAGCCAACACTATCACCTGATCCGTACCTGGAGCCTGTTTATCAGTGGGAGCCGCAGGAGCCCACCAACCAGTGGAACCCTCAAGACCCTCCGGAGTATCAAGGAGAGGATTATTTCCAGTCGTGGTCATAGACCAACTTAGGCCAAAAGCCTAAGCTTGGGGGAGTAAGTATTTCTCACCGACTTTACATTCATGCTCACGCACTTATTTCACTTGTCGGTATTCATACTTTTTCATTGTATCATCCATGCTAATTTATTCTCTTTTCTTGCTTTCTTCTTGTGTGTTTGAATAACTTTGAGAAAATTCAAAAAAAACTAGTTTGCTTCTTTTTAGTTTTCTTTCCAGTTTATTTAGTAATAGTACTTAAATAAAACCCAAAAAGATTTCTCATTCTTCTTTTGCTTGTTGGGAGCTTTCCCGTGTAAACAGTTTTTCTTGTTCTTGTTTCACTTTGTTTAGAAAAACAAGAACTCAAAAAAATATTTCAATGTGTTTCTTTGAAATTCTTTTTCTTTTCTTTGGGTCGAGAGGAGAAGACCACGATGAAAATGTTGAGTGGCTCTCATATGCATTATTGTTGATCTAACAAAGAGCCCATATTACCTTGTCTTCTCCTTTGAATAAATGTTTGCAGGTTCCAGCTTAGTCCAATGCACGTGCACTATTATTATTATCCACATCGTTCGGTTGTGCAAGTGAAAGGCAATAATGACGATATATGATGAAATGATTGAGATGAGAAAAAGCTGGTATGAACTCGACCTATTTTGTTTTTGTAAATACGATTAGTTCATCGTTCTTAATTTGGCCCATTGTGAATTAAACATGTTTGCAATGACAATTAGAGATTATAGTTACCCATGCCATGCTTAATTAGCTAGGAGTTTGTAATGGTTTACCTTGCGTGCCAACATGCTTTTAAAATGGTTGTGATGTAGTATTATAGGATGGTATCCTCCTTAGAATGATTCGAGTGGCTTGACTTGGCACATGTTCACGCATGTAGTTGAAACAAAAACAACATAGCCTCCATGATATTTATGTTCACGGTGATTTATATCCTACTCATGCTTGCACTCAATGTTGGTTAATCTCAATGCATGTTTATGACCGTTCTCGCTCTCTAGTTGGTCGCTCCTCAATCTTTTGCTAGCCTTCACTTGTACTAAGCGGGAATACTGCTTGTACATCCACTTCCATAACCCAAAGTTGTTCCATATGAGTCCACCATACCTACCTATATACAGTGTTTACCTGCAGTTCCAAGTAAATTTGCAAGTGCCAAACTCTAAACCTTGAAATAATAATCTGTTTTGTATGCCTGAATCGCTCATGTAGCGACTGGGGGCTGTCAGTATCTTCCATGCTAGGTGGGTTATTCTCACGATGAGTGTTGATTCACTTGTCATTCACGAGAAAGTGGCTGGTAATCGGGATGCCTAGTTCCATGCTCGAAATCAAATCAAAATATAACTTCAAAACAAAACTCCCCTAGGACTGTTGTTGGTATGGATGGTACCCATTGTTTTGGACTAGCCGGGGAGTGTGATTGTTGGTGGAGGGGGGTAAGAACTTTACCATTCTGTTTGGGAACCGCCTATAATTTATCTAGCATGGAAGATAGTGAGATCTCTTGGTTGTTATGTTCACAATGAAAGAATACCGCTCAAAACTTTATTCATCTCTGTTTCAAAAGCTCGAGCTCGGGTACCTCTGCAAATCCCTGCTTCCCTCTACGAAGGGCCTATCTATTTACTTTTATTGTTGAGTCATCATCCTCTTATAAAAAGCACCAGTTAGAGAGCACCACTGTCATTTGTATGCTTTGCTATTAATTGATATTAAGTATGAGTGTGACTGGATCTCTTTTGCCATGAATTATAATGTCTAGTCAGTCCTTGATCTTCAAGGGTGCTCTACATTTATGTTTTGCGGTCTTAGAAAGGGCTAGCGAGATACCATTTTGTCATATCATATCATGATTGTTTTGAAAAGGTGTTTTCATCTGAGATTTTATTATTATTGCTCGCAAGTTGATTATGTCATTGATATTAGTAAATGTGGGACCTAAATGTTATGGTGAATATGGTTAGTTCATAATCTTTGCTGAAAACCTAAATGCTAGCTAGACATATTTGCAACAATAAGATCAAATCGAGTTTGTAAAAGTTTTCTTTGTCACTTTTAGTTTGTCAACTGAATTGCTTGAGGACAAGCAATGGGTTAAGCTTGGGGGAGTTGATACATATCCATTGTATCTACTTTTCCAAACTCTTTTGCCCTTGTTTTGGACTCTAATTTGCATGATTTGAATGGAACTAACCCGGACTAACGTTGTTTTCAGCAGAATTGCCATGGTGTTATTTTTGTGCAGAAATAGAAGTTCTCGGAATGACCTAAAAAATTACGGAGAATATTTTTGGAATATATAAAAAATACTCACGAAAGAATCAACAAGAGGGGGTCCACTCATTGGCCAGAAGCCTGGGGCGCCCCCCTGGGGAGCGCCCTGGTGGCTTGTGGGCCGCATGGACCTCCTCCAACCCTAATTACAACACTATATATTCACATCCGGAGAGAAATAAATCAGAGAGAAGGATTTATCGCGTTTTACGATACGGAGGCGCCACCACCTCCTGTTCTTCATCAGGAGGGCTGATCTGGAGTCCGTTAGGGGCTCCGGAGAGGGGGATTCATCTCCATCATCATCACCAAACTTCCTCCATCACCAATTTCATGATGCTCACCACCATGTGTGAGTAATTCCATCATAGGCTTGTTGGACGGTGATGGGTTGGATGAGATTTATCATGTAATCGAGTTAGTTTTGTTAGGGTTTGATCCCTAGTATCCACTATGTTCTGAGATTGATGTTGCTATGACTTTGCTATGCTTAATGCTTGTCACTAGGGCCTTAGTGTCATGATTTTAGATCTAAATCTATTATGTTTTCATGAATATATTTGTGTTCTTGGTCCTATCTTGCAAGTTGTAGACACCTATTATGAGTTACGATCCTCGTACCCCAAGGTGACAATAATTGGGATTCTTACAAGTGATTACCGGTTTGAGGAGCTCATGTATTCACTAAGTGCTAACGCTTTGGTCCGGTTCTCTATCAAAAGGAGGCCTTAATATCCCTTATTCTCCATTAGGACCCCGCTGCCACGGGAGGGTAGGACAAAAGATGTCATCAAGTTCTTTTCCATAAGCATGTATGACTATATATGGAATACATGCCTACATTATATTGATGAATTGGAGCTAGTTCTAAGTCACCCTAGGTTATAACTGCTACATGATGAATATCATCTGACACAATTATCATTGCTAATCCATTGCCTATGAGATTTTCACATATTGATCATTGCCAAGTTACTTTCGTTGCTACTACTATTACAATCACTACAAAACTACAACTATTACTTTTGCCACCGTTACCGTTACTTCCATACTACTTTGCTACTAAACACTTTGTTGCAGATATTAAGTATTTCAGGTGTGGTTGAATTGACAACTCACCTACTAATACTTGAGAATATTCTTTGGCTCCCCTTGTGTCGAATCAATAAATTTGGGTTGAATACTCTACCCTCAAAAACTGTTGTGATTCCCTATACTTGTAGGTTATCAGTGTGCTTAGATAATCTTTCCAACATTTGATCAATATAAAGCAAAGGGTATTGATCTTTTCTAGTTGCTTTATTTAATTTTCTAAAATCAATTACCATTCTATAGCTAGTAACAATTCTTTGTGGAATAAGTTCATTTTTATCATTAGGAACAACGGTAATACCTCCTTTCTTAGGGACACAATGAATGGGACTTACCCATCTATTATCAGCTATGGGATAGATTATACCTGCTTCAAGAAGCTTTAATATTTCAGTTCTTACCACTTCTTTCATACTAGGATTCAAATGTCATTGATGATCAACAACGAGTTTAGCATCGGGTTCCATATAATCATGTGCCGACAGAGAGTGGGATTAATGCCCTTAAGATCATCAAGAGTATATCCAATTGCAGCACAATGCGTTTTCAGAATTTTCAATAAACTTTCTTCCTCATGTTCTGAAAGGTTAGTGTCGGTGTGAAAACCGGCAGATCTCGGGTAGGGGGTCCCGAACTATGCGTCTAAGGATCAAAGGTAACAGGAGGCAGGGACACAATGTTTACCCTAGTTTGGGCCCTCTTAATGGAGGTAATACCCTACTTCCTGCTTGATTGACTTTGATGAGTATAGGGGTTACAAGAGTTGATTTATCTCAAGATCATAATGGCTAAACCCTAGATGTCTAGCATGTATGATTATGATTGCCTCTATGGACTAAACCCTCCGATTTATATAGACACCGGAGGGGGCTAGGGTTGTACAGAGTCGGTTTACAGAGAAAGGAAGATACATTATCTGAACGCCAAGCTTTCCATCCACGCAATGGAGGGTCACATCCGGACACGAGGGAGGGCCTTCTGTCTTGTATCTTCACGGCCCATTAGTCTGGCCGATGTAACATAAGTCGGCTCCCCGAGGACCCCATAATCCAGGACTTCATCAGTAGCCCTTTAACCGGGCTTCAATGACGATGTATCCGGCGCGCAGATTGTCTTCGGCATTGCAAGGCGGGTTCCTTCTCCGAATACTCCAAAGCAGTCTCCCGCACATAAGAGCTGTATCCGACTCTGTTTAATAATTACAAACCTAAGATGTAAGGGAATCAAAACTTAAAACAAAATAGGTCACGTCCACGGGCAACTTTTTGCGCGAGACGTTATGTTCTAGCCTTGTTATTATTCTAAACTGTTTTACAGCCCCCGCTTCACGTTTTGAGGCATGACCATTGACACGTCTTGTCAAAGCAGAGATCAGGTCCCCTTATCACAGGATTCTCATCAATACGGGTTTGGGTAATCCAACTGTGTCACTCGCACGTCCCCTTGGGAATAGGCGAGGTTTAAGGCTTATGAGGGGGAGGCGCTTGATATTCGCAGCTTATATAAACGGATGATGATCTATCCTTTTACCCCACACCTTCCTCCCTTCCCGCCTCTCCGTCCTCGAGCTCCAGCGCCCAAGCTCGAATCTTTCCCATCACCCCAACTTCTCTGGCTATGGCTGGATCCGATTCCCAGGGCAAGTGGATGGCCTCCTTCGTAACGAAGAAGGACATCAAGGATCTACGTGAGGTGAGGTACTTGATGGCAGAGATTACACACAGGCTTCCTACCATGGGGCAGGTCATCCCCACCCCAAAGCCTGGTGAGAGGGTGGTATTCATCCCCCACTTCCTCCGAGGACTTGGGTTTGCCCTCCATCCCTTTGTTTGAGGTCTCATGTTTTACTATGGGCTGGATTTCCATGATCTGGCCCCAAATTCCTTCCTCCACATCTCAGCATTCATCGTCGTGTGTGAGGCATTTATCCATGTCCCCCGACACTTCGGCCTGGGCTCAAGGTTTACAACGTGAAGCCGAAGGTGGTCGACGACCAACTCGCCGAGTGCGGCGGTGCCATGGTGAGCAAGCTCCGTCATGTCACCTGGCCCAAAGGGACATTCGTGGATACTGTCAAGGTATGGCAGCAGGAGTGGTTCTACATCACCGAACCCCGCATGTAACGCCCCGGTTTCGATGGCCAGGTGTCTGCCAGTTATTCGCCTTCGTTGCCATGTCATTTGCTTGCGTGTTGCATTTTATCGTGTCATCATGTGCATTTCATTTTGCATACGTGTTCGTCTCATGCATCCGAGCCTTTTCCTCGTTGTCCGTTTTGCAATCCGGCGCTCCTATTCCCTCCGGCGTCCCCCTTTTGTCTCTCGTTGTGAGTGGGTGTTGAACTTTCTCGGAATGGAACGAGGCTTGCCAAGTGGCCTTGGTATAGCACCGGTAGTCCGCCTGTCAAGTTTCGTGCCATTTGGAGGTCGTTTGGTACTCCAACGGTTAACCGGGTAACCGTAAAGCCTCCTTCTCCTTGCAGCCCAACACCCCCTCCAAAGTGGTCCAAAACCCATCTAACTCCCCTCCATGCTCTCGGTCGTTCGATCACGATCGTGTGGCCGGAAACCGCTCCTCATTTGGACTCTCCTAGCTCCCAGAAATCTATTTATAGCCCCCTCCCCCGAAATTCGCGGTCTATTCCCCCCGAAACCCTAGCTTCGTCCTCATCCCGCAGCCGGACACGTCCGGATCCCGCCGGACATGTCCGCCCCGCTCGCCCCCGACGAATCGGTGCCTGCCACGTCGCCCTCAGCCCGCGCCTCCCTCTCTCTCCTCCGCGCCTGCCATCGCCGGCCCGCCGGGCCCAGGCGGGGCCCGCCCGGCCCGACGCGCGCCGCCGATCGCCGCCGCGGCCCGCTCCCGCTCGCCCGCGCCCTCTGCCTCTCCGCCGTGCTCCGCCGCCTTCGCCGCCGTCCGTCGCCGCCGGTGGCCTCCCGCTCCTCTGCCGCGCCCGTGCCCGCTGGCGCATCCCCGCCGCCGCCCGGGATCTCCGCCCCGCCGTCCCGTGGCTCCGCCCCACGCCAAGCTCCTCCGCCGCCCGGCCGGCCCGCGTCGCGCCACCTGTCCCCGACCGTGGCCGCGCCGCCTGGCCGCGAGCGCCCCGCCCCCGACGTCCTCCGGTAGCCCCGACCTCGCCGGCCCCTTCTCCCTCCTCAGCTCCGGCGAGAGCTCCGGCCCGCCTCGGTCCGCTCCGGCCGGATCCAGATCCATATTCGATTTGAGGTTGCCCCGAAATCCTCTAAGTCCCAAATTTTCATAATTTTCATGCCATGTTTGACATGCCATATCTCTGCATCCGTAGCTCCGTTTCGTGCGTGTAATATGTCAAATTGTTCGCCTCAACGAGTACATCATTTCATTCCATTGCATCATATTCATTTGAGGTCATCTAGATGCCTGAATCATCGTTGTAAGAGTGCTTCATAATGTTTTCTGCTGTCTGTTATCAGAACGAGCTCTTTTGTCATTTTTGCCATGATTGATGTGTGCATCCTATGAGGTTGATGTCTTCATGTGTTTTGAACTATGCCATGTCTTCTTTACAGAGGTGCCTGCCATGTATTTTTGTGGTAAATGTGGTGACTAGCACAAGCATGCAAACTAGGCATCATGATGTTGCTGATTTTAGTCCCTGTTCTGCTGTTATTTTGATGCCATGTAAACATGATGCTACAGAGAGATCCGTGCATATTTTGAGATACTTCAGTAAGGGCGTTTTGAACATATGGTTATTGTCTATACATTCATGCCCTTGGTTGCAATTATGGAGTAGTCTAGCATGTCATTTTCGTGCTCTACTTTTGCTTCAAAATGTTTCCTGGCAGATTGTTTACATGTTATTCAATTTGGCCAAGGTTGCTATAGTTGATCCTTGCATGCTATGGACTTGTTCTTGACTTGGTTTGTTTCACAAACATGCCTTCTTGATGATGCTATGATTATCTTGTCATGTAATGACTTGTGGTGAGTGAATCGAGCTTGTTAAGTAGTGTACATGATGTTGCTGTTTTGCTAGGCTGAATCTGTTATTTCGTGATGCCATGTAAACATGTTGCTACTAATCATTCTATGCATAATATGGAGATGTGCTCTAAATATGTTTTGTTCTACATGTCATCCTCTGTCCCTCCATGCCTCTGGTTGCATTTATAGGTTGTTGTGGCTTGTTCATATCTTGCTTTAAAGTTGCTTGAAAATGTTGTTGTCAGCCTGTTAACATTAAGTTCAGTTGTTGTCATGATTGTTGCTAGTGTTCCATGAACCCTATGGACTTGCTATTGCCATGCTTAGCTTCACAAACATGCCTTCTTACTGTTGGGTGCCTTGCCATGCCATGTAATGATCTGTAGTGAGTTGCACAAGCTCATCTACATGCCTTCATAATTCTGTTTCTGCCATGTGTGAATCTGTAATATAACTTGTCATGTTTACATGGGTGCCATCATATTTTCTGATCCTTTTTGGCTCATGGTCAGTAAGGGATTTTTGATCTATGAATTTAGTAGGTTCATGCCATGCCTTTGTTTGCCATGATAAGTTCATGTAATGTGTTGTTTGATAGCTCTAAACATTGCATTGTGATGTTATTTTCTGCAAAGTCTGGAATTGTTATAACTTGCAATCTTACCATGTGTGTTTGAGTATGTTCTAGTGATTTATGGAGATAGCTCAGTGTTCATTCTTTGTAATGCATTACCTGTACATCATGTCCATGCCTTTTGTTATTATTTTGAGATGATGTAGCATGTTGTTTTGGTGCTTGCAATATGCCTAGTTGTTGTTTTGGACAGATTGTTGCTATAACTTGTATAGTGTGTGTATGTTGAACCGTTGCTCCGTTTTGAGTGTGCTCTATATGAAACTTGCTTAGAATTGCATGTAGTTTCATATTATCATGTTGCATCCTTGTTTTGAGGTGTTTGCTTGAGGTTTGGGTGCATTTTGCATCAATGCCATGTTTAACTTGTTTTGCTCATATCTTCTAGGCCGTAGCTCCAAATCTAATGAACTTTATATGTAACTTGACTAGAATCTCGCGTAGATCATCTTGGTGCATCTTAACTTGCTGTTTAATAACTTGAACATAAGGTTTGTTCAGATCTGGACCATTTTCGAAATATGCATATGAGGACTTACCGGAATTGTTATATGTTGTTCTCGGCCTCATTTAAACTTGCCTTGATGTGTTGCTCTTGTTTGCATCATCTCTTGCCATGAGTAGCCTCATGTAGCTTTGTCATGCATCATGCTTGTTCGTGCATCATGCCTTGTTCATGTGTGGTGTGTTTACCATGTTGTGTGCTTCTTTCGACAGTTCCTGTTTCCGTTGCGATCGTGAGGATTCGTTCTTCTACGCTTGGTTCGTCTTCGTGGCTTCATCCATTCGTCTTCTTCATGGACTCGTTCTTCTTCCTAGCGGGATTTCAGGCAAGATGACTGCTACCCTGGATCTCACTACTATCATTGCTATGCTAGTTGCTTCGTTCTATCGCTATGCTGCGTTACCTATCACCTGTTTATCAAGCCATCCCAAATTGCCATGAACCTCTAACCTTTGACACCTTTCCTATGCAAACCGTTGTTTGGCTATGTTACCGCTTTGCTCAGCCCCTCTTATAGCGTTGCTAGTTGCAGGTGAAGTTGAAGATTTCTCCATGGTGGACAGGTTTTTGGTTGGGATATCACAATATCTCTTATATTATTAATGCATCTATATACTTGGTAAAGGGTGGAAGGCTCGGCCTTATGCCTGGTGTTTTGTTCCACTCTTGCCGCCCTAGTTTCCGTCATACCAGTGTTATGTTCCCGGATTTTGTGTTCCTTACACGGTAGGGTGATTTATAGGACCCCTGTTGGGGAACGTAGCAGAAATTCAAAATTTTCTACGCATCACCAAGATCAATCTATGAAGAGACTAGCAACGAGGGGAAGGAGAGTGCGTCTACATACCCTTGTAGATCGCTAAGCGGAAGCGTTCAAGAGAACGGGGTTGAAGGAGTCGTACTCGTCGTGATCCAAATCACCGGAGATCCTAGTGCCGAACGGACGGCCCCTCCACGTTCAACACACGTACAGCCCGGTGACGTCTCCCACGCCTTGATCCAGCAAGGAGAGAGGGAGAGGTTGAGGAAGACTCCATCCAACAGCAGCACAATGGCGTGGTGGTGGTGGAGGAGCATGGCAATCCAGCAGGGCTTCGCCAAGCACCACGGGAGAGGAGGAGTAGGGAGAGAGGTAGGGCTGCACCAAGAGGGAGAGGTTCTCATTTTTTTGGCAGCCCCAAAACCTCAAGTATATATAGGGGGAGAGGGGGCTGCGCCCCCTTTAGGTTTTCCCACCCCAAGGGGTGCGGCCAAGGGGGGAGGAGTGCCTCCCAAGTCAAGTGGAGGCCTCCCCCTTTAGGGTTTTCCCCTTCCCATGCGCATGGGCCTTGGGGGGGCTGTTGCCCCTGGCCCATTAAGGCTAGGGCGCCCCCCTACAGCCCATGATACTGTATTGGACATGGTGGAACAATTTCCGGACCTCCGGACCCCTCCGGAATCCTCCGGAACCTTCTGGAAGCTTCCCGGTACAATACCGAAAAAAACCCGAACTTTTTCCGGAACCCGAACAACAACTTTCCATATATAAATCTTTACCTCCGGACCATTCCGGAACTCCTCGTGACGTCCGGGATCTCATCCGGGACTCCGAACAACATTCGGTAACCACATACAAACTTCCTTTATAACCCTAGCGTCATCGAACCTTAAGTGTGTAGACCCTACGGGTTAGGGAGACATGTAGACATGACCGAGACGTTCTCCGGTCAATAACCAACAGCAGGATCTGGATACCCATGTTGGCTCCCACATGTTCCACGATGATCTCATCGGACGAACCACGATGTCAAGGACTCAATTGATCCCGTATACAATTCCCTTTGTCTAGCGGTATAGTACTTGCCCGAGATTCGATCGTCGGTATACCGATACCTTGTTCAATCTCGTTACCGGCAAGTCTCTTTACTCGTTTCGTAACACATCATCCCGTGATCAACCCCTTGTTCACATTGTGCACATTATGATGATGTCCTACCGAGTGGGCCCAGAGATACCTCTCCGTTTACATGGAGTGACAAATCCCAGTCTCGATTCGTGCCAACCCAACAGACACTTTAGGAGATACCTGTAGTGCACCTTTATAGCCACCCAGTTACGTTGTGACGTTTGGTACACCCAAAGCATTCCTACGGTATCCGGGAGTTGCACAATCTCATGGTCTAAGGAAAAGATACTTGACATTAGAAAAGCTTTAGCATACGAACTACACGATCTCTGTGCTAGGCTTAGGATTGGGTCTTGTCCATCACATCATTCTCCTAATGATGTGATCCCGTTATCAACGACATCCAATGTCCATGGTCAGGAAACCGTAACCATATATTGATCAACGAGCTAGTCAACTAGAGGCGTACTAGGGACATGGTGTTGTCTATATATCCACACATGTATCTGAGTTTCCTATCAATACAATTATAGCATGGATAATAAACGATTATCATGAACAAGGAAATATAATAATAACCAATTTATTATTGCCTCTAGGGCATATTTCCAACAACCCCCTCGACAGTTCGCTTTGAATAAAACTCCTCCAGCAAGGCCCAACATTGGTTTTACCATTTGCCTCACCACCACCTACTTTTCCCTTGGGAGTCACTCTCTCGAGGGTCATCTTTATTTTATCCCCCCCCCCCCGGGGCCAGTGCTCGTCGTGAGTGTTGGTCCAACCTGTCAACCGCCGGTGGCCACCAGGGGAAACTCTGGGCTGGCCTACCGGAAGTTTGGACAATCCGGTGTGCCCTGAGAACGAGATATGTGCAGCTCCTATCGGGATCTGTCGGCACAGCGGGAGGCTTTGCTGGTCTCTTTTTACCATTGTCGAAATGTCTTGTAAACCGGGATTTCGAGTCTGATCGGGTCTTCCTGGGAGAAGGTCTATTCCTTCGTTGATCGCGAGAGCTTGTCATGGGCTAAGTTGGGACACCCCTGCAGGGTATAATCTTTCGAAAGTCGTGCCTGCGGTTATTGGCAGATGGGAATTTGTTAATGTCCGGTTGTAGATAACTTGACACCAGATCCGAATTAAAACGCATCAATCGCGTGTGTAGCCGTGATGGTCTCTTTTCGGCAGAGTCTGGGAAGTGAACACGGTTTCTGTGTTATGTTTGATGTAAGTAGGAGTTCAGGATCACTTCTTGATCATTGCTAGTTGACGACCGTTCCTTTTGTTCTCTTCTCGCTCTTATTTGCGTATGTTAGCCACCATATATGCTTAGTCGCTGCTGCAACCTCACCACTTTACCCCTTCCTTTCCCTTTAAGCTTTGCTAGTCTTGATACCCATGGTAATGGGATTGCTAAGTCCTCGTGGCTCACAGATTACTACAACAACAGTTGCAGGTACAGGTTTTGCGATGATCATGACTCGAGAGCGATGCTTGCTTGCATTGAGTTCTTCTTCTGCTTCTTCTTCGATCAGGGATAGGTTCCAGGTAGGCAGCCTGGGCTAGCAGGGTGGATGTCGTTTGAGTTTCTGTTTGTGATTCATCCGTAGTCGGATGATGCTCTGATGTATTGTGATGTTGTATTCATGTGGCATTGTATGCCTTATGTATGTATCCACATCTATTATGTAATGTTGATGTAATGATATCCACCTTGCAAAAGCGTTTCAATATGCGGGTCTATCCTTGGTGGGACCTTCGAGTTCCTTTTGGATAGGGTCGCATATTTGGCATTACACCGCGGTACCAAGTGGGCAGCCGCTCCTGCTTCCAGATCCGGACCTCCGCTCCGTCTCGCGTCCTAGACCAACAAGGGTCTAGACTGGGGATCCTTTGATGAAGTATTGATGCTGCAAAAGTGTATCAAGAGTATGATAGAAAAGCACATCACCCTTGCTGATGTGGCCTAGGTGATGCTTATCCGCCGAGCTCTTCCCTACCAACAACGGCCTCTCAACATGTGGGAGTTTAATCCGGAAGGGCCACGAACCCTGCAGTGATTCTTTGGCACGACGCACAAAGGGATATGGAAGCACCTCTTCAAGATCCAGAAGACGTGGCCAAGGACGTCTGACAACACCGGCCTCAACTGCAACAATCCGGCCTCCCCAGTAAGTATCATACTTCCGAACATTACCTAGTTCGTCAATCTTAGGAAGGGGTACTGAAAATTCCACCCCATGAACAGGGCTGGATAAAGAAGGCGGAGCAGATCACATGTCCGAGCCCACTCCCCGAAAACCCAGCTGAGCCTCTGTTGATGAGGATGCTGGTCCCGGCGCCCTACCAAGCGTCGGTGAAGAAGGACAAGTAGAAGAAGGGCAAGGAGGCCGAAGGTGCTCCACCACGAAGGTACTTCGGGCATTGTGTCCGGTTGGGCCGAGGCTCCTTCCTCTCACGAGGGAGACAAAGACGAGGACGAGGAGGAGGAGGAAGAAGAGAACCCTCCTCTCAAAGGGAAAAAGAGGGCGGCCTCCATAGATCCGGTGGAGGGGGTGTCCAAGAGGGGAAAGATATCCCTCTCGGATGACTCGGATTCAGACGCCAAAGCTATCCCCAAGCACCGCCTCTGAGCCAAGCCCCTTGCCGCATCGTAAGTACCTTTGGATGTTTTACAAGTTTACATACATCCAATCTTTTACAAATTGTAAGAATAATATTTAATCATGTGTTTCAGTCCGGCCCGCGATCTCCCTCAAGAATCATCATCATCGGGGGATCTTCCACCGGAGATGGTGGAGAGCGAGATGCCTCCACAAGCTTCCCCGCCTCCTAAGGCGGATGACACCGAGGTGTTGTCCCAAAGGATCTCTCCGGGCTTCAGAGAAGTGCGGGACAGGACCAAGACGGCGCCAGAGGATAACACCTTGGTTGCCGAGAACATGGGGGGTGCAACCCTCATGGAGACCAGCGATGGGGGTCTTGGATCATCCGACCCCTGGCCGAAAACTGCTCCGGAGATACAAACGGCTCCCGAGTCGAATCAGCAGCCCCCTCCGAGGGAGGGAAAAGCTGCTATTCCGACGGCGACCTCTACTAATCTGGAGGCGCCGAACATGCTGATGGACGCTCTACAAAGTGCGTCCATCTTGGAGGAGCATCGTACCTTGATGGGTACGGTGGTTGAGAAGATTCAGTCCGCTAAAAGCGAGCTGAATGAAGCCTTCACGAGCCTACTAACAGGCTTTGAGGTATGCGATGTAATGTCTTTAGCCGCTTTCCATATGAAAAATATGCCTGTATATAGATAGTATCCCCTGAGACTTTGTTCGGCCCCTGAAGAAGGGCGAACAGAGGATCTATAGACATCCGCAGGAAATAACATACTTATCTTTTTGGTAAAAAAAACAGGCTTCACTATTAGCGGCTACCGCTCAGGCCGCTGAAGTTTCCGAACTGAAGCAGAAACTACAGCTGGCTGACGAGGACATTATCCTTATTAACAAGCGCCTCAATGAGGCACAAGGTATATTTCAAGTACTCCGTACATGATTGTATTAAATTGCAAACACTAAGTTGAAGCTTACGCGCTGCTATATGCATAATTGCAAATGGCGCTACTGAGGTCGAGACCCTCGGGGGTGACCTTGCCCGGGCGAAGGAGTAGGCAAGGGTGAGCAATGCGGCCGCTCATAAGGTGGCTGAGGGAGTCCTGGATTAGGGGGTGTCCGGACAGCCGAACTATATACTTTGGCCGGACTGTTCGACCGTGAAGATACAAGACTCAAGAATTTGTCCCGTGTCCGGATGGGACTCTCCTTTGCGTGGAAGACAAGCTTGGCAATCCGGATATTATATTTCCTTCTTTGTAACCGACTCCATGTAAACCCTAGCCCTCTCCAGTGTCTATATAAACCGGAGAGTTTAGTCCTTAGAGACACAAACATAATCACCATAGGCTAGCTTCTAGGGTTTAGCCTCTACGATCTCGTGGTAGATCAACTCTTGTAATACCCATATCACCAATATCAATCAAGCAGGAAGTAGGGTTTTACCTCCATCGAGAGGGCCCGAACCTGGGTAAAACATCGTGTCTCTTGCCTCCTGTTACCATCATCCTTAGACGCACAGATCGGGACCCCCTACCCGAGATCCGCCGGTTTTGACACCGACATTGGTGCTTTCATTGAGAGTTCCTCTGTGTCGTCGCTGCGGGGCTTGATGGCTCCTTCGATCAACAACAACATGGTCCAGGGTGAGACTTTTCTCCCCGGACAGATCTTCGTGTTCAGCGGCTTCATACTGCAGGCCAATTCGCTTGGCTATCTGGAGCAGATCGACAGCTACGCCCCTGGCCACCAGGTCAGGTTTGGAAACTCGAACCACATGGCCGATATCCGTGGAGACTTGATCTTCAACGGGTTCGGGCCTGCGCCAGGAGCACCGGACAGTCACGATGAGCACGGCTTAGACCTGCTGTTGGACAATGCTCGGGATATCACCCCTGCAGGAGCCCCGGACCTAAATCCGGAGCAAATTGCGTCGCCCGAGGACGGGTGGATGGACCCCGCCCCGGAGGCCGCACACTCATCGGCAGTAGAGCCGAACACAGACTTCACCCCCAAGGAAGCATGTGACCCCAGACCCCCGGATGCGTATTCGGCTATAGGTTCCAGTCCGCGCACCTCCGAACCCGCCGAACCTGGTTGGGCTCCGATAATGGAGTTTACCGCTGTGAATATCTTTCAGTACTCGCCCTTTGGTGACATACTGAACTCGTTAAAATCTCTCTCTCTGTCAAGAGACTCTTTGACGAACTATGTCTGGCTCGAGTGGGAAGCAAGCGACGGAGGAATTTTTTGCCCACCCACCACCCATTTCATTGCCACGATCGATGATTTAACCGACGTGCTTGACTTCGACTCTGAAGACATCGACGGTATGAATGACGATGTAGGAGAAGAACAGGAACCACCGCCCACGGGGCGGTGGACAGCCACCTCCTCATATGATATATATATATGGTGGACACTCCGAAGGAAACCAATGGCGATGAGGCAATGGAGGATAACCCCTCAAGGAAGAAAGCTATGCATGAGCGTCGTCAATGCCGCTCCAAGCCCCGCCACAACAATACCGGCACAGGAGACGAAAACAATTCGAATGGTGTCGAAGATGAATACAATCCTGATCAGCCTGCCTTTAAGCAGGCCGGACTGGCAACGAACGGATATTTGGAGAGGGACAACTACATGACCCCCTCCGAAGATGAGGTGAGCCTCGGCGATGATGAATTCAGCGTGCCTGAGGATCCCGCGGAACATGTTCGCTTTAAGCGACGGCTTATGGACACTGCAAGGAGCCTGCAAAAGAAGCAACAACAGCTCAAAGTTGACCAAGATTTGCTCACTGACAGATGGACCAAGGTCCTGGCCACCAAGGAATATGGACTCGACCGCCCCGACAAAGGGCACACATGGCACAATTCGCCACCTCAACCTAAGAAGGAGAACCTAAGGCACATACCCCGATGCCAATATACCACCACGGTCCAGGACAATACGCAGGAAACACGAGGTGGCATCCTCAAGCCTCGGCGCAATCATCATAAACGTCAAGTCAGGGAAGTTGGTGCCAAATTTAGCGGCCCCCAGTCCGGTCAGCGGAAAAAGAACAGCTCAAGCCCATCCGGCCCAAGCAGCATACTCGATCAACCATGTGAAATTCATGGTACCCCCAGAAGGGCGGCCAAGCATACCGATAGAGAATGCCGGATCCTCAAAACAAAACGGCCAGTCATGCGCCAGAAGCAATGAATGGAGGTCTCAAACAACGAAAGACCGATCAAACACAGTGAGGTCAAAGGAAGATCCCCCCATAGTACAAAAATACGGCTGGTCGTCTCTAATCACATCGACCGTCCGGACAAACATTAGTCGTAGCAATTTTTATTGCACTCACTATCTTACACGAGCCCCCATGGGCATAAAACTATCAATAACATCTCCTCAAAGATGCCAAGTGCAAAGGCCAAGTTTTAACTAGCCCACCATACTAATGGTTGTCTTTGGATCACCAAAAAAATACCACGCCGAAGAAATAAGTCTTTGGCATTGTCCCCTTATACAATAATTACCACATACTACCGGGACGAACCACGTTGGCTAGATTCAACGGGGTACAACATTAGGCCAGTCCCGCGTGACATAGTCACAATTATGGGCAAGGTCGAACCCCACCCTTAGAGTGGAAATCATACCGCTGCTGGAATAGCGAGTCGTGCCTGATTATGATTCGGCAGCCAACTACCCGGACACCAATTGAGGAGTCCGAGCTACTCTATGGCATGATAGCCTGGTTCAGCCAGGCTCCAATCAGGCACCCACGATTCAACCACAACAGTACATGCAGCTGCCTTTAAGCATTTGTCTTTACAGACTAACTCTGGCGCAGAACAGGACTGGCGACGTGGAATCAGCTCGTACGCACAAGGCAGGAACACATAAGGCAGTCTGGATACACCTCAGATCCACACACAGCCTCCTCCAGTCCAGCCACGACAGGTTCCGCCAAAAACACTTCTTTTCATAAGCATAAACCGCACTCATATGCATAGACATGTCACTCTACTACAATGCATAGACTTAAATAACACTTATCGGCCGTCGTTTCTCATTGACGCCTTTTTGTCACAAACGGCACCCACGCCTTGTGTTATGCCCCATTATGCCAGGGGCTTCATAGTACTCATGATATGGCAACAAAGTCCGACCACCTTTTCGGTCGCTCGGCACCCCGAACTTATAGCACTATATGCATCAGCTCTGAATCATGTCTTGGGTCATTAGTTCGGTTTGCCCGGCTCCCATGTTTCCGTACCTTATGTTCCGCTCCATCGGCTAAGGTAGCCCTGGGAGAACTATTGTGATTGTGTCCCGGTTCTTCCGGACGAGCACCTTAGTAGAGAAAGCTGAAAATTGACTGTCATGATACAGCGAGAGCTGGTCAGCTGTTTGAGAGGTTGTAAAATCTTTAAAGATTTATTTCGCATAATGCCATTGTAAATGCAAAGTGCAATGGATCGGTCTTCCGATCAGGCGCCGATAGAGCCCCTAGTACGGTCTTCCGAACACCAGGGGCTGCGCCCACCATACTCGAATTCCTACAGCTAAGTGAGAGCGATAAAGCCCTAAAGTCTGATTGCCTGGTTCGTGGTGAGGAACACCTCCTTAAAAGGACCCAACAATGGGATAAAGAGTGTTCAGGTATGTCCCGAACACCCCCGTACTTTTACGTGGGGGCAGAAGCCGACGACTGGCCAACTCTCAGGATTTATATACACTAAACAGCCGCACAGGAAGAACAAACATTCAAATAAACAGGCAATAAATAATAAAAGTGCCATTATCCCGTATTACAAAGAATGGCAAGACTGCCTTCAAGGAAAAATAGTGTCTTTGGTACACTAATCCGCCACAAGGCGAGCTCCTTTCAGGACACCTTCGTAGTATAACTCGGGTTTGCGATGCTCCTTACCCTTCGGTGGTCCCTCAGTCATCAGCTTCTCAGCATCAAGCTTCCCCCAGTGCACCTTTGCATGGGCAAACGCCATGCGTGCACCCTCTATGCAGACCGATCGCTTAATGACATCGAGCCGAGGGCAAGCACCAACAATCCGCTTCACGAGTCTGAAGTAACTGCTTGGAATTGGCTCCGCGGGCCACAGCCGGACAACCAAGTCCTTCATGGCTAGTTCGGCCGCCTGGTGCAGTTCAACCAGCTGCTTCAGCTGATTGATAAATGGCACCGGATAATTTGGCGCCAAATACTGCGACCAGAAATGCTTCTCCGCAGACTTCTTCTCCTCAGTCCGGTAGAATTGGGTAGCATCTGATATGCTGCGCGGCAGATATGCAAATGCCCCTGGAGAAATAAGAATTCAGCTTGTCACTTAGAGTTCCTCCCATTACTATGTACAAATGACCTTGAGTACAAAAGGCCTTACCAGCCGCAACCTTCCAGGCCTCCTGAATGTCCCTCAGGGCACCTCGGGCTTCTTCCCAAGCATCCTCTGCATCTTGGAGAGCTTGGGCGAGTTCGGATTCCTTCCCTGCTAGACTCTGCTCCAAGCCCTCGCTTTTCTTCATGGCCTCCTGGAGCTCTCTCTCAGCTTCAACGACCCTGGCCTCGTGCTTCTCACGAAGAGCCTGTTCGGCGGCGGCCTTATTGTCGGCCTCGGCCACAGCCTTCTTCAGTGCCTCAATTTCGGCACTCGCCCCTAGAGCATACAATACAAATATTTTTTTCAGGCACAACTTCTAATTCGTGCTCAACTTAGCACAAGGTTTCGACATACCTTGCTTGTCCTCCAACTGCTTCTTCACGCGGCCAAGTTCCTCTTCGGCCCGTTCCAGACACTGCTTTAGTCCGGACACCTCCGCACTATGAGCGGCGGTCGTCTCTGCAGACGCCTGTTTTCAAACAAAGGGATACACGTCATTAACTGGGTCTCCTGCACAACGGAAAAATTTGATCCCCTGTCCGGCTTTATTTCGCCGGACAGTGCATCAGGGGTTACTACTCATATTATGACAATCTCCCAAAGGTTTCTTAAAAACATACCTCAAAGCCCTTTATAAGACTAAGGCAGGATTCATTCAGTCCGCTCTCAGCAGACTGAATCTTTTCAATCACGACGATACACGCGCTTCTTAGCGCTGTCGACAGGCCGCTCGGCAGCTCTACTTGGACAGAGATCGCTGGCGGAGTAGGCAAGCCTCCCCCCGTCAAAGGTGGCTGCTCTCCCGATCCTGGAGCTGTAAAGGTCTCCAGGACCGTGTCCGGCTGCGGTCCAAACCTAAGATCGCCCCCGCCATCGACACGCATGGGAGCCGCTGCTCCCGTGTATCCGGCCCCAGGGATACGCCCCCCCTGGTTCAGGTCCCGCTGAGACGACACCTCGGTGTCGCGCCTAGGCTTTGGGGAAGGGGCCTCTGGAGGCGTCTCGCTTGCCAGGGCATCTGAGCTCAGTGAATCCTCTGATGAGGACTGTCCGGCGTGGGACCTCGCCGGGCTGTACAAAATATGGCGACAGTTAAAACTACTACATCCTAATGACCTCAGGCACGTAGGTGTGTGCGGGTTTCATATACTTACGACTTTACCAGGGGCTGGGCCTTGGGATCCCACTCCGGGCTGCTATCGGCAGCCGTGGTGGATGCCTCAGGGAGGGAACCTTTCCCCCTCTTGGGCAATTCGGCCTCCAGGGATGAGGAGGCTGTCCTTTTCTTCCCTCCCCCTGCGGGGACTCGTCTTCTTCCTCCTCCTCTTCATCTTCGGAGGAAGGATGGTTGCTGGAATCCTCGGATTTTGTGTCCGAAGCATCACGATGACGAAGTCCACTCCGGGTCTTCTTGATCTTCTTGGAGGCCTCTTTCTTAGGCGCCTCGTAAGGTGCTGGGACCAGCATCTTCATCAGAAGAGGTTCGGCCGGTTCCTCCGGCTGCAGGGCCGGACAGTGTATCCGCTCCACCTTATTCGTCCATTCCTGGGATTATTGTAGAAAGCATGATAAGTGCACCTCCCTCGGGATATACCGGCTAAAACATAGATGGACAGAGCATAGCAATGACTTACCGGACTTGCAGAGCGGGAGTATTGATACCCGCGGTCCTCGGCGGAGCCCGGCCATGGTTTTCCGGACTTGAAGAGCACCTTCCAGATGTCCTTGTGGGAGGAGCCATAGAGCTCCCGTAGGGTCTGGTGTTCGGCCGTGTTGTATTCCCACAAATTGCAGGCTCGACGCTGGCAAGGGAGAACCAGGCAAACTAACATCACGTGGACTACGTTGACGAGTTTGACGTCCTTGTCGACCACGCTCTAGACGCGCGTTTGGAGCACTGACAGCTTATCGAATGAGGACCAGTTCAGGCCCTTCTCGGGCCGGGACATGAGCCGTAGTGGAGCTTGGGATCTGAATTCGGGAGCAGCGGCCCACTTTTTACCATGCGGTTCGGTCATATAGAACCAGTGCTGCTGCCACTCCTTGATGGAATCATTGAAGGTGCCCGTCGGCCATACGACCTTGGGTATCTTGCTTACCATGGCGCCGCCGCATTCAGCATGCTCGCCATTCACCACCTTGGGCTTCACGTTGAAGATTTTCAGCCATAAGCCGAAGTGGGGCGAAATACGAAGAAAAGCCTCACATACGACGATGAACGTCAAAATATTAAGGAAAGAATTGGGAGATAGATCATGAAAATCGATCCCGTAATAATACATGGGGCCGCGAACAAATGGGTGAAGGGGAAACCCGAGCCCGCGGACGAAATGAGGAAGAAACACGACTCTCTCGTGGGGCTCCGGAGTGGGGACGATCTATCCCGCCGGTGGAAGACGGTGGCCGATTTTCTTGGCCAAGTACCCGGCCTCTCGGAGCTTTTTGATATCTCTCTCCTGGACGGTAGAGGCCATCCATTTGCCTCCTGCTCCAGATCTGGAGATCTTCGGAGGACCTCTCTTCGGTAGAGAAGAAGAGTGTTGGGGCGCTAGGGCTCAAGCAGAGGGGAATGGACTAGCAGAAGGGAAAGGCGTGGGTAAAAAGGAAGAGACCTTATCTCTTTATAGAGGCGGTAAAAGCTTTTGCGCCTCCCCACTTGCCTGGTGGAACCCGCTCGTCCTCCACTCGCCGCAATTGGCGGTGCGTTTGGGCTACCCATACCCGTATTGATGAGAATCCCGCAATAAGGGGACACGATCTCTTCTTCGGGAAGACGTGCAGAGGAAACCGCCTCGCCATATGCGCTGAGGCTGGTTGTGGGAAAACGGTTCGAATAATGGCTCAACCGTAGTGTCATGTTGCGTCGTCTAAAAATTGCCAGCAGATCAGATTTATGAAGTGCTATTCTCTCTACGGTGGTATGTGAAGATCATCTTGTAGAACCGGACATGGTTTAAGTGTTCAATAACTACTTTGGAGTATTCGGAGATGGAACTCGCCTTGCGATGCTGAAGACAAAACTGCGCGCCGGACTCATCATCATTGAAGCCTGGTTCAGGGGCTACTGAGGGAGTCCTGGATTAGGGGGTGTCCGGACAGCCAGGCTATATACTTTGGCCGGACTGTTGGACCGTGAAGATACAAGACTCAAGACTTCGTCCCGTGTCCGGATGGGACTCTCCTTTGCGTGGAAGACAAGCTTGGCGATCCGAATATTATATTTCCTTCTTTGTAACTGACTCCATGTAAACCCTAGCCCTCTCCGATGTCTATATAAATCGGAGAGTTTAGTCCTTAGAGACACAATCATAATCATCATAGGCTAGCTTCTAGGGTTTAGATCAACTCTTGTCATACCCATATCATCAATATAAATCAAGCAGGAAGTAGGGTTTTACCTCCATCGAGAGGGCCCGTACCTGGGTAAAACATCATGTCCCTTGCCTCCTGTTACCATCAGCCTTAGACGCACAGATCGGGACCCCCTACCCGAGATCCGCCGATTTTGACACCGACATCGGCTGTGGATTTGAAGGACGAACAGGCCACCCGATGCCAGTTCGAGGAGCGGGTATCCAAAGTGGAGCAAGAGCTCAAGGACACCACTCGCAGGTGCGAGTCCCTCGAGGAGGAGAATAAAGCTAAGGCGGACGAACTCGCCAAGGCCCTTTAGGAAGCCCAAGAGGCGAGGTCCGAATCCCGAGCAACTCGCAAGGAGATCCGACAGGCCGGACAGATAGCGGCTGGTAAGCCCTTTCTTTTACAGTCTAAGTTTGGCGATCAGAGGTATGCCTTGCTTAATCGACTATGGAGTTCTCCGGACGCTTTTGCGGATCTTGCGAAGAGTGCCGCCGACACCGCGCAATTCTTCAGAGCCCAGGAGGGGCATGCAACGGAGAAGCTCTTTTGGTCACAGTTCGCGATGCAGGAGTGCTCAGTGCTATTGAATGACCAAATGGCGCAGTGGACCGAGCTGCATAAGTTGTTAGGAGCGGCCACGAAGGATGTCATAGTCCGGCTGTGGCCAGTCGAACCCATTCCAAGTAGCTATTTTGGCCTAGTGCGGCGACTCATCGATGCCTTGCCCCGAATTGATGCAATCAAGCGGTCAGTCTGCATAGAAGGTGCACGGATGGCCTTCGCTCGCGTCAAGATGCACTGGGCAAAGATGAAGGCCGCCGTTATTGCATTTGAGGGTCCTCCCAGAGGCAAGGACCACCGCACGCCGGAGCACTACTTAGAAGATGTCCTAGAGGGCGCTCGCTTGATAGAGGGTCAATGCTCAAAGGACATTATGTTCGAATGAATGTATCCGAACGACCCGGACGTTTTTATTATATATATTAAGGCTTTGTGATATATTTGTGCCATTTTCTGAAAGTTCTTTCCTCCTGTGCGGCCGTTTTTGTATTCCTGAGAGTTTCCAGTCATCGGCTTCGGGCCCCACGTAGATACTACAGGGTGTTCGGAATGGCACATGATCACACTTGACCCAACGTCTTGGTCCGTAAAGGAGGTGTCAGTGTGGTGAACCAGGCAATCGGACTATGTGGCTTTAACACTCTCATTTATCCATAGGAGTTTGACGATGGGGCTATAAGATAGCCCCTGGTATGTACGCGGCTATCCGAATGCGAATGCTTTATGTATGTGACTGGAAAAATAGTCCTTCGTACAATACAAAAAAAATCGCTAAAGATTTAGTAAGTCGTCGAGTGGCTGACCAGCTCTCGCCGCATCATGACAGTCTGTTTTCGACTTTCTATACGGAGGTGCTTGACAGGACGAACTAAAAACACAATCGCGGTAGTTCTCCCTTTACTACCCTAGCCGAACAAACGGAACATAAGGTAGCAAACACAAGAGCCGGGCAACCCAACTATTAACCAAAGACATGATTCGGAGCCGATGCATATAATGCCAAGTTCGGGATGCCAAAGTGTGCTATAAAGCTATTCGGCCTTTTTTTGGCAACACATATGTGGCCACATAGAGCCCCTGGCAATGGGTGCCGAGGTGTGTGAGTGAAACAACTGGGGAGATAGAATACAGTTTTATGAATAAGGTCGATACCGAAAAAATTGTCTTCACTAGAATCTGATTGATACGTCAAAACGTGATATTATAGAGGGCACCGTAAGCACCAAGCACATTGTACATGTCGGGGGTCTAAGAATAAGGAGAAAAGCTCGATGTAGGTCCTTGAATAAAGGTTGGTCTAAAGAATTCTTTGGACATCCTGCCGCACGTCTGCGCTGCTTTCACCTTGGAGAGAGAGGTTCCTTAAGAGGAATGGTCTTTGGCTATCCGCACGAAACTGGTCTCAAATAGAGTCCTTGTAAGCCTGTAGGATATATACGTTTGAATGCACCTGTGGTAAAAGAGAAAAAATAATCGAAAAAAAAAGGTGGAAGGTCATACAAGGTCAAATCGTACTATAGACGTGTCTGTATTGTGCCTCCATTGATGCCCAAGGTATTTTGAGTGCATAATTATGCATGGCGGTAAGAATTCCGCGTGTGTGTGTGGCGATCGACGGAGGTGAAACTGCTAGTCTAGCTCTGGAATTACCGAGCTGTCAGCATGCGGGACTGACCGGACTCGTTTAATAATGTCCGGCGGTTTGATGGCCGATGAGTGATACGTGTCCAACGTATCTATATTTTTTTATTGTTCCATGCTATTATATTACCCGTTTTGGATGTTTATGGGCTTTACTTTACATTTTTATATCATTTTTTGGACTAACCTACTAACCGGAGGCCCAGCCCAAATTGCTGCTTTTTTGCCTATTTCAGTGTTTCGAAGAAAAGGAATATCAAACGGAGTCCAAACGGAATGAAACCTTTGGGAGCGATCTTTTTGGAACAAACGCAATCCAGGAGACTTGGAGTGGACGTCAAGAAGCAGCCGAGGCGGCCACGAGGCAGGAGGACGCGCCTTAGGGGGTGGGCGCGCCCTGCACCGTCGTGGTCCCCTCGTGGCTCCCCTGACCGGCCTCCTTCGCCTATATATACCTCCATACCCTGAAAACATCCAGGAGCACCATGAAACACTATTTCCACCACCGCAACCTTCTGTACCCGTGAGATCCCATCTTGGAGCCTTTTTCGGTGCTCCGCCAGAGGGGAAATCTATCACGGAGGGCTTCTACATCAATACCATAGCCTCTCCGATGAGTTGTGAGTAGTTTACCACAGACCTTAGGGTCCATAGTTATTAGCTATATGGCTTCTCTCTCTTTGAATCTCAATACAAAGTTCTCCTTGAACTTCTTGGAGATCTATTCGATGTAACTCTTTTTGCGGTGTGTTTGTGGAGATCCGATGAATTGTGGTTTATGATCAAGTTTATCTATGAGAAATATTTGAATCTCCTGTGAATTCTTTTATGTGTGATTGGTTATCTTTGCAAGTCTCTTCGAATTATCAGTTTGGTTTGGCCTACTAGATTGATCTTTCTTGCAATGGGAGAAGTGCTTAGCTTTGGGTTCAATCTTGCGGTGTCCTTTCCTAGTGATAGCAGGGGCAGCAAGGCACGTATTGTATTGTTGCCATCGAGGATAAAAAGATGGGGTTTATATCATATTGCTTGAGTTTATCCCTCTACATCATGTCATCTTGCCTAATGTGTTACTCTGTCCTTATGAACTTAATACTCTAGATGCATGCTAGATAGCGGTCGATGTGTGGAGTAATAGTAGTAGATGCAGGCAGGAGTCGGTCTACTTGTTGCGGACGTGATGCCTATATACATCAATATACATGATCATGCTTAGATAATCTCATAACTATGCACTTTTCTATCAATTGCTCGACAGTAATTTGTTCACCCACCGTAATACTTATGCTATCTTGAGAGAAGCACTAGTGAAACCTATGGTCCCCGGGTCTATCTTTTATCATATAAATTTTCCATCTACTTTTATTTGCATCTTTTACTTTCCAATCTATGCTAATTTTGAAATGAAGATGTGAGTTCATCGTATCGCCTAGAAAAATTTTCCACGGTAAGCAATCGCCATTATACCACATGTTTGATTTTTCTGGTGCATTTCATGTGCCGTGTGCTATATTTAAGCCATTTTTGGCATTTACCATGCATTTTGGCATATAAATCAAATCCTAGCCGGAACTACATGTGCTGATGAAAGGGATGAGGTTTGTCGTTCGATCTGGGAGCATCCAACGGTGCAGAAGTACGATCCGTGGGGTTTGGTTCTGGCCAATCAGAACGCACGACTCACATGTCGCGCACAGCAGGGGGCATCACCCATGGTTTGGTAGGCACACGGCTTTCATGAATGAACCACGTGCTATTTGACAACATTCACATCAACTAACGACATATTTTCATTTGAATGAAAACATGAGTTCATCGTTCCGCCTAGAATTTTTTTTCCACAGTAGGCAATCACCATTGTACCCTAAGGTTCGATTTTCTGGTGCATTTGAGATCTCATTTGCTATATTTGAGCCATTTTTTGCATTTACCATGCACATTGTACCTTGAAGTTCAACTTTTTTGCATTTTCTGGTACGAACTGTGTCGCAACTACACGTGGGTTTTAGCAAGATCATTTGTGTGTAGATTTGCGAGTTTTCATTCATTGTCCGAGAAATGGAAAAATAATCAAACATTTTGGCTAGAGGTGTAGGCCTTGTTGGTATTTTAATTACAGGAAATACATATAGAGTCCGGAAATCACGAAAGTCGGTGTGTCACTCTGGCGTGCTCTCACGACCCCATGGAAAAAAATTGGTGAAGTTTGGCATAAGTTTTGATGCTCGCACCTTTGAAACCAGAGCATCTCACAAGAAGGATCATAGTTTCCAAAAGGATACGCGACACTTCGGAAAACAATCGTCGGTGACTTCATTGTTCCGCCTCGAAAAAAATCACGGTAAACAATCAGCGATATACCCTAGGTTTGATTTTCTGGCCCATTTCAGGTCTCATCTGCTATATTTAAGCCATTTTTCTGCATTTAACTTGCATTTAGTGCATATAAAATCAAAACCCTACTACAACTACATGTGGGTGTTAGCAAAGAAGGTGTACAAATCATTTGTGTGTCGCTTTGCGAGTTTTCATCCATTGTCCGAGAAGCGGGGAGAAGTTTCAAACATTTCGGCTGCGACGTGCAGCCACCCGCGTAGGCCTACTAGTTGGTATTTTAATTACAGGAAATTCAGATGGAGTCCGGACATCATGAAAATCAGTGTGTGACCGTGCGTGCTCTCACGACCCCGTGGAAAAAATTTGGTAAAGTTCGGCACAAGTATTGATGATTGCTCCTTGGAAACTGGAGCATCTCACAAGAAGGATCATGATTTTCAAAAGGACACGTGTCAATTCAAACTCCAGTGGCCAAAGACTTCATCGTTTTGCCTCATAAAAATTTCCATGGTACGCAATCACCATTACACCACGGGTTTGATTTTCTGGCGCATTTCAGGTATCGTGTGTTATATTTAAGCCATTTTTTATTTAACGGTCATTTTGTGCATATAAATCAAATCCCAACCGCAACTGCATGTGCCGATGAAAGGGATGAGGATTGTCATTCGATCTGGGAGCATCCAAGGGTCCAGACGTATGATCTGTGGGGTTTGGGTTCTGGCCAATCAGAACGCACGACTCACATCACGCGCGTGGTTTGTTCGGCACGCGGCTTTCATGAATGAACCGTGTGCTATTCACAAACCAGATTGCATATCTTCTATTCATACATACTGGAGTGAGATAAATTGAGTGTGCTACCTCTAGGGTATAATAATAATAATAAATGGTTCAAATTCATTGCCTGAGCTGATAGCATGTCAAGGTCAACATATTAACGGTTCTTACATCAACAAAATACGGGTATAACTCAGAAATTTAGTACACGTGACAGTTCTAAATTGAATGAATTAAGTTGCAGGATAGGCATAAAAACTAGTCTTATGGCTTAATTCCCATGTACATGGGGGAACTAGGATCATTAGGTTGACCCCGAATGAACTTAGGTTTTCTGATGATTTTACGGTTCTTTGTTTGGATGGTTCATGATCCCTTGGCTGGAAACTCGGAAAATTCATTATACTCATCCACATCAGCAACATCCTCGACACCTAGTACCCTCCTCTTCCCATGCATCACTACATGGCAGCTCTTATGCAAGGGGTCTTTCACATAGAAAATCTGGGTAGCATCGCTGGCAAGACTGAACGGATCCGCGTGATATGCCATCACTATCTTGTTAACACAGGTCTTCCTGCAATCATCAACCTTTATCTAACCCAGATGGATCCATGTGCACCTGAATAATTCCACCTTAACTTTCACACAGTTAACCTCCCAAATCTCTTTGATGGTTCCATAGTATACCCTTTTATCAGCTTCATCTACAGTAATGCATTCTGTTCGAACAGAGCTATTCTGATATGAGGTCTTCTCATTGCTACTCTTGAGCTTGCTTTGGTTTTCCTTGAAGAGGAAAGGGTGATGTAGCAATAGTAGCATAAGTATTTCCCTCAGTTTTTGAGAACCAAGGTATCAATCTAGTAGGAGGCTCCTCAAAAGTCCCACGCACCTACACAAACAAACAAGAACCTCGCAACCAACGCAATAAAGGGGTTGTCAATCCCTTCACGACCACTTGCGAAAGTGAGATCTGATAGAGATAATATGATAAGATAAATATTTTTGGCATTTTTATGATATAGATCGGAAAGTAAAAGATGCAAATAAAAGTAGATGATAAACTTATATGATAGAAGATAGACCTGGGGGCCATAGGTTTCTCTAGTGGCTTCTCTCAAGATAGCAACAAATTACTGTCGAGCAATTGATAGAAAAGTGAATAGTTATGAGATTATCTAGGCATGATCATGTATATGGGCATCACGTCCATGACAAGTAGATCAAAACGATTTTGCATCTACTACTATTACTCCACACATCGACCGACTCCTGCCTGCATCTAGAGTATTAAGTTCATAGGAACAGAGTAACGCATTAAGAAAGATGACATGATGTAGAGGGATAAACTCATGAAATATGATATAAACCCCATCTTTTTATACTCAATGGCAACAATACAATACGTGCCTTGCCGCCCCTGCTGTCACTGGGAAAGGACACCGCAAGATTGAACCCAAAGCTAAGCACTTCTCCCATTGCAAGAAAGATCAATCTAGTGGGCCAAACCAAACTGATAATTCAAAGAGACTTGCAAAGATAACTTAATCACACATAAAAGAATTCAGAGGAGATTCAAATATTTCTCATAGATAAACTTGATCATAAACCCACAATTCATCGGATCTCGACAAACACACCGCAAAAAGAGTTACGTCGAATAGACCTGCAAGAAGATCAAGGAGAACTTTGTATTGAGAATCAAAGAGAGAGAGAAGAAGCCATCTAGCTAATAACTATGGACCCGAAGGTCTGTGGTAAACTACTCACAACTCATCGGAGAGGCCTTGGAGATGATGTAGAGGCCCTCTGTGGTCGATTCCCCCTCCGGTGGAGCGCCGGCGAAGGCTCCAAGATGGGATCTCGCGGATACAGAAGGTTGCGGCGGTGCAATTAGGTTTTCGTGGTGCTCCTCGATGGTTTCAGGGTACGTGGGTATATATAGGAGGAAGAAGTAGGTCGGTGGACGCTCGAGGGGCCCATGAGGGTGGGGGCGCGCCCAACCCTAGGGGGTGCGCCGGGCACCCTCGTGGCCGCCTCCTCTGTTGCTTGACGTCCACTCCAAGTCCCCAGGTTTGCATTTGTTCCAAAAAGATCGCTCCTGAAGGTTTCATCTCGTTTGGACTCCGTTTGATATTCCTTTTCTTCGAAACTCTGAAATAGGCAAAAAAACAGCAATTTGGGTTGGGCCTCTGGTTATTAGGTTAGTCCCAAAAATGATATAAAAGTGTAAAGTAAAGCCCATAAACATCCAAAACGGGTAATATAATAGCATGAACAATCAAAAATTATAGATATGTCAGAGACGTATCAAGCATCCCCAAGATTAATTCATGCTCGTCCTCGAGTAGGTAAATGATAAAAACAGAATTTTTGATGTGGAATGCTACCTAGCATAATTCTCAATGTAATTTTCTTTATTGTGGCATGAATGACAGATCCAAATGATTCAAAATAAAAGTTCATATTGACATAAGAAATAGTAATATTTCAAGCATACTAACTAAGCAATCGTGTCTTCTCAAAATTACATGGCTAAAGAAAGTTATCCCTACAAAATCATATAGTCTCGCTGTTGCTCTATCTTCATCACACAAAGTATTTAATCATGCACAACCCCGATGACAAGCCAAGCAATTGTTTCATACTTTAGTAATCTCAAACCTTTTCAACTTTCACGCAATACATGAGCGTGAGCCATGGACATAGCACTATATGTGGAATAGAATGGTGGTTGTGAAGATGACAAAAAAGGAGAAGATAGTCTCACATCAACTAGGCGTATCAAAGGGCTATGGAGATTCCCATTAATAGATATCAATGTGAGTGAGTAGGGATTGCCATGCAATGGATGCACTAGAGCTATAAATGTATGAAAGCTCAACAAAAGAAACTAAGTGGGTGTGCATCCAACTCGCTTGCTCACGAAGACCTAGGGCATTTTGAGGAAGCACATCATTGGAATATACAAGCCAAGTTCTATAATGGAAAATTCCCACTAGTATATGAAAGTGACAACATAGGAGACTCTCTAGGATGAATATCATGGTGCTACTTTGAAGCACAAGTGTGGTAAAAAGGATAGTAGCATTGTCCCTTCTCTCTTTTTCTCTCATTTTTTTATTTGGCCTTTCTCTTTTTTTGTCCTTTCTCCTTTTTTTTATAAAGTGCGAAGTCTCATCCCGACTTGTGGGGGAATCATAGTATCCATCATCCTTTCCTCACTGGGACAATGCTCTAATAATGAAGATCATCACACTTTTATTTACTTACAACTCAAGATTACAACTTGATACTTAGAACAAGATATGACTCTATATGAATGCCTCCGGCAGTGTACCGGGATATGCAATGAATCAAGAGTGACATGTATGAAAATTATGAAGGTGGCTTTGCCACAAATACGATGTCAACTACATGATCATGCAAAGAGCAATATGGCAATGATGATGCGTGTCATATAAACGAAACAGTGGAAAGTTGCATGGCAATATATCTCGGAATGGCTATGGAAATGCCATAATAGGTAGGTATGGTGGATATTTTGAGGAAGGTGTATGGTGGGTGTATGGTACCGGCGAAAGTTGCGCGGCACAAGAGTGGCTAGCAATGGTGGAAGGGTGAGAGTGCGTATAATCCATGGACTCAACATTAGTCATAAAGAACTCATATACTTATTGCAAAAATCTACAAGATATTGAAAAAAGTACTACGTGCATGCTCCTAGGGGGATAGATTGGTAGGAAAAGACCATCGCTCGTCCCCGACCGCCACTCATAAGGAAGACAATCAATAAATAAAATTGTGCTCCAACTTCATCACAAAGCAGTTCACCATACGTGCATGCTACGGGAATCACAAACTTCAACACAAGTATTCTTTAAATTCATAATCACCCAACTAGCATGACTCTAATATCACCACCTCTATATCTCAAAACAATTATCAAGTATCAAATTTATCATAGCATCCAATTCACTTTCTATGATAGTTTTTATTATACCCAACTTGGATGCCCATCATTCTAGGACCAATTTTATAACCATAGCAAATACCATGCTGTTCTAAGAGACTCTCAAAATAATATAAGTGAAGCATGAGAGATCAACAATTTCTACAAAATTAAGCCACCGGCGTGCTCTAAAAGATATAAGTGAAGCACTAGAGCAAAACTATCTAGCTCAAAAGCTATAAGTGAAGCACATAGAGTATTCTAATAAATTCCAATCAAGTGGGTTTCTCCCAAAAGGTGTGTACAGAAAGGATGATTGTGGTAATCTAAGAAGCAAAGACTAATACCATACAAGACGCTCCAAGCAAAACACATATCATGTGGCGAATAAAAATATAGCTCCAAGTAAAGTTACCGATAGACGAAGATGAAAGATGGGATGCCTTTCGGGGCATCCCCAAGCTTAGGCTTTTGGTTATACTTGAATATCTTGGGGTTCCATGGGCATCCCCAAGCTTAGGCTTTTGCCACTCCTTATTCCATAGTCCATCAAATCTTTACCCATAACTTGAAAACTTCACAACACAAATCTCAACAGGAAATCTCATAAGCTCCGTTAGTGCAAGAAAGAAAAACCACCACATAAGGTACTGTAATGAACTCATTATTTATTTATATTGGTGTTAAACCTACTGTATTTCAACTTCTCTATGGTTCATACCCCCCCCCCCCCCGATACTAGCCATAGATGCATCAAAATAAGCAAACAACACACGAAAAACAGAATCTATCAAAAACAGAACAGTCTGTAGCAATCTGTAACTTTCGAATACTTCTGGAACTCTAAAATTCTACCAAAATAGGAAGTCCTGGAAAATTTATCTATTGATCTACAGAAAAATGAATCAACGCAAAAGCACGTTTCTGTGAATTACTAAAATTATTTTCGTGCGTGCAAAGTTTCTGTTTTTCAGCAGAATCAAATTAACTATCACCGTACGTTATCCTATAGGTTCTACTTGGCACAAACACTAACACATCTAAACAGAAGCTAGATGAAATATTTATTACTAAACAGAAGCAAAAAATCAAGAAACAAAAATAAAATTGGGTTGCCTCCCAACTAGCGCCATCATTTAACGCCTCTAGCTAGGCATTGATAATTTTAATGATGCTCACATGAAACACAAGAATTTAAGCGCAAAGAGAGCATCATGAAACATGTGATAAACACATCTAAGTCTAACATACTTCCTATGCATAAGCATATTATAAGCAAACAAATTTGCAAGGCAAGCAAAAACTAGCATATGCAAGGAAAAAGAAAGAGATGATAGCAATCTCAACATGACGAGAGGTAATTTAGTAAGATAAAAATTTCTACAACCATATTTTCCTATCTCATAATAATTACATGTAGTATCATAGGCAAATCAACAAAATAGCTATCACATAAAATATTTTCAACACGATCCACATGCATGCAAAGTTGACACTCTTCCAAAATAGTGGGATTAACATTAACTAAAGTCATGACCTCTCCAAACCCACTTTTATCAAAAAAAATAAGATTGAACATTCTCCAAATATGTGGGATCTAAAGTTGACACTCTTCCAAACCCACTTTCAATAATATTGCAAACACCATTATCAACCTCATATTCATCATGGGGCTTAAATAAATTTTCAAGATCAAAAGAAGAATCACCTCAATCATGATCATTGCAACAAATAGTAGTCATAGAAAAAATAGTATCCCCAAGCTTAGGGTTTTGTATATTATTAGCATCAAGAGAATTTATAGTAACATCATTGCAATCATGCTTTTCATTGAAGGAACTACCAAGTATGGGTGCAATAGCAACGATCTCATGTTTAACATAAGGAACTATAGCAAATTCATCTTCATAAATAGTGGCATTATGGCCACAAGAATAGCAAGCATCATGTTCATCAAGGGATATTTCAATCAAATCATCGGAATCGTTATCTATAGATTCATGCATATCATTATTTTCTTCCAAAGCAACAGTCATTCTCTCAATAAATTCTTTGACATAGACATTATGAGCATAGTTTTCATAGCAATATTTAAGTATGTCAAAATTATCAGATTCGCAGAGAGTAATATCATACTTTTCAATCAAAGAAGCAACTTCATAAGCACCCTTAAAAGCAACGAATTCTTCAATTTGTTTGATATCATAGTAACTATAAACACCCTTTGCATAAGAAGATAAGATTTAATTTCATTAAACTCACATAGGTAGGGAAGGTGTTTTTTAGGGTTCTTAGAGCAACAAGTAAAATCATAAATTTCACAAAGACACCAAGCATAACACAGCAATCTGTTTATTTGATTCCATAAGAGTCTCCCTTTTTAGACAAACAGTGACGCACAAAATGAGCATGCTCATCTAAAGATTTCCCATCAACTAGGCTAGTTGGGGTTTCAGCACGAGCGCATAAGGATCAAAGATGATCCAAGTAGAACACCTTGAGTGGATCCATATTAATAGATTTTTAGCAAGCAAAGATGCAAGCACATAGAAGGCACATGGAGACACAAGCAAACAAAAGATCGAACGGAAGAAGGGCAAATAAAACGGCAAGGGTGAAGTGGGGGAGAGGAAAACGAGAGGCAAATGGAAAATAATGTAATGCGAGGGAGATGAGTTTGTGATGGGTACTTGGTATGTCTTGACTTGAGCGAAGACCTCCCCGGCAACGGCGCCAGAAATCCTTCTTTCTACGTCTTGAGCTTGCGTTGGTTTTCCTTGAAGAGGAAAGGGTGATGCAGCAATAGTAGGGTAAGTATTTCCCTCAGTTTTTGAGAACCAAGGTATCAATCCAGTAGGAGGCTCCTCAAAAGTCCCACACACCTACACAAACAAACAAGAACCTCGCAACCAACACAATAAAGGGGTTGTCAATCCCTTCATGGCCACTTGCGAAAGTGACATCTGATGGAGATAATATGATAAGATAAATATTTTTGGTATTTTTATGATATAGATTGGAAAGTAAAAGATGCAAATAAAAGTACATGATAAACTTATATGATAGAAGATAGACCCGGGGGCCATAGGTTTCACTAGTGGCTTCTCTCAAGATAGCAACAAATTACTGTTGAGCAATTGATAGAAAAGTGAATAGTTATGAGATTATCTAGGCATGATCATGTATATAGGCATCACGACCGTGACAAGTAGATCGAAACGATTCTGCATCTACTACTATTACTCCACACATCGACCGACTCCTGCCTGCATCTAGAGTATTAAGTTCATAAGAACAGAGTAACGCATTAAGAAAGATGACATGATGTAGAGGGATAAACTCATGAAATATGATATAAACCCCATCTTTTTATCCTCGATGGCAACAATACAATACGTGCCTTGCTTCCCCTGCTGTCACTGGGAAAGGACACCGCAAGATTGAACCCAAAGCTAAGCACTTCTCCCATTGCAAGAAAGATTAATCTAGTAGGCCAAACCAAACTGATAATTCGAAGAGACTTGCAAAGATAACTTAATCACACATGAAAGAATTTAGAGGAGATTCAAATATTTCTCATAGATAAACTTGATCATAAACCCACAATTCATCGGATCTCGACAAACACACCGCAAAAAGAGTTACATTGAATAGATCTCCAAGAAGATCGAGGAGAACTTTGTATTGAGAATCAAAGAGAGAGAAGAAGTCATCTATCTAATAACTGTGGACCCGAAGGTCTGTGGTAAACAACTCACAACTCATCGGAGAGGCCTTGGAGATGATGTAGAGGCCCTCCGTCATCGATTCCCCCTCCGGCGGAGCGCCGGCGAAGGCTCCAAGATGGGATCTCGCGGATACAAAAGTTTGCGGCGGTGCAATTAGGTTTTCGTGGTGCTCCTCGATGGTTTTAGGGTACGTGGGTATATATAGGAGGAAGAAGTAGGTCGGTGGACGCTCGAGGGGCCCACGAGGGTGGGGGCGCGCCCAACCCTAGGGGGCGCGCCGGGCACCCTCGTGGCCGCCTCCTCTGTTGCTTGACGTCCACTCCAAGTCCCCAAGTTTGCATTTGTTCCAAAAAGATCGCTCCCGAAGGTTTCATCTCGTTTGGACTCCGTTTGATATTCCTTTTCTTCGAAACTCTGAAATAGGCAAAAAAACAGCAATTTGGGTTGGGCCTCCGGTTAGTAGGTTAGTCCCAAAAATGATATAAAAGTGTAAAGTAAAGCCCATAAACATCCAAAACGGGTAATATAATAGCATGGAACAATCAAAAATTATAGATATGTCGGAGACGTATCAAGCATCCCCAAGATTAATTCATGCTCGTCCTCGAGTAGGTAAATGATAAAAACAGAATTTTTGGTGTGGAATGCTACCTAGCATAATTCTCAGTGTAATTTTCTTTATTGTGGCATGAATGTTCAGATCCAAATGATTCAAAATAAAAGTTCATATTGACATAAGAAATAGTAATATTTCAAGCATACTAATTAAGCAATCGTGTCTTCTCAAAATTACATGGCTAAAGAAAGTTATCCCTACAAAATCATATAGTCTGGCTGTTGCTCTATCTTCATCACACAAAGTACTTAATCATGCACAACCCCGATCACAAGCCAAGCAATTGTTTCATACTTTAGTAATCTCAAACCTTTTCAACTTTCACGCAATACATGAGCGTGAGCCATGGACATAGCACTATATGTGGAATAGAATGGTGGTTGTGAAGATGACAAAAAAGGAGAAGATAGTCTCACATCAACTAGGCGTATCAAAGGGCTATGGAGATTCCCATTAATAGATATCAATGTGAGTGAGTAGGGATTGCCATGCAACGGATGCACTAGAGCTATAAATGTATGAAAGCTCAACAAAAGAAACTAAGTGGGTGTGCATCCAACTTGCTTGCTCACGAAGACCTAGGGCATTTTGAGGAAGCACATCATTGGAATATACAAGCCAAGTTCTATAATGAAAAATTCTCACTAGTATATGAAAGTGACAACATAGGAGACTCTCTATGATGAATATCATGGTGCTACGTCAGAGACGTATCACTCATCACGTTCCTCAGTGTGGAATGTGTAGGCATTTATGTCATACGCTTGGTACATCAACACCGTAGGTGATGGCTTTTGTGCCAACCACGTAGCTATGACATCCATGGATCCTTGTGCCAAATGATTCTTTGTCCATTTGGTGTAGTCCTTATTGTGCACCTTTGTATCGACATCTAATGGATACACCATTGGTAAGAAGCTTTGGTGTATCTCTACCAAGTGTTTTTCAACATAAGTGCTGAGAACTGGGTTGTTAAGCAGTGTCATGAAATGGGCTTTGTCGGCCAAATCTTCGGGTGCAGCCTTTTGCGTGCCAGCAAGGACCGGCTTACCTTTCAGCCCTCCCTTGTGGCGAGAGAGGGGGAATCTATAGGTCTTTGTTTCATGTATTCGGTGCAAAACTCAACCACCTCCTCTGTGGTATAACCTTGTAGGATGCTTGTCTCCCGATGGCTTTGGTTTCAACAATAGAGCTTCAGTATTCCCATGAACCGCTCGAAGGGATACATGTTGGAAGAAACACAGGACCACAATACTTTATCTCGTCGACAAGGTGCATAGTGAGATGGACCATGACTTCAAAGAATGACAGTGGGAAAAACATCTCTAGGTTGGACAATATTCTTGCAATACCCTCTTGCATATAATCCAACTCTTCAGGATCTACAACTTACTACCATAGTTTGTTGAAGAAATCACAAAGCTTAATGAGTGTGTTTCTTATATCTGTGTCCATCATATTCCTGATGGCCACCGGGAGCATTTGTGTCAACACTACGTGTCAATCATGTGACTTCATGTGTCCCAACTTCATTTTTCCTGAGCTCACATCCACGAGACTTCTGATGTTTGCGGAGTAGGAAGAGGTGTCTTAACTGACAACAAATAGTTGAAGAACTCGGTTGCTTCTTTTGTACTGAAATTGAAACTCTGGAGAGCGTGGAGGAATTTGTTATCATCTTCTACTTCACTCTTGCGTTTTAATTGATCACCAAGCATATCGAGTCGTGCATCGTCACCATCCTTTGTTTTACCTTTAATCTTGAGCAGAGTACCAAGGATGATTTCACATACGTTCTTCTATCTCTACGTGCATGACATCGATGCAGTGACATACACGTAGAATCTCCCAGTAAGGTAAATCCTAGAACACTAATTTCTTCTTAAACACTTGATCCCTGGGTGTTTGTTTCACCGTCAAAGCATGGTTCTTGCCAGGCGCAACATTAATATGTTTAGCTATGTCGTGGACCACCTCCCCAGCATAAGGTCTTGGGCCCAAACCTACCTCTGTCGTACCATCCAATTCAGCTTTCATCTTTTGGTATGGGTGATCATTCCATAAGAACCTACGATGACACAAATACATGGTTTTGTGCGAGTTGGGAAGAAATATGCTAGCTGTCCTATCCATGCATGTGACACACCCTACATCTCCCTTTGTTTTCTGCCCCAATATTTTTCCTAATGCCGACATATCTTCAATGGTGTGCAGCAGCATCACATGTAGATCAAAAAATTCCTTTTTGTAAGCATCGTAACATTTTACAGCAGGCTCTTTTACCCAGAATGCCAGTAGTTCTTCTACCAGTAGCTGAAAGTAAATGGCGATGTCATCTCCAGATTGCTTTGGGCCTTGGATAATCATTGACATCCTGATTTATTTGTTTCTTCATACACAACCAAGGAGCAAGGTTATATATGCACAGAAGCACCGGCCATGTGATGTGTTTGGTGCTCATATCGCCAAAAGGATTCATCCCGTCAGTACACTCCCCAAGCCTTATACTTCTAGGATCCTTGGCAAAGTCTTCAAACTTGTTGTGGATTAATTCCCACTGAATCAAGAAAGAATCAATCATAGACAGATGAAAGCAAGAGATAAGAAGGAACTAGCATGTGTAGTTGTGGTTATCGAATTAGTCATCTTCTATGCGTTGTTTGCAATGATGATTAGGGGTTTTGTTTGATTATTACTGGCTTCATCAATAAGAAGAGCTCAATGTATTGCTTGCCAACTTTTCTACTCCATTCGTACTGGTGCATAACTCACATTACGAAAACCAAATAATCCCAAAACTCGTTCCTTGTGTTTGCCCTGAAAAAAGAAATCAACCAATAGGAGTCGTGGGGCTTGTATGCATTCAATGACTTCAGGCTACTTAGCATAACATGCAATGGTCAATTCTCTGCATGCAATGGTATTGATTAGAAATCATCAAGTTCTCTCATTTTTTCCCACCTAGGTCACCGGTACGAAGGGAGTAGTATGAAAAATTCTTGTTTCATATTTGGACGCTCCAACGCTTGTGCGTAATTATCACATTGAGAACCGCTCAACCCCGGGAATTTGGAGCGACTGGGTACAAATAATTACAATTGATTATATCAGTGGTTAGATAATACGTCAATCCCCCGCTTCAGTTGACATTCCTCTTCTCTGCATACCCCGCTTAAGTGTCCACCATCTTCATCATCCCCGACCGCGCTACACACTTGCACACACTCTGCAATCTCGCTTTCTCACAGTCTGTATACGTACCACAGCCATGTCGAGCGACAACGAGAATGATAGTCCAGCCAGTAGTCTGGCGCCTGATGATATGTCAACATCAAAATCATCCCACTCGTCTTCCATGAGTCTGGTGTCGAGCCTAGACCTCGATTTTATTCGGATCCTGGAAGGGACGCTGCCTCCCAAGTTGTCAGACGACAACCAGATGGACGAGGAGTCATCGGAGGATGAAGAAGAGGACGACGATGATGAGGAGGAATGGTTGAACGAGGAGGAGGACGACGACGACAGCAATGACGATGACGACGACGGCGGCGATGAAAAGCCAACGGTCGGCGGCAAGAAGCATCCTCGCCAAGACGATGTAGCGACGCCATCCAACAACAACAAGAAGAAGAAGAACTAAATTAAGCAGACTGTATATATCTCTGTTTCCATTCGCTCATATTAATTCTTTATCTCTGTTTCCTCTGTCAATCTCATCGCAGATGGTTAGCAATACATATTCGGCAGAGATCTTTTACATTATCGCCCACAGGTTGGTTTCTTGAATTGTGTGCCCTGTCAAGCACACAATTCACACAAAAAATTGTATGCACTATCTATAATGATCGCACACAATTCTGATTACCGACCTATTTGCTGGGTATCACACACATCTTATTATGCCGAATCGTTTGTGTTCAACTCGATCATCGCAAACGATTCATCGAAGCAAACTGTATGCTATATCGCACACACACCTTGATCTGGCTACCCATTTCTGTTGTCCTAGATCATCACAAACAGTTTGTATGGATCCACCGTATGCCACACACCACACACGCAACTATAATCTGGATCATGTTTGATGTCTCCGCCATCGCAAATGTTTCGTAACATTTTTTAAGGTTTTATTACATCACCGTGTTGGAGATATGCCCTAGAGGCAATCATGTATGATGATATTTCCTATGTGTTTATGAATAAAGATAGTCCTTGGACATTATCAATGATGTGTATCAGCAAGTATGTGACTTGTTTGTGGGACTATGCATTGTATGATGGCTTTCCTAAAAGGTCCCTAGTTGAAAGGGTTGTGTGGACGCGCAGCCAACTAGACTGGCATATGACATGGTGGATGGCTCGGTCTCACTAGCCATGGAGCATTGGATGCTAACCAGATAATATGGGCTCGGAAGGATCTGGTCGGATACGACATGGTTGGATCCGAGTCAGGATAAGGTCCGAGTCGGACTAACCCAACTATGAGACGCGGCGATATGTCATCTATGAGTCTCTAGTACAACATATGTTCTATGTCCTAAAACCTAAGCTGGCGCATGTACTCGAGATGGTGACAGAGTTGCTTTGGGCCGACTAAACGCTACTCCATGACTGGGTAGTTACAAAGGTAGGTTTCGGGCTTGTCCAGACGCATGCTGTGAGACATGGTTGAGCAAGATGGGGTTTGCCCATCCGATCAGGAAAGATATACTCTGGGCCTCTTATGTGATCTGACCAAGATAAGCATGGCCATGCGACATGGATTATGAGGTAATCCGATTTGTGGTCGGCATCACTGGAACGAGAAAGAGGTCGAGCTGGCACAAGGATGACAGACTCGCCTTGAGCCCGACAACATATATCATGTGGCAAAGGGAACAAAACTGTGATGTATAGGTTCGCCTAACCAGCTTCATCGGAAACTTGGAGTTGGCACGCTTTGCTAGAGGCCTCTACCGACTAGCCGAGTCGGATGTGATCTGACTCGCGACCAAGTGAACGAGAACCTAAGAGGTCATGCGCTTAAGGGAAGGAACCTGTGAGGCCTGATCCGACTCGTGATGTGATCCTACTCGGACTCGGATCCAGGCCGAAGAGACTTTGGGCTTTAGGATCCGTGCAAGGCTAAAGCATTGAGCCCGTGACAGATGCCTATATAAAGTGGGGCCTTGGCACACTCATTTGGTTGATCGCTTCGGCACTGTCACTAGGTTTTGCATGTGTTGCGAATAGCCACCTCCACTCGCCGCCGACTGTGTGATCGGACCTAGCAGTCTGCCGCACGGTGTTCCTCCTGCACGCGTGGATACCATTAGAGGCGGTGCACTTACGCCGCTCCGGCGAACCTGTACGTGGGATCCAACGACCGGCTGTTCGAGGGAGATCGTACGAGGAGGAGATGATCCACGTGGATGTGCTGCCCCAACTCTTCTTCCACTGCACGGCACTACGCGTCTAGTGGTAACAATGTGTGATCCATCTCCTGCATGATCTTGGTTGTTCTGCGTGTAGGAAAAATAATAATTTGCAGTCGAAGCACCCTGCCATAGAACCCAACACATCGTTTGCGATTAATGCATTGCACACAGTTTCGTCGAAGGGTCTCTGATTGTAGTGTCGCGTTAGCAGCATCCTGTAGTAGTGGTTCCTCAGCTCCAACCCCTGAAGCACGGGCCTGTGATAATGCGCCTCCATCTGCCAGGGCAACTGAAGAAGTTATGCCTGAAGAAACTGACAGGGCGACTGATAACGTTGTGTCTGGAAAAAATCCCAAGACGAGTGCTAATGGCGTGCCTGATTAACCCGGCAGGGTGACTGCATTACTCGCACCTGATGAAACTTCTCCAACTAGTTCCTCAGCAGCATATCCAACACCGACTTCATCTTTGAAGCTCATTACCCTTCCTTCTGCATCAGAAGTGAAGAAGACCAAGGCTGCTGAGAGAGAAGCAAAGAAGAGAAAGGCGTCCACTCCATCAGCGCCTGAATCTGTGAAGAAATTGAAGATGGCAACATTATCTTCAATTGGCATCCCAATAGATGCGATACCAATTTCATCAATGCCCCTATTTCATAATCTTGAAAACCTTCAAATGGTTCCTTATGGGGTGGATTATCAAATCCCTTGGGTTGATGAAGAAGATGAAGATACCCATTATGCTGCTACCATAGAGCAAATGGATGAAGAGATTGAGGTTGATGCTGATGTATCAATGCCTCATGAAACTGTACAGACTCCTTTGCAAGAATCAATGGGTGAAGAACATGAGGAGGAAGTGGACATTGATGGAGAGACAACTCCTCCAATCCATGAGGAATTTTGGGAAGCGGCTCCCCAAAATTCGCCCTCACCACTCCCCTCGCTCGAGAGCCTCAGTCGCCTGCGCGCACTGAAGAAATTCACACTAGCTCTAAAGAAAGACAACCATCTCTGCAAAACATCTCTGAAGAAGTTCCAGCTACAGCAGCTGATGAAATTTCTCAAGACAAACCAGTCATTGATGTCGCCAATACATCACCTTCACGTGCAGACTCTATTCCTTCAGCTGATACTGATATAGTTCCAACTGCCACAGCTGAGGAAGTCGCTCGAGCTCTTGCTGTGACAGATCCAAATGACTCAACTGTGTCCCCACGACTAGTATTTGATGTTTGTCCAAAGAAGCACAACCTCAAACCAATGCCTCAAATGCCAAAGACTGGTAGAGTCCTCAAGTGGCCTCAGTTCGACAACACCAAATTCTTCGAAGAGAAGAATTTCTTCGTTGGCGAGTCTCCTTATGACTCACCCGAGATAAGGCGCCTGTGCTTCTGGACAAGGACGCAGATAATTTCTATGCTTCGCTCCTGTTCGACAAGAAGAAAGTATTCCCACATCGCCATATTCCTCATGTGGATATGGAGTCAATTCCATGCTTCCAGTCAGTTCTGGCTGATCTTCATGATGAAGGTCTACTCAATTTCTGCACTGACGTCTGCAATTGGAATGATGAGCCAATTCTTCAATTCTATTCAACTATACACTTTTCTGGCAATGCTGATGACGCTGCTACTTGGGCTCTGGACTGGATGAGTGAAGACACTCACTACAAAGCACTGATTGACGAATTACTTTGTGCTCTTCCAGTTGATCCACCCCAAGAAGAAGCTAGGAGAATATATGAAGAACCTGAGCTGCCCAACAAACTGATGCACGTGCTCATGAAGCCAATGGCTGAAGGAAATGCTCCAAGTACAAGCTTCCTAATGAAGGATCTGCTTTATGTTCCGAAGACTGCCTATCGCATTTTGGCAAAGACCCTCAGTATGATCAAAGGCCACAATTTCAACACTAAAGAAGTTGTGGGATTTATGAAGAACTTGTCGTTCCACGTCATTCATGGAACTCCCATCAGCATTCATGATTTCTTTCTGAGGACTTTGGTCACTGTCGGTCAGTCTCCTTTTGAATTAAAGCCATATGCACCATGGATTATGAGATTCATCAGATCCTGGTCTTCAATCCACTACAAGGCTAATCGTCAGAATCACTTGAGCTTTCTGCCTGAAGTTGAAATTCTTCAAAGCACTCTGTCCACTGTACCTCGAAAAGGCAAGAATGTCATTGATGAAGGAATTCATCCCCTTGAGGGACAATTCCGTCTGCCTATTTCCAGCTCCAATGCTGATGAATCTGCTAGCCAGGATACTGCAGCAAAAGCTTCAAGGCCATCCACTTCTCTCGAAGCGCCACGTGTCATGACTGACCGCGAGCTGCTTATCAGTCTTCATCAGAAAGTTGACAAGAACAACGCTGGGTTAAGCGTCAGTTTGCTGCTATACAAGCCAACATGACTGTGACGCATAACGTCGTGCGCAAAAACTGCTACTATCTTCATGAGATATTCGACAGATCATGGGCCATACTCCCGCACCTCAAATCCGATGAAGAACTTGTTGCTGAAGATTCTCGAATGAAGTTTGACTGGGCCGAACCGCCAAGGAAGAAGTTCAATAAAACTCAAGTTCTTCCTTTGTTGCCGAGCTCAGAATCTTCATCACGGTCCACTGATGAAAATGAAGTTGTTGAAGACACTGCTGCTGGTCCTTCTGCACCGCGCGGCCCCAACAATGTTGGCGCTCCCTCGACCTCTCCTTGATATTTTTCTTCAGAGGCGTTATTCCTCAGATTCCTCACCTTTTGGTCATTTGATGACAAAGGGGGAGAAGTCCGAGTTAGTCTTCAAGTGGGTCATTATATGGACTGTTTTTGCTTAAGTTGCTCCTCTTGAACTTTTCTGGATGTGCTCTTTGTTGGGTTGTAACTTAATAATTGTTGGTCGTCTGACTCTTTTGCTACATTTGATGTGCATGCTCTGATCTTAAATATATCTACTCATGCATGCACAATTTCTTCAGACACCAACTTTCATCGTGCATTCATATTCTTCAAATATCTTATGATCATGCATGATTGGATTCCAAGATATAGGGGGAGATCTCCACAATTTCAACATGCCATGTGCATTTGCAATCTAAAGCAAATTCCTCGTATGCACATCTTCAGGGGGGTCCTCAATATCTTGTAACCAATTTCTTCAAACTCTATACTTACACTTCAATTTTACTCCCATTGAAAGCCTAACCAATTTGTCATCAATCACCACAAAGGGGGAGATTGTAAGTGCATCAAGTGCCCCCTTAGTGGTTTTGGAGTATTGAAGGCAAAAAGGTTGAGGAACTAATGTGTTTGTGAATATACATGGGAGACAGAGCCATAGAAGATTTGGCTTAACACATGGAAGATGACCCCTAAAAATGGATTTCTTCGAGTGAAAAATTTGGGGATGAAATTGGTACGGCCTCTGAAGAAATTGATGTGAAGACTTTGAAGCTTGAAGACTTTTATTTTCGTAGTTTCTTTTCTTCTTCTATGAGTCATAGGAAAAATGTACTGTTAAAGGGGTTCTAGGGAAACATATTTCACATTTGCAAAGTGATGCTTAAACCTACTCAAACCCATAGATAAAACCCGCTTCGAGTGAAGCATTTGGAAATCTCCAGTACAGCTGGCGCATTTGCTAGCGACAGTGACGAAGTTCGTCTGATCACTGACAAATTTGTTCACGCTGAGGAGTCAGGAGATCGCCATTGCGATCTGCCTAAAAGCGAGGAAATTGAGTGCCGGAATGAATTTGAGAGTTCAAATTCTGACCGTTGCTACGCCGCGTGCCAGCTGTTGAGTGGATCCTTATCCTGACAACTGTCGAATCAAAGAGGGGCATTTATGACAATTCATGGCGGGTTGCACCCTGGCTATAAATAGCCGCCCCCCACAACCACTTGTTGGTTGGCTGCTTCGAGAGAACTTGACACTTGTCATTTGAGAACTCATCCTCTAACGACTTTGAGAAAATCCTTAGTGAGGAAAAACCCAGAGCCAAAGTGATTGCGCTTCACTGAAGAGACTGATCTGTGTGATTCGACACATGTTACCTTTGAAGACTCTCATTCTTCCAGGCGGTTAGGTGTCAAGTTCTGAGTACACCAAAAGTCATTGTGGTGTGCCGGTGAACAAGTCTGTGAAGGTTTTAAAAGTCTACCTTGAAGACTTACCATGAGTGATTGGGAGAGGTATGTAGGCCTTAGCTCAAGAGGAATACGGTGAGGACTGTGTGTTCTCTGAGTTGCGACTCAGCCGCCTCAACCAGACGTACAGTTGATGCAACAACTGGAACTGGTCTGCCAAATTGCATTGCCTTCACCGAGCCAACCTGGTTTTAAATTCCTCACCCTCTTACATTATTTCGCTGCTGAAGAATTTGTGATCTATACTTTGACGAATTTGAGCTGAAGAATTTCATCATGCTATCTTTCATTTCCTCAGTTCATATTCTTCATGCTTGTATGATTGCATGATTGCATGCGTACTTTGATTCTGTGATGACTTATTTTCCCTTGCGTTCTATTTTATGAAGAGTTTGATGAATTTCTAAAAATCTCCCATTCACCCCCCACCCCAACCACCCCCACAGAGGAATTTTTAAAAATCTCCCATTCACCCCCCCCCCCCCCCCCCCCCCCCCACAGAGGAACCCATGCCACACTGAAAGTTGACCTTCAAGCTATGGTACAGCTAAGGCGTACTCTCGGAAAGGAAAACACATATGCACATGCACGGCTCCGACGCGCCCCAGCATCTAGTAAACCATAAAGATAAGGTAGAAAAGACGAAGGGCTATTATCCATCGGGGGCCTAAATCTTCTTGAAACTACTGTGTCACATTCGTCACCTAGGAGGACCCTTCATACACAACCCCCATTTGTACATTATTCCACGGTAACCTCCCGAGCATAAGATCGGCGGATCTTAATTCATCGACACAGGCAGAGTGTGTCGACGCGATACTCCTGCCTTCAAAAATATGTTGCTTTTTTACGGTATGTTGCATTGAATTTTCAAGACAAAATTGAGGATTGAATCCTATTTTCAGGTGTTCCTGCAAAGGATAACAAAAAGAACCGACATCAAAAGAATTGATCAAAATTTGCAGTAGATGTTTTCCCCTAATCTGTGGTACACAGCAGCTGTGTAACTCGCTCGCTTTGGTCTCTCTTCTAACACTACTGACGTCACAGGTGATGGCACAAAGCAATTCCCATCTACTGAGATCTCTCAACGACTGAACAAGTATCATCTACACTACATGTGTTGCCTCAGACCGAACTACCAGAAATATAGTCCATCTGCGGACCTGTTGTGCAATTTCGGTCATTTCAGTTGTAGCCACTGAGGCACGATCGTCAGGGTTTACTGAGGATGCTACATATTTACGCCAGGGAGGGTATTAGCTAGATTAGATCACTCCAAACAGAAGAATCGCCTTCGCCGCATCGAGCATGTACATCCTTGAGTCTCTCGACGGACTTGCATATGCCGCTGCAGCTCCAATCAAAGGATGCCACGCAGATATTGCCAGCTTGCCCTTTCCACTCACAGTCTGCAGAGATGTCAATGCCCAATTATAAGAGGTTAAAGAAGTATAGGATAAGTGTTTTTTGAGGTGAGGAGGCAGACCTGGTGGAGTTCCGCAGCACATGTTCCTTTCATCAATATGATTAACCTCTAACCCGATAAACCATGACCCAAGTGATACATCTTCGTTCGCATACTTGTGTAAGATAGGTCTGACAAAATCAAAAGGCATCATCAGATTGACTTCATTTTTATCTGGAGGACCATTTTATGACATGACCATCAATGGAACATACTGATTTATTGAGATATAGGTCGCAAGATCTTTTGAGATAGCATATATCTGTCCAGTAGCATGGCGAAAATACTTGTTTCCATCCTCCCCAAATTTCCAGGCCTCAGGTTCATGGTACTTCAGATTCCTACATGACAAGAGCAGGTTCAAGCGTAGTTTGTACCCCAAAGCTAGAATTTAATTGCAAGACAGTCTAGTTAACATTACTTGTCAGCCAGAACTGGGCCTGACTTCATGCAGCCAATATAAGTTCTTGGTTTCGCTTTATGCCTCGCAAGGGTAGTGGCAAGCATTCCTGTTTTTCCATGTGCAGCGTACCAGTAAGGTGATAAACAGAAGTGGGTTTTTTTTTCTGAAAGAAGGCAATAACATCAAAGAAATAAAATGCACCTAAGTTCACATGCACATCATCATCGACCTTGACGAAAAAGTCAGCATCCCAAATGCCCACGGACGTGGAGAAGAAGATTTTTGTCTTTGCGGAGAGTTCATGATACCCCTCGACATGGTCCTGAATGATAAATGAACAACACCAACAGGAATATTGTCAGTGCTACTAAAAATTTCTAATAGAAGTATGGCTTGATCGGTGTCATAACATCACTGAAGGATACAGCCTTACCAGTCTAAGAAAGTCGTGATGCTGTTCATCTTCTGCATCTATTGCTTTGTCCAATATACTATTGGATGTAGCACTGCACAATCACCAAAACAGTTCACATTTTGCAAGGAACTTGTACCAGATTTTCAAGCGGACAGGAATAGCAACATAGAACAACCCTAATATTAACACCCCTGTTCTATAGAACTAGATGATACCCCGCACGTTGTTGCGGAAATATTTTGCAACATATTTAAATGTGATTCGTTGTATGAAACATGAATATTTGAAGTAACAATATGAAAGGCCGGAACTGAAAATACATATAATTTATTATGTTTGAGTACTATATAGTTTTAAAATGTGTATTAAATATAAATAACATAATAGAATGAAAATTCTCATGTATGTTTGCATGTTGAGATGAGTCTTTTTCCATGCATGTTTCATGATGAAGTGGCATGCTTGCATGCTGAGAGACATATGGTAGTGGAGGTGGGCCTTTTCTCATGCATGTTGTGCGATGATGTGGCATGCTTGCATGTTGAGAGAAATAGTTAGTGGGGGCTAACTACTTAGATATAAAAGATAAGGAAGATGGATTAAATAAGAGTTGTGTCACTGAATCATCCATTGCAACCAAGGGAGTTGAGGTGTTCTGATGGCAAATTGCCAACTAGCAACTTAGCAAGAGACTTGTGCATGTCTTACCCCAAATTTGGTGAAAATTATTATAGCTTATTCATGGATGCATGCAACTCCACCTATGTTGTCTCAGTGTAGCCGGTCCCAAGCCTGGGTTAAGGAGGATTGTGATAGGCTTGGCGAGCCAAAGTCAAAACGCAGCCACTCTTATGAAGATGAAACCTAGAAGAACACCGTTGGGGCGTAACCCTCTTAGCGAGACGCCATATCGGAACCCGGGTGTAATGTTAAATGGCAAGGCCCGGGCCGTCACCCCCTTGGTGGTGCACCTTATCTTGATCTGGATACGGTGATAAGTGAGCATCATGTCGTCGCATCCTTAGTGGCACGCTATATCGACGCCCGGGTGTAGTGAAAAAATGAGCAAGGGTCTTCGCATTTGGCTCGACAAGTGCGAAGAGCAAGACAGCTAGCCAAGCCTAGCAGGATCCGCATAGATAGCTGAAATGTAGGGAGTGTAAGTTACGGGAATTAGTGGATGCAACGGTGAGGAGAGATGTTGACATCCTATGTGTCGAAGAAACCAAATGGAAGGGACACAAGGCGTAGGAGGTAGAGGATACCGGCTTCAAGTTGTGGTACACGGGGACAACTACAAACAGAAATGGAGTAGGCATCGAGCCTCAAGTATGGAGTGGTAGCCATCAAGGGGCAAGGGGACCGGATTATCCTGGTCAAGCTTGTCGTTGGTGTCACATCCCTAGTTCTGGCCTGCTCTGGGTTAGCTAGTCTTGTGTTGCATCATGTTTAAGTTTCTCTTAAATTTGAAATGGGGATTGTTTCAAACCCTAGCATCAAAGGAATTCAATAGGTTCAACTAAAATATTTTTAGTGAACCCAAAATGGCTTTCAAAAATGTTCATCATTTTTTGAAATGCTGGAAACAGTAACCAGAGATGATGCACATTTTTCCATGACATTTTGGATTTTTGAAATAACACATATTGTATTTGAGTTGGAGCAAATATATGTTATATATATTTTTAGTGCTTCAATAATTCTGATATTTTGTGAGGGGCTCTAGAATATTCCTTTTAGTCCCTGCAAAAATTATTGGAAGAAACAAAAATGGTTTAGTGCTTGAACTAAATCAAAACAGATTGAAATAAATAGAAAACAATAATTAAAATAAAAAACAGAGAAGGAGGGAGTACCTGTTACTTACCTGGCCTCACCTGTGCAGCCACCAGAGAGGCCCGCCCACCACTGTATAGGGCCAGCCCACTGGCCCCATTGCCAGTCATCTCCCACCTCTGCCAGAAGGCAGAGGCGAGGCGTGGCGCGCGCCCGAGAGCCCCCGGCCACCTCCTGCTTCCACCTGGGAGCCCCGGGCCTTCTACCAGCGCCACGGAGACGCCCGAGGCCCCTGTCCCCTCTCCCTCACTTGCTGCTCTCTCTCTCCCCTCCCCTGTTCCTCTCGCGCGCACCCACCCGAGCGCAGCCGCAGCCGCCGCTCGCTGTCCGCGCGCTCACCGCCATTGCCGTGCTCCCTCGACCCGTCCCCGAGGCCCGCGTCGACGTCTTCTTCCTCTTCACCGAGCTGCACGAGCCCGAACGCCCTGTGGAGCCGTCTTCGCCCTCGTCTTCCTCCTCGGGCACCCGAGATCGCCGTCGTGATCTTGTCGCCTCCGAGCCGTCCCCAAGCATGCTGACCTGCTCAACGACCTCCCGGTGAGCTCCGCTGCATTTCCCCTCTCTTTCCTGCATCTTTCCCGTCCTCTAGCCGCCGCGTTCATCGAGACCGAGAACCACCGCCGCCCGAGCTTGTCGCCGGCGTAGCTCCGACGACCATTTGGTCACGCCAGTGCGTCCAAACGCTTCGCAGCAACACGTAGAGCCTCGCGGGAGCTTCAGTTCAACCTTTTGCACGCCGTAGCCCCGACCCCGAGCTCGCTCGAGCTCCGGCCGCCGCTATGGTCGTCACCGGCGACGCTACAGGCCATTCTAGGCCCGGAGACCACCACCATCCGACGCGCCGCGCTGCCAGCATCCTAGATCTGCCTCCAGCGCATCCAGCCGTGCTCTATGGAGCTTTTCCGAAGCTCCTCGCCGCCGCTGACCTCGCCGGCGGCTCAACGCCGGCGAGTTTGACCCGTTCGACCCGGGGTTTGACCTCCCTGGGGTCAATACATGTGGGCCCCGCCCCTAACTAGTTTAGTTAGTACTAATTACCCCTACTGACACTGACATGTGGGCCCAGGCCTTAACTAATCTAGACTAGGTTTAGTTTAATTTTAATTAACTCTGTTAGTTAACCGTGTCACTGACATGTGGACCCCGCATGTCAGGTTTGACCTGGACCGAGCCGTTGACCTGCTGACATCACTGTGAGGTCATGCTGACGCAATAATTCCTTTCTGGAATTTAAATAAATTTTAAATGATTTATTATTTTCAAAAAATGCCCAAAACTTCTAAAAATCATATAAAATCAACCGTAGCTCAGAATGAAATAATTTATATATGAAAAATGATCAGAAAAATCCAATTTATCCATCTGTACCATTTTCATGCATGTTAGAACAACTTTTGTTCACTGTTTAGGTCAAATCAATTAAATGGCATTTGAATAATCACATATGGAGTTTGAATTTGAATCTTGTATTCAAACCAACTTCATTTAAGCTGTTGCTAGTTGCATTAGCTCAAATCACAGCATATTGCCATGTCATGATCATGCATCATATTGTGCATTGCATTGATTGTGTTATTCCTTGTTTGCCGGTGTTTGTCCCCTCTCGATAGACATGGTTCTGACAATGAGATCGATGACACCGATGAAGAGATATATTATCTTCAGAAGTGTCAGGCAAGCAAAACCCCCCCTGTTCATTCCGATACAATCTCACTCTCTCGCTCCTGCTCTATTTTACTGCATTAGGACAACAACAATACAACTGTTACTTGTTGCGGTAGTTGAACCCCTTTATCCTCTGCATGACCTGTCATTGCCACAGTAAATAGATAAAACCCACTAGCATGAGTAGGAGTTGTTTGAGCCCTGATGTGCCTACTCATTCATGCTTGTTTGTCATGCCTGCTATTGCTTAGAGTTGTGTCAGGTCTGATTCATCGGGGATGAATTGGAGGTGTGTAAACATGTCCTACTGTGTGTGAGCTAAGTGTGTGAACATGATTTGATAAAGGTAGCGGTGAGAGGCCATGTAGGAGTACATGGTGGGTTGTCTCATTGAAGCCGTCCTCAGGAACTGAGTTCTGTGTTTGTGATCCATGAACATCTACTACCACGCATTGGAATGCTTAAGTGCCCCTCTCGACTTATTAATCAACCTGATCTCTGTCCAGGAGTTGCAACTAGTTTCTGGTGTTTGTAGGTAGTGTTAGTAGTCTACCAAGTGGCACCCGGTACAAGTGGGCTTGGGACAGACTAGGCACAGTGGCCCGGTGTACCAAGTGGCACCCGGATGGTGGACTTGGGAACCCTGCACACATCGTTTGGGGCCGTGAGCGACACCCCGGCCGGATCTCCTTGCGGATGGAACCCGAATAGGCGATAAACCTGGACTAGAGACTTGTGTGGTTAGTCAGGTCGTGGCCGACTCCCTCGCCAGGCTTCCGCTTGAAGGTTGCCGAGATACATGACGTGTACATGACGGTAAGTGGCGAGAACGTGTGTGAAGAAGTACACCCCTGCAGGGTTAATATGATCTATTCGAATAGCCGTGTCCGCGGTAAAGGACTTCTGGGTTGCCTGTACAGTTCATAGACAAGTGAAAGTGGATACTCTAAAATGCGCAAGATAAGCGTGAGTGCTATGGATGGCGTTCTCGTAGGGAGACGGGAGCGGATCCATAGTGGTGTATTGATATGGTGAATATGTGGACTCGTGTGCGCCACCTCAAAAAAGTTACTTGCAGTCGTAATTCAGGATAGCCACCGAGTCAAAGCTGGCTTGCTGCAGTTAAACCCCACCATCCCTTTGTTGATAATGATGCATATGTAGATAGTTCTGATGTAAGTCTTGCTGGGTACATTTGTACTCACGTTTGCCTATTTTATGTTTTTGCAGAGGGACTTCAGTCTCATTAGTAGTTCCGCGTGGACTTCGACGTTTAGCTTGTTACCTCAGCTACGATCTTGTGCCCTCGGCAGGATCTGGTAGATAGTCAGGCTTCTCAGCCTTTTTCATTTATAGATGTCTGTACCTAGACATATTAAAGCTTCCGCTTGTGTTTTTTCCTTGTATGCTCTGAATGCTGGGTCGAGAGACCCATGTTTGTAATATCTCGCTCCTCGGAGCCTATTGAATAAAATACTTGAGTTGTAGAGTCATGTTGTGATGCCATGTTGTATTTGCACATATCGAGCATATTGTGTGTATGTTTTGAAATGCTTGGTATGTGTGGGATCTGACTATCTAGTTGTTTATCCTTGGTAGCCTCTCTTATCGAGAAATATCTCCTAGTGCTTCCACCGAGCCCTGGTAGCTTGCTACTGCTCCGGAACACTTAGGCTGGCCGGCATGTGTCCTTCTTCGTTCCTGTGTCTGTCCCTTCGGGGAAATGTCACGCGGTGTCTACCGGAGTCCTGTTAGCCTGCTACAGCCCAGATTCTCTGGAGTCCTGCTAGCCCAGTTGCTACAGCCCGGATTCACTCGCTGATGACCGACACGTTCGTTGCTGGGTCATGTATGTCTGTCCCTGTAAGTTAGTGCCACTTTGGGTTCACGACTAGCCATGTCAGCCCGGGCTCCTTGTCATATGGATGCTAGCGACACTGTCATATACGTGTGCCAAAAGGCGCAAACGGTCCCAGGCCTGGTAAGGCGACATCCGTGGAAATACCATGCGTGAGGCCGCAAAGTGATATGAGGTGTTACATGCTAGATCGGTGTGCCATTGAGTCGGGGTCCTGACAGCTAGGAACTTAGTCCGCACTGTTATCAGGGCTTATGCCACGCAAGTAGGCCACAATGAGAGCACCATGAGGGAATCTAGGAAGGCTTGGGGGACATGGTTAGGAGAGTACCTATTGGCGAGAAGCTTTTCATAGGAGGAGACCTCAATAGCCACGTGGGTACATCTAACGCAGGTTTTGACGGGATGCATGGAGGCTTTGGATATGGCAGCAGGAATAAAAAAAAAGAGGATGTTTTAAGCTTCGCCTTAGCCTATGGATAGTACCTTACACCCTCTTTAGAAAGAGAAAATGAAGGCGGAGTATATTATTACCAATATTCAAGAACAAGAGGGGTGTTCAAAGTTGTACTAATTACCGTGGAATTAAGCTGATGAGCCATACAATGAAGCTATGGGAGAGAGTCACTGAGCACCGCTTAAAAAGAACGACAAGCGTGAAAAAAAATCAGTTTGGTTTCATGCATGGGAGGTCGACCATGGAAGCCATTTTGTTGGTACGAAAACTTACGGAGAGATACAAGGAGTAAGAGAAGGACCTGCATATGGTGTTCATTGACTTTGAGAAGGCCTATGATAGGATGCCGCGGAATGTCATGTGGTGGGCTTGGAGAAACACAAAGTCCCAACAACGTATATTACCCTCATCAAGGACATGTACGATAATGTTGTGACAAGTGTTAGAACAAATGATTTTCTTTTTTTCCTTTTGAAAAGGAGGATTACCCCCGGCCTCCGCATCTGGGCAATGCATGCAGCCATTTTATTGATTATTCACAGAGACCTTATACAAAGTAGTACATCAGGTAGTCTGAAGCCACCATCTTGGCAACATTTGTCGCTACCTCTATCCAAATGATGAAGCGGTGCCGATAGTCCGAGCCTAATACCAAACAGACATCGCACAAAAGCCTAACATCTAAAGCCAGAGGCCCCAACCAAGCCACACACTGGGCTTGGGGCACAAACCGGTCCGACTCACTCTCATGTGTCGTCATCGCCATCTTCCACCAATCCATCTTCAGAGCAAACTAACGCACTGGCTTTGCCAAGCTTCACTGTCATCGACGCCACCATGACACCAGACAACATCCTCCTCCTGCACGAGTCCATCTCCGCGCATCGGACGATGAGTCTCCACAGCACCATGCTGCCGAGATCCATCCCCAACAATGTGTAAGATGAAGCCCCGCTCCACCAAAAAAGTCGTCCTCCGATCCCTCGAGCCCGTGTGCACCTTCAAAAATGATGCCCCCAAGAGGGAAACGACACCAGAGAGCCGCCGTCATCCGACCTACTGGTCTAGGGTTTCCCTTGAAGGTAGCAGAGAGTGGCCATGAACTTCTCCACGACGATGCCTTCAGGAAGGGAACGACGCAGATAGCGCCGCCACCGCCGGCTTTGGCAATAGCCGATGGCAGGTTTTGACCCAGATCTGTTCAAAGAACCTCCATCTCTCGTGCACGGACCGCCGCCATCCTTGTCGGGATCAGGACGATCCAGGCCACCGATGCCAGACCCCAACAAGGAGAAGCCCCCATCGAGACCTGACGGCTGACTCGGGGAGGCCGAGCCCACGCCCACAGGACCAGATCCGCGTTGGATCCGTGCCCGCGTCACCGTGTAACGCCCCGGATTCGATGCGCCAGGTGTCCGCCAGTTATTCGCCGTCGTTGCCATGTCATTTGCTTGCGTGTTGCACTTTATCATGTCATCATGTGCATTTCATTTTGCATACGTGTTCGTCTTATGCATCCGAGCCTTTTCCCCGTTGTCCGTTTTGCAATCCGGCGCTCCTATGCCCTCCGGCATCCCCCTCTTCTCTCTTTTCATGTGCGGGTGTTAAACTTTCTCGGAATGGCCCGAGGCTTGCCAAGTGGCCTTGGTATAGCACCGGTAGACCGCCTGTCAAGTTTCGTGCCATTTGGAGGTCGTTTGGTACTCCAACGGTTAACCGGGTAACCGTAAAGTCCCCCTCTCCTTGCAGCCCAACACCCCTTCCAAACTGGCCCAAACCCATCTAACTCCCCTCCATGCTCTTGGTCGTTCGATCATGATCGCGTGGCCGAAAATCGCTCCTCATTTGGACTCTCCTAGCTCCCTCTACCTATATATTAGCCTTCCCTCCGAAATCCCGGGTCCAAACCCTAGCCCCTTCTCCCTCCGCGCGCCGGACACGTCCACCCAGCACCGGACACGTCCGCCGCCGCCCCCTCAGCCAATCCCCATGCGCCATGTGTCCCTGCCGCTGTCGTTCCCTCCGCGCGCCGCCGCCAGGCCCGCCCGGGCCAGATCTGGGCCCGAGCCGGCCCGCG